>NC_138199.1:0-1200000 GCF_964194105.1 Spermophilus citellus | reverse complement strand
CCTGCCTTCTCTCTGTCCAGCTTGTGTTACATTTGGCTGGAAAAGGCAGAAACTTATCTGACTTTTTCTATTTTATCTTTTAAACTGGCATCATTTAAATTCAGTAGTTGAGTATTTGAAGTTTTTCTATTTTTTGCTTCTATAATGAGTGTTTCCAATACTGAGATGTGGAAGGACCTGGCCTTGAGTGCCATGGGGCAGGGACACCTGCTCACAGAGTTGACTATTCACAAATGCAGGGTGGCCTGCAGCTGGCCTCCTTAATCCAAGGTCCATGTTGCTGCACTGCTGTTCCTCCTGAGGCTCTGGGATTTGCAGGGGGCTTCCAGGTGGCAGTGTTTTCCCACACTCACTTTTGCCTTGAAGGTCTCATCACTGATTCTTCTGCCAACAGCTGTGCTGAGATGCCCTAGACAGATACACTTATTTTCCTGAATGACCTGGAGATTCAGGCTGACAGTGGGCACCTTGGATAGGGGACACGGTCACCTGTGATTTTAGAGTAGTGAAACCTTCTGGCTAGTGCAGGGTTCATGAACTTGGCCTTGTGCACTGAGCCCCAGATCCTTCACTGTAGATCCACCAGGCCAGGAGGAACTCAGGAAGTTGACAGAACTGGAAAGTTTTGGAGGTGGAAAGAGCAAGTGTGAATCCTGACTTTGACCATGTTCAGATTGCAGAACTTCTCTGTTGCTCAGTTTTATCATTTTTTGAAAGTAGTTTTGAGACTACACATCTCAGAACTATTGTAATGGTCTCCTGACATGCAGGTATGTGGACCCAGGTGGGCTGGCACCTCAATGTCATGTTTCTCCTATTAATTGATATTATCTCTTTTCATATGAAGATTGCAGCACTTTGCTTGGCAAAACTGGCTGCCAGCCTAGCAACCCAGGGACATGATGTTGCAGAAGGAAATGAATGGCCTGAGAATGTGAGGGGCAAAGGCTATGTTAGTGGAAATGGTGTCTTTTCACAACAATGAAAGGAAGCCAGAGAGACTTGAAGGGAACACAGGAGATTTATTTCTTCAAGCACAGAACACATGTAATCATAATTGGTGGACATTCAGATTTAGGTTAGTTTTATGGTTAGGGTTAGGGTAGGTGTTAAGTTTAGGGTTAGGGTTTGGATTAAGTTTGGAGTTAGGGTTAGAGTTGGGTTATGTTTACGTTAACGTTAGAAATTGGGTGAGGGTTGGTGTTTGTGTAAGGGTTAGGGTTAGTGTAAGTATTAGGTTTAGGTTTAGGATTAGGGTTAGTGTAAGGGTTAGGGTTAAGGTTAGGGTTAGCATTTGCATTTGGGTTAGCGTTATACTTAGGTTTAGGTTTAATGTTATGGTTTGGGTTAGTGTTAGTGTTAGGTTTAGCGTTATGGTTAGTGTGAGGGTTACAGTTAGGTTTAGGGTTTGGGTTAGGTTTCAGGATAGGGTTATGGTTACAGTTACAGTTAGAGAAAGGGTTATGTTTAGATCAGGTTTAGGATTAGGGTTAGCTTTACGGTTAGGGTTATGGTTAGTCATGGGTTTAGGTTTAGCATTAAGTTTAGTGTTAGGGTTAGGTTTAAGGTTACGGTAAGGATCAGTGTTATAGTGAGGCTTAACGTTAGTGTTAGGGTTAATTTTAGGGTTAGGGTTAGGGTTAGAGTTAGTGTAACGGTTAGGGTTAACGTTAGTATTAGGTTTAGAGTTAGGTTTAGAGTTAGGGTTAGTGATAGGGTTAGCGTTGCAGTAAGAGTTAGTGTTAACATTTGGGTTAGGGTGAGGTAGTGTTAGGTTAGTGTAGGTTTAGTGTTAGGTTTAGGGTTAGGGTTAGGGTGAGTGATAGGGTTAGGGTTAGGTTTAGAGTTTAGTGTTGGGTTAGAGTTAGTTTTAAGGTAGGTTAAATTTAGGGTTATTGTTAGTTTGGGGTTAGGGTTAGGGTGAGGGTTAGGGTTAGGGTTAGCATTAGGTTAAGTTTAGGTATATGGTTAGGGTTAGGGTTAGTGTTAGGTTTAGGGTTAGCTTTAGGGTTTGTGTTAGGGTTAGTGTTATGGTTAGGGTTAGGGTTAGAGTTTGGATTAGGTTTAGGGTTATGTTTAGTGTTAGGGTTAGGGTTAGGTCAAAGTTAGGGTTTAGATTAGGGTTATGGTTACAATTTCTGTTAGTGTTTGTGTTAGGGTTAGGTTTAGGGTTGGTGTTAGGGTTATGTTTAGTGTTAGGGTTTAGGTTAGGTTTTGTGTTAGGGTTACTGTTAGGGTTATGGTTATGGTTTTGGTTATGGTTAAAGTTAGTAATAGGTTTAGGGATAGGGATAGGATTATTGTTACATTAGAATTAGGGTTAGTATTAGTTTTAGGTTAGGGTTAGTGTTCGGTTTAGGTTTAGGTTGAGGGTTAGAGTTAGGTTGAGGATTAGAATCAGGGTTAGGATAAGTGATAGGTTTAGGTTTATGTTTAGGGTTAGTGTTATGGTTAGGGTGAGGTTTAGTGTTAGGGTTAGTGTTAGGGCTAAGTTTAGGGTTAGTGTTTGGATTAGGTCTAGGGTTAGGGTTAGTGTAAGGTTTTGGGAAAGGTTTAGGTTAGTGTTACTGTTAGAGTTCGGGTTAGTGTTAGGATTAGGGTGTTAGTGTTACTGTTAGGATTAGGGTTAGGTTTCGTGTTTGGGTTAAAGTTAGTGTTAACTGTAGGGTTTGGGTTAGTGCTAGTGATAGGGTTAGGGTTGGGGTTAGGGTTAGGGTTAGTGGTAGTGTTATGGTTAGGATAAGGGTTAAGTTTAGGGTTTGTGGCAGTGTTAGGTTTAGGGTTAGTGTTAGGGTTTGGATAACGGTTAGGGTTAGTGATAGGGTTAGGGTTAGGGTTAGTGTTGGGTTAGAGTTAGTATTAGGGTAGGTTAAATTTAGGGTTATGGTTAGAGTTAGGGTTTGTGTTTTGGTTAGGATTAGTGTTGGGGTTAGTGTTAGTGTTAGGGTTAAAGTTAATGTTAGGATTAGGGTAGGGTTAGTGTTAGGTTATGGTTTAGGATTAGGTTTAGGGTTAGGTTTAGAATTCATGTTCGGGTAAAATTAGGGTTAGGGTTTGTGTTAGGGTTAGGGTTAAGATTAGTGGTAGCCTTAGGGTTAGGTTTTGTTTTAGGGTAACCATTAGGGTTATGTTTAGAATTACGGTTATGGTTTGGATTAGGTTTAGGGTTAGGGTTAGTGTTAGGGTAGGTTTGGGTTTGGGTTAGGGTTAAGGTTAGTGCTAGGATTAGGGTTAGGGTTTGGTTAGGGTTAGGGTTACGGTTAGGGTTCGTGTTAGGTTTAGGCTTAGGGTTATTGTTAGGTTTAGGTTTAGGGTTTGGTTAGGGTTAGAATTAGTGTTAGGGTAGGGTTAATGTTTGTGTTATCATTAGTGTTTGGGTTAGGTTTATACCTAGTTTTAGAGTGAGTGGTAGTGTTAGAAGTAGCATTAGTGTTAGGTTTAGGGTTAGGGTTAGTGTGAGGATTAGGTTTAGGGTTAGAGTTAGGGTTATTGTTAGGGTTAGGATTAGGGTTAAGGTTAGGGTTAGGTTTAAAGCTAGGGTTAAAGTTAATGTTAGGGTTAGGGTTTCTGTTTTGATTAGGGTTAGGGTTATGGTTACTGATAGGTTTATGGTTAGGTTTTCTGTTATGATTAGGGTTAGGGTTAGATTTATGATTACTGATAGGCTTATGGTTATGGTTTCGGTGAGGGTTAGTCTTAGTGGTATGGTTAGGATTAGGTTTTGTGTTAAAATTACGGATAGAGTTAGTGTTAGGATTAGTGCTAGTGTCAGGATTATGATTAGGGTTAGGTAAGTGTTAGCATTAGAGTTAGGTTAGGGTTAGGGTTATGGTTTGGGTTAGGGTTTGTGTTAGGTTTAGGGTTAGGATTAAGGTTAGTGTTAGGGTTAGGGTTAGGTTTAGTGTTAGGGTTAGGTTTAGGTTTGTGTTAGGTTTACAGTTAAATATATGGTTAGGATTATGGTTATGGTTAGTGTTAAGTTTCAGGTTAGGTTTAGGGTTAGGTTTAGGTTAGGATAAGAGTGAGAGTTAGTTTAGGAGTAGATTTAGGGTTAGGGTTCATGGTAGGGATAAGGTTAGGGTTAGTATTAGGTTGACATTTAGGGATATGGTTAGGTTAGGGTTACTGTTGGGGTTAGGGTTAGTTTTTGCATTAGTATTTGGGTTAGGATTATAGATAGGTTTAGGGTTAGTGTTAGGGTGAGGGTTACACTTAGGGTTATGGTTAGGTTTAGGGTTAGGGTGAGGGTTAGGTTTAGTGTTATAGTTAGGTTTAGGTTTAGGTTTAGAATTTGTGTTAGAGTTAGGGTTAAGGTTAGTGTTAGGTTTAGTGTTAAGATTAGGGTTAATGATATGGTTAGTATTGGGGTTATGATTAGGGTTAGTTTTAGGGTTAATTTTAGGGTTAGCTTTAAGGTTCATGTTAGGGTTAACTTTAGGCTTAGTGTTAGGTTTAGGATAAGGGTTAGTGTTCATGAGAGGGTTAGGGTAGGTTTCGTTTTACGGTTAGGGTTGCGGTTAGGATTAGTGATATGTTTAGGTTTAGGGTTAGAGTTAGTGTTAGGATAGAGTTATGGTTAGGTTTAGGTTAAGTTTCGGGTTAGGTTATGGGTTGGGGTATGTATTATGGTTAGGATTAGGGTCTGGGTTATTTTTAGGGTTAGGGTTGTAATTAGTGTTAGGGTTAAAATTAGGATTGGTTTAAGCTTTAGGGTTACATTTAAGGTTATGGTTAGAATTAGAGTGTAAAATTAGGATTAGGGTTAGTGTTAGGATTGGGGTTTCAGTTACTGTCAGGGTTAGGGTTAGGGTTTGTGATAAGGTTACTGATAGGGTTACATATAGGTTTACAGTTACGGTTAGGATTAGGTTTAGGTTTAGGTATAGGTTTAAAAAGGTTCAGGTGAGGGTTAGTATTAGGTTTAGGGATAGGATTATGGTGAGGGCTAGGTTTAGGGTTAGGGTTAGGGTTACTTTTAGGGTTAGGATTAGGATTAGGGTTAGAGTTAGGATTAAAGTTAGGGTTAGGGTTAGTGTTAGGGTTAGGGTTAGACTTAAGGTTAGTGTTTCTGTTAGGGTTAGGGATAGGATTAGTGTTAGGGTTAGTGTTAGGGTTGGAGTTATGGTTTGGGTGAGGGTTAATCTTAATGGTTTGGTTAGGTTTAAAGTTTGTGTTAGGGTTAGGGTTAGGGTTTGTGTTATGGTTACTGACATGGTTACATATAAATTTACTTTTATGATTATGATTAGGGTTAGGGTTACGAATAGGTTTAGTGTAGGTTAGGGTTAGGGTTAGTGTTAAAGTTATTGTTATTGTTAGGGTTAGAGTTAGGGTTAGGGTTAGTGTTAGGGTTAGGATTACAGTTAGGGTTAGGTTAGGTTTAGGCTTAGGGTTAGTGTTAGGTTAGGTTTAGGCTTAGGGTTAGTTTTAGGTTTAGGTTTAGGGTTTGGGTTAGGGTTAGGGTTTAGGGTAAAGGTTAGTGTTTAGGGTTATAATGAGGCTTAGGATTAGTGTTAGGTTTAGGGTTAGGGTTATTGTTGGGCTAGGTTAGGGTTAGGGTTTGGGTTATTTTTAGGGTTAGAATTAAGGTTAGGGTTAGAGTTAGGATTACATTTAGGATTAGGGTTAGTTTTAGGATTAGGGTTAGATTTAGGATTAGGGCTTCTGTTAGAGTTAGGGATAGCATTAGGGTTAGGGTTAGTGTTAGGTTTGGGGTTATGGTTTGGGTGAGGGTTAGGCTTAGTGGTATGGTTAGGTTTAGGGTTTGTGTTAGGGTTATGGTTAGGGTTATTGTTAGGGTTGGTGTTAGTGTTAGAATTTCATTTTGGTTAGGTAAGCATTAGGGTTAGGGTTACATAGTTAGGGTTATGGTTTGGGTTAGGGTTGTTGTTAGGTATAGGATTAGGCTTAGTGTTCGTGTTCGTGTTAGGGTTAGGGTTAGGTTTTGTGTTAGGGTTACAGTTAGTTTTATGGTTAGGGTTACGGTTATGGTTACTGTTAGGGTTTGGGTTAGGGTTAGGGATAGGACTATGTTAGGGTTAGGGTTTGGGTTAGGGTTAGTGGTAAGTTTAGGTTTAGGATTAGGGTTAGGGTTAGTGTTAGGGTTAGGGTCATGATTTGGATTACTTTTAGTTTTGGGGTTAGGGTTACATTTAGGTTTAGGTTGAGTGTTATTGTTAGTGTTAGGGTTAGTGTTAGGTTTCGGTTTAGGGTTAGGATTAGGGTGAATGTTAGGTTTATTTAGGGTTAGTTTTAAGTTTATTTTTAGGCTAGTTTTAGCGTTAGGGTTTGGGGTAGGGTTAGGTTTAGGGTTAGAGTTAGTGTTAGGTTTAGGGTTATGTTTATGGTTAAGCTTCGTGTTATGGTTAGGTTTAGGGTTAGGGTAATTGTGAGGGTTAGGGTTACAGTTGGTGTTATGGTTATGGTTATGGTTAGGTTTAAGTTTAGGGTTAGCATTAAGATTAGGGTTAGTGTTAGTGTTTGATTTAGTGATAAGGTTAGTGTTTGTGTTAGGGTTAAGGTCAGGGTTACGTAAGGGTGAGGGTTAGGAATAGATTAGGGTCAGGATTATGGTTGGGTTAGGATTTGTGTTAGGATTAGAGTTAAGGTTAATGTTAGTGCTAGTGTTGGGTTAGGGTTAGAATTAATGTTAGTGTTAAGGATAGGATAAGGTTTAGGTTTAGTGTTAGGGTTATGGTTAGGGTTATGGTTAGGGTTAGGTATAGTGTTCAGGTTAGGGTAAGGTTTAGGTTTAGGTTAAGGGTTAGGGCTAAGTTTAGTGTTAGTTTTAGGGTTAGGTTTAGGTTTAGGGTTAGTTTTAGGGTAAGGGCTTGTGTTAAGGTTAGGGTTAGGTTTAGTTTTAGTGTTAGGATTAGGGTTAGTGTTAGGAATTGTGTTAGGGTTAGTATTAAGGTTAGGGTTAGGTTTAGTGTTAGTGTTAGGGTTAGGGTTAGTTTTAACGTTAGTGTTAGTGTTATGTTAGCTTTAGTGTTAGGGTTAGAGTTAGGTTTACGTTTATGGTTCGTCTAAGGTTTAGGGTTAGGGTTACTGTAGTGGCTAGGGTTAGGGTTAATGTTAGAATTAGTGTTAGTCTTAGGGTTAGGGTAAGGGTTAGGGTTAGGGATCATGTTAGGTTTAGGAATAGGTATTGATTAGTGTTAGAGTTAGGTTTATGGTTAGGGTTAAGGTTAGTGTAGGGTTAGGGTTATGTTTGAGGTTAGTGTTAGTGTATGAGTTAGGGTTAGGGTTAGGTTAGTTTTAGGGTTAGGTTTAGAATTTGAGTTAGTATTAGGGTTAGGGTTAGTGTTAGCATTAGGGTTATGGTTAGGATTATTTTAGGATTAAGGTTAGTGTTACTGTTAAATTTTGTGTTAGGTTTAGGGTTAGGATTAATGGTAGGGTTAGAGTTAGGGTTACAGTCAGGGTTAAGTTTAGGGATAGAGTTAGTGTTAAGGTAAGAGTTAGGATTAGCGTTAGGGTTAGTGTTAGATTTAGAATTAGGTGTCATATTAAGGTTAGGGTTAGGGTGCGGGTTAGGGTTATGGTTAGGTTTAGTGTTAGTGTTGGTTTTAGGGTTAGAGTTAGGGTTAATTATAGTGTTAGGGTTAGGTATAGGTTGAGAGTTAGTGTTACGGTTAGAGTTAGGTTTAGGTTTATTGTTTGGTTAGGGTTAGAGTTAGGGTTAAGGTTAGTGATAGGGTTAGGTTTAGGGTTAAGGTTAGTGTTGAGGTAAAGGTTAGGGTTAGGTTAGAGTTAGTGTTAGGGTTAGGATTAGGGTTTGAGTTAAGATTAGGTTTAGTGTTAGGGTTAGGGTTAGAGTTAGGATTAGGTTAGGGTTAGTGTTAAAGTCAGTGTTAAATTTTGTGTTAGAGTTATTGTTAGGATTAAGTTTAGGGAGAGGGTTAGTGTTATAATTAGGGTTAGGTTTAGGGTTGGGATTAGGGTTAGTTTTAGGGTTAGGGTTAAGGTTACCATTATTGTTAGGGTTAAGGTAAGGGTTAGGATTAGGTTTAAGGTTAGGTTAGTGTTCAAATTAGGGTTTGTTTTAGGGTTCGGGTTAGTTTGAGTGTTAGTGTTAGTTTTAGGATTAGGGTTATGTTTGTGTTAGGATTAGGGTTAGGGTTAATTATAGTGTTAGGGTTAGGAATAAGGTAGAGTTAGTGTTAGGATTAGGGTTAGGTTTAGAGTTAGTGTTAGGGTTAGGGTAAGGGTTATGGTTAGTGTTCTGGATACGGTTATGGTTAGGTTGATGATTAGTGTAAGTATTAGGGTTATGGTTAGGTTTAGTGTTAATGAAAGGGATGGTTTAGGGTTAGTGTTAGTCTTAGTTTTGGGGTCAGTGTTAGGTTTAGGGTTAGGTTTAGTGTTAGTGTTAGGGTTAGGGTTAGGGTTTGTGTAAGTGTTAGGGTTAGGGTTAGTATTAAAATTAGGGTTAATGTTAGGTTTAGGGTTAGGGTTAGTGATAGGGTTAGGATTATGTTTAGGGTTACCGTTAGGGTTAGGATTAAGTTTAGTGTTTGGGTTAATGTTAAAGTTAGGGTTAGGATTAGGTAAGGATTAGGTTAGGGTTAGATTAGGGTAAGGATAATGGTTTGGGTTAGGTTTTGTGTTAGGTTTACAGTAAGGATTAAGGGTTAAGGTTAGAAATAGGGTTATGATTAGGGTTAGAGTTAGGTATCGTGTTAGCTTTAGACTTAATGTTATTGTAAGGGTAAGGGTTAGGGTTAGTTTTAAGTTTAGGTTTAGGGTTAGGGTTAGGATTAGTGTTTGGTTTAGGGTTAGATTTAAGATTAGCGTTAGTGTTAGGGTTAGGATTATGGTTAGTGTTATGATTAGTTTTCAGTTTAGGTTAGGGGTAGGGTTAGGGTTACGGTTATGTTAAGATTAGGGTTAGGTTTAGGGTTTGTGTTAGGGTTAGGGTTAGGTTTGGATTCATATTAGGGTAGGGTTAAGGTTAGTGTTAGGTTTAGGTTTAGGGTTAGCTTCTGACTTAGGGTTAGTGTTACAGTTAGGGTTAGGCTTAGTGATAGGGTTAGGGTTAAGGTTAGAGTTAGGGTTAGTTTTCAGTTTAGGGTTAGGGTTAGTTATAGGGTTAGGTTTAGCATTAAATTAGGGTTAGGGTTAGGGTTAGTTTTAGGGATTCGTGTTTGAGTTCATGTTAGAGTTAGTGTTAGTGTTACTGTTATAGTTAGGTTACTGTTTGGGTTAGTGTTAAGGTTAGTGTTACTGCTTGGGTTCAGGTTAGGATTAGGGTTATTGTTAGGGTTAGGGTTAGTGTAAATTTATTGTTTGGATTAGGGTTAGGTTAAGGTTAGGGTTATGGTTAAGATTGTGGTTTATTTTATGGTTAGTGTTAGGTTCAGGATTAGAGTTAGGATTGCAGTTAGGATTAGGGTCAGTGTTAGTGTTAGGGATAGTGTTAGGGCGAGAATTAGTGTTAGTGTTTGGGTTAGGTTAAGCATTAAGATAAGGTTTAGGTTTAGGTTTAGGGTTATAATTAGAGTTAGTGTTATGGTTAGGGTTAGGGTGAATGTTAGGGTTAGGGTTAGGGTTATTGTTAGGATTAGGGTTAAGTTAGGGTTAGAATAAGTTTTAGAGTTAGTGTTAGCATTGGGGTTAGGTTTTTGTTTAGGGTTCATGTTAAGGATAGGTTTAGGGTTAGATTTAGATTAGGGTTAGGGTTTGGCTTACGGTTCGTGTTAGGGTAAGGTTTAGTGTTAGTTTAGGTTTAGGGTTAGTGTTAGAATTAGTGTTAGGGTTACACTTAGGGTTAGCGTTAGTGTTTGGTTTAGCATTATAATTAGGTTTAGGGTTAGAGTTAGGGTTAGGATTAGGGTTAATGTCAGGTTTAGAGTTAGGTTTTGTTTTAATGTAAGGATTAAGGCTAGGGATAGGGTTAGGGTTTGGCTTAGTTTTATGTTTAGCGTTAGGGTTCAGTTTAGGTTTGGGGTTAGGGTTCAGGTTGATGTTATTTTTGGGGTTAGGGTTACTGTTAGGGTTAGGTAACAGTTAGGGATAGGGTTAGGGTTATAGTTAGTGTTATGGTTAAGATTAGGGTTAGGTTTAGGGTTAGGATTATGGTTAGTGTTAGATTTCGGGTTAGGGTTAGGGTTAGGGTTAGTGTTAGGGTTAGGTTTAGGTTAAGGGTTAGGGTTACAGTTAGGGTTAGAGTTAGAGTTCATGTTAGAGTTAGGATTAGTGTTAGTGTAAGGTTTAGGATTAGGGATAGGGTTAGAGTTAGTTTTAGGGTTAGGGTTAGTGTTTGGGTTAGGTTTAGGGTTAGAATAATGGTTAGAGTTAGGGTTAGGTTTATGATTAGGGTTAGTGTTAGGTTAGTGTTAGGGTTAGGGTAAGTTTAGGGTTACAGTTATGGTTAGGGTTAGAGTTTGTGTTATGGTTAGGGTTAGGTTAGGGTTAGGGTTAGGGTTAATGTTAGGGTTACGGTTAGGGTTAGTGTTAGGGTTAGGGTTAATGTTAGGGTTACGGTTAGGGTTAGTGTTAGTTTTAGGGTTAGGGTTAAGGTAAGAGCTAGGGTTAGCGTGAGGGTTATGATTAGAGTTAGTGTTACTGTTAGGGTTAGGGTTTTGGTGAGTGTTAGGATTAGGGTTAGGGTTAGGGTTAGTGTTAGAATTAGGATTAGGATTAGGATTAGGGTTAGGTTTATGGTTAGGGTTAAGTTAGGGTGAGGTTTAGGTTAGGGTTAGTGTCAGGGTTAGGGTTAGGGTTGGGGTTAGGGTTTGTTTTAGGGTTAGATTTAGGGTTAGGTTTACTTGGGGTTAGTGTTTGTGTTAGGGTTAGTGTTAGGGTTATGGTTAGGTTTAGGTTTAGGTTTAGGGTTAGTTTTAGTGTTAGGGTTAGGGATAGCGTTAGGGTTAGGATTATGTTTAGGGTTAGTTTTAGCTTTAGAGTTACCATTAGGGTTATCGTTAGTGATAGAGTTACATTTAGGGTTTGTGTTAGGATTAGGGTTAGGGTTAGTGTTAGGGTTAGGGTTAGGTTTGGGGTTAGGCTTACTGTTAGTGTTAAGTGTTATGGTTAGGGTTAGGAATAGTGTTAGGTTTAGGGATAGGTTTAGAGATAGTGTTTGATTTAGGGATAAGGTTAGGGTTAGAGTTACGTTTAGGGTTAAGATTAGGGTTAGTGTTATGTTTTGGTTTAGGGTTAGGTTTAGTTTATATGTAAGGTTTAGGGTTAGGGTTACGGTTAGGTTTAGGCTTTGGGTTAGTGTTAGGGTTAGGGTTAGGATTTGTGTTAGGGTTAGGGTTATGGTTAGGTTTTGTGTTTGGGTTAGGTTTACCATTAACCTTACTGTTAGTATTAGGGTTAGAGTTAGGCTTAAGGTTATTGTTATGGCTAAGGTTAGGGTTGAGGTTAGTGTTAGGGTTAGGGTTAGGTTTAAGGTTAGTGTTAGTGTTAGGTTTAGTGTTATCTTTAGTGTTAGATTTAGGGTTAGGTTCAAGCTTAGGTTTAGAAATAGTGTTAGGCTTAGAATTAGTGTTAGGGATAAGGTTAGGGTTAAATTTAGGGTTAGGCTTAGTGTTAGTGTTGAGTTTATGTTTAGGGTTAGGATTAGGAATAGTGTTACCATTAGGGATTGTTATAGGTTTAGGGTTTTGATTAGGCTTAAAGTTAGTTTTAGTATTATGTTTAGGGTTAGAGTTTGGATTAGCATTATGGTTATTATTAGTGTTAGAATTAGTGTTAGGGTTAGGGTTAGTGTTAGGTTTAATTTTAAGTTTAAGGTTAGTTTTAGGGTTAGGATGAGGTTTAGGATTACTGTTAGTGTTAGGGATAGTGTTATGGTTAGTGTTCGGTTTAAACTTAGGGTTAGTGATAGGGTTAGGGTTAGGTTTAGTGTTAGTGTTAGGGTTGGGGTTAGTGTTAGTGTTAGGGTTAGGGTTAGGTAAGGGTTAGAGTTAGAGTTACATTAGGATTAGGTTTAGTGTTAGGGTTAGGGTTAGTTTAGGGTTAGTGTTAGGGTTATGGTTAGGTTTAGGGTTAGTGTTAGGGTTAGGGGTAGGGTTAGTGTTAGAATTCATATTAGGTTTAGGATTAAGCTTTGTGTTAGGGTTACGTTTAGGGTTAGTGTTAGACTTAGTGTTACTTTTACAGTTAGGGTCAGGGTTAAGTTTAGGATTAGTGTTTGGGTAAGGTTTAGAGTTAGGTTTAGGGTTAATGTTAAGGATATGGTTAGGTTTAGTATTAGGGTTAGGTTTAGGTTTAGGGTTAAAGTTATGGTGAGTTTTAAGGGTAGGGTTAGGTTTAGGGTTACGGTTAGTGTTACAGTTATGGTAAGGATTAGTGTTTGGGTTAGGGTTAATGTTAGCATTAGTGTTAGGTTAGTGTTAGGGTTTTGGTTAGGGTTAGTTTTAGGGTAGGATTAATATTAAGGTTAGGTTTAGTGTTAGAAATAGGGTTAGGTTTAGGTTTATATTAGCGTTAGGGGTTAGGTTCATGTTAGACTTAAGGTTAGGGATAATGTTAGGTTTAAGTTATGGTTAGGGTTATGGTTAGGGTTAATGTTACTTTTAGGGTTAGGGTTAGGATGAGAGTTAGGGTTAGGGTTCGGGTTAAGGTAAGGGTAATTGTTAGCTTTAGGGTTAATATTTTTCTTATGTAAGAGTTAAGGTTAGGGTTAGGGTTGTGTTTGGGATAAGGGGTAGGTTTAGGGTTAGAGTTAGGGATAATTTTAGGTTTAGGGTTAGGGATAGTGATAGGGTTAGTTCAGGTTTAGGTTTATGGTTATTGTTAGGTTTAGGGTTAGTGTTAGGGTTAGGATTAGGTTTAGGTTTAGGGTTAGTGTTAGGGTTAGGGTTAAGGTTAGGGTTACAGTTCAGTTTAGTGTTAGATTTAGATTTGGTTTTGTGTAAGTGTTAGGGTTATGGTTAGTGTTAGATTTAGGGTTAAGGTTAGGGTTAGTGTTAGGTTTAAGATTAGGGTTAAGGTTAGTGTTAGGTTTAAGTTTAGGGTTAGGGTTAGTGTTAGTGTTAGGGTTAGGATTGGGGTTAGTGTAGGGGTTAATGTTAGGGTTAGTATTATGGTTAGGGTTAGGGTTTGTGTTATCATTAGGGTTAGTGTTAGGTTTAGGTTTAGGTCTAGGGTTAGTGTTTTTGTTGGTGTTAGTGTTAGGGATAGTGTTAGGTGTAGGGATAGGTTTAGGGTTAGTGTTAGGGTTAGGCCTCATGATAGGGTTAGAGTTAGTGTTAGGGTTATGTTTAGGGTTGGTTATAAGATTAGGGTTAAGGTTATGATGAGCTTTAGGGTTAGTATAAGGGTTAGGGTTAGGGTTGGTTTTACTGTTAGGTATAAGGTTTGTGATAGCATGAGAGCATTAGTGTTAGGCATAAGATTAAGTTTTGGGTTAGCTTTAGTGTTAGTGTTAGGGTTAGGGATAGTGTTAGGTTAGGGTTAGGTTTAGGGTTAGGGCTAGGATTAGGGTTATAGTTAGTGTTATGGTTAGGGTTAGGGTTAGTGTTAATATTAGTGTTAGGTTCAGGGATATGTTTTGTGTTAGGGTAAGAGTTAGGTTTAGGGTTTGTGTTAGGGTTAGTGATAGGATTAGGGTTAGGCTTATGGTTAGGATTAGTGTTAGAATGAGGCATAGGATTAGTTTTAGGGTTATGGGTTAGGGTTAGTGTGAGGGTTAGTGTTAGGGTTAGTTTTAGGTTTAGGGTTAGGGTTAGTGTTTTTGTTAGGGTTAGGGTTAGTGTGAGGCTTAATTAAGGTTAGATTTAGTGTATGTGTTAGTGTTAGGGTTAGAGTTAAAGTTAGGGATAGTGTTAGGGTTAGGGATATATTTAGGGTTGATTTTAGGGTTAGGGTTATGGCTAGAATTAGTGTTACAGTAGTGTTAGGGCTTGGTTAATGTTAGGGTTAGGGTTAGGTTTAGGGTTAAGGTTAGTTTTTAAGTTAGGGTTAGGGTTTGGGTTAGGGTTAGGGTTAGTTGTAGAATTAGCGATAGGTTTAGAGTTATGGTTTGTGATAGGTTATTGTTAGGCTAAGAATTATGGTTTGTGTTAGGGTAAGGTTTAGTTTCAGGTTTTCTGCAAGGGATAGGGTTAAAAGATAGTTTTAGTGTTAGGGTTAGGTTTAGGGTTAGTGTTACATTTAGGGTTATGCTTAGGTTTAGGATTAGTATTTGGGTTAGTGGTATTCATAGTTTTAGGGTTAGTGTTAGGGTTAGAGTTAGGTTTAGTGTTACAGTTAGGGTTATCCTTAGGAAGAGGGTTAGAGTGAGGCGTAGGATTAGGGTTAGGGTTAGTTTTACAGTTACGGATAGGTTAGGTATAGTTTTAGCATTAGGGTTAGTGTTATTGTTAGTGTTAGAATTAGGGTTAGGTTAAGGGTTAGTGAAAGGGTTAGTGTTGGGTTTAGGGTTAGTGTTAGAGTTAGGGCTAGTGTTCATGTTAGGGTTAAGGTTACAGATAGGTAAGGGTTATGGTTAGTGTTAGGTTATGGTTAGGGTTATGTTTTGCTATAGGGTTTGTGTTAGGTTATGATTAGGGTTAGGGTAACGTTAGGCTTAGGGGTAGAGTTAGAGTTAGGATAGAAGTTAGGGATTGTGTTAGGGTTAGAGTTAGGGTTAAGGTTAGTTTTAAATTTAGTGTTAAGATTATGGTTAGTTTTAGGGTTAGTGTTAGTGTTAGGGTTAGGGTTAGGGTTAGGTTTAGGTATAGGGTTAAAGTTAGGGTTATTGTTACGTTTAGGGTTATGGTTAGGTTTAGGATAAGTTTGGGGGTTAGTGTTGACTTAGATTTAGGGTTATTGTAGGGTTAGATTTAGGTTAGGGTTAGGGTTAGGGTTACGGTTATGGTGAGGTTTTTGGTTAGTGTTAGGTTAGGGTTAGGGTTAGGGTTAGAGTTAGTGTTAAGGTTAGGGATAGAGTTAGGTTTAGGGTTACTGTTAGGATTAGGTTTAGATTTATGTTTAGGATTAGCATTAGTGTTAGAGTTAAAGTTACTGTTAGGGCTAGGGTTTGTGTTAGGGTTAGTTTTAGGGTTTGTGTTAGGGTTAGGTTTAGGGTTAGTGTTAGGGTTAGGGCTAAGTTTAGTTTTAGGGTTAGGTTTATGGTTAGGGTTAGGTTAAGGTTAGGGTTATTATTAGGGTTAGGGTCAAGGTTGGGTTTATATTTAGGGATAGAGTTAGGGTTATTGAGTGATACGTTAGGGATAGGGTTAGAGTTAGGGTTAGGGATAGGGTGAGGATTAGAGTTAGGTTTAGGGTTAGGGTTATTGTTATGGTTAGGATTAGGTTTTGGGTTAGGATTAGGATTAGAGTTAGGGTTAGGTTTAAGGTTAGTGTAAAGGTTATGGTAAGGTTTAGGGTAAGGGTTAGGGTAAGGTTTAGGTTTAGGTTTAGGGTTAGGGTTAAAATTAGTGTTAGTGTAGGTTTAGGGTTAGTGTTAGTGTTAGGGTTAGGGTTAGGGTTAATGTTAGCATTAGGGTTAGGATTTGTCTTAGGGTTACGATTAGGATTATGTTTAAGGTTCCAGTTCCCATTACGATTAGGGTTAGGTTTAGGGTTAAAGTTAGGTGAGTTAGGGTTCAAGATAGGTTCAGGGTTAGCATTAGTCTTAGGGTTAGGTTTAGGATTAAGTTTAGGTTAGGGTTAGGGTTAGGTTTAGGGTTCGTGTTAAAGTTAATTTTAGCATTAGTGTTAGCTTTAGTTTTAAGGTTAAGTTTAGGGTTAGGTTTAGGATTATATTTCAGTTAAGGTTTAGTGTTAGGTTTAGGGTTAGATTTAGGGTTAGCTTACGGTTAGAATTAGGGTGTGGGTTAGAGTTAGGCTTAGGATTAGGGTTATTGTTAGGGGTAGTGGTAGATTTAGGGTTAGGGTTAGTTTTAGAATTACGGTTAGTGTTAGAGTTAAAGTTAGGGTCAGTGTTAGTGTTAGGGTTGGTGTTAGGGTTAGGGTTAGGGTTGCTGTTAGGGTTAGATTTAGGGTTAGGGTTATTGTTTCAATTAGGATTAGGGTTCTGTTTAGTGTTAGGGTTACGGTTAGGGTTAGGGTAAAATTTTGGTTTAGGGTTAGGGTTAAGGTTAGAGTCAGTTTTAGTTTTATGGTTAGGATTAGGGTTAGAACTAGGTTAGGATTTAGGTTAGTATTAGCTTTAGGATTAGGGTTTGAGTTGGGGTTACAGTTAATGTTATGGTTAGGGTTATGATAAAGGATAGGATTAAGGTTAGAATTAGGTCTAGGGTTAGGTTTATGTTCATTTAGGGTTAAGGTTAGGGTTAGTATAATGGCTAGGGTAAGGGTTGACGTTAGAATTAGTGTTAGGGTTAGGGTTTGGATTAAATTAGGGTTAGGGTTAGATTTATGGTTCATGTTAGGATTAAAATTAGGGTTCATATTAGGTTTAGGTTTCAGGTTAGGGTTAGTGTTAGGGTTAGGTTTAAGGTTAGGGTTATATTTAGTGTTACGGTTAAGGTTAGCATTACTGTTAGTGTTAGGTTTAGGGTTAAATTAGGGTTAGGGTTAGGGTTAGGTTAGGGTTAGGGTTAGGATAAGGGTGAGTGTTAGGGTTAGGGTAAGGGTTAAGTTTAAGCTTAGGGTTAGAGTTAGGGTTAAGTTTAGTGTTAGCGTTAGGGTTAGGGTTTGGGTTAAATTAGAGTTAGGGTGAAATTTATGGGTTTGTTTTAGGATTAAGGTTACAGTTTTTGTTAGGTTTAGGTTTAGTGTAAGGGTTAGGGTTATTCTTAGGGTTAGGTTTAGGGTTAGGTTTAGTGTTAAGATGAGGGTTAGGTTTAGGGTTATGGTTAGGATTAGGGTTAGGTTTATGGTTAGGGTTAGGTTTGGGGATGTATTTATATGTTGTGTTAGGGTTAGGGTTAGGATAAGGGTTAGGCTTAGTGTTACATTTTGTATAAGGTTTGGGGTTAGGTTTTGTGTTTGGGTTAGGGTTTGTATTTGGTTTAGGGTAAGAGTTAGGGTGAGGGTTAACTTTAGGATTAGGGTTAAGTTTAGTGTTAGGGTTAGGGTTAGGTTAAGGTTAGTGTTTAGTTTAGGGTTAGTGTTAGGGTTATGGTTAGGGTAAGTGTTCCAGAGAGGGTTAGTGTTAGGGTTGTGTTTGGGTTAGGAATAGGGTAAGGGTTCATTTTAGGGATAGGGTTAGGGTTAGTATTAGGTTTTGGTTTGGGGTGAGGGTTAGAGTTAGGGTTAGGGTTAGGGTTAGTGTTAGTGTTACATTAGTGTTAGGGTTAGGGTTAGGATTAGGTTAGGTATGGGTTTAGCTTTAGGATTAGGTTAACTATTAGAGTTATGGTTAGGGTTAGGTTATTGGTTAGGGTTAGGGGTAGAGTTAGGTTTCGTGTTAGGGTTAGGGTTAATGTTTGGGTTAGTGTTAACATTAGGGTTAGGGTTAGCGTTAGTGTTTGGGTTTGGGTTATAGTTAAGTTTAGGGTTAGTGTTAGTGTTTGAATTAAGGTTAGTATTAGTTTTAGCATTAGGATTAGGGAGCGGGTTAGGGTTAGGTTTCGCATGAGGCTTAGGGTTAGGGTTATGTAAGGGTGAGGTTTAGGGTTAGGTTAAATATAGGGTTATGGTTTGGGTTCGGGTTTGTGTTACTATTAGGATTATGGTTAGGGTTACATTAGGGTTAGGGTTAGGGTGAGGGTTAGGGTAAGCATTTGGATTAGGGATAGGGTTAGGGTTATTGTTAGGGTTATGGTTAGGGTTATGTTTAGGTAAGGGTTAAGTTTAGGGTTAGAGTTATGGTTAGGATCAGGGTTACGTTTAAAGTTAGGGTTAGGGTTAGTCTTAGGGTTAGTTTTAGCATTAGGATTAGTATTAGAATTAGTGTTAGCGTTAGAGTTATTGTTTGTGATAGGGTTAGGATTAGGTTTAGGGTTTGTGTTAGGTTTAGAGTTAGGGATAGTTTTCTATTTAGTATTAGTTATAGAATAAGGCTTAGGGTTAGTTTTAGGAATATGGATAGGTTTAGGGTTAGTGTTAGGTTTAGGAATAGAATTAACGTTAGAGTTAGGGTATAGTTAGAGTTAAGGTTAGTGTTAGGTTTAGGGTTAGGATTAGGCTTAGGGTTAGTATAGGGTTAGGTTTGGGGTAAGGGTTAGTATTAAGATTTGGGTTTGAATTAGTGTTAGTTTTAGACTTAGGGTTAGGTTTAGGGTTATGTAAGGATTAGGGTTAGGATTAGTTTGGGGTTATAGTTATGGTATGGGTTAGAATTTTTTTAGGGTTAGGATTAGGTTTACATTAAGGTTAGGGTTAGAGTTAGGGTTAGGGTTAGGGTTAGGGTTAGTGTTAGTGTTAGGGTTATGGTTAGGTTTATGTTTAATGTTAGGTTGTGTTTAGGTTTAGGGTTAGTGTTAAGGATAGGGTAAGTGTTAGTTTAAGTGTTAGGGTTAGGGTTGGGGTTAGTGTTAGGCTTAGGGTGAGGGTTAGGTTTAGAGTTCGAGTTAGGGTTAGTGTTTGGGTTTGGGAAAGTTTAGGGTTACTTTTTGGGTTAGAGATATTGTTGGGTTAGTGTTAGGTTTAGTGTTAGGATTAGGGTTAGGTTTAAATTTAGGAAATGGTTAGGGTAAGTGTTATGTTAGGGTTAGGGTTATGTTTTGGGTTAGGGTTTGTGTTAGGGTTATGGTTGTGGTTAGGGTTAGGGTTACTTTAAGCTTAGGGTTAGGGTTATGGTTAGGGTTAGTGTTAGGTTTAATGTTAGGGTTAGTGTTAGGGTTAAGGTTAGTGTTAGGGTTAAGGTTAGGGTTAGGGTTCGTGTTAGGGTTAAGTTTAGTGTTAGTGTTAGGTTTAGGTTTTGGGTTAGTGTTACGTTTTGGGTTATGGTTAGGGTTAGGATTAGTGTTTGGGTTAGTGTTAGAGTTAGGTTTATTGATAGTGTTAGAATTAGGGTTAGGGTTAGTGTTAGGATTAGGGTTAGGTTTAATGTGAGGATTTGGGTTAGTGTTAGGGTACGGTTAGGGTTAGGGTTAGGGTTAGAGTTTTGTTAGGGTTAGGGTTAGGTTTAGGATTTGTGTTTGGGTTAGGTTAAGGTTAGGGTTAGTGTTATTGTTAGTGTTTGAGTTAAGTTTAGGGTTAGCTTTAGTGTTACGGATAGGGAGAATTTTTAGTTAGTATTTTCCTTAGGTTAAGGGTTACGGTATTTCTTACCGATAGGGTTAGGGTTAAGGTGTGGTTAGTGATAGGGATAGGTTTAAGGATAGGGTTAGTGTTAGGGATAGGGTAAGTGTTTGGTTAGTGTTAGGTTAGGTTTTTGTTAGGTTTAGTTTTCAGTTATGGTTATGTTTAGGGTTAGAGGTTGTGTTACAGTTAGGGTTAGGTATAGGGTTGGTGTTAGAATTTCTGTTAGGGTTAGGGTTAGGGTTAGTTTTAGAATTAGGGTTAGGTTAATGTTAGGGTTAGAATTAGAATTAGGGTTTATGTAAGTTTTATGGTTAGGGTTAGGGTTATGGTTACAATTAGTGTTAGTTTAGTGTTAGTGGTAGGGTTAGGGTTAGTGTTAGGGTTAGTGTTAGGTTTAGGGTTAGGGTTTGTGTTGGGGTTATGGTTAGTTTTATAGTTTGGGTTACAATAATGGTTAGGATTAAAGTTAGAGTTAGGTTACGTTTAGGGTAAGGGTTAGGGTTGGGGTTAGTTTAAGTTTTGGGGTTATGTTTAGGGTTAGAATTAGTGTTTGGGTTAGTTTTAGAGTTAGGTTTGGGGACAGTTTTAGAATTAGGGTTAGGGTGAGTGTTAGGGTTAAGGTTAGTGTTAGATTAGGGTTAGGGTTAGGGTAAAAGTTAGTGTTAGGCTTAGGGTTAGGGTTAGCTTTAGGCTTTGTGTTTGGGTTAGGTTTAAAGTTAGAGTTAGGGTTATTCTTAGTGTTTGGGTTAAGTTTAAGGTAGGTTTAGTGTTAAGGTTAGGGATAGTTTTAGAGTTAGTGTTATCGATAGGTTTAGGATAAAGGATTTTCTTACCATTAGGGTTAAGATGAGGGTATGGTTAGTGTTAGGGATAGGTTTAGGGTTAGTGTTAGGGATAGGTTAAGGGTTTGGGATACAGTTAGGTTTTGGTTAGGGTCAGGTTTTGATTATGGTTAGGGATAGGGTTTGTGTTATGTTTAGGGTTAGGGTTGGGGTTGAGGTTAGAATTTCATTTAGGGTTAGGGCTAGGGTTAGTGTTAGTGTTAGGGTTAGGTTTAATGTTATGATTAGTGTTAGAATTAGGGTTAGAGTAAGTTTTAGGGTTAGGGTTAGGATTATGGTTACAATTAGTGTTAGTGTTAGGGTTAGGGTTACTGTTTGTGTGGGGGTTATGGTTAGTGTTTTAGTTTGGGTTATGATAAGGGTTAGGATTAGGTTTAGAGTTAGGTTAACATTAGGGTTAGAGTTAAGTTTAGGGTTAGGGTTAGGATTAGTGTTTGTGTTAAAGTTAGTGTTAGGTTTAAATTAGGGTTAGTGTTAGGGTTAGGGTTAATGTTAGAATTAGAGTTAGGGTTAGTGTTAGGTTTAGAGTTAGCGTTAGTGTTTGGGATAGTGTTATAGTTAGGTTTAGGTTTACTGTAAGTGTTAGGGTTAGTTAAAGGTTTAGGGTTAGGGTGAGGTTTAGGTTTAGGGTTAGGGTGAGGGTTAGGGTTACGGTTAGGGTTACAGTTAGGGTTAGGGTTAGCATTAAGTTTAGTGTTAGAGTTAGGGTTAGGTTTAGGATTAGTGTTAGAATTAGTGTTATGGTAGGGTTAGGGTTAAGGATTGTGTTAGGGTTAGGGTTAGTGTTAGGGTTAGAGTAAGTGTTAGCATTAGGGTTAAGGTTAGAGTTCGTGTTACGGTTAAGGTTAGTATTAGGGTTAGGGTTACTGTTAGAATTAGGTTAAGGTTAGTGTTACATTAGGGTTAGGGTTAGTTTTAGGTAAAGATTTTGGGTTATAGTGAGGTTTAGGGTTAATGTTAGGTTTAGGGTTAGCTTTAGGGTTGGGGTTAGGGTTATGGTTATTGTTAGGTTAAGGTTAGTGTTTGATTTAGGTTTTGTGTGTTAGGGTTAGGGTTAGGGTGAAGGTGAAGGTTAGTGTTAGGGCTAGGTTTGGGATAGAATTAAGGTTTGGGTTTGTGTTAGGGTTAGGATTAGGGTTACTGTTAGGTTTAGGTTTAGGGTGAGGGTTAGAGTTAGGGTTAGGGTTATTGTTAGTGTTAGATTAGTTTTATGGTTAGGTTTATGGTTAGAGTTATGGTTAGTGTTTAGATTTAGCATTAGGTTTAGTGGTAGGGTAAGGTTTAGGTTTATGGTTAAGATTAGGGTTATAGTGAGGCTTAGGGTAGTGTTAGGGTTAGTTTTAGTGTTATAGGTAGGGTTAGGGTTAGTGTTAGGGTTAGTGATAGGATTAGCATTGGGGTAAGATGTAGTGTTAACATTTGGGTTAGGGTTAGTGTTAGGTTTAGTGTCAGGATTAGGTTTCGGGTTAGGTAAGGGTTAGGGTTATTGTTTGGTTTAGGGTTTGTGTAAGGTTTAGGGTTAGGGTTACGGTTAAGGTTATGGTTATGGATATAGTTAGGGATAGTGTTAGGATTAGAGTGAGGGTTTGGGTTAGGGTTAGGTTTAGTATTAGGTTTTTGGTTTAATTTGTGGTTAGTGTTAGTATTAAAGTTACTCTTAGTTTTAGGGTTAGGTTTAGGGGTAGGGTTAGCGTTAGTGTTAGGTTTAGGGTTAGGTTTAGGATTAGGGTTAGGTTTAGTGTTAAGGTCAGGGTTAGGGTGAGGCTTAGAATTAGTGTTAGGGTTAGGGTTAGGTTTAGAGTTAGTGTTAGTGTAGGTTTAGGTTTAGGGTTAGGGTTAGTGTTAAAGTTAGGTTTAGGGTTAGGGTTAATTTTAGGGATAAGGTTAGGGTTTGGGTTAGGGTTAAGTTTAGTTTTTGGGTTAGGGTTACGGTTACATATCGTGTTTGTGTTAGTGTTAATGTTAGGGTTAGGGTTAGGGTTAGTGTAACGTTTTTCGTTAGGTTTAGGGTTAGAGTTCATGTTAGGGTTAGTGTTAGATTTAGGGTTAGCTTTAGGGTTTGTGTTAGGGTTAGTGTTAGGGTTAGGGTTAGGGTTTAGGTGAGGCTTAGGGTTAGTTCTAGTGTTAGGGTTAGGCTTAGTGTTAGGTTTAGGTTTAGGGTTATGGTTAGTGTTAGGGTTAGGTTAAAGGTAGGGTTTATTACAATTTGTGTTAGTGTTAGTGTTAGGGTTAGGGTTAAAGTTAGAATTAGGTTTAGGGTTAGTGTTAGGGTTATGTTTAGTGTTAGGGTTAAGGTTAGGGTTTGTGTTAGGGTTACAGTTATGGTTATGGTTATGATTATGGTTATGGTTAAATTTAGGATTAGGGTTAGGGATAGGGTTAGGGTTAATGTTACTTTAGGGTTAGGGATAGGGTTAAGGTTAGTGTTAGTTTTAGGTTAGGGTTTGTGTTGGGTTTAGATTTAGGTTGAGGGATAGAGTTAGATTGAGGGGTAGTGTTAGGATAAGTGATAGATTTAGGTTTAGGGTTAGGGTTAGTGTTAGGGTTACTGTGAGGTTTAGTGTTAGGGTTAGGGTTAGTGTTTGGATTAGGTCTAGGGTTAGTGTTGGTGTTAGGTTTTGGGATAGGTTTATGTTAGATTTAGAGTTAAGGTTAGGGTTAGTGTTAGAGTAAGGGTTAATTTTCGTGTTTGGATTTGGGTTAGGGTTATAGGGTTAGGGTTACGGTTAGTCATAGGGTTAGGGTTTGGTTTTAGGGTTAGGATTAGTGTTACTGTTATGGTTAGGATAAGGGTTAAGTTTAGGGTTCTTTGTAGGGTTAGGGTTAGGGTTAATGTTATGGTTAGGATAAAGGTTAGGGGTAGTGATAGGGTTAGGGTTCGGTTTAGTGTTAGTGTTAGGTTAGAGTTAGTTTTCAGGTTAGGTTATGGTTAGGGTTATGGTTAGAGTTAGGGTTAGTGTTACTGTTATGGTTAGGATAAAGGTTAAGTTTAGGGTTCTTTGTAGGGTTAGGGTTAATGTTATGGTTAGGATAAAGGTTAGGGGTAGTTATAGGGTTAGGTTCGGTTTAGTGTTAGTGTTAGGTTAGAGTTAGTTTTCAGGTTAGGTTATGGTTAGGGTTATGGTTAGAGTTAGGGTTTGTGTTACGGTTAGGGTTAGTGTTGGGGTTAATGTTAGTGTTAGGGTTAAATTTAGTGTTAGGATTAGGTTTAAGATTAGGATTAGGTTAAGGTTTAGGATTAGGTTTAGGGATAGGGTTAGAATGCCTGTTAGTGTAAAATTAGAGTTATGGTTTTTGTTAGGGTTAGTTGTAGGGTTAGGGTTTGTGTTAGGGATACTATTAGGTTTGTGTTTAGAGTTACGGTTACGGTTTTGATTAGGGTTAGGGTTAGGGTTAGGGTTAGGGTTAGGTTTAGGGTTAGTGTTAGGTTTAGAGTTAGGGTTAGGTTTAGTGGTTGGTTAGGGTTAGGGTTAGGTTTAGTGTTTGTGTTAGGTTTAGGCTTAGGGTTAGTGTTAGGTTTAGGTTTAGGTCTTGGCTTAGGGTTAGGATTAGTGTTAGGGTTAGGTTTAGTGTTTGTGTTAGCATTAGTGTTTTGGTTAGGGGTATACTTAGGTTTAGGGTGAGTGTTAGTGTTAGAGTTAGGGGTAGTGTTAGGTTTAGTGTTAGATTTAGTGTGAGGATTAGGTTTAGGGTTACAGTTAGGGTTATGTTAGGGTTAGGATTAGGGTTAGGGTTAGGTTTAAGTTTAAAGTTAGTGTTAGGGTTAGTGTTAGTGTTAGGGTTTCTTGTTAATTTTAGGGTTATGGTTAGGTTTATGGTTATTGATTGGGTTAGGGTTAGTGTTAGGGTTAGGGTTAGGCTTAGTGGTATGGTTAGGTTTAGGGTCCGTGTAAAAGTTATGGGTTGAGTTAGTGTTAGGGTTAGTGTTACAGTCAGGATTATGATTAGGGTTAGGTAAGCGTTAGCTTTAGAGTTAGGTTAGGGTTAGGGTTATGGTTTCCGTTAGAGTTTGTTTTAGGTTTCGGGTAAGATTTAGGGTTAGTGTTAGGGTTAGGGTTAGGTTTAGTGTTAGGGTTAGGGTTAGGTTTGTATTATGGTTACTGTTAAAGTTATGGTTAGGTTTACGATTTTGTTTAGGATTAAGTTTTAGGTTAGCTTTAGGATTAGGTTTAGGTTAGGATAAGGGTGAGGATTAGGTTAGGATTAGGTTTAGGGTTAGGGTTCGTGTTAGGATTAAAGCTAGGGTTAGTGTTATGTTTACATTTAGGGTTAGGATTAGGTTAGGGTTAGTTTTAGGGTTAGGGTTAGTTTTAACATTAGTATTTTGGTTAGGGCAATAGGTAGGTTTAGGGGTAGTGTTAGGATTAGGGTTAGGGTTAATGTTTGGTTTAGGGTTAGGTTTAGGGTGAGGGTTAGTGTTAGGTTTTATTATTAGTGTTAGGTTTAGGTTTAGTCTTAGGGTTAGGATTAGGTTTAGGGTTAGGTTTAGGGTTAGTTTTAGGGTTAGGTTTAAGGTTTGTGTTTGGGTTAAGTTTAGGGTTAGTGTTGGTGTTAGGGTAAGGTTTAGTGTTCGTGATAGGATTAGGGTTAGGGTTAGGGTTAAGGTTAGTTTAGGGTTAGGGTAGGGTTAGTGTTAGTGTTAGGGTTAGGATTAGGATTAGTGATAAGTTTAGGTTTAGGGTTAGGGTTAGTGTTTGGTTTTCGTTAGGGTTAGGGTTAGTTTAAGGATAGGGTTATGGTTAGAATTGGTTATGATTATAACCATGGTTATAATCATAACCAATTCTACTTTATATATATATAATATTATATTATATAATATATTATATATATATTATATATAATATATATACAATATAATATATGGTTAGGATTAGGGTCTGGGTTAGTTTTAGGGTTAGGCTTAAAGTCAGTACTAGGGTTAGGATTAGGGTTAGGGTTTGGTTTAGGGTTATGGTTAGAATTAGTGTTAGTATAAAGTTAGGGTTAGGGTTTTTGTTAGAATTAGGGTTAGGGTATGTGTTAGGGTTAGGGTTAGGGTTAGGGTTTGTATTACGGTTACTGATAGGGTTATATATAGGTTTATGGTTATGGTTATGATTAGGTTTGGTTAGGGATAGGTTTAGAGTAGGTTAGGATTAGGGTTAGTGTTAAAGTTCTTGTTATTGTTAGGGTTAGGGTTAGGGTTACAGTTAGCATTAAATTAGGGATAGGTTAAGGGTTAGGATTTGTGTTAGGTTTAGGCTTAGTGTTGGTGTTAGGTTTAGTTTAAGGTTTAGGGTTAGTGTTACAATTAGGGTTAGGGTTAGTATTAGGGTTAGGGTTAGTGTTTGTGTTACGGTTACTGATAGGGTTACATATAAGTTTACGGTTACAGTTAGGATTAGGGTTAGTTTTAGGGATAGGTTTAGGGTAGGTTAGGGTTAGGGTTAGTTTTAAAGTTATTGTTAATTGTTAGGGTTAGAGTTACAGTTGAGGTTAGTGTTAGGGTATGGGTTAGGGTTTGGTTTAGGCTTAGGGTTAGGTTAGTTTTAGGGTTAGGTTTAGAATTTGAGTTAGGATTAGGGTTAGGATTACTCTTAGCATTAGGGTCATGGTTAAGATTATGTTAGGATTAGGGTTTGTGTTAGTGTTAAATTTTGTGTTAGGTTTAGGGTTAGGGTTAATGGTAGGGATAGAATTAGTGTTAGGGTTGGGGTTAAGTTTAGGGATAGAGTTAGGGTTAAGTTAAGGGTCAGGATTAGTGTTAGGGTTAGTGTTAGGTTTAGAATTAGGGTTCATGTTAAGGTTAGGGTGAGGGTGAGGGTTAGGGTTAAGTTTGTGTGAGTTTTTTTTTAGTATTAGGGATAGGGTTAATTATAGTTTTAGGGTTAGGGATAGGTTTATAGTTAGTGTTATGGTTACAGTTAGGTTTTTGTTAGTGTTTTGTTATGGTGAGGGTTAGGTTTAAGGTTAGTGATAGGGTTAAGTTTAGGGTTAAGTTTAGTGTTATGGTAAAATTTAGGTTTAGGGTTAAGCTAGGATTTTTGCTATGGCTAAGATTAATTTAGGGTTTGGTCTAGGGTTTTGGTCATGGTTTGTGTAATGGTTAGGGCTAGGGTTATCATTAGGGTTAGGGTAATAGGTTTAGATGTCAGGTTAAAGATAGGGTTAGGTTTAGGTTAGCCTTAGGTTTAGGTTTAGGATTAGGGTTAGGATTTGAGCTAGCTTAGATTTAGGGTTAGGTTCACTGTCAGTTATATGGTTAGGTTTATGTTTAGGGTTAGGGTAGGTTTAGCTTTAGGTCTAGTGTTATCATTAGGGTTAAGTTTAGGGTTAGAGTATTGGGTAGGGTTCAAAATAGGGTTAGGGCTAGGGTTAAGGTTAGGATTAGGGCTGGGGTTAGGGTTAGGGTTAGGCATTGGGTTAGTGTTAGGGTTGGGTTAAGTGTAAAGGTTAGGGATTGAGCTAGGTTTAGGCCTAGGGCGAGAATTAGAGTTACAGTCTGGGCTAGGGTATAGTTAGGGTTAGGTTAAGGGCTAGGGTAAGCATTAATTTTAGGGTTATGGTTAGTGTAATGGATAGAGTTACAGCTAGGATTTAGGCTATGGTTCCAATTAGGATTGGGGCTAGAGTTAGGGTGAGGTTTAGGGTTTCAACTAGGGTTATGTTTAGGTTATGTTTAGGGTAAGGTTTGAGCTAGGGTTAGGGCTAGAAAGAGGGATAGGGTTAGGGTTAGGGCTAGGTTTAGGGTTAGGGTTATGCTTAGTGTTTGGTTTAGGGCTGTAATTAGGGCTAGGTTTTGTGTGAGGTTTAGGGCTACTGTTAGGTATATGGGTAATGTAAGAGCTAGAATTATGGTTATGGCTAGATTTAGAGTTCTTCTAGTGTTAGGGTTAGTTTTTGTGTAAGGATAAGGCTTGGAGTTAGGGTTTTTGTTAGGGTAAGTGTCAGGGTTCAGGTTAGGATTAGATTTAGGGTTAGGTCCAGAATGAGGACTAGGGTTAGGTCTAGGGGAATGGTTAGTGTTTGGTTTAGGTTAAGGGTTATTTTTAAGGCTAAGACTAGGGTTATGGCTATATTTAGGATTAGGTTTAGGTCTAGGGCTAGTGTTAGTGTTAAGTTTAGGTATAAGGTATATGTATAGGGTTACTGGTAAGGCTAGTGTCAGTTTTTGGATAAGGATTAGGGTCAGGTTTAAACCTAGGTTTAGTTTTAGGGTCAGTATAAGGGTCAGCATTAGGTTTAGGGTTTGGGTTAAGTTTAGAGCTAGAATGAGGGCTAGGGTTAGGACTAGTAATAAAGTTAGGGTTTGGGGTAGGCATAGAATTAAGGTTAGGACTAGGGTAGCAAGAGGGTGAGGGTTTGACTAAGTATAAGAAATAGGGTTAGTGCTAGGATTAGGACTAGGGATAGGGTTAAGGTTAGGGCCAGGGTTGGGGTTAGGGTTAAAGCTAGGGTTAGGCCTTGGATTAGGGCTAGGTTTTGTGTTAGGTTTAGGGCTATGGCTAATTTAAGAACTGGGATTACGATTAGGGCTAGTTTTAGAGTTAGGTTTAGGTTGAGTTCCAGTGTTAGGATTAGGTTTAGGGATAGGGTGATGTGTAGAGCTAGGGTGAGTGTTAGGGTCAGAGTCAGAGTTAGTATTAGATCTAGGGTTAGATTTAGGACTCCAATTAGGGCTAGGGTTAGGGCTAGATGTAGCATTAGGTTTTAGTTTAGGTTAAGGTTTAGAGTCAGTGCTATGGCTTGGTTTGTCTTGAGGGCTAGGGCTAGGGTTAGGGCTAGTTTTCAAATTTAGGGTTAGAACTAGTTTTAGGGTGTGGTTTAGGCTTAGGGTTAGGGTTAGATTTAGAGTTAGGGTTAGATCTAAGTTTAGGGCTACAGTGAAAGTTAGGGCTAGGGCTAGGGTTAGGGTTTGAGTTATCATAAGGGATAGGGTTAGAACTAGGGATAGGGATAGGGCGAGTATTAGAGTTAGTGTTAGTGTTAGGGTTAGATTTAGGGTTAGAATTAGGGCTTAATTAGGGCTAGGATTAGAGCTAGGTTTAGTATTAAGGCTGAGCCTAAGTTTATGGCTATGTTTTTATGGTTATGGTTATGGTTAGGTATGATGTTATAGCTAGATTTAGAATTAGGGCTAGGATTAAAATTAGGGTTAGGTCTATGGTTAGGGTTAGGTTTTGGATTAAGTCTAAGATTAGGGCTAGGATTAGGGCTTGAGTTTGTTTTAGGGTTAGGGCTTCATTAGGGCTAGGGCTAATGTCAGGTCTAGGGTTATGGTTAGAGATAGTTTTAGAATTAAGATTATTAGTATTAGGATTAAGTTTATGGATACGGTTAGGTTTAGGATTCAGGTTAAGTTTAGGGTAATGTATAGCTTTAGGATTAGGAATAGGTTTTGAGTTATCCTAGGATTAGCATTAGGCTTAGGATTATGATTAGGGTAATGCATAGGGTTACAGCTCAGGTTAGGGCTAGATTTTTGGTTAGGATTAAGGCTAGGGTTAGGGTTAAGTTTTGGGTTATGTCAAGGGTTAGGGTTAGGGTTAGGTTTAGGGTAAGGGCTATGGCTAGAATTAGGGTTATGGTTAGGGTTAAAGGTAGTGTTAGGGCTCCAATTAGGAATAGGTTTGGGGTTAGGTTAGGGCTAGGTTTAGGGCTACAGACAATGTAAGAACTAGGGTTATGATTTGAACTAGTTTTAGGGTTAGGGCTACGTCTAAGGTTAGGTTTGGGTTTAGGTTTTGAGTGATGTTTAGAGCTAGGGTTAGTGTTAAGGTCAGAGTCAGGGTCAGGGTTTGTTTTAGGGTTAGGGATAGGACTCAAATTAGAGCTAGGGGTAGGGTTAGGTGTAGGCTTAAGTTTTTATTTTATGTTAAAGTTTAGGGTTAGGGCTATGGCTCAGTTGTTTTGTAGGGCTAGGGCTAGTGTAGGGCTAGTTTTAGGATTAGCATTATTGTTACGGCTTGTGTTAGTGAGAGGTTCAGCTTAGGGTTAGGGTTAGATTTAGAGTTAGGGTTAGATATAGTATTATGGCTACGGCTAGGGTTAGGGCTAATGTAAAGGCAAGTGATAGGATTATGGTAATGGATAGGGTTAGAGCTAAAAATAGTACTAGGGCATGAGTTAGAATTAGTCTTAGGGCTAGGGTTAGGTTAGGTTTAGGGCTAAATTAGGGCTAGGATTAAGTCTAGCTTTTGTTTAGGGTTAGGTCTAGTTTGAGGCTTAGGTTTAGGTTTAGGGATAGAGTTAGGTTTAGGGGAAGGGATGGAGTTAGAGCTAGTTTTAGGGCTAGGTCGAAGGTTGGAATTCAGTTAGGGCTAGGGTTATGGTTTGGTTTAGTAATAAGGCTAGGTTTAGGGCTAGGATGAAGGCTAGGGTTTGTTTTAGGTTTATAGCAAGAATTAGGGCTAGGGCTAGTGTCAGGTCTAGAATTACGTTAGGGATAGATTGAGGGTTAGATTTATGGCTAGGTCTAGTGTAAGGGTTTGGTTTAGGGTAAGGGTCAGGTTTAGAGCTAGAGGTATTATTAGGGCTAGAAGTAAGTTTCGGGTTTAGTTTAGGTTAGGGTTTAGGTTTAGAGCTTGAATTAGCATTAGGGTTTGGTTAGGGTAATGATAGGTTTAAGGTTTAGGGTTCAAGTTCAATGTAGGGTAATTGATAGGGTTAGAGTTAGCAAAAGGGTTAGGGTTAGGCCTAGGGTTAGCCTTAGGGTTATGGTTGTGCTTAGTATAATTGATAGGGTTAGGGCTAGAGTTATTGTTTGTATTAGGGCTAGCGTTAGTTTTAGACCTAGGGTTAGGGTTAGGTTTAGGTTTAGAATATGGTTTATAGTTTGAGCTAGAGTTAGCGCTAGGGCAAGGGTTAGGTTTAGGGTTAGGTCTAAGTTACAGTTACTGTTAGGGTCAAGGTTAGTGTTAAGGTTAGGGCTAGGGTTATCATTAGGTTTAGGGTATTGGATAGGGTTTGATGTCATATTCGTTTAGGGTTAGGGTTAGGTTTTTGCTTAAGGTTAGGATTAGGGATAGGCTTAGGGTTAGGTTTGGGGTAATGGTTAGGGTTTGAGCAAGAGTTAACTATGGCAAGCGTTAGGTTTATGGTTATGACTAGGGTTAAGGTTAGGGTAGATTTAAGGTAAGGGCTAGGGTTATCATCAGGGTTAGGGTTAGGGTTAGGTTAATGGGTAGGGTTAGACCTAGGGTTTGGGCTAGGGTTATCATTAATGTTAGTTTTAGAGTTAGGGTAATATGTAAGCTTAGAGCTAGGGTTAGGGGTAGGGTTAAGGTTAGGATTAGGGCTAGGGTTAAGGTTAGGTTTAGGTTTAGGCCATGGGTTAGTGTTAGGGTTAGGTTAAGTTTAAGGGTTAGGGATTGAGCTAGTGTTTGGACTAGGACAAGGATTAGGTTTAGAGTCAGTATGAGGGTTAGGGCTAGGGTTAGCATTAGGATTAGGGTTAGTGTTAGGGTAATGGATAGAGTTAGAGGTAGGTTTTGGCCTATGGTGATGGCTAGTTTCAGGGTTAGTAATATGGCTAGGTCTAGTGTTAGGGTTATGTGTTTTGTTAGGATAAGGTTTTGAGCTAGGGTTTGGTTAGGGTAAGGGTCAGTGTTCAGCTTAGGTTTAGGTTTATTGTTAGGGCCAGCATTAGGACTAGGTTTTGGTCTAGGGGTAGGGTTAGTGTTTGGGTTAGGTTATAGGTTATTATTAGGGCTAGGACTAAGTTTTTGTTTAGGGATAGGACTAGAGTTATCACTAAAGGATTAAGTGTAGGTCTAGGTCTAGTGTTAGGGTAAGGTTTAGTTATAGGGTTACAGGTAGTGCCAATGTTAGGGTTCGGTTTAGGAATAGCATCAGGTTTAGACCTATGGTTAGTGTTAGGGTCAGAATAATGGTCAGGGTTAGGGTTATGATTTGGGATAGTGATAGAGCTAGATTGAGGATTAGGGTTAGATCTAGTAATAGAGTTAGGTTTTCAGTTAGGCTAAGAATTAGGTTTAGAACTAGGGTAGCTTTAAGGTTAGAGTTTGGCTTAGGATAAGGGATAGGGTTAGCTAGTGTTAGGGCTAGGGTTAGAGTTAGGGTTGGGGATAGGGTTAGGTTTAGTGTTAGGGTTAAAGCTCGGGTTAGAGCTAGGCTAGGTTTTGTGTTAGCTTTAGGGCTACAGCTAATGTAAGAACTAGGGTTACAATTAGGGCTAGTTTAGGGTTAGTTTATGGCTATGTCTAGTGTAAGGCTTAATATTTCTGCTAGGATTAGAACTATGGAGAGGTTTAGGTTTATGGTTAGGTCCTGGGATACGTTTATGGCTAGGGTTAGGTTTAGTGTTAGGGACAGGGTTAGGGTTAGAGTTTCGGTTAAGATTAGGGTTAGCTTAGTGCTAGGGTTAGGGTTAGGATTAGCGTTAGTGTTAGGTTAGAATTAGGGTTAGGTTTAGTGTTAGTGATAGAGTTAGGGTTTTGATTAGGGTTAGCGTTAGGGTTAGGGCTAAGGTTGGGGCTTGTGTTATATTTATTTTAATGGTTAGGGTTAGAACCAGAAATAGGGCTTGTGGGAGAGTTAGAGTTAGTCTTAGGGCAAGGTTATGGGTAGAGTTAGGGTTAGGGCTAAATTAGGGCTAGGATTAGTGCTAGGGTTTATGTTAGGGTTAGGCCTATGGTTAGGGCTAGAGATATGGTTAGTATTAGGGTTAGGGTTACTGATAGGGTTAGGGGAAAGATGTGCTTATACCTAAGTTCAGGTTTAGGGCGAGGGTTAAAATTAGATATAGGGATAGAGTTAGTGTTTGGGTTAGAATTAAGCCTAGATATAGGCCAAAGATGAGGACTAGTGTTTGTGTTAGTGTTTGGGGTAGAATTAGGGCTGGGGCTAATGTCAGGTCTGGGTTTATGGTTATGGTTAGTTTTAGGGTTAGGTTATGGCTAGGTCTACTGTAAGGGTTTGGTTTAGGTTAAGGGTCAGGTTTAAAGCTAGGTGTATTATTAGGATCAGGGCTCAAGTAGGGTTTTGTTTAGGTTAAGATTTAGGGTCAAGGCTTGAATTAGCATTAGGGATAGGGTTAGGGTTCAGGTTAGGGTAATTGATAGGGTTAGGTTTAAGGTTCAGGTTAGGTTTAGAGTACTGAATAGGGTTAGTGTTAGCAATAGTGTTAGCGTTAGGCCTAGGGTTAGCATTTGGGTTAGGCTTATTTTTAGGGTAATGGATAGGTTTCGAGCTAAGGTTAGGGCTGGGACTAAGGTTAGAATTAGGACTAGGGTTAGGGTTAGGCCTAGGGTTCGTGTCAGGGTTAGGTTTGGGGTAAGTGTTAGTGTTTGAGCTATGATTAGGGCTAGTGTGAGAGATAGAGTTAGTGTTTGTGTTAGGGTTAGGTTTATGATTAGTGTTAGGGATAGGGATAAGGATAGGGTTAGGGTTAGTTTTAGGGTTAGTGTTAGGGTTTGGTTAGGGTAAGGGTTAGGGTTAGGGTTATGCATATGTTTAGGATTCAGGTTATGGTTAGTTTTAGGATTAGGTTTTGGTTTGAGTCAAGGTAAAGGTTAAGATTTGTGTTAGGGTTAGATTTAGTGTTATGATTAGGGTTAAGTTTATTGTTAGGGTTATCATTAGATTTAGGTTAAGGTTAGTTTTAGGGTTAGTGTTAGGGTAAGGTTTAGGTTAGGTTTAGGGTTAGGGTACGGTTAGGGTGTAGGGTTATGGGGAGCAGTAGAGTTTGTGTCTGTGTTGGGTTAGTGTTAGGTTTAGGGTAACAATAAGGGTTAGTGTTAGGGTTAGGGTTCTGGCTAGGGTTAGGGTTTTGTAGGGTTAGTGTTAAAATTAGGGTTAGGTTTTGTGTTTTGGTTAGGGATAAGTTCAGGTTTATGGTTAGAATTAGGGTTAGGGTTAGTATTAGGTTTAGGTTTAGGGTTAGGGTTAGGGATAGTGTTAATATTAGAGATAGGTTTAGGGTTAGGGTTAGGGATAGTGTTAATGTTAGGGATAAAATTAGGGTTAGGGTTAGTTTTAGGGTTAGGGTTAGGTTTAGTGTTAGGGTTGGCATTAGGTTTAGGGTTAGTGTTAGAGGTAGGGTTAGGGTAAAGTTCAGTTTTAGGGTTATTGTTAGGATTAGAGTTTGTGTTAAAGTTAGGTTTAGAGTAAGGTTTATGTTTCATGTTAGAAATATGTTTAGGGTTAGTGTTATGTTAAGGTTTAGGGTTAGGGTTAGGATTAATGTTTGGTTTAGATTTAGTGTTAGGTTTAGGGTTAGGGTTAGTGTTAGTGTAAGGGTTAAAGTTGGGGTTAGAGTTTGGGTTAGTGTTAAAGTTAAGATTAGGGTTAGGGTTTGTGTAAGGGTTAGTGTTAGGATTAGGGTTATGATTTGGATTTGGGATATGATTGGTGTTTGGGATAGTATTAGGGTAATGGTTAGGGTTAGACTTAGGGATAGTGTTATAGTAAGGATTAGAAGTTTGTTTAGTTTTAGGGTTAGTGGTAGGGTAAGGTTTATGGTTTGTGTTAGTGTTAGGTTTAGGTTTAGGGTTAAGGTTAGGTTTAGGGTTAGGGATTAGGGTTAGTGTTAGGGTTAGGATTAGGGTTTGAGTTAGGATTAGGGTTAGTGTTTTTGTTGGGGTTATGGTTAGAGTTAGGATTAGATTAGGATTAGGGTTAAAGTTAGTGTTAAATTTTGTGTTAGCGTTAGTGTTAGGGTTAGTGATAAGATTATATTAGTTTTAGGGTTAGGGTTAGGGGTAAGTTTAGGGTTAATGTTAGGGTTAAGGTAATGGTTGGGATTAGGATTAGGGTTAGTGTTAGTGTTCGAATTAGGGTTTGTGTTAGGTTTCAGGTTAGTGTGAGTGTTAGTGTTAGGGTTAGGGTTAGATTTAATTATAGTGTTAGGGTTATGAATATGTTAGAGTTAATATTAGGGTTAGGGTTAGGTTTAGAGTTGATGTTAGGGTTAGTGTTAGAATTAATGTTATGTTTAGGGTTATGCTTATGTTGATAGTTAGTGTTAGTTTTAGGGTTATGGTTAGGGTTAGTGTTATGGTAAGGGTTAGGTTTAGAGTTAGTGTTAGGGTTAGGCTAGGGTTAGTGTTAAGTTTAGGGTTAGTTAGGGTTAGGCTTAGGGTTAGGGTTTGTGTAAGGGTTTGGGTTAGAGTTAGTGTTACGAATAAGATTAGGGTTATATTTAGGGTTAGAATTAGGGTTAGGTTTAGTGTTAGGATTAGAATTAGTTTTAGAGTAACAGTTAATGTTAGTGTTATGGTTAGGGGTAGAGTTAGGGTTAGTGTTAGGGTTAGAGTTATGGTTAGGGTTATTGTTAGGGTTGGGGTTATTTATAGGGTTAGAATTAATGATAGGATTAGGATTAGGATTACGTTTATTGTTAGGGTTAGGTTAAGGTTTAGGGTTACTGTTAAGTTTGGGGTTGGGTTCAGGGTTAAAATCATGGGTTAGTGTTAGGGTTAGTTTTAAGGTTAGGGTTAGGGATAAGTTTAAGGTTCTTTTTAGGGTTAACTTTAGGGTTAGGGTTAGTGTTAGGGTTATAATTAGTGTTCGTGTTAGGTTTAGGGTTACAGTGAGTGTTAGGGTTAGGTTTAGGGTTAGGGTGAAAGATAAGGTTATGGTTAGGTTGAGTGTTAGTGTTAGTGTTAGCGTTAGGGTGAGAGTTTATTGTACTGTTTGGGTTAGGGATAGGTTTAGAGTTAGTTTTAGGGTTAGGGTTAGGTTTAGGGTTAGTGTTATGATTAGTGTTATGGTTAAGATTAGTGTTAGGGTTAAGATTAGTCTTAGGTTATATGTTAAGATTAGTGATAGGGCTAGGTTTAGAGTTAAGGTTAGTTTTGGGGTAAGAGTTAGGGTTAGGTTAGGGTTAGTTTTAGGGTTAGGTTTAGAGTTTTAATTAAGATTAGGGTTAGGTTAATTTTTAGGGTTAGGGTTACAGTTAGGTTTAGGACAGGGTTAGGGTTAATGTTAGTGTTAAGTTTTGTGTTAGGGTTAGTGTTAGGTTTAGTGTTAGGATTAGGTTTACAGTTAGGTTTAAGTTTAGGGTTAGGGTTAGAGTTAGGGTTAGGGTTACTTTTAGGGTTAGTGTAATGTTAGGTTTAGTGTTATGTTTAAGGTAAGGGTTAGGATTAGGGTTAGGTTTAGTGTTAGAATTAGAGTTTTTGTTAGGGTTTGGATTAGAGTGAGTGTTAGTGTTAGGGTTAGGGTTAGGTTTAGGTTTGTGTTAGAGATAGGGTTAGGGTTAATTATACTGTTAGGATTAGGGATAGGTTTAGAGTTAGTGTTAGTGTAGGGTTAGGATGATGTTCAGATTTAGCGTTAGGTTTATGGTTAGTGTTAGTGTTATGGTTTAGAGTTAGTGTTAGGGTTAGTGTTAGGGTTATGGTTAGGGTTAGTGTTAAGGTAAGTGTTAGGTTTAGGGTTAGTGTTAGGGTTAGTATTAGGTTAGTGTTAGGGTTAGGGTTAGTTAGAGTTAGTATTAGGGTTAGGGTTAGGGTTACTGTTTGTGTGAGTGTGAAGGTTAGGGTTAGTGTTAGAGTTACGGGTAAGATTATGGTTATATTTAGGGTTAGAATTAGTGTTAGGTTTAGTGATAGGATTACAGATAATGTTAGGGTTAGAGGGGAGTTAGGCATAGTGTTAATGTTAGGTTAAGGACTATGGTTAGAATTAGGGTTAGTGTTAGTTTTGGGGTTATTTTTATGTTAGGGTTAGTGTTAGTTTGGGGGCTATGGTTAAGGTTAGAATTAGTGATAGGATTAGGTTTGGGTTTAGGTTTATTGTTAGGGTTAGGGTTAGGGTTAGTGTAGGGTTAGGGTTTAGATTAGTGTTAGTGTTAGGGTTAATATTAGTGTTAGTATTAGTGTTAGTGTTAGGGTAAGGGTTAGACTTTGGGTTTGTGTTAGAGTTAGGGTTACAGTTTGGATTAGGGTTACTGTTAGGGTTAGTGTTAGGTTCAGGATTGGGATTAGGGTTAGGGTTAGGGTTAGGATTAGTTTTAGGGTTAGGGTTAGGGTTAAGTTTAAGGTTCGTGTTTGGTTTAAGGGTTAGGATTAGGGTTAGAGTTAGTATTAGGGTTAGAATTAGTGTTTGTGTTAGTTTAGGGTTTGGGTTATGTTTATGTTAGTGTTTGTGTTAGGGTTACGTTTAGGTTTAATTATAGTGTTAGGGTTAGGGATAGGTTTAGAGTTAGTGTTAGGGTTAGGTTTAGGGTTAGTGTTAGGGTTACAGTGAGTGTTAGGGTTAGGATTAGAGTTAAGATAAGCGATAGGGTTAAGGTTAGGTTTAGTGTTAGTGTTTGTGTTTGTGTTTGTGTTAGGGTTTATTATAGTGTTAGAGTTAGGGATACGTTTAGAGTTAGTGTTATGATTAGTGTTAGGGTTAGGGTTAAGGTTATTGATAGGGTTAGGTTTAGGTTTAAGGTTTGTGTTAGGGTAAGGGTTAGGGTTAGGGTTAGTGTTAGTTTTAGGTTTAGGGTTTGAGTTAGGATTAGGGTTAGGGTTATTGTTAAGGTTAGGGTTACAATTAGGATTAGGATAGAGTTCAGTTAATGTTAGTGTCAATTTTGTGTTAGGGTTAGTTTTAGGATTAGGTTTAGGGTTAGGGTTAGTGATAGAATTAGGAGTTAGGGTTAGATTTACTGTTAGGTTTAGGGTTAAGATTTAGGTTAGTGTTAGGTTTAAGGTAATAGTTAGGATTAGGGTTAGGGTTAGTGTTAGAGTTAGGGTTAGTGTTATGGTTAGTTTTAGTGTTAGGGTTAGTTTTAGTTTTAGGGTTAGGGTTAGAGTGAGTATTAGGTTTAGGTTTAGGGTTTGGGTTATGTTTGTGTTAGTGTTTGTGTTACGGTTAGGTTTGGGTTTAATTATAGTGTTAGGGTTAGGATTAGGGTTAGTGTTAGGGTGAGGCTTATGTTTAGGGTTAGGTTTAGGTTTAGTGTTTGGGTTTGGATTAGTTTTAGAGTTAGGGATAGAGTTAGGGTTAGGGTTAGATTTAGGTTTAGTTTTAGGAATAGAGTTAGGGTTTGTGTTAGGATTAAGTTTAGGGCAAAAGTTTTGTTAAGGTTAGTGTTAGTGTTAGTGTTAGGGTTACAAATAGAATTAGGGTTATATTTAATGTTAGAACTAGGGTTAGGTTTAGTGTTAGGATTATGGTAAGGTTTAGAGTTAAAGGTAGTGTTAGGGTTAGGGTTAGGGTTAGTGTTATGTTTAGTGTTAGTGTTAGGGTTAAAATTAGGGTTAGTCTTAGGTTTAAGGTTAGACTTAGGGTTCATGTTAGGTTTGGGTTTAGGTTTAGGATTAGGGTTAGTGTTAAGGTTAGGGTTAGAATTAGGTTTAGGCTTGGGTTAAGGGTAAGAGTTAGTGTTAGGGTTACCATTAGGGTTAGTGTTTGGGTTAAGGTTATGTTTAGTGTTAGGGTTAGGTTTAGGGTTACAGTTAGGTTTTGTGTTAGGGTTAGGGTTAGGGTTAGTGTTAGGGTAATTGTTACGGTTAGGATTATGGTTAGGTTTAGGGTTAGTGTTAGGTTAGTTTTAGGGTTAGGCTTAGGGTTAGTTTTTCTTTTAGGGTTTGGGTTAGTGTTAATATTAGGGTTAGGGTTCAGGTTGAGATTACAGTTAGTGTTAGGTTGGGGTTAGGGTTAGGGTTAGTGTTAAGGTTAAGGTTAAGGTTAGGGTTAGTGTTAGGGTTTGGGTAAGTGTTAGGGTTAGTGTTCAAGTTATTTTTAACTTTAGAGTTAGTGTTAGGGTTACTGTTAGTGTTAGGGTTAGGGTTAGTGTTAGGGTTAGGGTTAAGGTTAGGGTTAGGTTCAGTGTTAGGGTTAGGGTTAGGGTTAGGATTAGGGATAGGCTTAGGTTTAGTGTTAGGTTTAGAGTTAGGGTTAGGTTTAGGTTTAGGGTTACGGTTAGGGTTATGGTTAGAAATAGGGTTTGGGTTAATGTTAGGTTTAGAATTAGTGTTAGAATTAGGGTTAGTGTTAGTGTCAGTGTTAGGATTAGGGTTGGATTTAGGGTGTGTTAGGATTAAAGTTAGAGGTAGGGTTAGGTTTACATTTAGGATTAGAGTTCGGGCTAGGGTTAGAGTTAGGGTTAGGGTTAGGTTGAGTGTTAGTGTTAGCGTTAGAGTTAGGGTTAGGTTTAGGGTTATGTTTAAGTTTAGATTTAGTTTTAGCATTAGGGTTAGGGTTAGGATTAGTGTTAGGTTTAGGGTTAGTTTTTGTGTTAGTGTTAGGATTAGAGTTAGACTAAGAATTTATGTTTGGTTTAGGGTTTGAGATAGGGTTAAGGTTAAAGTTAGGGTTAGGGTTAGGTTAGGGTTAGTGTTAGGGTTATGCTTAGGTTTTAGGGTTAGTATTAGGGTGAGGGTTAGGGTGTGTGTTAGGGTAAGGGTTAGTGATAGAATAAGGTTACGTGTGGGATTAGGGTTAGGGTTACAGTTAGTGTTAGTGTTTGGGTTTGCACTAGTGTTAGTGATAGGTTGAGTTTTAGTGTTAGTGTTAGGGTGAGTTAGGGTTAGGGTTAGTGTTAGAGTTAGAAATTGTTTTAGGTTTAGTGTTAGGGTTAGGGTTACATCAGTGTTAGGGTAGGGTTAGAGTTTGTGTTAGGGTTAGTGTTACGGTTAGGGTTAGGATTAGGGTTCGTGTTAGGGTTAGATTTAGGGTTACGGTTATGTTTAGTGTTAGTGTAAGGGTTAAGGTTAGATTTAGGGTTAGCAATAGTTTAATTAAGGATAGGTTGAATTTTAGTGTTAGGTTTAGTGTTAGGATTAGCGTTAGTGTTATTGTTAGGATTAGGGTTTGTGTTAAGGTTAGGGATAGTGTTAGGTTTTGTGTTAGGGTTAGGGTAAGTGTTAGGCTTAGGTGTACAATAATGATTAGGGTTAAGTTTAAGGTTAATTTTGGGGTTAGTTTTAGGGTTTGTGTTATGGTTAGGGTTAGTGCTATGTTTAGGCTTAGGTTTAGGATTAGCATTTTGTTTACTGTTAGGGTTAGGGTTAGGGTTAGGGTTAGAGTTAGTGTAATTTTAGGTTAATGTTAGGTTTAGGGTTAGTGTTACTGTTAGGGTTAGGGTTCGGGTTAAGTTTAGGTTTAGGTTAATGTTTAGTGTTATGTTTAGGGTTAGGGTTAGTTTTAGTCTTAGGGTGAGTGTTAGGGTTAGGTTTAGGGCTAATTTTAGGCTTAGTTAGGTTTAGGGTTACTATTAATGTTAGGTTTACAGTTCAGTTTAGAGTTAGGGTTAGAGTTAGGGTTAGGTTTAGTGTTAGGGTTATGTTTAGGTTTATGGTGAGTGTTAGGGTTAAGGTTAGGTTTAGAGTTATGGTAAGGTTTAGGTTTAGGGTTAGTGATAAGGTTCAGGTTAGGGTTAGGATTTGAGTTAGTGTTAGTGTTAGGGTTACGGTTAAGGTTAGGTGTAGGGTTAGAGTTAGGGTTAAGTTTTGTGTTAGGGTTAGCATTAGGGTTAGGTTTAGAATTAGTGTTAGGTTTAGCATTAGGGTTAGTGTTAGGTTAGGGATGGGGTAAGTTTTAGGGTTAGTGTTAAGTTTAAGGTTTGTGTTAGGGTTAGTGTTAGGGTTAGGGTAGTGTTAGGTTTAGGATTAAGTTTAGGGTTAGGGTAATGTTTTGGGTTATGGTTAGTGTTAGGGTTAGGTTTAGTGTTAGGGTTTGGGTTACAATTAAGGTTTAGGTTAGTGTTAGTGTTAGGGTTAGGGTTTGCTTTAGGCTTACTGTTAGGGTTTTTATTAGGGTTAGGGTTAGTATTAGGGTTAGGCTTACAGTTTTGATTAGGTTTAGGGTTAGAGTTAGGGCTAGGTTAGTGTTAGGGTTAGTTTTAGGTTTAGGGTTAGGTTTAGAGGTATGTAAAGGGTTAGGTTTAGGGTTAGTGTTAGAGTTAGGGTTAGTGGTAAGTTTAGGTTAGGGTTAGTGTTATGTTTAAGGTTAGGGTTCGTGTTAGGGTTACGGTTAGGTTTAGGATTAGTGTTAGTGTTAGTGATTGGGTTAAGGTTAGGGTTAGGGTTATGGATAGTGTTAGAATTAGGAATAGGTTTAGGGTTAATGTTAGGCATAGGGTGAAAGTTAGTGTTATGGTTAGGGTTAGGGTTCAGTTTAGGTTTAGTGTTAGGGTTAGTTTTATGGTTAGGCTTACTGTTATGGTAAGGATTAGGGTTAGGGTTAGTGTTAAGTTTATGGTTAGGTTTAGGGTTACAGTTAGTGTTACTGTTAGGTTAGGGTTAGAACTAGGGTTAGTGTTAGTTTTATGATTAGGTTTAGGATTAGGCTTAGGGTTAGTGACAGGTTTAGTGATATGTTTGGGGTTAGTGTTAGTGATAGGGTTAGGTTTGGGCTAAATTAGTGTTATGGTTATGGTTATGGTTATGGTTAGGATTAGTGTTAGAGTTAGTGTTAGTGTTAGGGATGGGGTTAGGGTTAGAGTTAGGTTGTGGTTAGGGTTATGGTTAGCGTTAGGCTTTGTGTTAGGTTTAGGGTTACTGTTAGGTTTAGAGTTAGGTTTAGGTTTAGTGTTAGGGAAAGGGTTAGCATTAGGGTTACATTTTTTGGGTAGGGTTAAGTTTAGGGTTAGGTTTTTTGTTTGGGTTAGGGATATGGTTAGGGTTAGAGTTAGGATTAGGATTAGAGTTAGGCTTAGGTTTAGTGTTATGGTTAGTGTCAGGGTGAGGGTTAGGGTTAGGGTTAGGGTTTTTTGTTAGTGTTAATGTTACAGTTAAGGTTAGGGTTAGGATTAGTTTTAGTGTTACAGTTAGGTTTAGGATTTATGGTATGGTTAGGATTAAGTTTGGAATTAGAATTTTGTTTAGGGTTAAGATTAGTATTAGTGTTAGGGTTAACATTAACATTAGGGTTAGGTTTAGTGTTAGGGTTGAGTTAGGGTTAGGGTTAGTATTAGGGTTAGCATTATAGTTAGGTTTAGGGTTAGTGTTATGGTTAGCATTAGGTTCAGGTTAGTGTTAGGATTAGTGTTATGATTAGGGTTAGAGTTAGTGTTATGATTAGGGTTAGAGTTAGTGTTATCTTTAGGGTTAGGTTTATATTTAGGTTTATATTTAGTGTTAAGATTAATGTAAGGTTTAGGATTAGGGTTATTTTTAATTATAGGGTTAGGGTTAAATTTATTGTTAGATTAGGGTTAGGGTTGGTGTTTGTGTTAGAGTTTTTGTTAGGGTTAGGTTTCGGGTTAGGATTAGTGTTAGGTTTAAGGTTATGGTTAGGATTAGTTTTAGGTTTGGGTTAGGGTTAGGGCTAATGTTAGGGTTGGCTCATGGTTAGAGTTAGTGTTAGGGTTAGCATTAGGGTTAGGTTTAGGGTTAGTGTTAGGGTTACGGTTAGGGATTGGGTTAGGGGTATGCTTAGGGTTAGGTTTAGTGTTAATGTTAGTGTTAGGGTTAGGGTTAAGTGTAGGATTTGCATTAGGGTCAGGATTATTGTTAATGTTAGGCTTAGTGTTAGTGTTGGTGTTAGGGTTAGGGTTAAGGATAGTCTTAGGATTTGTTTTAGGTTTAGGGTTAGAGTTAGTCTTAGGGTTACAGTTAGGGTTATGATTAGGATTAGGATTGGTTTAGTGTTAGGGTTAGAGTTAGTGTTATGGTTTTCATTAGGGTTAAGGTTAGGGTTAGAGATAGGGTTAGGATTAGGGTTGGGATAGGGTTAGTTTTAGGCTTAGGATTAGGGTTAGCAATAGTGTTATTGTTTAGAGATAGATTTAGGGTTAGTGTTAGGGTTAAGGTTAGGGTTAGGGTTAGTATTATGGTTAGCATTAGGGTTAGAGATTGGTTATTGTTAGGGTTAGCATTAGAGTTAGCTTTAGAGTTAGTGTTTGGGTGAGTTTTAGGGTTAGGTTTAGTGTTAGGATTTGGGTTAGGGTTTGTATTAGGGATAGGGTTAGTGTTAGTTTTAGGTTTACCCTTAGGTTTATGGTTAGTGTTAGGAATAGTGTTATTGTTAGGATTTGCGTTAAGGTTATTATTAATGTTAGTGTTAGGGTTAGGGTTAGTGTTAGGGTTTGTATTAGGGTTAGAGTTATGGTTAGTGTTAGTGTTAGGTTACAGTTAGGGTTAGGGTTAGTGTTAGGTTTAGGGTTAAGGTTCGTCTTAGTGTTAGGGTTAAGGTTAGTGTTAAAATTAATGCTAGGGTTAAGTTAGGGTTAGTGTTACTGTTAGGGTTAGGGTTAGGGTTAAGTTTAGTGTTATGGTTATGGTTAGGGTTAGAATTATGGTTAGGATTACAGTTAGTTTTAATGTTAGAATAAAGTTATGTTTATGGCTAGTGTTAGGGTTTGGTTTAGGGTTATGGTTAGTGTTAGTGTTGTGTTAGGATTAGTTTTAGTGTTAGGGTTAGCATTAGGTTAGGTTTAGTGTTAGTGTTAGGGTTAGCGTTAGGGTTAGGGTTAGGTTTAGAGTTAGGTATAGTATTCAAGTAAGGGATATGGTTAGGTTTAGGTTTAGAGTTAGGGTTAGGGTAAGAGTTAGGTTTAGTTTTAGGTTTAGGATTTCTGTTTGTGTTAGGGTTAAGGTTAGGGTAAGACTTAGGGTTTGCGTTAGGTTTAGGGTTAAAGTTAGGATTAGCAATAGGGTTAGGATTAGGGTTATTTTTGGGTTAGTGATAGGGTTAGGGTTACTTTTACATGTAGGGTTATGGTTAGGGTGAGGTTTTCTCTTATTGTTAGTTTTTTGTTTAAGGTTAGAATTAGTGTTAGTGTTCGGGTTAGGGTAAGGTTTAGGGTTAGGTTAAGGATTAGGGTTCGGTTAACGTTAGGGTTAGTGTTAGGGTTAGGTTTAGGTTTAGGCTTAGTGTTAGTTTTAGGGCTAGGGTTTGTGTTATGTTTAGATTTATGGTAAGTGTTAAGTTAGGTTTATAGGTAGGATTAGGGTTAAGGTTAGGGTTAGTGTTAGTGTTAGGGTTTGCATAATATTATGGTTAGGGTTAGGATTAGTATTAGCAATAGAATTTGTGTTTGGGTTAGTGTTAGGGTTAGCATTAGATTTAGGATTAGTGATAGGGTTAGTGTTAGTTTTAGTGTTAGGGTTAGGGTTAGGGTTCATGTTAGTGTTATGCTTAAGGTTAGTTTAGAGTTAGGGTTAGTGTTATGTATAGAGCTAGGGTTCATGTTAGAGTTTTTTAGGATTTGCGTTAGGGTTAGGGTTAGGGTTAGTATTAGGGTTAGGGTTTGTGTTAGGGTTAATTTTAAGTTTAGCATTTGATTTAAGATTAGCGATAGTGATAGGGTTAGGGTTAGTTTTAGTTTTAGGGCTAGAATTAGGGTTCAGGTTAAGGTTATGGTTAGTGATAAAGTTTTTGTTAGGTTAAGGTTAGTGATAGGGTTTGTGTTAGGTTTAGGGTTAGGGTAAGTGTTAGATTAGGTTTTGGGTTAGCGTTAGGGTTAGGTTTATCATTAGGGTTAGGATTAGGGTTAGTTTTATGGTTAGTGATAAGATTAGGGTTAGTGTTACATTTACGGATATTTTTAGGGTTAGTGTTATGTTTAAGGTTAGAGTTAGGGTTAGTGTTCGGGTTAGGGTAAGTTTTAGGATTAGGTTAAGTGTTAGTGTTAGGTTTTTGTTAGGTTTAGTTTTACGGACAGGGTTGTGGTTAGTGTTAGTGTTAGGGTTTGGGTTAAGGTTAGGGTTATGGTTAGGCTTAGTGTTAGGGTTAGGGTTTGGTTTAGGATTAGGTATAGTGTTAGGTTTAGGAATAGGTTTAGGGTTAGTGTTAGTGTTAGGGTTAGATTTAGGGTTAGTGTTATGGTTAAATTTAGGGTTAGGGTTAGGGTTAGTGTTCGATATAGTGTTAGGGTTTGTGTTAGGTTTACGTTTAGGGTAAGTGTTAGATTAGGTTTATGGGTAGGATTAGGGTTAAAGTTAGGGTTAGTGTTAGTGTTGGGTGTGCATTAGGGTTAGGGTTAGTATTAGGGTTAGGGTTTGGGTTAGGGTTAATGTTAGGGTTAGCATTAGGTTTAGGAATATTGATAGGGTTAGGGTTTGGGTTAGTTTTAGTGTTTGGTTTGGGGTTAGGGTTCATGTTAGGGTTATGGTAGGGGTTAGTGTTAGTGTTAGAGTTAGCGTTAGGTTAGGTTTAGCAATATTGTTAGGGTTAGGGAGAGGTTTAGTGTTAGTGTTAGGGTTAGCATTAGAATTAGGGTTAGTGTCATGGTACAGTTAGGTTTAGGGTTAGGGTTAGGGTAGGGTTAGTGTTAGGGTTCGGGTTAGGGTTATTATTAGGGTTAGGGTTTGTGTTAGCGTCAATGTTAGGGTTAGCATTAGGTTTAGGATTAGTGATAGGATTAGGGTTAGGGTTAGGTTTCATGTTATGGTTATGGTAATGGTTAGTGTTAGTGTTAGAGTTAGGGATAGGGTTAGGTTTAGCAATAGTGTTAGTGTTAGGGAGAGGTTTAGTGTTAGTGTTAGGGTTAGGGTTAGGGTTACTGTTATGTGTAGAGCTAGGGTTCATGTTAGGGTTAGGTTTAGGTTTAGAGGTAGGTTTAGTGTTAGGGTTAGGATTAGGATTTATTTTAGTGCTAGTGATAGGGTTAGTGATATGGTTAATGTTATAGTTACATTTAGGATTATGTTTAGGGTTAGGTTTTGTCTTAGGATTAATGTTGTGGTTAAGGATAGAGTTAGGTTAGTATTCGGGTTAGGGTAAGCTTTAGGGTTAGGTTAAAAGTTAGTGTTAGGTTTTTGTTACGTTTAGTTTTAGGGACATGGTTAGTGTTAGTGTTAGCATTAGGGTTTGGGTTAAAGTTAAAGTTAGGGTTAGGGTTAGTGTTAGAGTTAGGGTTGGGTTTAGTGTTAGTGTACAGATTATGGTTAGGATTAGTGTTTGGGTTAGGGTTAGGGTTTCAGGTATGGTTAGGGTTTGGGTTAGGGTTAGGGCTAGGGTTACGGTTAAGTTTAGGGTTTGGGTTAGGACTAGTGTTAGTGTTAAATTTTGCGTTAGAGTTAGTGTTAGGGTTAATGTTCGGGTTAGGTTTATGGTTACCGTTAGTGTTAAGGTTGGGTTTAAGGATAAATTTAGGGTTAGTGTTAGTGTTAGGGTTAGGGTTATGTTTACGTTTAGGGTTAGTGTTAGAGTTAGGGTTAGGGGTCATGTTGGGGTTAGGTTTAGCATGAGTGTTAAGGTTGGCGTTAGGTTTATGTTTGGTGTTAGGGTTTGGGTTAGGGTTAGGGTAAAGGATAGTGTTAGGGTTAGTGATAGGTTTAGAGTTAGTGTTAGGGTTAGAGTTATGGTTAGTGTTATGTATTAGGGTTAGGGTTAGGTTTAGGGTTAGTGTTAGTGTTAGGTTTAGGGTTATGGTTAGTGTTAGCTTAAGGGTTATTGTTAGGATTAGTGTTGGGGTTAGGGTTAGGATTAGTGTTAGTTTTAAAATTAGGGTTGGATTTAGGGTTAGGGTTAGTGTTAGGTTTAGTGTTAGGGTTAGGGTTTTTTTAGGGTTATTTTTAAGATTTAAGTTAAGGTTAGGGTTAGGTTTAATTTAGGTTTACAGATAGGACTAGGGTTAGATTTACGGTTAGGGTTAGTTTTAGTGTTGGTTTTAGGGTTAGGGTTAGGGTTAGTGTTAGGGTTAGGGTTAGTGTTAGGTTAGGTTTAAGGGTAGAATTAGAGTGAGGGTTATGGTTAGTGTTAGTGTTAGGGTTGCGTTAGGATTAGTGTTAGGGTTAATTTTAGGGTTAGATTAGGGTTTAGTTAGGGTTAGTGTTAGGGTTATTCTTAGGGTTTGTGTTAGGGTTAGTGTTAGTGTTATGGTTAGGTTTAAAACTCGGGTTAAGGTTAGGGTTGGTGTTATATTTAGGGTTAGGTTTAAGGATAGGTTTAGTGTTAGGGTTAGCATTAGGGTTAGGTTTAGGGTTCGTGTTAGGGTTATTGTTAGGCCTAGAGTTGGTGTTTGTTTTAGGTTTCGTGTTAAGACTAGGGTTAGTGTTAGTGTTAGGTTTATGATTAGGTATAGGTTTGGTGTTAGTGTTTGTTTATTGTTAGGTTTAGGATTAGGTTTATTGTTCGGCTTAGGGTAAGGTTTAATGTTAGGTAAGGTTTAGGGTTAGGCTTACTGTTAGGTTTAGGTTAAGTGTTAGGGTTAGGGTTAGTCTTTGAGTTAAAGTTAGGGTTAGGGATAGTGATAGGGTTAGTGTTAGGGTTTGTGTGAGGTTCAGGTTTAGTGTTAGGGTTAGGGTTACATTTAGGATTAGGGTTAGGGTTAGGGTTAGTGTTAGGTTTAGGGTTAGGTTTAGTGTTAGGTTTAGGATTAGGGTTTGTGTTAGGGATAAGGTGAGGGTTAGTGTTAGTTTTATGGTTAGGATTAGGGTTAGTGTTAGGATTAGTGTTAGTGTTCAGGTTTGCATTAGGGTTAGGGTTAGTGTTAGGGTTAGTTTTAGTGTTAGGGTTAGTGTTAGGTTTAGGATTAGTGTTATTGATTGGTTTAGTGTTAGGGTTAGTGTTACGTTTAGGGTTAGTGTTAAGGTTAGGGTTAAGGTTGGGGTTAGGGCTAGGTTCTGGTTATGGTTAGGGTTAAGGTTAGTGTTAGGGCTAGGTTTATGGTTAGGTTTAGGGTTACTGCAAGTGTTAGGTTAGGTTTAGAGGTATGATATGTGTTAGGGTTAGGGTTAGTGTTAGTGTTATGTTTGCATTAGGGTTAATGTTAGGGTTATTGTTAGGGTTAGTGTTAGTGTTAGGATTAGGGTTTGTGTTAGGGTTAGTGTTAGAGTTAGGATTAGATTTAGGCTTATAGTTAGTGTTAGGGTTAGGGTTAAGTTTTGTGTTAGAGTTAGGGTTAGGGTTAGTTTTGTGTTAGTGTTAGGGTTAGGGGTAGTTTTAGCAATAGAGTTAGGATTAGGGATAGGTTTACGGTTACTGTTAGGGTTAGGGTTAGGGTGAGGGTTAGTGTTATGTTTAAGGTTAGGTTAGGGATAGGGGCAGTGTTAGGGTTAGCCTTAGGATTAGGTTTAGTTTTTGTGTTAGTTTTTGCATTATGGTTAGGTTTAGGGTTAGTTTTAGTGATAGTGTTACAATTAGATTTAGTGTTAGTGTTAGGGTTATGATTAGGTTTAGTGTTAGGGTTAGGGTTAGGGTTTCTGTTTGGTGAGGATTAGGGTTAGAATTTTGGTTAAGATTAAGGTTATCATAGTGTTAGGGTTAGGTTTTGGGTTACTGTTAGGGTTAGGGTTACAGTTAATGTTAGGGTTAGGGTTAGGATTAGGATTAGTGTTAATCTTACGTTTAGGATAAGAGTTAGGCTTAGGGTTAGTGATAGAGTTAGGGTTTAAAATAGGGTTAGTGTTAGGTAAGCATTAGGTTTAGGGTTAGTGTAATGTTAGGGTTATGGTTTTGGTTACATTTCTTTTTTAGGGTTAGTGTTAGGGTTAGGGTTAGGGTTATTGTTAGGGTTAGCATTAGGATTAGGGTTAGTGTTAGGTTTAGTGTTAGGTTTAGAGTTAGCATTAGGGTTAGGGTTAATGTTAGGTTTAGTATTAGGTTTAGGGTTAGTGAAAGGGTTAGTGTTAGAGTTAGGATTAGTGTTAGTGTTAGAGTTATGTTTAGGTTTAGGGTTATTGTTAGGTTTAGGGTTAGTGTAGGTTTAGTGTTAGGGTTAGGTTAGTGATAGGATTAGTGTTAGGGTTCGGTTTAGGTTTCGTGTTAGGATTATGGTTAGGGTTACTGTTAGGGTTGGGATTTGGATTAGGTTTAGGGTTAGTGTGAGGTTTATGTTAGAGTTAGTGTTAGTAATAGGGTTAGGTTTAGGGTTTGTTTTTGGGTTAGGGTTAGAGTTCTTGTTAGGGTTCTTGTTAGGGTTAGTGTTAGGGTTAGATTTAGTGTTAAAGTTAGTGTTAATGTTAGAGTTATGGTTAGGGTTAGGTATAGTGTTAGGGTTAGGGATAGGTTTAGGGTTGGTGTTAGGGTTAGGGTTAGAGTTGCGTTTAGTGTTATGGTTAAGGTTAGAGTTATGGTTAGGGTTAGTGTTAGGGTTAGGGTTAGTTATAGCTTTAGTTTTATGGTTAGTGTTAGGGTTAGTGTTAGGGTTAGGTAAGGATTAGGGTTAGGGTTTTGTTAGGTTTAGGGATATGGTTTGGTTAGGGTTTGTGTTAGGTTTAGGGTTAGGGATAGGGTTATGGTTAAGTGTACGGTTAGGGTTAGGGTTAGGGTTAGGGTTAGGTTTAGCGTTAGGGTTAGTTTTAAAAGTAGTGTTAGGGTCAGTGTTAGGGTTAAGTTAGGGTTAGGATTAGGGAAAGTTTTAAGGTTAGTGTTAGGTTAGTGTTAGGAAAATTTTAGGGTTAGTGTTAGTTTGAGGTTAAGGTTAATTTTAAGATTAGTTTTAGAATTAGGGTTGGGGTTAGTGTTAGGGTTAGTGTTACAGTTAGTGATAAGTTTAGGTTTAGGTTTAGTGTTAGGGTTAGTGTTAGGGATAGGGTTAGGTTTAGTGCTTGGGTTAAGATTAGGGTTAGGGTACAGTTTAGGGTTAGGGTTAGGTTGAGGTTTAAGGTTAGGTTTAGGGTTAGGGTTTGGTTTAGGGTTAGAGATAGTGTTAGTGTTAGGGTTAGGATAGGATTAGTTTTAGGCTTAGTGTTATGGTTTGTGTTAGGGTTAAGGTTAGTATTAGGGTTAAGGTTACAGTTTGGATTAGGTTTAGGGTTAGGGTTAGGGATAATGTTAGTGTCAGGGTTAGGGTTAGGGTTAGGATTAGTGTTAGTGGTAGGGTAGGGTTAGAGTTATGGAAAGGGTTAGGTTTAAGTTTAGTGTTAGGGTTAGGGATAGGGTTAGTGTTAGTGTTAGGATTATGGTTAGAATTCATGTTAGGGTTAGGGTTATGGTGAGTGTTAGGGTTAGGGTTAGGGTTAGGTTTAGGGTTAGGGTTAGTTTTAGTGTTTGGGTTTGTGTTAGGGTTAGGGTTATGGATAGAGTTATGTTTAGGGTTAGTTTTAGCTTTAGTTTTATGGTTAATGTTAGGGTTAGTGTTAGGGTTGCATAAGGGTAAGGTTTAGGGTTGGGTTAGGTTTAGAGTTATAGTTTGGTTTATGGTTTGTGTTAGGGTTAGGGTTAGGATTATGGTTAGATGTAGGGTTAGGGTTAGAGTTTGGGTTAGTGTTGGGTTAGAGTTAGGGTTAGATTTAGAATTAGTTTTAGGGTTAGCATTATGGTTAGTGGTAGGTTTAGGTATAGGGTAAGTTCTATGGTTAGTGTTAGGGTTAGAGTTAGTGTTAGGGTTAGGGTTAAGGTTTGGATAAGTGCTCAGGTTAGTGTTAGGGTTAGGGTAAGCTTTTGGGTTAGAGTTAGGATTAGGTTTAAGGTTAGGTTTAGTGTTAGGGAGAGGTTTAGGGTTAGGGTGAGTGTTAGTTTTAGAGTTAGGGTTAGAGTTAGTTTTAGTGTTTGGGATAGGGTTAGTGTAAGGGTTATGGATAGTGTTAGGGTGAAAGATAGGTTTAGAGTTAGTGTTAGGCTAAGATTTAGAGTTAGTATTACATTTAGGGCTGGGGTTAGGTTTAGGGTTAGTGTTAGGGTTAGGGTTAGGGATACAGTCAGTGTTAGGATAAGTGCTTAGAGATAGTGTTAAGTTTAAGTTTAGGTTTAGGGTTAGGGTTAGTGTTACTGTTAGGTTACGTTAGGGTTAGGGTTAGTGTTAGTGTTCGGGTTAGGGTTAGTGTTAGTGAATGGTTTAGAGTTATGTTTACGGTTAGTGTTAGTGATAGGGTTAGGATTGGGATTAGGGTTAGGGTTAGTGATAAGTTTAAGGTTATGTTTAATGTTAGTGTTAATGATAGGGTTAGTGTTCAGGTTAGGGTTAAGATTTGTGTTAGGGTTAGTGGTAGTGTTAGGGATAGGGTTAAGGTTAGTGTTAGGGTTAGTGTTAGGCTGATTTAGGGTTAGGGTTCATGTTAAGGTTAGGGTTAAGATTAGAGTTAGGATAACTGTTAGGGTTAGGGTTATGGTTACGGATAGAGTTAGTGTTAGTGTTAGGGTTAGGGTTGGTGTTAGGTTTAGGGTTAAGGTTAAATTTAGGGTTAGTGTTTGGGTTAGTGTTATGGTTTGTGTTAGGGTAAGGGTTAGGGTTAGGGTTATGGTTACAATTAGGATTCAGGATAGGGTTAGGTTTAGGGTTAGGGTTAGGTTTAAGTTAGAGTTAGGGTTAGGGTTAATGTTCGTGTTAGAGTTAGATTTAGAGTTAGGTTTAGGGTTACGTTTATTGTTAGGGTTATCGTTAGTTTAAGGTTAAGGTTAATTTTAGGATTAGTGTTAGGATTAGGGTTAGGGTAAGGTTTAGGTTATGTTTAGGGTTAGGGTTACGTTAGGGTTAGGGTTATCATTAGTGTTAGTGTTTGTATTAGGGTTAGGGTTAGTTTAGGGTTACAGTTAGGGATAGTGTTGCGGTTAGGGTTATGTTTAGGGTTAGTACAAGTGTTAGGGTTAGTGTTAGGTTTAGGGATAGGTTTTGTGTTAGGGTTAGAAATACACTTAGGGTTATGGTTAGGATTAGATTTAGAGTTAGTGTTAGGATTAGTATTAGGGTTAGTGTTAGGGATAGGGTTAGGGTTAGGGTTAGAGTGAAGGATAGTCTGAATGTTAGAAATAGGTTTAGGGTTAGGGTTAGTGTTAGTGTTATGGTTAGGGTTAGTGTTACAGCTGGGGTTAGGGTTAGGGTTAGGGTGAGTGTTAGTGTTAGTGTTAGTGTTAGGGTTAGGTTTAGTGTTAAAGTTAGGATTAGGTTTAGGTTATTGTTAGGCTTAGAGTTAGGTTTATGGTTAGTGTTAGCTTTAGGGTTAGGATTAGGGTTCGTGTTAGTGGTACGGTTAGTGTTAGGGTTAGTGTTAGTGTTAGGGATATGTTTAGGGTTGTGTTAGGTTTAGGTTTAGGATTAGGGTTAGGGTTACTATTAGGATTAGGCTTAAGTTTAGTGTTTGGGTTATGGTTAGTGTTAGGTTTAGTGTTAGTTTCAGCATTAGGGTTAGTGATAGGGTGAGGTTTAGGGTTAGTATTAGCATTCGGATTGGGGTTAGGTTGAGGGTTAGGGTTAGGGTTAGTGTTAGTTTTAGGGTTAGGGATAGGGTTAGTGTTAGGGTTAAAGTTAGAGTTAGGATTAGGGTTAGTTTTAGTGTCTTAGAGATAGTGTTTGTGTAAGGGTTAGGGTTAGTGTTAGGGTTATGGTTTGGTTTAGGGTTAGGGTTGGTGTTTGGGTTAGTGTTAGGTTAATGATTAGGGTTAGCATTAGGGTTAGTGTTAGGTTTAGTGATAGAATTTGGCTTAGGTTTAGGGTTGTTGGTAGGATTAGGTTTAAGGTTGGTGTTAAGGTTATGTTTACATTTAGGTTAGGGTTAGTATTAGGGTTAGTGTTAGTGTTAGAATTAGGGATAGTGTTAAGGTTAGGGATAGTTTTAGGGTTAGTGTTAGTGTTAAGTTAGGGTTAAATTTAGGTTTGGTGTTACAGTTAGGGTTAGGGTTAGGTTTAAGGTTGGTGATAGGGTTAGTGTTAAGGTTAGTTTTAGTGTTAGGGTAAGGGTTAGAGTTAGGGTTCTGGTTAGGCTTAGGTTTAGTTTTAGAGTTAGGTTTAGGGTTAGGGTTAGTGTTAGCGTTAGGGTTAGGGTTTCTGTCAGGGTCAGGGTTAGGTTTAGTGTTTCAGTTAAGATTAGGGTTAGTTAGTGTTAGGATTAGGGTTTGGGTTAGTGTTACAGTTAGGGTTAGTGTTTCATGTAGGGTTAGGGTTAGGTTTAATGTCTGTGTTAGGGTTAGGGTTAGGGTTAGGGTTAGAGTTAGTATTAGGTTTAAGTGTAGGTTTAGGGTTAGTGACAGGGTTAGTGTTAAGGTTAGGATTAGTGTTAGTTTTAGGTCTATGGTTAGTTTTAGGGTTAGGGTTAGTCTTAGGGTTAGGGTTAGTGTAGGTTTAGGGTTAGGGTTAGGTTAGTGAGAGAATTAGGGTTAGGTTTCAGGTTAGGTTTCCCTTTAGGTTTACGTTTAGGGTTAGTGTTAGGGTTAGGGTTAGTGTTAGGATTAGTGTTAGGGTTTGTGTTAGGGTTAGGTTTAGTGTTCGGTTTATGTTTAGTGTTAGGGTTAGTGTTAGTGTTATGGTTAGGTTTAGGTATAGTGTTAGGTTTAGGAATAGGTTTAGGGTTAGTGTTAGGGTTAGGGTTACATTCAGTGTTACGGATAGAGTTAGGGTTAGTGTTAGGGTTAGGGTTAGGTAAGGGTTAGGGTTAGGATTGGGTTTGGTTTAGGCTTATGATTTGGGTTACAGTTTGTGTTAGGATTAGGGATAGGGTTAGTGTTAAAGTTAGGTTTAGGATTAGGGTTAGAGTAAGGATTAGTGTTAGAGTTAAAGTTAGGGTAAGGTTTAGAATTAGTGTTAGGGTTATGGTTAGGTTTAAGGTAAGTTTTAGGGTTATTGTTAGGGCTAGGGTTAGTTTTAGGGTCAGGGTTAAGATTAGGATTAAGGTTAGAGTTAGTGTTAGCATTAGGATTAGGGTTAGTGTTATTGTTAGGGTTAGTGTTAGTGTTTGTGGTAGGGTTTGGGTTAGTGTTAACATTAGGGTTAGCGTTACGGTTAGGGTTAGGGTTAGCATTATGTTTAGGTTTAAGATTTATGGTAGGGTTAGGGTTAGATTTAGGATTAAGATTAAGATTAGGATTAGCATTAGGTTTTGGTTAGGGTTAGTTTTAAGTTTAGGGTTAGGGTTAGGGTTAGTGTTAGTGTTGGGTTAGGGTTAGGGTTAGTGTTAGGGTTAGCGTTATACTTAAGTTTAGGGTTAGTGTTAGGGTTAGCGTTACGGTTAGGTTAGGGTTAGGGTTAGTGTTAGGTTTAGGGTTAGGTTTAGTGTTATTTTTAGGGTTAGGGTTATGATTAAGTTTAGGTTTAGTGTTAGGGTTAGTGTTAGGATTAGGGTTATGGTTAGAATTAGTGATTTGTTTAGGGTTAAGATTACGATTAGGATTAGTGTTAGGTTTCGGTTAGGGTTAGGGTTAATGTAACGCTTGGGTTATGGTTAGAGTTAGTGTTAGGGTTAGCATTAGAATTAGGTTTAGGATTAGTGTTAGGGTTAGCATTAGTGTTATGGTAAGGATTAGGGTTATGGTTAGTGTTAGTTTTAGGTTTAGCGTTAGGGTTTGGAATATTGTTATTCTCAAAGTTTGGTTTAGTGTTAGGGTTAAGGTTAGACTTAGTTTTAGGGTAAGGTTATATTTAGGATTAGGATTAGGATTAGGTTTAGGTTTTAGATTAGGTTTAGGGTTAGTGTTAAATTTTGTGTTAGAGTTAGTTTATGGTGAGGTTTACGGTTAGGGTTAGGGTTAATGTTAGGTTTGGGGTTACAGTTAGGGTTAGTGTTAGGGTTTGTGTTAAGGTTAGGTTCAAGGTAAGTGTAAGGTTAGATTTATGGTAGGATTAAAGTTAGTGTTAAGGTTAGTGTTAGTGTTAATTTTTGCATTAGAGTTATTGTTAGGTTTAGTGTCAGGATTAGGTTTAGAGTTAGGGTTGAGGTTAGTGTTAGGTTTAGGGATAGGTTGAGGGTTAGGGCTAGGGTTAATGTTAGTGTTAGTGTTAGAGATAAGTTTAGGGTTTCTGTTAGGGTTAAGGATAGGGTTAGGTTTAGGTTTAGGGTTTGGGTTAGTATTAGCATTAGGTTTAGGCTTCATGTTAGGTTAGGGTTAGCGTGAGTGTTAGGTTTAGGGTTAGGTTGAGGTTTAGTGTTAGTGTTTGGTTTAGGGTTAGGGTTAGTGTTAAGGATAGTGTTAGGGTTAGGGATAGGTTTAGAGTTAGTGATAGAGTTAGGGGTAGGGTTAGTGTTATGGTTAGGGTTAGGGTTACATTTAGGTTTATGTTAGTGTTACAGTTAGTTTAGGCTAAGTATTAGGGTTAGGTTTAGTGTTGGAGTTAGGGTTAGGGTTAGTTTTAGAGTTAGCATTTGAGTTATGGTTAGGGTTAGTGTTAGGTTAAGTGTTAGGGTTATGGTTAGGGTTTGTGGTAGGGTTAGAGTTAGGATTAGGTTTTTTGATAGTGTTAGGTTTAGGGTAAGTGTTAGGTATACAAATAGGAATAGGGTTAGATATATGGTTAGGGTTTGGGTTAGGTTTAGTGTTTGGGTTATGTTTAGGTTTAGAGTTAGGGTTAGGGTTAATGTTAGGGTTAGGTTTCATGTTAGGTTTAGGGTTAAAATTAGTGATGGTGTTAGAGTTGGGGTTAGGTTTAGTGTTAGGCTTAGGGTTAGGGTTAGTGTAAGGTTTACTGTTAGGGTTAGGGTTAGCATTAGGTTAGTGTTTGGTTTAGAGTTAGAGTTCGTGTTTGGGTTTGGGTAAGGGTTAGGTTTAGTATTAGGGTAGAGTTAGGCTTTGGTTTAGGGTTCAATTAGGGTTAGGGTTAGTGTTAGGGTAAGATTTAGGGTTAGTGTTAAAATTAGGTTTACGGTTAGGATTAGAGTTAATTTTAGAGATAGGATTAGTGATAGCATTAGTGTTGATTTTAGGGATAGGACTAGTGTTAGGGTTAAAGTTAGGATTAGGTTTAATGTTAGGGTTAGGTTTAGGGTTAGGGTTAGGTTTTGTGCTAGGCTTAGGGTTAGGGTTAGGGTAGGTTTTTGTGTTAGAGTTAGGGTTAGGTTAGATAAAGTTTTACATTTAAAATTATGGTTAGAGTTAGGTTACAGTTAGTTTTAGGGTTTGGATTAGGGTTAATGTTTGTGTTAGGGTTTTGGATAGTGTTAGTGTTAGGTTTAGGGTTAGGGTTAAGGTTTAGTGGTATGGTTTAAGTTAGGGTTTGTGTCAAGGTTGTGGTGAGGGTTAGGGTTGAGATTACAGTTAGGATTAGATTTAGGATTGGGGTTAGGGTTAGGGTTAGGGTTAGCATTATGGTTAGACTTAGGGTTAGAGTTAGGGTTAGTGTTAGGGTTAGGGTCAGGTTTAGGGTTAGTTTTATTGTTAGGGTAAGAGTTAGGATTAGTTTTACGTTTAGGGTTAGTGTTTGTGTTAGGTTTAGTGTTAGGTGAAGGCTTAGGGTTTGTGTTAGTTTTAGGGTTAGACTTAGGGTTAGGGTTGCAATTAGGATTTGGTTAGGCTTAGCGGTAAGGTTAGTGTTAGGGTTACTGTTAGGTTTTGTGTTAGGGTTAAGGTTAGATTTAATGTTAGGTTATGTTTACGGGTAGGATTAGAGATGAGGTGAGGGTTAGTGTTAGTGTTAGTGTTTGTTTTCAGGTTAGTCTTAGTGTTAGGGTTAAGGTTAGGTTTGGATTAGGGTTAGTGTTAGGGTTAGGGTTGTGTTAGGGTTAGGGTTAGGGTTATTGTTAGGTTTAGGATTAAGGTTAGGGTGAGGGTTATTGTTATGTTTAGGTTTATATTTAAGGATAGGGTTAGTGTTAGGGTTAGCATTAGGGTTAGGTTTAAGTAAAACTTAGAGTTAAGTTTATGGTTAGGGTTTGTGTTAGATTTTAAGGTTAGCGTTAGTGATAGTGTTAGGGTTAGTTTTAGGGTTAGTGTTATGCTTAGGGTTATTGTTAGGGTTAGGTTTCTGATTAAGGTTAGGTTTGGTGTTAGCGTTAGTGTTATTTTTACGGTTAGGGTTAGGTTTAATGTTCAGGTTAGGGTAAGGTTTAGGGTTATTGTAAGGTTTAGGGTTAGGTTTAGTGTTAGGTTTAGGGTTAGGGTTAGGTTTGTGCTAGGGTAAGTGTTAACGTTAGGGTTATGGTAAGTGTTAGGGTTAGTTTAAGAGTTAGGTTCAGGTTTAGGGTTAAAGTTTGTTTTAGCATTAGTTTTAGGGTTACAGATAGGATTAGGGTTAGAGTTAGGGTTAGGATTAGGGTTAGGGTAAGTGTTAGGCTTACGTTTAGGGTTACTGTTAGTTTTAGGTTCAAGTTTAGGGTTAAGGTTATTGTTTGTTTTAGGGTTATTTTTAATGTTAGGGTTAGGGTTAGTGTTAGGTTTACAGTTAGGGTCAGTGATAGGTTTAGGTTTGGAGTTAGGGTTAGTGTCGGGGTTAGGGTTAGGGTTAGTGTTTGGGTTATTGTTAGGATTATGGTTAGGGTTAGGGTTAGGTTAAGTTTAGAATTATGGTTTAGGTTAGGGTTTTTCTTAGGTTTAGGGTCAGTTCTGGGGTTAGGGTTAGGGTTAGGTTTAGTGTTAGGTTTAGGCCTCGAGTTAGCTTTAGGGTTAATGTTACAGTTTGGGTAATGATATTTTTAGGGTTAGGTTCAGGTTAGGGTTAGGGTAATGGATAGGTTAGGTTTAGGGATAGTGCTAGGGTCTCGCTGAGGATTAGAATTAGAGTTAGGGTTAAAGTTTGGGTAATGGATAGGGTTAGAGCTAGGGTTAGGGCTAAGGTTATGGTTAGAGTAAGGGCTAGGGGTAGGGTTAGGTTTAGTTTTGGTGCAAAGATTAAAGTTAGAGTTAGGTATAGGGTAAGGGTTAGGGCTAGGTTTAGGGTTCGAGTTAGGGTTAAAGTTAGGGTTGGGTCTTGGATTAGGGCTAGGTTTTGGGTTATGGCTAATGTAAGAACTAAAGTTACAATTGGGGCTAGTTTTAGGGTTACATTTAGAAATGTGTCTAGTTTTAGGATTATGTTTAGGTTTAGGGTGATGTTTTTAACTAGGGTTAGTGTTAGGGTCAGAGTCAGAATCATGATTCATTTTATGGTTAGGAATAGGACTCAAATTAGGGGTAGGCTTAGGGCTAGATGTAGGGTTAGGATTTGGATTAGGTTAAGGTTTAAAGTTAGTCCTATGGCTCTTTTTTTTAGGACTAAAGCTAAAGTTAAGGGTAGTTTTATGATTAGCATTAGTGTTATTGCTACTGATAGGGTGAGTTTAGGCTTAGGAGTAGATTTAGAGTTATGGTTAATTCTAGGGTTAGGGCTATGGCTAGTGTTAGAGCTAAGATTAGGGCTGGTGTTTGGGTTATGGTAAAGGATAGGGTTAAAACTGGGAATAGGGATATGTCAAGAGTTAGAGTTAGTCTTAGGGCTAGAGTTTGGGTTGGGGATAAGGCTAAATTAGGGCTAGAAATAGGTCTAGGATTAGTATTAGGCTTAGGCCTAGGATTAGGGCTATTTTATGGATAGGTTTAGGGTTAGGTCTAGGGGAAGGACTGCCTGTTTGATTTCCACCTCCATTTTCATTTATCCATAGGTGTCAAAATGAAGTGAAACCTTAAAATACAAAGTGTTTATGATAGTGAACCATTGAATTGAGAAGAACATACCCTGGGAGCATACTAAGGCTAGATAAAAGAAAACTCCTGCCCAGTATCAAAGAAATTTTCGCTAACCCTAGCCCCAGCCATAACCCTAAACTTAACATTAACCCTAACCTGATTAGAGAACCATTGATCCTAGAATTCCTGCCCTTGGAGAGCCCTGTGGGGCAAGCTAAGTGATGAATCCTATGCAACATCAAACAAATCTGACCAAATAATTATGGGAGGTATTTCAGTACATGCATATTTTCCTGTTTTCTCCTAAAGGGCTCTCAGATTAAGTTGCTTTTACATGCTTAAAAATAGGCCTACTTTTACAAGGAACATACCAGAGTCCCTACAGAGAACTGATGGAGTGTGTGAAGTTTCAAGCAGCTAGCACAAACCCTGTTTGATTTTCAACTCCATTAACTTTCCCTTATAGGTCAAAATTAAGTAAAATTTAAAATACAAAATGTTGCTGAGAGCGAACCAGTGAATGGAGAAGGCCTAAATTTGGGGAATAGAGTAAATCTAGCTAAAAGATAAATCCTTCCAAGTATCAAAGTATTTTGAATAAAGCTAACTCTAACCCTAACACTAGCTCTAACCCTAGCTCTTCCCCTAACCCTAACTTTTTTATGAAACCTTTGACCATAGAATTTCCAAACTTGGGCAGCCTAGTGGGGAAAGCTAAGGGACGAATGCTGCACAGTATCAAAGAAATCTCTCCAAAAAGTTGATGGAGTATATCGGTACATGCATATTTCTCTGGTATCTCCTAAAGGACTCTTGAATAAAGTTCTTTTTACATGCTTCAGCTTAAACCTACTGTCACAAGAACAAACCAGAGATTGCTCACAGAGAATTGATGGAGTGTGAAGTTTCAAGCAGCTATCACCAATGCTGTTTGATTTCCAGCTCCATTTCCATTTACCTGTATAGGACAAAATGAACTGAAATTTTAAAATACAAACTGTTCCTTACAGTGAACCATTGAACCTAGGAAGCCCAAACTTGTGGTGTATAGGAAGGATAGGAGAAAAATGAATCCTGCCCAGTATCAAAGAAATTTGAACAAAACTAACTCTAATACTAATACTAGCTCTAACACTAGCCCTAACACTTTCCTTAACACAAACCCTCACCTTTTTGAAAAACTGTTGATCCTAGAAGTCTCAAACATGTGAACTCTAGGGGACTAAGCTATCAGATGAATCCTATGCAGTATCAAAGAAATATGACCAAATAATTGAGGTGGTATTTCAGTTCATGCATATGTCTCTGTTTCCTGCTAAAGGGCTCTTGGATAAAGTTGTTTTGCTATCTTTATTTTAGGGCTAATTTCACAAGGAACAAACCAGAGAGTTCCCACAGAGAGCTGATTCAGTGTTTGAAGTTTCAAGCAGCTAGCACCAACCCGGTTTGATTTCAACCTCCATTTTCATTTACCTATATAGGTCAATATGAAGTGAAACCTTAAAATACAGAGTACCCCTGTTAGCAAACCATTGAAATGAGAAGTCCCAAACCTGAGGAGCATATTAAGGTTAGATAAAAGATGACTCCTTCCAAGTATCAAAGAAATTTGTACAAAACTTACTCTCACCCTAACACTACATCTAACACTAGCCCTAACCCCAAACCTAACACTAATCCTAACCTGATTGGAGAACCATTGACCTAGAAGTCCCACACTTGGATAGCTTTCTTAGGAAAGCTAAATAATGAATCCTACTCAGTATCAAAAAAATCTGACAAAATAATTAGGGGAGGAATTTCAGTGCATGCATATTCCCTGCTTTCTCCTAAAGAGCTCTCAGATAAAGTTGTTTTTGCATGCTTCAGCTTAGGCCTACACTCACAAGGAACATACCAGAGCATCTCCACAAAGAATTGAGGGTGTGTGTGCAGTTTCAAGAAGCTAGCATAAACCCTGTTTGATTTCCAGGTCTATTTACATTTACTCATATAGGTCAAAATGAAGTAAAATGAAAATATTAACTGTTCCAGACAACAAAACTTTGAACCATATATGGCACAATGTAGGAAGATGGCGGTGGGAAGTGAGTAAGCCGCTCTGAGCCCCGCGCCGCGGCGTCTGAAAAGATGAGGTAAAGATCATTAAAGGAGATCTGTCGACAAAAACCCAGCACCGTGTCAAGAAAGGGGCCTAGGTGGAGTGAATCAGCCACTAATCCAGCCAAGGTGAAGGGAGTACAGCACGACTTCAGCGCGAGCAGTAAGGCTGCAGCCCGAGCCGCCCGGCTCCCTCAGCCCCTTCTCCTTCTCCTTCCCCTTCTCCTCTCCGCCTTTCCGCCTTGCTTCTTTCTCCCCAGCCGTCTCTCCTCCCAAGCTCAGTCTCTAAATTTAGATCTCAACTTCTTTCCCCCACCCCGCCCGCTCTCCTGCGTGTCCGGTACCCGGACCGCGCGGCCCTGAGGCGCCGCCTCCCCTCCCCCAACCCGCACCCCCTCCCCGGGGGTCCCGAAGGCCGCCGCCGCTGCCGCCGCCGCTGCTGCCGCCGCCTCCCGTGGAGCACCATAGAGCAGACTCTTCACCGCGCGAATGAGCTGCCGAATTATATGAAACAGCTGATAAGATGAGTGACAATTTAAAATCCAAGTGATCCAAGAACACGCACTGAGCTCTGACCCGCTGAATTCAAACTCCCGGTCACCTGCTTCTCGCAGACAAACAGCTATGACTCGGCATTAATTCGTCCGGCTGAAACAACTGGTCAGCCCTTCTCATCATACGAAGGTAAATGCCTACCAAGCCTTCATAAGTAGTGGCCACAGGTTTGAAACGGGGCTTGGGAGAGAAGGACCCACCCGTTGAATTAGTCTCCCGGCAAAGGGAAACCGTGTCATCAGACTGCTGCGGAGGAGATAACTTCGTTGAAACAGGTGTGTGATCCCATAGCCTTGCCTCTCCACACATCGGGAAAACTCTAAGAGCCCCTCCCAGCTCTCCCGTAAGGGCCCCTCCCAGCTCTCCTGTGAGTGCTTCAGCCAGCCCGAGGGAATCAGAGGTGGTGCGGGTCCCGCAAGCGGAACTACCGCTCCCACCAAGGCTGACTGCTGAGGTCTCTTGCACCACCTATGGGGAAGTGGATACCAGAGGGCAAGTAAAAGCCGCTGAGGATTCTCAGCCCCAAACTCTACAAGCTTAGGGTCTGAGGGAATGGCAAACTGGAAGAGTGTGCCCAGTCGTTCATGAAAACAGGGCTCCCGGGAGCAGCAGACTTGGCGTGTAGCCAGTATTGTGGTGAGAGGGGCCTGGCTAGAGAAAAAGTGGGAAGTGACTAGACACAAGAGGAGGCCCTAGACACTCAGGATTGGAGACTCGCCCAGTCTGGGAGGAGCTGCTGCACAGTGATTGGTTCCCGCGTATTGACAGGAGAAACTTGACCTGGTGGGCACAGCGCCATCTACTGGAAGAGAAGTTAATCAAACTCTAAGACTGCATTTATTAGGTTTTTTTTTTTCTTTTTCTTTTCTCCTTTTTTTTTTGTTTTTTTTTTTGATTTAGGTTTTTCTTTCATTTTCATTTTTTCTTTCTTGTTGTTTTATTAATTTTTTTTTTACAAAATATTTTTTTAAATTTTTTTTTCTACTAATTTTAATTTAAATTTTTTTAATTATTATTATTATTATTTTTTTTTTAATCTTTTTCTTTTTTAGTTCCTATTCTTTTTCTTCTTTAGTCATCTCATTTTTCTTATCCCCCCTTTTTTCTTGAATTCTACCTGCCTACTCTCATTCTCTTTAGAGACTTCTTCCCTTCCCTTCAAATACCTTTCCTCCCAAGCATCAAACTAATTTATAGGAGTAAACAGTAACTCAGCAGTCAAACAGAACAAGAAGCAACATGAGCAGCTTCAAAAAACAAGGAAGAAAAGGAGTACAAACAACGCAGGACAGCCTAAATATTCAGGAGGACCTAGAGTCATCAGAAAAATGGTCATATAAAGAACTCAAGGAACACCTAAGACAGATGGAATGGAACCTTAAAGAGGATACAAGACAGCAAATTCAAGCAGCGAAAGAACACATTGAGAATGCATTTCACAAACAGATAAAAGAAGAAGTTAAGCATCTTTATCAGGAGATAGAGATTATAAAAAATAATCAAACAATAATTCTAGAAATGAAGGAAACGATAAACCAAATTAAAAACTCAATTGAGAGTATCACTAACAGAGTGGAGCAAGTAGAAACCAGAACATCAGATAATGAAGACAAAATATACCATCTTGAAAAGAGTCTAGCCAACTCAGAAAGGCTGGTAAAAAATCACGAGAAAAACATCCAAGAATTATGGGATAACATTAAGAAACCAAACTTATGAGTCATCGGGATAGAAGAAGGTACAGAGATTCAAACCAAGGGAATGAGAAACTTGCTGAAGGAAATAATTACAGAAAACTTTCCAGAAATAAAAAAGGAAACAGATATACAAATTGAAGATGCATACAGGACACCGAGCACACAAAATCACAGTAGACCAATGCCAAGACACATTGTTATGAAGATATCCAATATACAGAACAAAGAGAAAATATTAAAAGCTACAAGAGAAAGGAGACAGATTACATTTAGGGGTAAACCAATACGGTTAACCACGGATTTTTCATCACAGACACTGAAAGCAAGAAGGTCATGGAACAATGTATTTCAAACACTGAAAGACAATGGATGCCAACCAAGAATTCTGTATCCAGCAAAATTAAGCTTCAGGTATGACAACGAAATAAAAATCTTTCATGATAAACAAAAGTTAAAAGAATTTGCAGCCAGAAAACCAGCATTGCAAAGCATTTTGAGCAAAACACTACACGAGGAAGAAATGAAAAACAATAACCAAAACCATCAGTGGGAAGTGCCTCAGTAAAGACAGAGGGCAAGGGGAAAGACAATCATGGAGAGACAAACTAAATTTTTTTTTTAAAAAAAGGATAAACAATCAAACATGGATGGAAGTTCAAACCACATATCAATAGTAACTCTGAATGTTAATGGCTTAAACTCTCCAATAAAGCGACATAGGCTGGTATCATGGATTAAAAAAACAAATCCAACAATATGCTGCCTCCAGGAGACACATCTGATGGGAAAAGACATACACAGGCTGAAGGTGAAAGGATGGGAAAAAATATACCACGCACATGGTCCTCGTAAGCAAGCAGGGGTGGCCATCCTCATATCGAATAAAATCGACTTCAAGACTAAGTTAATCAAAAGGGATAAAGAAGGTCATTATATACTGTTAAAAGGAACCATTCACCAACAAGACATAACAATTATCAATATTTACGCACCAAATAATGGTGCTGCGACATTCACAAAACAAATTCTCCTCAAATTCAAGAATCAAATAGACCACAACACAATAATTATGGGAGACTTCAACACACCTCTCTCACTATTGGACAGATCCTCCAAACAAAAGTTAAATAAAGAAACTATAGAACTCAATACCACAATCAATAACCTAGACTTAACTGACTTATATAGAATATATCAACCATCATCAAATGGATATACTTTCTTCTCAGCAGCACATGGATCCTTCTCAAAAATAGACCATATATTATGCCATAGGGCAACCCTCAGTAAATATAAAGGGGTGGAGATAATACCATGCATTTTATCTGATCATAATGGAATGAAACTGGAAATCAATGATAAAAGAAGGAAGGAAAAATCCTACATCACATGGAAAATGAACAATATGTTACTGAATGATCAATGGGTTACAGAAGACATAAAGGAGGAAATCAAAAAATTCTTAGAGATAAACGAAAATACAGACACAACATATCGGAATCTATGGGACACAATGAAAGCAGTTTTAAGAGGAAAGTTCATCGCCTGGTGGTCATTCCTCAAAAAAAGAAGAAACCAACAAATAAATGAGCTCACACTCCAACTCAAAGCCCTAGAAAAGGAAGAGCAAAACAACAGCAAATGTAGCAGAAGGCAAGAAATAATTAAAATCAGAGTGGAAATTAATGAAATTGAAACAAAAGAAACTATTGAAAAAATTAACAAAACTAAAAGTTGGTTCTTCGAAAAAATAAATAAGATCGACAGACCTTTAGCCATGCTAACGAAGAGAAGAAGAGAGAGAACTCAAATTACTAACATACGGGATGAAAAAGGCAATATCACAACAGATGCTACAGAAATACAGAAGACAATTAGAAATTATTTTGAAAATCTATATTCCAATAAAATAGAAGATAGTGAAGACATCGATAAATTTCTTAAGTCATATGATTTGCCCAGACTGAGTCAGGAGGATATAGACAATCTGAACAGACCAATATCAATAGATGAAATTGAAGAAGCCATCAAAAGACTACCAACCAAGAAAAGCCCAGGACTGGATGGGTGTACAGCGGAGTTTTACAAAACCTTTAAAGAAGAATTAATACCAATACTTTTCAAGTTATTTCAGGAAATAGAAAAAGAGGGAGCTCTTCCAAATTCATTCTATGAGGCCAACATCACCCTGATCCCGAAACCAGACAAAGACACCTCAAAGAAAGAAAACTACAGGCCAATATCTCTAATGAACCTAGATGCAAAAATCCTCAATAAAATTCTGGTGAATCGAATACAAAAACACATCAAAAAAATAGTGCACCATGATCAAGTAGGATTCATCCCTGGGATGCAAGGATGGTTCAACATACGGAAATCAATAAATGTTATTCACCACATCAATAGACTTAAAGATAAGAACCATATGATCATCTCGATAGATGCAGAGAAAGCATTCGACAAAGTACAGCATGCTTTTATGTTCAAAACATTAGAAAAACTAGGGATAACAGGAACTTACCTTGACATTGTAAAAGCTATCTATGCTAAGCCTCAGGCTAGCATCATTCTGAATGGACAAAAGTTGAAGGCATTCCCTCTAAAATCCGGAACAAGACAGGGATGCCCTCTATCTCCACTTCTATTCAATATAGTTCTCGAAACACTGGCCAGAGCAATTAGACAGACGAAAGAAATTAAAGGCATAAAAATTGGAAAAGAAGAACTTAAATTATCACTATTTGCAGATGACATGATTCTATACCTAGAAGACCCAAAAGGGTCTACAAAGAAACTACTAGAACTAATAAATGAATTCAGCAAAGTGGCAGGATATAAAATCAACACGCATAAATCAAAGGCATTTCTGTATATCAGCAACAAAACTTCTGAAATGGAAATGAGGAAAAACACTCCATTCACGATATCCTCAAAAAAAATAAGATACTTGGGAATAAACCTAACAAAAGAGGTGAAAGATTTATACAATGAAAACTACAGAACCCTAAAGAGAGAAGTAGAAGAAGATCTTAGAAGATGGAAAAATATACCCTGTTCATGGATAGGCAGAACTAACATCATCAAAATGGCGATATTACCAAAAGTTCTCTATAGATTTAATGCAATGCCAATCAAAATCCCAACGGCATTTCTTGTAGAAATAGATAAAGCAATCATGAAATTCATATGGAAAAATAAAAGACCCAGAATAGCAAAAGCAATTCTAAGCAGAAAGAGTGAATCAGGCGGTATAGCGATACCAGATTTCAAACTATATTACAGAGCAATAGTGACAAAAACAGCATGGTACTGGTACCAAAACAGGCGGGTGGACCAATGGTATAAAATAGAGGACACAGAGACTAACCCACAAAGTTACAACTATCTTATATTTGATAAAGGGGCTATAAGCATGCAATGGAGGAAGGATAGCATCTTCAACAAATGGTGTTGGGAAAACTGGAAATCCATATGCAACAAAATGAAACTGAATCCCTTTCTCTCGCCATGCACAAAAGTTAACTCAAAATGCATTAAGGAGCTTGATATCAAATCAGAAACTCTGCATCTGATAGAAGATAAAGTTGGCTCCGATCTACAGATTGTGGGGTCGGGCTCCAAATTCCTTAATAGGACACCCATAGCACAAGAGTTAACAACTAGAATCAACAAATGGGACTTAATTAAACTTAAAAGTTTTTTTTCAGCAAAAGAAACAATAAGAGAGGTAAATAGGGAGCCTACATCCTGGGAACTAATTTTTATGCCTCACACTTCAGATAGAGCCCTAATATCCAGAGTATACAAAGAACTCAAAAAATTAGACAATAAGATAACAAATAACCCAATCAACAAATGGGCCAAGGACCTGAACAGACACTTCTCAGAGGAGGATATACAATCAATCAACAAGTACATGAAAAAATGCTCTCCATCTCTAGCAGTCAGAGAAATGCAAATCAAAACCACCCTAAGATACCATCTCACTCCAGTAAGATTGGCAGCCACTATGAATTCAAACAACAACAAGTGCTGGCGAGGATGTGGAGAAAAGGGTACACTTGTACATTGCTGGTGGGACTGCAAATTGGTGCGGCCAATTTGGAAAGCAGTTTGGAGATTCCTGGGAAAGCTGGGAATGGAACCACCATTTGACCCTGCTATTGCCCTTCTCGGACTATTCCCTGAAGACCTTAAAAGAGCATGCTACAGGGACACTGCCACATCGATGTTCATAGCAGCACAATTCACAATAGCTAGACTGTGGAACCAACCCAGATGCCCTTCAATAGATGAATGGATAAAAAATATGTGGCATCTATACACAATGGAGTACTATGCAGCAATAAAAAATGACAAAATCATAGAATTTTCAGGGAAATGGATGGCATTAGAGCAGATTATGCTTAGTGAAGCTAGCCAAACCCTAAAAAACAGATACCAAATGTCTTCTTTGATATAATGAGAGCAAGTATGAACAGAGCAGGGAGGAAGAGTAGGAAGAAAAGAGTAACATTAAACAGAGACTTGAGATGGGAGGGAAAGGGAGAGAAAAGGGAAATTGCATGGAAATGAAGGGAGACACTCATTGCTAAACAAAATTACATATAAGAGGTTGTGAGGGGAATGGGAAAATAAACAAAGAGAGAAATGAATTACAGTAGATGGGGTAGAGAGAGAAGATGGGAGGGGAGGGGAGGGGGTATAGTAGGGGATAGGAAAGTTAGCAGAATACAACAATTACTATTAGTGCGTTATGTAAAATTGTGGATGTGTAACTGATGTGATTCTGCAATCTGCATTTGGGGTAAAATTGGGAGTTCATAACCCACTTCAATCTAATGTATGAAATATAATATGTCAAGAGCTTTGTAATGTTGTGAACAACCAATAAAAAAAATGTAAAAAAAAAAATAAAGATATATGGCAAAAAAAAAAAAAAACAAAAACTTTGAACCAAAATGCCTAAACCTGGGAAACAGAGTAAAGTTAGTTAAAGATGAATCCTGGATTGTATCAAAGAAATTTGAATAAAGTAACTCTAACCCTAACACTACCTCTAAACTGAGCCCTAATCCTAACCCTAAACATTAACTTAGCCCTATCCCTAACCCTAAATTTAACTCTAATTTTAACTGTAACCATTGCCCAAACCCTAGCTCTAACTCTATCCATTAACATAACTCTAACCCTAATCCTAATGCTAAATTAGCCCTAACCCTAACATTTACCCTAGACCTGCTCTAATCCTAACCCTTTCCCTAGCCCTAAATCAAGCTCCAACCATAATACTTACCCTACAGCTAACCCTAACCCTAGGCCTAACCCTAACCCTAACACTAACCCTAACACTAGCCATAATCCTAACCATAAACCTAGTCTAACCCTAGCTGTAATCCTATCTTTTACCCTAAACTGAAGTTTAACCCAAATACTAACAGTAGGACTAAACCTAACTGTATAGCTATCCCTAAGGCTATTCAAAACTCTAAACCTAACCTGAACCATAAACCTAAACATATCCATTGCTCTAAACCTAATGCTAATTTGAGCCTGAACCCTAAACCTTAAACCAAACCTTAAACCAAAACCAATCCCTAAACCTGACCCTGACCGTAATAATACACCTAGCTCTAAACCTGACCTTTACACTAAACCTAACCCTTACAGTAGACCTATTCAAAACCAAACCTACAAATACCCTTAACTGTAATGCTAGAACTGACATTATCCCTAGCCTTAATCCTAGCCCTACCCCTAAGACAAACCCCTCATCCAAGCCATAAACCTAGCCTTAATCCTAACCCTCACCCTAACCCTAACAAAAGATCTAATCCTAACCCTAACCCTAACCCTAACCCTAACCTTAACTCTAACTGTATCCATTACCTTAAACATAACCCTTATCCTAATGCTAACCCTAAGACTAACCCTAACTGTATCACTATCCCCAAAACTATCAATTAACCTAAACCTAACTTGAACCTTAAACCTAACCCTATTTTTACCCTAACCCTAACCCTAACTCTAATTTGAGCCGTAACCCTAAACTCAAAATGAAATCAAGCCCTAACACTGGCCCTGGTCCTAATCATTTCCCTACCTCTAAACCTGACTCTTACCCTATACCTAGCCCTTAAAATAGACCTAGCCATAAACCTTTCCCTAAAACTAGCCCTAACTCTAACCCTAGACCTGATATTAGCCCTATCCCTAATCCTAGCCCTAACACTAACACAAACCCTAGCCCTTATCCTAGCCCTAAACATAGCCTTAATTACAATCCTAACCCAAACTCTAGGCTTAACACTTACACTAACCCTTGTCTTAATCTTAGCCCTAATTTAGCCCGATCCCTAACACCAGTCCTAAGTCTATCTCTAACTCTCACTTTAGACTTTTCACTCATTCTAACCCTATTCCTTACCATAACCCTAACCCTAGCCCTAACCCTTGCCCTATCCATTGCCCTAGCACTAACCTTAGACAAAACCTAGCTCTAAATTGAGCCCTAACCCAAAGACTAAACCAAACCCTAACACTACCCAAACCATAACACTAATCCTAAAACTAGTCCTAGCCATACAACAAAACCTAGCTATAGCTATAACCCTAACCCTAAACCTAAACCAAACCCTAACCTTAAACCTAGCCCTAACCCTAGCCCTAATATGAGTTGTAAGCCGAAACCTTAAACTAACCATGAACCTGACACTGACCCTAACACTACTACCTCTAAACATCACCCTAACGCTAAACCTAATCCTAACACTAACTCTAGCCCTAAAACCCTAAAACTAGCCCTAAACATCACCCTTGTACTTACATTAGCCCTAACCCTATTCCTGTCCCTAACTTAACCCCAAACCTAGCCCTATTCCTAGCTTTAACCCTAGCCCTGTTTGTAACCATAAACCTAGCCCTAAACTGATCTCTAACTCTATCCATTACCATAACCAAAACCATAACCCTAATGCTAACCCTAGGCATGAACCCTAATCTTAATCCAATCTATTACTGAACCTAAACCTAACTCTATCATTACCCTAACACTAACACTAATTCAAGCCCTAACTTTAAACCTTAACCTATCCCATACCCTAACCTTGACCTTGACCCTAATAAAACCCCTAGCTCTAAACTTGAATATAACCCTGCACCTAGGCCTTTCCCTAGACGTAGCCATAATCCTAACCCTAAAACTATCTTTATCCATAATTCTGGACCTGAAATTAGCCCTAGCCCTCATCCTAGTCCTAAACCTAGCTTTAATCATAAACCCTAACCTAACCCTACCCCTAACCCAAATTATAACCCTCACACTACCTCTATACCTAGCTATAATGCCATCTCTTACCCTAAACTTAATCCTAACTCTAACGCAAACTCTATGCTTAAGCCAAACAATGAACCTAGCCCTAATCCTAGCACTAATTTAACCCTATCTCTAACCCTAATACTGACCCTAGCCCTAAGGCTCACTCTAACTCTCGCATTATACCTATCCCTAGTTTTAAACCTATCACTTACCATTACCCTACCCTAGCCCTAACCCTTGCCCTATCCTTAGTCCCAGTCCTAACCCTAGATCTAAACCTAATTCCAAATCTAACCCTAACCTAAGCCTTAGCTTAACACTTACACTATCCCTAAACCTAACCCTAGGACTAAACCAAAACCAAGCAATAGCCCTAACCCTAAACATTAACTTAAACCAAACCCTAACACTAAACCTAGACCTATCCCTAGCCCTAATTTGAGTCCTAACAGTAACTTTAAAACTAAAACTGACCATGACTCATATCCTAACACTCAACTCACCTTAAACCAAATGCTAAGAATAACCCTAACAATAATTTGAGTCCTATCCCTAACCCTAAAACGAACCCTGACCTGACTGTTATCCTAACACAAACCGTAGCTATAAATATCACCCTAAACTTAAACCTAACCCTAACCCTAAAACTAAACCTAACCATAACACTAAAACTAACATTATTTTAACCCTAGTTCTTACCTTAGCCGTGGCCCTAATCCTATCCCTAATCCTAACACAAACACTAGCCCTTATCCGAGCCCTAAACCTAGATTTAACCCTAAATCTAACCCTAACCATAGCCCTAAACCCAGACAGTAGGTCTAACCCTAGCCATATTCATATCCCGGTCCATAACCCTAGATCTAACCCTAACTCTAAATCTAACCCTAACAATAAGCCTAAGACTAAAGTTAACCCTAGCCCTAACCCTAAGGCTAATCCTAAAACTAGCCCTAACCCTAGCCCTAGCTCTAAAACTAAACCAAGCCATAGACCTAACCCTAATCCTTAATATAAACCAAGCCCTAATCCTACACCTAGCCCTAACCCTAGCAATAGTTCGAGTCTTAAACCAAACGCTAAAACTAACCCTCACCCGGTCTCTGACCTTAATACGAACCCTAGGTCTAAACATCACCCTAACCCTAATCCTAGACCTAACACTAGACCTAATCCTAACTATAAAATTAAAATTAGCCCTAATTATAACCTATTCCAAGCCCTAACCCTAGGGTTAGACCTATGGTTCAGGATAGCATTAGGCTTCCATTAAAGTATAACATTAGAACTAGAGTTAGGGCTAAGGTGAGAGTTAGAGTTAGTTTTGGGCTAGCGTTAGGGTTAGGGTTAGGGATAAGGCTAAATTAGGGCTAAGATTAGGGCTATGGTTTGTGTTAGGGTTAGGCCTAGGGTTAGGGTTAGGGTAGGGTTAGAGTTAGGTTTAGGGTCTAACCCTAAACCTAAATCTATCCCCAAAACTGACCCTGATCCTAACACTTAAACTAGCTTTAAACCTGACACTAACCCAAAACCTAGACCTAACACTAGACCTAGCCACAACCCTAAACCTAAAACTATCCCTAAATATAACCCAAGCTTTTACATTACCCACAGTCCTAACTGTAGCCCTAACCCTAACACAAAACCTAGAGCTAATCCTAGGCCTAAACTTAGCTCAAAGCATAAACCTAAGCCTAGATCTAACCCTCACCCTAACTCTAACCCTAAACCACTCCTTAGACCTAACCCTAGCTCAAAGCCTAACCCTTACACTAAACATAACCCTACACCTATCCTAAATCCTAATCCTAACCCTAGCCCTAACCATATCCATTACCCTAACCCTAACCCTAACCCTAATTATAACTATATCCCTAACACTAAACCTAACTCTAACCATAATCTTAAACTCAGATGTAAACCTAAACCTAACCCTCGCACTAATCCTAACCCTAGCTCAAACACTAACCCTTATTCTAACCTAACCATAACCTTAACCCTAAACTAACACTTCCCCTAACCCTAACACTTACCCTAAACCAAACCCTAGCCCTATCCCTAAACATAATCCTAATCATAGACTTAATCCAAACCATATCCTAGCCCTAACCCTAGCTCTAAAATTATCCATTGCACTAAACATAACCCTAACCCTAATGCTATCCCTAACCCAATCGCTGAAACCTAACCCATCCTTTACCTTAAACCTTAACTAAAACCTAAAGTAAACCCTTTCATTACCTTAACTCTAAACCTAACCCTAATGCTAATTCAAGCCCTAACCCCTCAACCTTAACATAAACCAAACGCTAACCCTGACCCTGACCATGACACAAATAATAATTCTAGCTCTAAAGCCAACCTTTAACATAAACCTAACCTTTCACTAGACCTAGCCATAACCTAACCCTAAAACTCTCCTTAAACATAACCCTAGACCTGATGTTATCCCTAGCCTGAGTCATAGCCCTAAACCTATCAGAAAACGTACCCCTCATCCTAGCCCTAATCCTAGCCTTAATCCTAAACTGAACCATAGCCCTAGGCCTAATCCTAATTCTAACCCTTACCCTAGCTCTAAACCTAGCTATAATCCCACCCATTCCTCTAAACTTAACCCTAACCCCAGTGCTAACCCTAACCCTAGCCTAACCCGTAGGTTTAATCCTAGTTCTACTCCTAGCCCTAATTTAGCCCTAACCCTAACCCTGACCCTAAGCCTACTCCTAAGAATAACTCAAATTCTCACCCTAGACGTATGCCTAGTTCTAATCATATTCCTTACCATAACTCTAACTCTAGCCCTAACCCTAGCACGAGCCCTAACTCTACATCAACCCTAACTCTAAACCTAACACTAACCCTAAGCCTAAACTTCACTCTAACACTAGCCCTAACACTGATGCTAATCCAAAATCTAGCCTTAACCCTAACCCTAGCCCTAAAACGAAACTGAGCCATAGCCCTAAACGTAACCCTTAACCTAAACCAAAACCTAACCCTACACCTAGCACTAACTTTATCCCTAGAGTCCTAAACCTAACACTAAAACTAACCCTGACCCTCACACTGACCCTAAATATAACCCTTGCTCTAAACATCACCCTAACTCTAACCCTAACCCTAAAACTGTCACTAATTGTAATACTAGTTCATACATTAGCCATAGCCCTAACCCTAGCCCTAACCAAACCCAAAACCTAGCTCTTATTTGAGACCCTAGATTTAAACCTAACCCTAAACCAAAACCTAGCATTAACCTTACCCTAACCCTAGCCAGAATCCTAACCATAACCCTAGCCTTATCACTAGCTCTAACCCTATCCATAACCATAACCCTATGGGTAGCCCTAGGCCTAAACCTAAACTTATCGCTAACCCTAACCTTATTCATTAACCTAACCCTAACCTGAACCCTAAACCTAACCCTATCATTACCCTAACCCTAAACCTAATGCTAATTTTAGCCCTAATCCTAAATTTAACCTAAGTCAAACCCTAACTCTGACCCTTCCCATAATAATATACCTAGCTCTAACTCTGATCCTACCACTAAACCTAACCCTTATACTAGACCTAGCCATAAACCTAATCCTAACTATTCCCAACGTAACCATAGACCTGACATTTGCCCTAGCTGTAATCCTAGCCCTAACCTTAACACAAACCATAGCCCTAACCCTAACCCTAATCCTATCCCTAACCCTAGCCCTAAACTTAGCTATAACCCTATCAATTACCCTAAACATAGCCCTAATTCTAATGCTAACCCTAGGCCTAAATCTAACCCTATGCCTAACCGTAACCCTATTCATTATGCTAAACCTAACCTGAACCCTAAACGTAACACTATCAGTACCCTAACCCAAACCCTAATGCTAATTTGAGCCCTAACCCTAAACCCTAACCTAATCAAAACCCTAAACATGACCTGGACCCTAATAATACCCCTAGCTCTAAATTTGACCCTTACACTAAATCTAACCCTTACACTAAACATAACCATAAACCTAACCCTAAAACTAACCCTAAGCATAACCCTAGACCTGACATTTTCCCAAACACTAATCCTAGCCCTAACCCTCACATGAACCCTAACCCTCATCCTAGCCCTTAACCTAGCCTTAATCATAACTCTAATGAAACCCTAGCCCTAACCCTAATTCTAACATTCCTCCTAGCCCTAAACCTAGCTATAACCCCATTATTTACACTAAACCTAACCCTAAGCCCAAAACAAACCCTAGGTCTAAACATAAACATAAACCTAGCCCTATTCCTAGCCCTAATTAAGCCCTATACCTAACCAAACCCTAAGCCTAGCCCTAAGACTAAATCTCACTCTCGCCCTAGCCCTAGCCCTAGTTTTAACCCTATTTTTATCATAACCCTAAACCTAGCTATAAACCTAGAATTAATGCTAGCCCTATCCTTAGGCCTAGACCTAACCCTAGATCTAATCCTAACTCTAAATCTAACTCTAAACCTAAGACTAGTGTTAGGGTTAGGTTTAGGAATAAGTTTATTTCTAGTACTAGTCTTAGGATTAGAGTTAGATTTAGAGTTAGGATTACTACACTAGTCCTAAACCTAATGCTAATCTTAAAACTAGCCCTAACCATAGCCCTAGCCCTAAAACAAAACCAAGCCATAGCCCTAACTTTAAAGCTTAACCTAAAACAAAACCTAACTGTAGACCTAGCCCTAACCATAGCCCTAATTTGAGTCCAAACCCTAACCCTAAAACTACCCCTGACCTTAATTTTGACCCTAATACTAACCCTAGCTCTAAACATCACCCTAATGTTAAACATACACCCAACACTAGACCTAGTCCTAACCCCAATCTTATAACTAACCCAAATCATGACTCTACTGCAAACATTGGCTGTAACTCTAAACCTAGCCCTAACTCTAACCAAAATTTAGCCCTAATCTGAAACCTACCCTAGCTTTATCACTAAACCTAATCCTAACACTAGCCCTAACCCTACCCTAAATGTAGCCCTAACCCTACCCTAAATGTAGCCCTAACCCTAGGTCTAACCCTATCCCTTACCCTAGGCCAAACCTAACCGTAATCCTATTACTAGTCCTAAACCTAGCCCTCATCCTAGCTGTAACCATAACTCAAAACTGACACTTATTCTGACCCTAATGGTAACTGTAGGTCTAAACCTGACCCTAACCCTAACCCTAACCCTAACACTAGCACTAGAAATAAACCTATTCCTAAACCTAACCCTAACAATTGCCCTAGACCTAAACCTAATCCTAAATCTATCCATATCTCTAGACCTAGACATAAGCAAAAACCTAGACTAGCCCTAATAATAAATCTTAACCTAACCCAAACACTAACCCTACCCCTAGACCTAACCCTAGTGATAATTCTGGCTTTAACCCTAAAGCTAACTCTAACCTGAACACTGACCCTGACCCTAACACTAACTGTAGCTCCAAACATCACGCTAACACTAACCCTAACCCTAACACTTGACCTAGCCATAACACTAACCCCAAAACTGGCCCTAATCATAACCCTAGTTTGTACATTAGCTGTAGCCCTAACACTAGCCCTAATCTAACCCAAAACCTGGCCCTAATCTGAGCGCTAACCCTAGCTTTAACTCTAACACTAAACCTACCATAAGCCAGTCTCTAACCCTTCCCTAACTCTAGCTCTTATCCTATTTGTTACCTTAAGCCAAACCATAAACCTAATGCTAACACTAGTTCTAACCCTAATCCATAGCCTAACCCAAATACTAACCCTATTACTTTTCCTAAACTTAGCCCGCATTCTAGCTCTAACCAAAACCCAAAACCTTATCCTAAACCTGAAACATACTGACCCTAACACTAAGCGTCGGTCTAAACCTGACCCGAATCCGAACCCGAACCCTAATATTAGCCATTCTGGTAATCCTATACCTAAACCTAAACCTAACACTAGTCCTAGATGTAAACCTAATCCTAAATCTAGCCATAACTCTTGCCCTAGACCTGAACAACAACCTTGCCCTAGCACTAACAATAGCCCTTAACATAACCCAAACACTAACCCTACTTCTAGACCTAACCCTAGTCCTAATTCTGGCACTAACCCCAACACTCACTCTAACATAAACACTGACCCTGACCCTAACATAAACCTAGCTCCAAAGCTCACCCTAACTCAAAACCTAATCCTAACACTACACTAGCCATAACCCTAACCCTAAAACTAGCCCTAATCATAACCCTAGCTCTTAACTACCCATGGCCCTAACCCTAGGCCTAAAATAACACAAAACCTAGTCCTAAACCTAGGCCTAAACCTAGCCCTAAGTGTAACCCTAAACTCACCATAGCCCCATCCCTAACCCTAACCTTCCCCTTAGACTTAAACCTAGCTCAAAGCCTAATCTTTACCCTAAACATAACCCTAGCCCTATCCCAAACCTTAACCTAACCCTAGCCCTAATGCTACCCTTAACCCTAGCCCTAACCCTAGCTCTAATCCTATCCATTACCCTAAACATAATCCTAACCCTAATTCTAAACCTAGGCTTAACCCTAACACTATCACAATCTCTAAACCTTTCCATTACTCTAAAACTAACCTGTACCCTAATCCTAAGCCTATTCTTTACCCTAACTCTAACACTAATTAAAGCCCTAAACCTAAACCTTAACCTAAACTGAACTGTAAGACATACCCTGACTTTAATAATACATCTAGCTCTAAACTTGACCCTAACCCTAAATCTAACCCTTACACTAGACCTATCCATAAACATAACCCTAAATCTATCCCTAACCATAATCCTAGACTTAACCCTAGACACTTACCCTAACACTTGACCTAGCCATAACACTATCTCAAAAACTGGCCCTAATCATAACTCTAGTTCATACATTAGCTGTAGCCCTAACACTAGCCCTAACCTAACCCAAAACCTGGCTCTAATCTGAGCACTAACCCTAGCTTTAACCCTAACACTAACCCTACCATAAGCCAGTCCCTAACCCTTCCCTAACCCTAGCTCTTATTCTATTTGTTACCTTAAGCCAAACCCTAAACATAATGCTAATCCTAGTCTTAACCCTAATCCATAGCCTAACCCAAACCCTAACCATATTACTAGTGCTAACCCTAACCCTCATTCTAGCTCTAAGCATAACCCAAACCCTTATCCTAACCCTGAAACTTATTCTGAACCTAACACTAACCGTAGAACTAAACCTGACCCCAACCTGAACCCGAACCATAACATTAGCCCTACTGGTAATCCTATAACTAAACCTAAACATAACACTAGTCCTAGACCTAAACCTAATCCTAAATCTAGCCATAATTCTAGCCCTAGACCTGAACAACAACATTGTCCTAGCCCTAACAATAGCCCTTAACATAACCCAAACACTAACCCTACTTCTAGGCCTAACCCTAGTCCTAATTCTGGCACCAACCCCAACACTCACTCTAACATGAACACTGACCCTGACCCTAACATAAACCTAGCTCCAAAGCTCACCCTAACTCAAAACCTAAACCTAACACTACACTAGCCATAACCCTAACCCTAAAACTAGTCCTAAACATAACCCTAGCTCTTAGCTACCAATGGCCCTAACCCTAGGCCTAAAATAACACAAAACCTAGACCTAAACCTAGGCCTAAACCTAGCCCTAAGTGTAACCCTAAACTAACCCTAGCCCTAACCATAACCCTAACCTTCCCCTTAGTCCTAACCCTAGCTCAAAGCCTAAAATTTACCCTAAACATAACCTTAGCCCTATCCCAAACCCTAACCTAACCCTAGCCCTAATCCTACCCTTAACCATAGCCCTAACCATAGCTCTAATTCTATACACTACCCTAACCCTAGCCCTAATCCTAAGCATAACCCTAGCCCTAATCCTAGCTCTAATCCTATCCATTACCCTAAACATAATCCTAACCCTAATTCTAACCCTAAGCTTAACTCTAACACTATCACAATCTCTAAATCTATCCATTACCCTAACACTAACCTGTACCCTAATCCTAAGTCTATTCATTACCCTAACCCTAACTCTAACCCTAATGCTAATTAAAGCCCTAAACCTAAACCTTAACCTAAACTGAATCATAAGCCATATCCTGACCTTAATAATACATCTAGCTCTAAATTTGACCCATACCCTAAATCTAACCCTTACACTTGACCTAACCATAAACATAACTCTAAATCTATCCCTAACCATAATCCTAGACTTAACCCTAGACACTTACCCTAATACAAACCCTGGCTCTAAAACATTATAACTGAAAAACTAACCCTAATACTAGACAAACCCTAAATCTACCCATACCATAACACTAGCTCTTACATTACCCATACACCTAAAACTAGCCCTAAACCTCACACACAACCTAGCCCTAATCCTAGCCCTAAACCTAGACCTAAGGGTAACCCAAACTCTATCCCTAGCACTAACCTTAACCCTAACACTGGCCCTGGCCCTAACCCTACTCAAACTCTAATCATTACCCTAAACATAACAATAGCCTTAATGCTCAACCTAACCCTAAATCTAGCCCTAATCCTAACTGTAACCATAGCACAAATCCTAGCACAAACTCTATCCATTACCTTAAACATAATCCTAACCCTAATGCTAACCCAAGCCATAACCCTAACTCTAACCCCAACTGTAGCCCTGAATCTAACTCTAAACCTCACCCTAGCCCTAAACCTAGCTCAAACCCTAACACTTCTGCTAAACCTAACACTTACACTAACCCTAGGCCTATCTCTAAACCTAGCCAGAATCCTAACATTAACATAAGCCTTAACACTAGCACTAACCCTATCCTTTACCCTAAACATAAACCTAACTCAAATGCTAACCCTAGGCCTAACACTAATCCTATCACTAACACTAACCCTATCTATTACTCTAAACCTAACCTGAACCCTAAACCTAACACTATCCATTACTTTAACACTAACCCTAATGCTAATTTGAGCTTTAACCCTAAACCTTATCCTAAACCAAATCATAAACCGGACTCTGACCATAATAATACACCTAGCTCTAAACCTGACATTTACCCTAAACTTAACTTTCCATTAGACCTAGCCATAAACCTAAAGTTAACACTATTACTAACCATAACCCTAGACCTGACATTAGCGTTAGCTCTAATCCTAGCTCTAATCCTAACACAAACCCTAGCCCTCATCCTAGCCCTAAACCTAGCCTTATCCTAACCTGAACACTTACCATATTCCCATACCTAATTTTAACCCTCGCCCCAGCCCTGAACCTAGCCATAATCTCATTCCTTCCCCTAAAAGTAACCATAACCCTAACACTAACCCTAATTCTAGCCTTAACCACAGGTGTAACCCTAACACTAAACCAAGTGCTAATCTAACCCTAATTTAGCCCTAACCCTAAGCAAATCCCAAACTCTAGCCCTAAGAATAACTCTAACTCTCAAACTAGCCCTATTTCTATTTCTAAACCTGTCCATTACCGTAAACCTAACACTAGCCCCAAACTTAGCCCTAACCCAAGATCTAACCATAACTCTAAATTATGCTTATAAACTCTAAAATCTAACCCTAACCTTAAACCTAAACCTCACCCTACCACTAGCTGAACACTATCGCTAATCATAAAACTAACCCTAACTCTATCCCTAGCCCTAAAATAAAACCACATCATTACCCTAACTCTAAACCTAACCTAAACCAAAACCTAACCCTAAAACTAGCCATAGCCCTAGCTCAAATTCGAGTCCTAGGACTAAAACCAACCCTTACCCTGACTCATATCCAAATACTAACCCTAGCTCTATATATCACCCTAACCATAAAGCAAATGCTAACACCATTCCTAACCCAAACCCTAACCCTAAAACTAACCCTATAATAACCCTAGTTCTTACATTAGCCATTTTCCTAACCCTAGCCCTAACCCCAAAACAAAAATAGCCCTAATCTGATCCCTAAAACTAGATTTAACCCTAACCCTAACCCTAGCACTAAACCTAACCCTAACCCCTGCTCTCAGCCTAGATCTAACCCTATCCCTTATCCCAAGCCAAACCCTATACATAATGCTAACCCTAGACCTAATCATAATCCTTAGCCTAAATCAAACACTAACCCTATTACTAGTCCAAACCCTAGCCCTCATTATAGCTCTAAACCTAATCCAAAACCTAGCTCTAACCTTCAACCTTATTCTGGCCATAACACAAATTATAGGTCTAAACCTGACCCTAACCCTAAACTGAACCCTGAAACTAGCCTTACCAGTGAACTTTTACCTAAACCTAACCCTAACACTATTCCTAGACCTAAACTTCATCCTAAATCTAGCAATAACTCTAGCCATAGACCTAAAGGAAAACTTAGTCCTAGCCCTAACAATAACCCTTAACCTAAACCAAACAATAACACTACCCCCAGAACTAAACCTACTTCTGATTCTGGCTTTCACCTTAACTCTAATCTGAACACTGACCCTGACACTAACACTAAACCTAGCTCTAAAAATGACTCTAAAGCAAAATCTAAACCTAACACTAGAACTGTTATAATTAAAGCTTTGTCCCAGGGTTTCATAAACTGACTTCCAGACCACTCACGTATAATCAAATCAAGCCTTTATTGAAGCACACCGGTGGTAGCTGACCAGAACATAAATCTGTTCCCTGATCAGCCCCAAACAATTGCAAGGGCACTCCTTATAAGCCTGAAAACCACAAAAGGGATGTTCAGGGAGTCTAGCCAATGCAAGCAAGCCAGGTTACAGAAGCGGGACAGTGTAGTCAAGTGGAGGGAAGCCTAACCAATCACAGTTAGCCCAGTCACCCCAGTTACAGAAACAGAGCCCCATTACCTAGTTACAGAAACAATGCCCCATTAGGTAAGTTCCATGTTCTTAAAGGTTTCTATAGCAAAAGGAAAAGAACATCTTGTCCCAGTCATGACTCTTCTACTTGGCATGGTTTATTTACAGGATGAAGTCATAAAACAAAATGGAGTCACATTTGCTCCTACTAACACAGAACTAGCCATAACCCTAACTCTAAAACTAGCCCTAATTAGAACCCTAGATCTTACATTACCCATATCACTAACCCTAGACCTAAACCTAACACAAAACCTAGCCCTAATCCAAGACCTAAACCTACCTTAAGCATAACCCTAACCCTAAACCTAGCCCTAACCCTAAGCCTAACCCTCAACTTAGACCTAACCATTGCTCAAAGCCTAATTTTTGGCCTAAACATAACCCTGGCGTTATCCCTAACAATAACCCTAACCCTAGCCCTAATCCTAACCCTAACCCTAACCCTAACCCTATACATTACCCTTATGATAACCCTATTCATAATGCTAACCCTAGGCCTAACCCTAACCCTATCGCAAACTCTAAATCTCTCCATTATCCTAAACCTACCCTGAAACCTAAACCTAACCCAATCAATTACCATAATCCCAACTCTAAACCTAATGCTCATTTGAGCCCTATCCCTAAATCTTAACCTAATATAAACTGCAACCCTGACTCTGAACCTAAAAATACCCCTCGCTTTAAAACTTACCCTTACCTAAACTTAACACTTACACTAGACTAAGACATAGACCTAATCTTAAATCTACTCCTTACTGTAACACTAGATCTGACATTATCCCTAGCCCTAATTCGAGACCTAACCCTACAACAAACCCTAGCCCTCATCCTAGCCCTAAACCTAGCCTTAATCATAATGCTAGCCGTAACCCTAGCCCTAATCCTAATTCTAACCCTCACTCTACCTCTAAACCTAGCTATAACACATCCCTTACCCAAAACTTAACCCTAAACCTAGCCCTAATACTAGGCCTAACCTGAACACTAGCCCTAGTTCTAATCCTTGCCCTGATTTAGATCTATCCCTAAAACTAACCATAACCCTAGCCCTAAGACTAACTCTAATTCTCACTCTAGCCTTATCCCTACTTCTATACCTATAATTTACCATAACCCTAAACCTAGCCCTAACCCTTGCCTTATCCTTAGACCTAGCCCTAACCCTAGATCTAACCCTAACTCCAAGTCTTAACCTCACCCTAAGCATAAGCCTAACACAAACACTAGCCCTAATCCTAATGGTAATCATATAACCTAGGACAAAAACAAAACTGAGCAATAGAGGCTGAGGATGTGACTCAAGTAGTAACACATTCGCCTGGCATGTACGGGGTGCTGGGTTCGATCCTCAGCAACAATAAAAATATAATTTAAAAAAAAGATGTAGTGTTCACCAAAAACTAAAAAAATAAAAAATATTTAAAAATTCTCTCTCTCTCTCTCTCTCTCTCTCTCTCTCTCTCTCTCTCTCTCTCTCGAAATTGAGCAATACTCCTAATCTTGAACCTTAACTTAAATCAAAACCTAACACTACACCTAGACCTAACCCTAGCCCTAATAAAAGTCCTAACCATAACCTTAAATTAACCCTGACCCCAAATCATATCCTAACACTCACCCTAACTCTAAACACCACCCTAAACTTAAACCGAACCCTAACAGTAACCCTAGCCTTAATTTGAGTCATAACCCTAACCTTAAAACTAACCCTGATGCTGACTCACATCCTAACAGTCACCCTAGCTCTAAAGACCGCCCTCATCTTAAACTGAACCCTAAAAGTAATCCTAGCCCTTATTTGAGTCCAAACCCTAACCCTAAAACTAAAACTGTCTCTGAATTATATCCTAATACTAACCTAGCTATAAATATCACCCTAACATTAAACCTAACCCTCACACTAGACCTACCCAAATTAAAACCCTAACCCTAATGGTAACCCTAGACCTATCCCTAATCCTTAATCTAACCAAAGCACTAACCCTATTAATAGTAATAACCCTACCCTCACTCTAGCTCTAACCCTATTCCAAACCCTAATGTAAACCCTGACCATTATTTTCACCCTAACACTAACCCTAGGTCTAAACCTGGCCCTAACCCTAGACCAAACCATAACACTAGCCCTAGACCTAAACCAAATCTTAAATCTAGCCTTAACTCTAGCCTTATACCTAAACAAAAACCTATCCCTAGCACTTAAAGTAACCCTTAACCTAACACAAACACTAACCTTACCCCTAGAACTAAACCTAGTTCTAATTCTGGCTGTAACCCTAACTCTAACTCAAACCCAAACACTGACCCTGCCTTTAAGAGTAAACCTAAACTCTAAACTTGACCCTAACCAAAAATCTAAACCTAACACTAGACCTAGCCAAAATCCTAACCCTCAAACTAGCCCTAGTCATAACCCTAGCTCTTACATTACCCACAGCCCTAACACTAGACCAAAACCTAACACAGTCCTATAGCTAATCCTATGCCTAAGCATAACCCTAACCCTATCCCTAAACTAACACTTGATTAGTCCTAACCCTAGCTCAAAGCCTGACACTTTTCCTAAACATAAATCTACACCTATCCCTAAATATACCCCTAACATAAACCTACACCTATCCCTAAATATATCCCTAATCCTAAACTTAACCCTAGCCTAAACCTAGCTCTAAACTTACTCATTACCCTAAAACTAACCCTAAACCTATTGATAACCATAGGCCTAATCCTAACCCTAAACCTAACCAGAAAACTAACACTAGACCTAACCCTAAACCTCATACTTGCCATAGACCTAAATCTAGCTCAAAACCTAACCCTTACCATAAAACTAAACATAACCATATCCCTAATCCTAAACCTAAACCTCAATCTAACACTAACCATAACCCTATGCCTACATCTAACCATAACCATTATCTAACCCTAACCCTACTCCTAATGATTATGCTTACCCTAATCCAATCCTAACCCTAACCATATGCTAATCTTATCCCTAGAGCTATTTCTAAACCTAACCCTTGCCCTAGCCCTAACCCTAGCTCAAAACCTAACCCTTATTCTAAACATAACTCTAACACTAACCCTAGTTCTAACCATAACCCTAACCCTAACTCAAGACCTATTCCTGACCATAACCCTAGCCCGAACCTAAGCTCTAACCCTATCCATTATCCTAACCATTACCCTTACTCTAATGCTAATCCTAGGCCTAAAACAAACCCTATTGCTAAACCTAATCCTATAAATTACCGAAAACCTAACCTGAACCCTAAACAAAAACCTATCATTACCCTAACCCTAACCCTAATGCTTATTTGAGCCCTAACCCTAAACCCTAACCTAAACCAAACTCTAACATGATCCTGACCCTAATAATTCCCCTAGCTATAAGTCTGACCCTTAACCCTAAACCTAACCCTTGAACTAGACCTAGCCATAAACCTAATCCTAAAACTGACCTCTCCTCAACCGTAACCCCACACCTGACATTAGCCCTAGCCCTAATCCTAGCCCTAACCCTAACAAAAACCCCAGCCCATATCCCAGCCCTAAACCTAGATTAATCCTAACCCTAACCCTAAACCTAGCTCTAACTCAAATACTAACCCTAGCTCTAATCTTAGCCCTAATTTCACCTCATCTTTAAACCTAACCATAACCCTAGACCTAAGAATAAATCTAACTCTCACATTAGCCCTATCACTAGTTCTAACCCTATCCCTTAATGTAATCCTAACCCTAGCCCTAAACTTAGTCCTAACCCTTGCCCTATCCATAGCCCAAGCACTAACCTTAGATCATAATCTATCTCTAAATCTAACCCTGACCCGAAGCCTAAGCCTAACCCTAACACTAGTCCTAACCCTAACACTAATCCTAAAACTACTCCTAAACCTAGCCCTAGCCCTAAAACAAAACCAAGCCATAAGCTCTATCCCTAACCCTTAAACTAAACCAAACTCTAACCATACACCTACAGATAACCCTAGCCCTAATTTGAGTTTTAAGCCGAACCCTAAAACTAACCCTGACACTGATTCTGACACTAACACTAATCCTAGCTCTAAACATCACCCTAAACCTAACACTAACCCTAACACTAAACCTAGCCCTAATCTTAACCCTAAAATTAGCCCTAATTGTTACCCTTGCACTTACATTAGCCATAATCCTATCCCTAGCATTAACTTAACATATATCGTAGCCCTAATCTGAGCCCTAACCCAAGCTTTAACCCTAACCCTAAACCTAACCCTAGCCCTAGCCCTAATCATAACCATAACTCTAGCCCTAACCCTATACATTACCATAACAATAACCCTAACCCTAATGCTAACCCTAGGCCTAAACCTAAACCTATCTCTAATCCTATGCCTATCCATTTCCCTAAACCTAACATGAACCCTAATTCTAAGCTGATCATTACCCAAACCCTTACCCTAATGTTAATTCAATCCCTAACTTTAAGCCTTAACCTATTCCAAACCCTAACCTAGATCTTCACCTTAATAATACCCCTAGCCCTAAACCTGACCCTAACCCGAAACCTAACCCTTACACTAGATGTACCCATAATCCTAACCCTAAAACTATCATTAAACATAATACTAGACTTGAAATTAGCCATACTCCTAATCCTAGCCCTAACCCTAAAACAAACCATAGCCCTCATCCTAGCCCTAAACCTAGCATTAATCATAACCCTAATCCTAACCCTTATTCTAAACATCACCCTACCTCTAAAACTAGCATAACACCACCCCTTACCCTAAACTAAATCCTAAATCTAACCCTAATTCTATGCTTAAAATGAATACTAACCATAGACCTAATCCTAGCCCTAATTTAGCCCTATCTCTAACCCTAAACCTATCTTTAGCCCTAAGACTAACAATAATTCTCACACTAGCCCTATCACTTGTTCTAATCCTAGCCCTTACCATAACCCTAACCCTAGCCCTAACCCTGCCCAATCCTTAGTCCTAGCCCTAAGCCTAAGCCTAAGCCTCATGCTAACACTAAACCTAATCCTAAAGCTAATCATAAAACTAGCCCTAACCCTACCACTAGCAGTAAAACAAAACCGAGCAATAGTCCTGACCCTAAACCTAACTTAAAACAAACCCTAACACTAAACCTAGACCTAACCATAGCCTTAATTTGAGTCCTAACTGTAAACTTAATAGTATACCTGACACTGACTCATATGCTAAACTCACCCTAGCTTGAAACACCGTCCTAAACTTAAACCAAAACTTAACATTAACCCTAGCCCTTATGTGAGTCCTAACACTAACCCTGACCCTGACTCATATCCTAAAACTAACCGTAGATCTAAATATTACCCTAAACTTAAACTTAACTCTAACACTAAAACTACACCTAACCCTAACACTAACCCTAAAACTAACCCTAATTATAACCCTAGTTCTTATATTAGCAATTGCCCTAACCCTAGTCCTAACCCTAACACAAAACTAGCCCTAATCCGAACAATAAACCTAACTTTAACACTAACCCTACCCTAACTCTAGCCCTAAACCTAGCTCTAACTCTCTCCCTCACCCTAAGTGAAACCATAACCCTAATGGTAAACCTAGATCTATCCCTAATCCTTAGGCCAACCAAAATCCGAACCCTATTAATAGTCCTGACTTTAGCCGTCATTCTAACTCTAATCCTATCCCAAACCATTACACTAACCCTGACCTTATTCTGACCCTAACACAAACCCTAGGTCTAAAACTGACCCTCAACCTACAGCAAACCCTAACACTGGCCATACCACTAACATAACTAAACCTAACCCTAACCCTAGCCCTAAGACTAACTCTAACTCTCACACTATCCCTATCCCTAGTTCTAAGCCTATCCATTACCATAACCCTAACCCTAGCTCTAACCCTTGCCATATCCTTAGTCCTAGCCCTAATCCTAGATATAACCCTAATTCAAAATCTAACCCTAACCCCAAGACTAAGTCCAACACTAAAACTAGCCCTGATCCTAATGCTAATCATAAAACTAGCCCTAACCCTAACCCTAGCAGTAAAACAAGCTGAGCAATAGCCCTAACCATAAACCTTAACTTAACTTAAACCAAACCCTAACACTACACCTAGACCTAGCCATAGCCTTAATTCAAATCCTAACCCTAACCTTAACTCCAACCCTGACCCTGACTCATATCCTAACACTCACCCTATCTCTAAACACCCTCCTAACCTTAAACTAAAACCTAAAAGTAAACCTATTCTTAATTCGAGTTCTAACACTAACCCTGACCCTGACTCATATCCTAACACTAAACATAGCTCTAAATATCATCCTAACCATAAACCTAACCCTAACACTGGAGCTACTCCTAATCCGAACGTTAAAACTAACCCGCATGGTAACCCTAGTTCTTACATCAGCCATTGCCCTATCATTAGCTCTAACCCTAACCCCAAAACTAGCCCTAATAGGAGCCCTAAACCTAGATTTAAACCTAACTCTAACTCTAGCCCTAACCCTAGCGATAAGGCTATCCCTTACTCTATGAATAACCCTAACCCTAATGGTAGCCCTAGACCTATGCCTAATCCTTAGGTTAACCAAAATCCTAACATTATTAGTAGTCCTGACCTTAGCCCTCATTCTAGCTCTAATCCCTGACCCTTATCCTGACCCTAACACAAACCCTAGTTCTAAACCTGACCCTAACACTAGCCTAAAACCTAACACTAGCACTGGACCTAAACCTAATTCTAAATCAAGCCTTATCTCTAGCCCTAGACCTAAACAAAACCTAGTCCTAGGCCTGACAGTAACCCTTATCCTAACACAAACACTAACCCTACCCCTAGACCTAAACCTACTCCTAATTCTGGCTGTAACCCTAACTTGAACTCTAACCCAAACACTGACTCTGCCTTAAACAGTAAACCTACTTCTAAACCTAACCCTAACTGAAAATCTAAACCTAACACTATATCTTAGCATAATCCTAACCCTAAAACTAACCCTAATCAAAATCCTACCTCTTACATTACCCTCAGCTTTAACCCTGGGCCTAAACCTAACACAAAACCTAGAGCTAATCCTAGGCCTTAACCTAGCCATAAGCATAACCCTAACACTAACACTAGCCCTAACTCAAACCTAACCCTCACCTTAGTCCTAACCCTAGCTCAAAACCTAACCATTACTATAAATATAAATCTAGAACTATCCCTGAATCTAACCCTAAATTTAGTCCTAATCTTAACCTTAACACAAGCTCTAACCCTAGCTCTAAACTTACCCATTACCCTAACCCTAACACTAACCCTAATTGTAACCCTAGCCTTAACCCTAACCATAATCCTAACCCTAAAGAGAAATCTAACCCTAGACCTAACTCTAAACTAATATTCGCTATAGCTGTAACCATAAATCAAACCCTAACCCTTACCATAAACCTAAACATAACCATAGACCTAACCTTAACCCTAAACTTAAATATAGCCCTTTCCCTAACCCTAAACCTACACTGAACCATATTTATTACCCTAACCCTAAACCTAAAATTAATTATAACCCTTCTCCTAACCCTAACCCTAACCCTAAACCTACCGTAATCCTATTCCTAAACATAAACCTGAACCTAACCTTGCTCTAAACCTAATCATAGCTGAGAACCTAACTCTTACACTAAACATAACACTAACCCTAACCCTAGTTCTAACCCATACCTTAACACTAACTCAAGACCTAATCCTAAACATAAGTCTACCTATAAATTATCTCTAACTGTATCCATTACCCTAATCATAACACATATCCTAATGCTAATGCTAGGCCTAACCCTATCTCAAGACCTAATCCTAATCATAACCCTAGCCTTAACCTTAACTCTAACTGTATCCATTACCCTAAACATAACCCTTTCCCTAATGCTAACCCTAGGCCTAACCCTAAACCTATAACTAGCCCCAATCCTATCAATTACCCTAAACCTAACCTGAACCCTAAATCTAACCCTATCATTACCCTAATGGTAACCCTAATGCTAATTTAAGCTCTCACCCTAAATTCAAACCTAAAAGAAACCCTAATCATGACCCTGACCCTAATAATCCCCCTAACTCTAACCTTACCTTTACCCTAAACCTTACCCTTACATTAGACATAGCCAAAACCTAACCCTAAAACTTTCCGTAACCATAACTCTAGACCTGACATTAGCCCTAGATATAATCCTAGCCCTAACCCAAATACAAACCCTAGTCCATATTAGCACTAAACATAGCCTTAATCATAACCCTTACCTTAAACCTAGGCCTAACTTAAAACCAACCCTATTTCTAATCTTAGACCTAATTTAGCCCTATCCCTAACCCTAACCCTAAACCTAGTTCTAAAACTAAGTCTAACTCTCTCCCTAGCCCTAAAACTAGTTCTAAACCTATCCCTTACTGGAACTCTAAACCTAGCCCTAACCCTAGGCCTAACCCTAACAGTTTCCTTAGCCTTAGCCCTAACCTTAGATCTAACCTTAACTCTAAATCTAACCCTAATGCAAAGCCTAACACTAACCCTAACCCTAACCATATCACTACTCCTAAAACTAGCCCTAACTCTAGCCCTAGTCCTAAAACAAAAACGAGCCATAGCCCTAACCTTAACCTAAACCAAACCCAACCCTAAACCTTACCCTAACCCTAGCCCTAATTCTAGTTTTAAGCAGAATTCTAAAACTAACCCTAACCCTGATTCTGATGCTAACACTAACCCTAGCTTTAAACATCACCCTAAACATAACCCTAGACCTAGTCCTAACCCTAACCCTAACCCTAAAACTAGCCCTAATTGTAACCCTAGTACTTACATTAGCCATAACCCTAACCCTAGCCCTAACTTAACCCAAAACCTAGCCTAATCTGAGCCCTAAACAGAACTTTAACCCTAAAACTAGCACTAATAATAACCATAACCTAGCTCTAACCATAGCTCTAACCCTATCCATTACCCTAACCATAATCCTAACCCTAATGCTAACCATAGGCCTAAACCTTACCATATCCCTAACCCTAACCCTATCCATTACCATAAACCTAACTTGAAACCTAAACCTAACTATATCATTACCCTAATCCTAAACCTATGCTAATTTGAGCCCTACATTCTTAACCTATCCCAAACACTAATCACGACCCTGACCCAAACAATACCCTTAGCTCTAAACCTAAACATAACCCTAAACCTAACCCTTACACTACATCTAACCTAACACTAAACTATCTTTAACTGTAAAGCTGGACCTGAAATTAGCCCTAGTCCTAATCATAGCCATAAACCTAGCCTTAATTCTAACTCAAACCATAACCCGAGGTTTAGACCTAATTCTAACCCTCACCCTAGACCTAAACCTAGCTATAACCCCATCCCTTACCCTAAACCTAACCATAACCCTGAACCTAACCATAATCTTAAACCTAACCCTAACCCTTGCCCTAACCCTAGGCCTAACCCTAACACTAAGCCTAGCACTAACCCTAATTTAGTCCTATCCTAACCCTAAACCTAGTCTTAAGACTAACTCTAACTCTTGCCCTAGCCCTATCCCTAGTTCTATCCTTAGTCCTAGCCCAAACCTGGATCTAAACCTAACTCTAAATTTAACAATAATCATAATCCTAAACCAAACCATAACACTAGCCCTAACAATAATGCTAATCCTAAAACTTGCCTTACCCCTAGCCCTAGCCTTAAAACAAAACCAAGCCATATCCCTAACCCTAACCCTTAACCTAAAACAAACCATAAACCTACACCTATCCCTAACCCTAACTCTAAAAATAATCCTGAACCTGACACTGATTCTAACACTAATCCTAGCTCTAAACATCACCCTAACCTTAAATTAACCCTAACACCAGATCTAGCCTTAACTCTAACCCTAAAACTAGCCCTAATCATAAGTCTAGTTTGTACATTAGTCATTGTCATAACCCTAGCCCTAACCCTAACACAAATCCTAACCTTAATTCTAGTCATAACCCTAGCTTAAACTCTAATCTTAACCCTAACACTAGCCCTAAGCCTAACCCTAACCCGAGCCCTAACCCTAGCTCTAACCCTATCCCTTACCTTAAGCCAAACCCTAAACCAAATGCTAACCCTAGTCCTAACCCTAATCCTTAGCCTAACTTAAACAATAACAGTATTACTAGTCCTAACCCTAGTCCTCATTCTAGTTCTAACCCTAACCCTGACACATATTCTGATCCTAACAGTAACCCTAGGTCTAACCTGACCCTAACCCTAAACCAAACCCTAACACTAGCCCTACCGGTAAGCCTATACCTATACCTAACCCTAGCATAGATCTAGACCCAAAACTAACCCTAAATATAGCTATAATTCTAGCCCTAGACCTAAACAAAATCCTAGCTCTAGCCCTAACAATAACCCTTAACCTAAACTAAACTCTTACCCTACAAATAGACCTAATAATAGTCCTAATTCTGGCTCTAACCCTAACCCTAATCCTATCCAGAACACAGAACGTGACCCTAACATTAACCTATCTCTAAACCTGACCCTAACCCCAAACCTAGTCCTAACACTAGACCTAGCCATAACCCTTACCCTAATAGTAGCCCTAAACATAATCCTAGCCCTAACCCTATTTTAACCCTAATCTTAACCCTAAAGTAGCCCTAACCCTAACCGTAGTCCTAACCCTAGCCTTAAACCTAACACAAAACCTAGCCATAATCCTAGGCCTAAACTGAGACCTAAGCATAACCCTAGCCCTGACCCTAGCCATAACACTAACCCTAACACTAACACTTGCCTTAGACCTAACCCTACCTCAAAGCCAAAACCTTACCATAAACATTACCCTAGCCCTATCCTAAACCATATCCCTAACCCTAGCTCTTATCCTAACCTTAATCCTAGCTTGAACTTTAGTTCTAACCCTGTCAATTACCCTAATTATAACCCAATCCCTAACTCTAAACCTAATCCTAACCATAAACGTATCCCAATAACTAACCATAAACCTAAACCTAACCATAGCCCTAAACCTAGCAAAAATATTAAGCCATACACTAAACCTAATCCTAAGGCTAGCCCTAATCCAAACCCTAACCCTAACCCTAACCCTAACCCAAAATCATACATTATCCATTACCCTAAATCTAACCCTAAATGTAATGAAAAATCTAGCCATAAACCGAACCCTAAACCAAACCCTAACAATAAACACATCCCTAGACCTGAATGCAAACCTAAACCTCACCCTAGCCACTACCCTAACTCAGACAGTAACCCTTACCCTAACCTAACCATAACCCTAGCCCTAAACCTAACACTTACCGTAAAACCAAACCCTAGCCCTAACTCTAATTTTAGACTTAATCCAAACCATAACCTAGCCCTAACCCTAGCTCTAAATCTATCCATTATACTAAACATAATTCTAAACTAATGCTAACCTTAACCCTATTGCTAAACCTAACCCATCCATTACCCTAAACCTTAACTGAAACCTAAACATAACCCTATCCATTACTCTAACCCTAAGCCTAAACCTAACACTAATTCAAGCCCTAAACCCAAATTTTGACTGAAACCAAATGCTAACCCTGACCCTAAACCTAATAATAACCCTAACTCTAAGCCTGACCCTTACCCTAAGCATAGCTCTGACACTAGACCTAGCCATAACCTAACCCTAAAACTATCCTTAATCATAACCTTAGGCTTGACATTAACCCTAGCCCTAGTTCTAGCCCTGAACCTAACAGAAACCCTAGCCCTAAACCTAGCCTTAATCCTAACATAAACACTAACCCTAGCCCTAATCCTAATTCTGACCCTCTCCCTAGCCCTAAAGATATCTATAATGCACCCATTCCCCTAAACGTAATCCTGACCCCAATGCTAATCCTAAACCTAGTCCTATCCCTAGGCCTAATCATAACACTAACCCTAGCCTTAATCCTAGCCCTATTTTAGCTTTAACCCTAACCATAACCCTAAGTCTAGTCCTAAATCTAAATCTAACTCTCATCCTAGCCATTTACCTAGTTCTAACCCTATCTCTTACCATATCACTAACCCTAGCCCTAACCCTAACACTGGATCTAACCCTAACTCTAAATCTAACCCTAAACCCAAGCTTAAACCTCACCCTAACACTAGCCCTAATCCTAACACTAATTCAAAATATAGCCCTAACCCTAGCCCTAGCCCTAAAACAAAACCGAGCCATAGCACTAACCCTAAATCTAACCCTAATCCATAGAAGTCAAGATGAAGTGTAAACCTTAAAAAAAAAAACTGTTCCTAACAGTGAACCTTGAACTGAGAAGACCCAACCTGGGAAACATAGTAATGCTAGGTAAAAGATGAATCCTGACTGGTATCAAAGAAATTTGAACAAAAGCACTCTAACCCGAACATTAGTTCTAACCCTAGCCCATACCCTAATCCTAAAACTAAGCCTTTCCTGTTTATAGAGCTTGATCATAAAAGCACCAAACTTGGGGTGCCTAGTAGGAAAAGGTAACAGATTAATCCTGCCCAGTATCAAAAATTCTGACCAATAATTGGGGAAGGTGTTTCAGTACATGCCTATTTCCCCTGTTTTCTCCTAAAGTGCTCTTGGATAGATTGGTTTTTTATGCTTCAGCTTAAGGTACTTTCACAAGGAACAAACCAGAGCATGCCCACAGCGAAGTGATTGAGTGTGTGAAGTTTCATGCAGCTAGCACCAACCCTGTTTGATTTCCAGCTCCATTTCCATTCACACCTATAGGCCACAATGTAGTGAAAACTAAAAACTAACTGTTCCTGACACTGAACCATTGAACCTTGAAGGCCCAAACTTGGGAAGCCTACTAAGGTTGGTCAAAGATGAATCCTGTACAGTATCAAAGAAATCTGACCAAAAAATTCAAAGCTCTTTCAGTACATATGTATTTTGCTTGCTCCTAAAGCACTGAGAGATAAAGTTGTTTCTTTCTACTTCAGCTTAGGGATACTTCACAGGAAACAAACCAGAGAATTCTCACTGAGAACTGATTAAGTGTGTGAAGTTTCAAGCAGCTAGCACAAACTCTGTTTGATTTCGAGCTTCATTTCCATTCACCCCTATAGAGCAAAAAGAAGAGAAAGATGAAAATTGAAACTGTTCCTGAAAGAAAACCCTTTTATGTAGGAGGCCCAAACATTTGGGGTATAGTAAAAATAGGAAAAAGGTGAATCCTGCCCAGTATCATAGAAATTTAAAAAAACTAACTCAAGCCCTAACACCAGTTCTAAACCTAGTCCTAACACTAAGTCTAACCCTAAACATAATTTGTTTAGAGAACCTTTGATCATAGATGTTTTGAAAATGGGGAGTCTTACAGATGAATCATGGGCAGTTTCAAAGAAATCTGACAAAATAATTTGGGGAGCTATTTCAGTACATGCATATTTCCCTGTTTTCTCCTAAAGTGTTCTCAGATAAATTTGTATCGCATTCTTCAGCTTATTACTAATTTCACAAGGAACAAACCAGAGAGTGCCCACAGAAAATTGATTGAGTGTGTGAAATTTCAATCAGTTAGCACCAGCCTTGTTTGATTTCCAGCTCCATGTCCATTTACCCATGTAGGTCAAAATGAAGTGAATCCGTAAAATACAAATTGTTCCTGTCAGCAAAGAATTGAACTGAGAAGGCTGAAACCTGTGGAACATAGTAAGGCTAAGTAAAAATGTATCATGCCCAGTATCAAAGAAATTTGAACAAGACAAATTAACCCTAATACTACACCTAACTCTAACCTAACCTGTTTAGAGAACCTTTGATCATAGAAATCTCAAAGTTGAGGAGCTTAGTGGGGCAAACTAACAGATGAATCCTGCCCAGTATCAAAAAATCTGGCCAAATGATTGGGGGAGGTAGTACAGTATACGCATATTTTCCTGTTGTCTCCTAAAATGCTCTCTCATAGTGTTGTTTTTGCATGCTTCATCTTTGGGATACTTTCACAAGGATAAAACAAGACTGTCCTCACAGAGAACTGATTGATAATGTGAAGTTTCAAGCAGCTAGCAAAAACCCTGTTTGATTTCCAGCTCCATTTCCATTTACCCATATAGGTCAAAATGAAGTGAAACCAGAATACAACAATTACTAATAGGGCATTATGTAAAATTGTGGATGTGTAACCAACGTGATTCTGCAATCTGCATTTGGGGTAAAATTGGGGGTTCATAACCCACTTCAATCTAATGTATGAAATATGATATGTCAAGAGCTTTGTAATGTTGTGAATAACCAATAAAAAAAACTGAAATACTGACAGCAAACCAGTGAACCTAGAAGGCCCAAACCTGGGTAACATAGTAAGACTAGGTAAAAGATAAATCCTGCCTAGTATCAAAGAAATTTGAACAAAACTACTGTAAACCTAACACTAGAATTATCCTTAATCCTAACCCTACAGCTCACCCTAGCCTGTTTAGAGAAAAAACCTTTGATCATAGAAGTCCCAAACTATGGGAGCCTAGTGGGACAAGCTAACAGATGAATCCTGCACAGTATCAAAGAAATCTGAACAAATATTTGGGGGAAGTGTTTCAGTACATGTATATTTCCTTGAGTTCTCCAAAAGTACTCTGGGATGAAGTTGCTTTGCATGTTTCAGCTGAGGGCAACATTCACAAGGAATGAACCAGAGAGTGCCAACAGAGAACTGACTGAGTGTGTGCAGTTTCAAGCAGCTATTACCAAACCTGTTTGATTTCATGCTCCATTTCTCTTCAAGAAAATAGTTCAAAATAAAGTAAAACCTTAAAATACAAACTGTACCTGACAGCGAACCATTGAACCGAGAAGGCCCAAACCAGGGAACACTGTGAGTCTCGGTAAAAGATAAATCCTGCCCAGTATCAAAGATACATGTACAAAACTGACTCTAACCCTAACACTAGGTTTAAACCTAACCCTTACCCTAACCCTAATCCATTTAGAGAACCTTTTATCATAGAAGGGAGCCTAGTGGGGAAAGCTAACAAATGAATCTTTTGCAGTATCAAAGAAATATGACCAAATAATTTGTGGAGGTATTTCAGTACATGTATATTTCCCTGTTGTCTCCAACAGTACTTTTGGATAAAGATGTTTTGCTTGCTTCATCTTTGGGAAATTTCACAAGGAATAAACCAGAGTGCGCAAATATGACTGATTGAGTGTGTGCAGTTTTAAGCAGCGAGCACAAACCCTGTTTGATTTCAAGTTCCATTTCCATTTACCTGTATAGGTCAAAATGAAGGAAACCTTAAAATACAAACTGTTCCGGAAAGCAAACCCTTATGTAGGAGGCCCAAACATTTGGAGTATAGTCAAAATTTTTTAAAAAAAGATTAATCCTGCACAGTATCATAGAAATTTGAAAATAAAACTAACTCTTACCTTAACACTAGGTCTAATCCTAGTCCTAACACTAACCCTAACACCAACCTTAACCTGTTTAGAGTCCCTCTGACGTTAGAAGTCCCACACTTGGGGAGCCAAGCTGGGTAGGCTAACAGATGAATCTTTCCCAATATCAAAGAAATCTGACCAAATAATTGGGGAGGTAGTTCAGTGCATGCATATTTCCCTGTTTTCTTATAAAATGCTCTCACATAAAGTTACTTTGCATGCTTCAGCTTAGGGCTACTTTTACAAAGAATAAACCAGAGAATTCCCATAGAAAACTGATTGAGTGTGTGAGGTTTGAAGTAGCTAAGACCAATCCTGTTGGATTTTCAGCTCCATTTCCATTTAAACACATAGGTCAAAATGAAATGAAAACTTAAAATACAAACTGTTCATGAAAGCAAACCCTTGGCCCAAGAGGCCCAAACCTAAAGAATATAGTAAGGCTAGGTAAAAGTTGAAACCGGCCCAGTATCAAAGAAATTTGAACAAAACTAAATCTAAAAATACACTAGCTGTAACCCTAGCCCTAAACTAATACTAAATCTAACCTCACCTGTTTAGAAAACCATTGATCATAGTAGTTCCCAAATAAAGTAGCCCAGTGGGGCAAACTAACAGATGAATCCTGTGAAGTATCAAAGAAATCTGACCAAATAATTGGGGGAGGTATTTCAGTACGTGCATATTTCCCTGTTTTCTCCTAATGTGCTCTTGGATAAATTATTTTTTCATGCTTCAATTTAAGGTACTTTCACAAGAAACAACCAGAGAGTGCCCACAGAGAGCTAATTGAGTGTGTGAAGTTTCAAGCAGCTAGTACTAACTCTGTTTGATTTCCAGTTTCATTTTTATTCATGTCTTTTATTCAGGTCTTATTTTACAGGCTTCAGCTTATCGCTACTTTTACAAGGAAGAAACCAGAGAGTGCCCACAGAACTCTGATTGAGTATGTGAAGTTTCAACCAGCTAGGACCAACCCTCTGATTTCCAGCTCCATTCTCATTTACCCATATAGGTCAAAATGAAGTGAGTCATTATGCTGCAGTCTAGCTGGGCACAATTCACGAGCCACTTATCAAGCAGAAACGAACTTTATTTTTAGAACACACACGCTGCACCACACGAGCTCTTCAGGAATTCCCTCAGAGCCCAACTGCCACCACCAGCTTCCCACAAGCCTCTCAACCCCCCCCCACTCCTCCTGCTCTTGAGGCTGATTGGCTGGGTCATGTGGATGGAGCCAAAAAAAGTCCCCCAATGAGCAGCTCTGTGATCTGAAAGGGCGGGGAAACAGCCCAATGAGCATCACCACAGAGGAGCCAATCAGCTGGCAGCTAGAAGTTTGCTGTGGCCACTGTGAGCCAATCATCAGCTGGCAGCTGAAAGTTTGCGGGGGCCGCTGTGAGCCAATCATCAGTTGGCAGCTGGAAGTTTGCTGGGGCCCCTTCGGCTGTGGCTTTCAACATCTCCCCCTCTCTATTTAAACAACAAGCATGTGGCTTAGGGACCGTGCCTGCCTTAGGTTGTCCAATACTACATATGGTTCTTACCCGTCATCGGATGAGCTGACCTCAAGGAGTCAGCCTCGTGTCTTAGGTTGGTACCATTGCAATTCAATCTTACCTGTCATTGACTACCGGTCCAGCATACAGCCACACCTGTGGATAGGCCTTTGTACCACGGGGGGGGGGAGGGCGGTGAGGTTTTTTGCCTCACCTCTGTTTGCCCCCAAATTTTAGCTGAACAACCATCACAAGCAGAAGGGAGGAGGATACACCAAGCTAATTGATGGCTCCTTTTGGAAAAATTGTACCACCAATGACACCATCAGCAAAAATATCCCAACACTACCACAAGTCGCTGCACCAACAGATAGTTCACAATGCATACAAGTGAGCTCACAATGCATACAAGTGATACATAGTCCAGGCAAGTTCTGCAAGCAGTTCAGTGATAACTATTGCAGAAGCTGTAGATTGGTTTTATCTTTGTCTTCACCAGCACTGGGATGAAGATATGAATTCTGGCAATAATGGCTGAAGAAAAAAATATGTAACATTCCAGAAGGCACTAAAATAAAACAATTTTCTGAACAATTTACATTATCCTGAACAGAATTATTAAATATAATGAAAAGGAAAGGTGAAAGTAAACAAACAGATCTGTTAACCTCCTTTTTTGTTCACATATTAAAACAATCCTCAACAGCTGTTTACCCAATTTAAATTAAACCATTTAAATCACGTGAATAAAAAAATATTTGGATCCATTTTTTTCATGAGCACTCATCATATATGATATATGGACATAAGTACATACAAACATACAACATAAAACACAAGTGTGCACACATAATATAATAGTACAACACATAACATAATAGTAAAGGCCTTATAACTTTTTACAGGTGAAATCTCCATTGCAATGTTTAAAAACTCTATAGTCAAAAAATAGAACTGATCAGCAAAACATTAACCTAGGTCTGTATGAGCTCAAAAAACAAAATAGAACTTCATGATGTGGGAAAGGGTAATAATAAAATAGATATTGAAAAAAGCATCCTGGTTCTGTCGCAGATGTAAGGATAGCCAAACTGGAGTTTTGGATATCAGCTGTTATGGATTTGAGCCAAATCATCTTCTTTTTGGTCTGTAGAAATCGCTTTAGTTAATCTCTCTGGAATCCAAATTGGCTGCTGTTCTCCCTGTGGAAACACATAAACAGACCCCCGACTCCAGACAATCACTGGGTCAGGACCTTAGTTAATCTCTTTGGAATCCAAATCAGCTGCTGTTCTCCCTGTGGAAACACACAAACAGAACCCCAACTCCAGACAATTACGGGGTCAGGACCTTTCCATTGTCCTGTTAGAATATCCTTCCAAAGTACCTTGGGCTTATGTACATTTTTTGGACACATATGCCTTTCTGCAGCACTAAGTCCTGATGAATCCAAATTTTAAAAGTTTAGCGTAAAAAGGGTTATTTTAAGTTTATCTTTGGGGATATATACCCCTTCCCAATTCCCTCTTTTTGCTTTAATAAGTACATTTTAATAGTTTGATGAGCTCTTTCAACTATGCCTTGTCCCTGTGGATTGTATGGGATTCCTGTTATATGAGTAATGCCAAATGATGAGCAAAATTGTTTAAAAGAGGTAGAAGTATAACCAGGGGCATTATCTGTTTTTAACTGTTTTGGAACACCCACAGTGGCAAAATTTTAAATTAATTAAACTGGATCACAGACCTAGACATAAAAGTTAGAACTGTAAAACATTTTGAAGAAAACACAGGGGAAGCCTATATGATATTGAATTATGCAGTGATCTGTGGCAAAAACAGAAAAACTGGACTTCTTTAAGAACTTTTATGATTAAAGAACACAACACAATGAAAAGGCTATACATGGAATGGGTGTAATATCTGTAATAACATTTGATAAAGAATTAATATCCACATTTACAAAAAAATATATAAAGAATCCCTATGATCTCAACAACAAAATGATTCATGTGCAAAAGACTTTGCGGAGCATTTTTCTAAAGAAGACATACAGTCAAAAAGCACATGAAAAGATAACATTCCTAATCATTAGGGAAATGGAGATAAATCACAATGAAATATTAGACACCCATAGAAGTTGATGGAACTAATGAGAACTGCAATGTATGAAGTGTACAGAATAATATGGTTCCAAAACAACACATTCAGTGAGAGGTTTCCCATCTATGTAAGGAAAATGAAGTGTTTTCGGTATCTTAATTACCTCCCCACAGCTCTGCTTTACATTCTGCAACCATTGCCCCTTTGAGAAATGAATCCATTATTTCTAAACTCCCTGGGGAAAAGCAGAAAAGACTCCATCCAAGCAGGAATGATTCTTCCAATTCCCTGGATGGGTTGCCGTCTGCTAGCACTTGGTATGTGCTCTTAGGAGGACAGTGAGTCAGGGACTCTTAAGAACAGGTGAAACACTACCTCCCCTCAAATCATCTTTCTTTTCAGGGTTACATTCTGGCCTCAAAGCACTAAGTTCCTGGGAAGAATCTTAAACCCTTCCCAGGGTGCTCAATATAACAGTGACTTCCTTAGTTACTAGTCCTTGGAAGAAAAATTTCTGCAAAACTACAGAAAAGGCAGTAAGGGGCATAGAGAAATGCAAAGAGTCAAAAGACTTCTGGCCAGGAGAGCAGGACACCATCCAGAGGCAGAGAAACCTTTGGAAGTTTTATGGCAGGGGAATGGAACTCAGTTTGCTTAGCCCTTCTCCCCATCCCAGGGGGCCCCTTACCCACACCTGCATTGTTGAACATGCCAGGAAGCACCAGCAAGATGGGTTGGACCAGTACTTGTGGTACAGTGGCATCTCATATTCTTTGACCACTAGAAGGTGAAGGTGGCTGATGCCCTCCATGGCATGGAAAAGGTTTAGGAGTCCATGCTCATGGCGACCACTGGAAGGAGTGAAAATAGGGCTCTTGACTGCATTCAAATTCTGCTGAAAAGGAAATGAGACCAAAAAGGGAAAGTAAAACCCTCAGATGTGAGCAGCTTGGATAACCTGATCTAATGCCAAAGTCTGGCTGGGCACAATTCAGGAGCCACTTGTCAAAAGAAATGAACTTTATTTTTAGAACCACACACGCCAAACCACACAGCTCTTCAGGAAAACCTTCAGAGCCCAAATGCCACCACTGGCTTCCCACAAGCCTCCCAACCTCCCCCACTCCTCCTGCTCTTGAGGCCGATTGGCTGGGTCGCATGGGCGGAGCCAAAAAAAGTCCCCCAATGAGCAGCTCCATGGTCTGAAAGGGCGGGGAAACAGCCCAATGAGCATCACCGCAGAGGAGCCAATCAGTTGGCAGCTAGAAGTTTGCTGGGGCTGCTGTGAGCCAATCATCAGCTGGCAGCTGGAAGTTTGCTGGCAGCTGGAAGTTTGCTGGGGCCCCTTCGGCTGTGGCTGTCAACACCAATGTACTGAAAGAGCTGCAACAATTTTTTCATTGGATTTATTAGATACTTTTCAAGGTTCACCCATTCACTAAACACACATTGTACAGAGAGTTTAAGACTCCTAGGTTCAATGGTTGCACACAGGAACAAGTTGAATTTTAAGGAATCACTTGTTTTGCTCTCTATAGATGGATGGGAATAGAGCTACATATCCAACACGGTTTGTGCTAGATGCTTGAAACTTCACACACACAATATGTTCTAAGTGTTCACTATGTGGTTTGTTCCTGATCAAAGTAGCTCTAAGTAGAGGTACGCATGAACAGCTTTCTCTATCAATGCTTTAGGAGCTAGCAGGAAAATTCCTGTGTACTGAAAAAACTGCAAAATTTTTTTCATTGGATATCTTTGATACTCGGCAGTGTTCATTCATTCAGTAAGCACAGTATGTTCTCCAAGTTTTATTCTCTTAGGTTCAAGGGTTTGCACACAGGAAAAGCTTTGATTTTCAGATTTCACTTTGTTTTGTACTACACAGGTTGATTAAAATAGAGCTGCAAATCAAACATGGTTTGTGCTAGCTGCTTGAAACTTGACATACACAATTAAATCTCAGTGATTATTCTGTGTTTTCTTCATGGTAGAAGTATTTCTAAGCAGAAGCACACAGGAACTGCCTTTACTAACTCGCTTTTGGAGCTAGCAGGATAATCCCAATATACTGAATGAGCTGCAACAATTTTCTTTGGATTAGTTTGATACTCGGCAGGGTTCATCCATTCACCATACCCACTTTGTACCCCATGTTTGGGACTCCTAGGTTCAACGGTTTGCACATAGGAACAGTTTGAATTTTTAGGTTTCACTTTGTTTGCACTATAGAGATGGATGGAAATAGAGCTTCAAACCAAGCATGATTTGTGCTACATGCTTCAAACTTCACACACACAATCAGTTATATGTGTCTGTGGTTTGTTCCTGGGCAAAGTAACTCTAAGCAGATGCACGCAGGAACAGCTTTCTCTGTCAGCTCTTAAGGAGTTACAGGAAAATTCCTATATACTAAAAAAGCTGAAAACATTTTTTGTTGAATACGTATGATCCTCGGCATGATTCATTCCTTCAGTAAACACACTTTGTTCTCCAATTTTGGTTCTCTTACGTTCAAGGATTTTCAGACAGGAACAGTTTGAATTTTCATGTTTCACTTCATTTTGCACTATACTGGAGGAAGAAAATAGAGCTGCAAATCAAACATGGTTTGTACTAGCTGCTTGAAACTTGAGAAGCACAATCAGCTCTCAGTGATCACTCTGCAGTTTGTTCCTGGTAGAAGTACTTCTAAGCAGAAGCATGCAAAAACAGCTTAAACTAACTCACTTTAGAAGCCTGCCAGAGAATCCCAATATACTGAAAGAGCTGCAACAATTTTTTCATTGGATTTATTTGATACTTTTCAAGGTTCACCTGTTCACTAAACCCACATTGAAAATCAAGTTAAAGACTCATAGGTTCAATGGTTTGCACACAGGAACAGGTTGAATTTTCGAGTTTTACTTGTTTTTCACTCTAGAGATGGATGGAAATAGAGCTAAAAATCAAACACAGTTTTTGCTAAATGCTTGAATCTTCACACACACAATCAGTTTTAAGTGTTCACTCTGTGGTTAGTTCCTGGTCAAAGTAACTGTAAGCAGAGTCACACAGGAACAGCTTTCTTCATCAGTGCCTTAGGAGCTAGCAGGAAAATTCCCATGTAGTGAAAAAAACTGCAAAATATTTTTTATTGGATATATCTGATACTCAGAAGTATTCATTCACTCACTAAACACAGTACGTTCTCCAAGTTTGGTTCTCATAGTTTCAAAGGTTGGCACACAGGAACAGTTTGAATTTTCAGATTTCACTTTGTTTTGCAATATACAGGTTGATTAATATAGAGCTGAAATCAAACACAATTTGTGCTAGCTGCTTGAAACTTGACATACACAATCAGTCCTCAGTGATCATTCTGCTGTTTCTTCCTGGTAGAAGTAATTTTAAGCAGAAGCATGCAGGAACATCTTTTACTAACTCACTTTAGTAGCTACCAGGAGAATCCCAAGATACTGAAAGAGCTGCAACAATTTTTTCATTGGATTTCTTTGATACTAGGGAATGGTCACCCATTCACTATATCCATTTTATACCCCAAGATTTGGACTCCTATTTTCAACAGTTGAAACACAGGAACAGTTTGAATATTCAGGTTTCACTTTGTTTCACACTGTAGAGATGGATGGAAATAGAGCTAAAATCAAACATGGTTTATGCTAGATGATTGAAATTTCACACACACAATTAGTTCTGTGTTTTTTTTCTGGCCAAAGTAGCTATAAGCAGAATCATGCAGGAACAGCTTTCTCTATCAGTGCTTCAGGAGCTAGCAGGAAATTCCTATACACTGAAAGAGCTGCAAAAAAATTTTCGTTGGAATCTATGATCCTCAGCAGGATTCATTCTTTCACTAAACACACTTTGTACTCCCAGTTGGGTTCTCTTACATTCAAGAGTTTGCAAAAAGGAACAGTTTGAATTTTCTGGCTTCACTTTATTTTTCACTATACTGGAGGATGAAAATAGAGTTGCAAATCAAACACGGTTTGTGCTAGCTGCTTGAAACTTGACATACACAATCAGTTCCTAGTGATCTCTCTGTGGTTTTTTCCTGGTAGAAGTACTTCTAAGCAGAATCATGCAGAAAAGCTTTCACTACCTCAATTAGGCACTAGCATGAGAATCCCAATATACTGAAAGAACTGCAATAATTTTTTCATTGGATTTGTAAGATACTAGGGAGGCAACACCCATTCACTATATCCACTTTGTACCCCAAGATTGGGACTCCTAGGTTCAACAATTTGCTCACAGGAACAGTTTGAATTTTCAGGTTTCACTTGTTTTCAACTATAGAGATGGATGAAAATAGAGCTACAAATCAAACATGGTTTGTGCTACATGCTTCAAACTTCACACACACAATCAGTAATATGTGTTCACTCTGTGGTTTGTTCCTGATCAAAGTAGCTCTAAGTAGAGGCATGCAGGAAGAGCTTTCTCCATCAGTTCTTAAGGAGCTAGCATGGAAATCCCTATATACTAAAAGAGCTGCAAACATTTTTTATTGGATATGTATTATCCTTGGCAGGATTCTCTTTCAGTAAACACACTTTGTTCTCCAAGTTGGGTTCTTTTACATTCAAGGGTTTGCAGACAGGAATAGTTTGAATTTTCATGTTTTACTTTATTTTTCACTATACAGGTGGATGAAAATAGAGCTACAAATCAAACACGGTTTGTACTAGCTGCTTGAAACTTGACTTGCACAATCAATTCTCAGTGATCACTCTGTGGTTTGTTCCTGATGGAAGTACTTCTAAGCAGAAGCATGCAGGAACAGCTTTTACTAACTTGCTTTAGGAACTAGCAGGAGAAATTCAATGTACTCAAAGAGCTTGAAAAAATTTTTTATTGTATTTTTTGATACTCGGCAGGTTTCACCCTTTCACTAAACCCACTTCATACCCCAAGTATGGTACTTCCCGGTTCAAGGGTTTGAAGACAGAGCAATTTAAATTTTCAGGTTTCACTTCATTTTGAACTACACAGGTGGATGAAAATAGAGCTGCAAATCAAACTTGGTTTGTGCTAACTACTCCCAGGTTCAATCTTTTGCAGACAGATCAATTTGAATTTTCAGTTTTCACTTCATTTTGCACTATAAAGGTAGATGAATATAGAGCTACAAAACAAAGGGAAACCTTAAAATTGAAACTGCTCCTGTGTGCTAGCTGCTTGAAACTTGAAATACACAATCAGTTCACAGAGCTCACTCTTCAAATTGTGGCTGCATGAAGTAATTGTAAGCAGAAGGACGCAGAAACATCTTTACTCACTCACTTTAGGAGCTAGAGGAGAATCAGAATGTACTTAAGGAGCTGCAACAATTATTTTATTGTATTTCTTTGATACTCAGTGGGGTTCACCCGTTCACTAAACTGAGTTTGTTCCCTAAAGTTGGCACTCCTAGGTTCAACAGTTTGCACACAGGAGCACTTTCAATTTTAAGGTTTCCCTTTGTTTTGTACTAGAGAGATGAATGGAAATAGAGCTGCAAATCAAACACAGTTTGTGCTAGATTCTTGAAACTTCACACACATAGTCAGTTCTAAGTGTTCACTCTGTGGTTTATTCCTTGTCAAACTAGCTCTAAGCAGAGGCACGCAGGAACAGCATTCTCCATAGGCACATTAGAAGATAGCAGGAAAATTCCATGTACTGAAAGAGCTGCAAAATTTTTTTCTTTGGATTTCTTTGATACTCTACAGGATTCAACCTTTTCCTAAAGATACTTTGTTATGCAAGTTTGGTTCCCCTAGGTTCAAGGGTTTGCAGACAGGAACAGTTTGAATTTTCAGGTTCCAATTCGTCTTACACTATACAGGTGGATGAAAATAGAACAGCAAATCAAACACAGTTTGTGCTAGCTTCTTGAAATGTGACATACACAATCAGTTCTCAGAGCTCACTCTGTGTTTTGTTCCTTTTTGAAGTGCTACTGAGCAGAAGCATGCAGAGACAACTTTAATTAAGTCACTTTAAGAACTAGCAGAATAATCCCAATGTACTGAAAGAGTTGCAAAAATTCTTTCCTTGGATTTCTTTGACACTTGGCAGGGTTCACCCTGTCACTAAACCCACTTTGTACTTCAAGTTTAGGACTCTAGTTTCAACAGTTTGCACACAGGAACAGTTTGAATTTTCAGGGTTCACTTTGTTTTGCACGATACAGGTAGATGGAAATAGAGCTACAAATCAATCAGATTGTGCTAACTGCTTGAAACAAAACACACACAAATAGTTCTCAGTGTTCACTCTGTGGTTTGTCCCTGGTCAAAGATGCTCTAAGAAGACGCATGCAGAAACAGCTTCTTCTATCAGCAATTTAGAAGCTAGTAGTAAAATTCCCATGTACTTAAAGAACTGCAAAATGTTTTTCTTAGATTCCTTTGATACTCAGCAGAATTCATCATTTCACTAAACTCTCTTTGTGCTGCAAATTTGGATCTCCTAGATTCAAGGTTTTGCAGACAGGAACAGTTTGAATTTTCAAGTTTCACTTCATTTTGCACAATACAGGTGGATAAAAATAGAGTTGCAAATCAAACACGGTTCGTGCTAGCTGCTTGAAACTTGACATACACCATTAGTTCTCAGCGCTCACTCTGTGGTTTGTTCCTAATTGAAGTATTTCTAAGCAGAGGCATGCAGGAACAGCTTTAACTAACTTGCATTAAAAACTAGCAGGAGAATCCAAATGAACCAAAAAAGCTGCAACAATTCTTTCATTGAATTACTTTGATACTTTCCATGGTTACCCTTTCACTTTGTTTCCCCAAGTTTGGAAACCCAATGTTCAACTTTACACACAGGAACAGATTGCATTTTCAGGTTTCACTTTGTTTTGCACTATAAAGATGGATGGAAATAGAGCTACAATTCAAACAGTTTTTGTTAGATGCTTGAAATTTCACACAACCACAATCAGCATGAAATGTTCACTCTGATTTGTTCCTCGTCAAAGTAGCTCTAAGCAGAGGAATGCAGGAACAGCTTTCTCTATCAGCGCTTTAGGAGCAAGCAGGAAAAGTCCCATGTTTTGAAAGATCTGCAAATTTTTTTCATAGAATTTCTTTGTTACTCAGAAGGATTCATCATTTTACTAAACACACTTTGTTATCCAAGTTTCATTCTCTTAGGTTCAATGGTTTGCAGACAGGAACAGTTTGAATTTTCAGGTTTCACTTTGGCACTATACAGTTGGATGAAAATAGAGCTGCAAATCAAACACAGTAAGGGCTAGCTGCTTGAAACTTGACATAAACAATCAGTACTCAGTGCTCACTCTGTGATTTGTTCCTGATTGAAGTAGATCTAGGCAGAAGCACGCAGGAACAGCTTTTATGAACTCACTTTAGGAGCTAACAGTAGAATCCAAATATACCGAATGTGCTGCAAAAATTTTGTTGTTAGATTTCTGTGATACTCAGCAGAGTTCACCCTTTCACTAACCTCACTTTGTGCCCCACATTTGCAACTCCTAGTTTCAAAGGTTTGCACACAGGAACAGTTTGTATTTTCAGGTTTCACTGTGTTTTCCACTATAGAAATGGATAGAAATAGAGTTACAAATCACACATGGTTTGTGTTACATGTTTGAAACTTCACACACACAATCAGTTCTCAGTGCTCACTCTGTGGTTTGTTCTAAGCCTAAGCATGCAGGAACAGCTTTTACAAACTCTCTTTAGGAGGTAGCAGGAGAATTCCAATATACTGAAAGAGCTGCAACAAAATTTTTGAAGGATTTCTTTGATACACACCAGGGTTTCACTAAACCAAATTTGTACACCAAATTTGGGACTCCTAGGCACAATGGTTTGCACACAGGAACAGTTTGAATGTTCTCCAAGTTTGGTTCTTCTAGTTTCAAGGGTTTGTATACAGGAACAGTTTAAATTTTCAGGTTTCAACTCATATTGAAGTTCAATGAAAATACAGCTGCAAATCAAACACAGTTTGTGCTAGCTGAGTGAAACTTGACAACCACAATCAGTTCTCAGTACTTAATCTTTGAATTGTTCCTGGTTGAAGTACTTCTAAGCAGAAGCACACAGGAACAGCTTTACTAACTCGCTTTAGGAGCTAGCAGGAGAACCCCAATGTACTGAAAAAGCTGCAAAATTTTGTTGTTGTTGTTGGATTTGTTTGATATTCAGCAGGGTTTACCCTTTCACTATACCCAAATTGACCCCAAGTTTGGGACTTCTAGGTTTACTGATTGGGACACACAGATATAGTTGAAATTTTCAGGTTTCAGTGTTTTGCACTACAGAGATGATTGGAAATAGAGCTACAAATTAGACATGGTTTGGCTAGATGCTTAAAACTTCACACACACAATGAGTTCTCAGTGTTCACTCTATGTTTTGTTCCTCATTAAAGTAGCTCAAAGCAGTGGCACACAGAAAAAGATTTCTCAATCAGTGCTTTAGGAGCTAGCAGGAAAATTCCCATGTACTGAAAGAGCTGCAAATATTTTTTCATTGGATTTCTTTGATACTTGGCAGGATTCATGCTTTCACTATCCACACTTTGTTCTCCACGTTTGATTCTCCTATGTTTAAGGGTTTGCAGACAGCAACAGTTTGAATTTTAAGGTTTCACTTCATTTTTCACTATACTGGAGGATGAAAATAGCACTGCAAATCAAACATGGTTTGTGCTAGATGCTTGAAACTTGTCATACACAATCAGTTCTCAGTGTGCACTCTGTGTTTTTTTTCTGGTTGAAATACTTCTAAGAAGAAGCATGCAGGAACAGCTTTTACTAACTCATTTTAGAATGAGGAGAATCCCAATGTACTAAAAGAGCTGCAACAATTTTTTGTTGGGTTACTTTGATACTAGGCTGGTTTCACCCTTTAGGTAAACCAAATTTGTACCCAAAGATTGGGATTACTAGGCTCAATGGTTTGCACACAGGTACAATTTAAATTTTCAGGTCTTACTTTGTCTTGCACTATAGAAATTGACAGAAATGGAGCTCCAAATCAAACACAGTTTTTGCTAGATGTTTGAAATTTCATTCACACAATCAGTTCTAAGTGATCACTCTGGGGTGTATTCCTTCTCAAATGGCTCTTAAACAGAGGCACACAGGATCAGCTTTCTCTATCAGCACTTTAGGAGCTACCAGGAAAATTCCCATGTATTGAAAGAGCTGCAAATATTTTTTCATTGGATTTCTTTGATACTCGGCAGGATTCATGCTTTAATTGAATACACTTTGTTCTCCAAGTTTGGATCTTCTAATTTCAAGGGTTTGCAGACAGGAACCATTTGGTTTGACAGGTTTCACTTCACTTTGCACTATACAGGTTGAGGAAATAGCACTGCAAATCAAACACAATTTGTGCTAGATGCTTGATACTTATCATACACAATCAATTCCCAGTGCACCCCTGTGGTTTTTTTCTGGTTGAAGTACTTCTAAGCAGAAGCATGCTTTTACTAACAGCTTTTACTAACTCACTTTAGAGATATGAGGAGAATCCCAATGTACTGAAAGTGCTGCAACAATTTTTTGTTGGATTTTTTTTTATTCTCAGCACTATTTAGCTTAAGTTTGTGACTCCTATGTTCAACAATTTGCACACAGGAACAGTTTGAAATTTCAGGTTTCATTTTTTTTTGTACTATAGAGATGGATGGAAATAGAGCTACAAATCAAATACAGTTTGTGCTAGATGCTTGAAACTTCACACACAAAATTAGTTCAATGTGTTCACTCAGTGGTTTATTCCTGGTCAAAGTAGCTCTAAGCAGAGGCATACAGGACCAGCTTTCTCTACCAGCACTTTAGGAGCTAGCAGGAAAATTCTCATGTACTGAAAGAGCTGTGAAAATTTTATCACTGGAATTCTTTCATACTCGGCAGGATCCATCCATTCACTAAACACACTTTGTTCTTCAAGTTTGGTTCTTTTAGCTTCAAGGGTTTGCAGAAAGGAACAGTTTGAATTTTTAGGTTTCACTTCGTTTTGCACTATACAGATGGATGAAAATAGAGCTGCAAATCAAACACGGTTTGTGCTGCTTCTTTAAACTTGTCATACACAATCAGTTCTCAGTGCTCAGTATGTGGTTTGTTCCTGGTTGAAGTGCTTCTAAGCACAAGTATGCAGGAACAGCATTTACTAACTCGGTTGAAGAGTTGGCAGGAGAATCCAAAGGAACTCAAAGAGCTTCCACATATTTTTTGTTGGATTTCTTTGATACTAGGCAGCATTCACCCTTTCACTATACCCACTCTGTACCCCCAGTTTGGAACTTTTAGGTTCAACGGACTGCATACAGGAACAGTTTGAATTTTCAGGTTTCACTTTTTTTTTTTTTACAAAGAGAGATTGATGGAAATAGAGCTAAAAATCAAACAGGGTTTGTGCTTGATGTTTGAAACTTCACAAACAGAATCAGTTCTATGTGTTCTCTCTGTTTTTTTCTGGTCAAAGTAGCTCTAAGCAGAGGCACAGAAAAACAGCTTTCTCTATCAGTGCTTTAGGAGCTAGCAGGAAAATTTCCATGTCCTGAAAGAGCTGCAAACATTTTTTCATTGGATTTCTTTGATCTTCAGCATGATTCATACTTTATCTAAACAACCTTTGTTCTCCACGTTTGGTTCTCCTAGGTTTAAGAATTTGTAGAAAGGAACAGTTTAAATTTTCAGGTTTCACTTCATTTTGCACCTTCAGGTGAATAAAAATAGAGCTGCAAATCAATCATGGTTTGTGCAAGCTGCTTGAAACATCACATACACAATCAGGGCTCACTGTTTGGTTTGTTATTTGATGAATTACTTCTAAGAAGAAGCACACAGGAACAGCTTTTACTAACTTGTTTTAGGAGCTAGCAATATATTGAAAGAGCTGCATCACTTTTTTCATTGCATTTCTTTGATACTCACTTCACTAAACCCACCTTGTAAGTCAAGTTTGGGACTCCTAAGTACAATGGTTTGCATACAGGAACATTTGAAATTTTTGTGTTCCACTTTGTTTTGCACTATAGAGATGGATGGAAATGGAGCTACAGATCAAACATGGTTTGTGCTAGATGCTTGAAACTTCAAACACACAATGAGTTCTAAGTGTTCACTCTGTGATTTGTTCCTGGTTAAAGTAGCTCTAAGAAGAGGCATGAAGAAACAGCTTTTTCTATTAGCACTTTAGGAACTAGCAGGAAAATTCCCAAGTACTGAAAGAGCTGAAAATTTTTTCATTGGATCTCTTTGATACTTGGCAGGATTCATCCTTTCACTAAACATAATTTGTTCTTCATGTTTGGATCTCAAAGATTCAATGGTCAGCAGACACAAACAGTTTGAATTTTCAGGTTTCACTTCATTTTGCACTATACAGTTGGATGAAAATAGAGCTGCAAATCAAACACAGTTTGTGCTGCTGTATGAAACTTGAAATACACAACCAGTTCTAAGTGTTCACTCTGTGGTTTGTTCCTGGTCAAAGTAGCTCTAAGCAGAGGCATGCAGGAACAGTTATCCCTATCAGCAACTTAGGATCTAGCAGGAAAACTCCCATATACTGAAAAAGCTGCAAACATTTTTTTATTGCAACTCTTTGATACTTGACAGAATTCATCCATGAAAAGATACAACTTCACTAACTCTCATTAGGAGCTAGGAGGAGAATCCAAATGTACTGAAAGAGCTGCAAAATTTTTTGGTTATATTTCTTTGATACTCAGCAGGGTTCACCTTTTCATTAACCCACTTTGTACCCCAAGTTGGGGACTCATATGTTCAACAGTTTGCACACAGGAAAAGTTTGATATTTCAGGTTTCACTTTGTTTTGCACTATAGAGATGGATGGAAATAGAGCTACAAATCAAACACAGGTTGTGCTAGATGCTTGAAACTTCACACACACAATCATTTCTCAGTGTTCACTCTGTGGTTTCTTCCTGGTCAAAGTAGCGCTAAGCAGAGGCATGCAGGAACAGATTTTTATATCAACACTTTAGGAGCTAGCAAGAAAATTCCCATGTACTGAAAGAGCTGTGAAAAAAATTTTGTTTGATTTCTAAGTTATTCTGCAGGATTAATCCTTTCACTAAATAAATACTCTTTATTCTCCAAGTATGGTTCTCCTAGGTTCAACAGTTTACAGACAGGAACATTTTGAATTTTCATATTTCATTTCTTTTTGCACTATACATGTGGATGAAAATAGAGCTTCAAATCAATCATGGTTTGTGCTAGCTGCTTGAAACTTGACAAACACAATCATATCTCAGTGCTCACTCTGTGTTTTGTTCCTTGTTGAAGAACTTCTAAAAAAGTACTTCAACAAGGAACGAAAAGCACCAAAAGCTTTTACTAACTTGCTTTAGGAACTAGCAGAGGAATCCTAATATACTGAAAGAGCTGCAACAATTTTTTCATTATATTTCTTTGTTACTTGGCAGGGTTCACCATTTCAAAATCCTCATCTTGTAATTTGGTACTCCTAGGTTCAAAGGTTTGCAAACAGGAACAGTTTGAATTTTGAGGTTTCACTTTGTTTTGCACTCTACTGATAGATGGAAATAGAGCTACAAATCAAAAACAGTTTATGCTAGATGCTTGAAACTTCACACACACAATCAGTTCTAAGTGTTCACTCTGTGGTTTGTTTTTGGTGAAAGTAGCTCTAAGCAGAGGCACGCAGGAACAGCTTTCTCTGTCAGTGCTTTAGGAGCTATCAGTAAAATTTCCATGTACTGAAAGAGCTGCAACAATTTTCTCATTGGATTTCTTTGATACTTGGGAGAATTTATCCTTTCACTAAACAAACTTTTTCCCTCCAAGTTTTGTTTTCTAGTTTTAAGGGTTTTAAGACAGGAAGAGTTTGAATTTTCAGGATTCTCTTTGTTTTGCATTATACAATTTGATGAAAATAGAGCTTCAAATCAAACACCGTTTGTGCTAGCTGCTTGAAACTTGACATACACAATCAGTTTCAGTACTCATTCTGTGGTTTGCTCCTGGTCAAAATAGCTCTAAGCAGAGGAACACAGGGACAGCTTTCTCTATCAACACTTTAGGAGCTAGGAGGAAAATTCCCATGTACTAAAAGAGGTACAATTTTTTTCTTTGGATCACTTTTATACTCAGCAGGATTCATCCCTTCACTAAACTCACTTTGTTCTCCAAGTTTGGTTCCCCTAGATTCAATGGTTTGCAGACAGAACAGTTTGAATTTCTAGGTTTCCCTTCATTTTGCATTATACAGGTGGATGAAAATAGACGTGCATATCAAGCATGGTTTCTGATAGCTGCTTGAAACCTGACATACACAGTCAGTTCTCAGAGCTCACTGTGGCTTTTTCCTGGATGAAGTACTTCTAAAAGGAAGCATGCATGAATATATTTTACTAACATGCTTTAGAGGCTAGGAGGAGAATCCAAATGTATTGAAAGAACTGCAACAATTTTGTCATTGGATTTCTTTGATACTAGGCAGGATTCAGCCTTTCCTTAAACCCACTGTGTACCCAAGTTTGGGACTCCTAAGTTTAAGGCATTGCAGACAGAAACAGAATTTTCAGGTTTTGTTTAATTTTGCATTATACAGGTGGATAAATCAAACACTGTGCTAGCTGCCTGAAACTTGATATACACAATCAGTTCTCAGTTCTCAGTTCTCACTTTGTGGTTTCCTCCTGGATGAAGGACTTATAAGCAGAAGCATGCCGGAGCAGCTTTTATTAATTCACTTTAGGAGCTAGAAGGAGAATCCCAATATATTGAAAGAGCTTCAACAATTTTTTAATTGGATTTATTTGATATTTGGAAGCGTTAATGCTTTCACTAAATCACTTTGGACCCCAAGTTAAGGACTTTTAGAGTCAATGGTTTGCACACAGGAACAGTTTGAATTTTCAGGTTAAACTTAATTTTGCACTCTATAGATGGATGGAAATAGAGCTACAAATCAAACACGGTTTGTGCAAGATGCTGGAAACTTCACACACACAGTGTTCTAAGTGTTCACTCTGTTGTTTGTTCCTGGTCAAAAAATCTGTAAGCAGAGGCACACAGGACCAGCTTTCTCAACCAGTGCTTTAGGATCTAGCAGGAAATTCTTATGTACTGAAAGAGCTGTAAATTTTGAGGGGTGGATACTCAGCAGGATTTATCCTTTCACTAAACACACTTTGTTCTCCAAGTTTGGTTCTCCTAGGTTCAAAAGTTTGCAGACAGAAATGGTTTGAATTTTCAGTTTTTACTTTGTTTTGCACTATACTAGTGGATTAAAATAGAGGTGCTAATCAAATATGGTTTGTGCTAGCTGCATGGAACTTGACATTAGACAATAGTTCTTTGTAGTGATTATCTGCTTTTTTCCTGGTTTAAGTACTTCTAAATGGAAGCATGCAGGAATACCTTTTAATAACTCCCTTTAGGTGCTATCAGTAGAATCCTAATATACGGAAAGAACTTCAAGAATTTTTTCATTGGATTACTTTCATACTCAGCATTGCTCACCCATTCACTAAATTCACTTTGTGCCCCAAGTTTGAAACTCCTAGGTTCACTAGTTTGCAAAGAGGAACAGTTTAAATTTTCAGGTTTCACTTCATTTTGCAATATACAGGTGAATGAAAATAGAGTTGCAATTCAAATACTGTTTGTGCTAGATGCTTGAAACTTCACGCACACAAGCAGTTCTAAGTGCACACTCTATGTTATTGTTCCTGGTCAAAGAAGCTCTAAGCAGAAGCATGCAGGAACAACTTTCTCTATCACTGCTTTAGGAGCTAGCAGGAAAATTCCCATGTACTGAAAGACCGGCAAAAATATTTTCTTTGGATTTCTTTGATTCTTGGCAGGGTTCATCCATTCAGTAAACACACTTTGTTCTCCAAGTTTGGTTCTCCTAGATTGAACGGTTTGCAGACATGAACAGTTTCAATTTTCATGTTTCACTTTGTTTTCTACTATGCAGGTGGAAGTAAATAGAGCTGCAAATCAAACATGGTTTGTGCTTGCTGCTTGAACCTTGAGATACATAATCAGTTCTCAGTGCTCAATCTGTGGATTGTTCCTGGTTCAAGTACTTCTAAACAGAAGCATGCAGGAACAGCTTTTACTAACTCACTTTAGGACCTAGCAGGAGAATCCCAAAGTACTGAAAGAGCTGCAAACTTTTTTTCATTGGATTTCTTTGATATTAGGCAGGATTTTTGTACCCAAAGTTTGAGAATCCTAGGTTTAAGGGTTTCCACACAGAAACAGTTTGAATTTTCAGGTTTCACTTTGTTTTACATTATAGAGCTCAATGGAAATGGAGCTACAAATCAAACACAGTTTGTGCCAGATGTTTGAAACATCACACACACAATCAGTTCTAGGTGTTCACTCTGCAGTATTTTCCTGGTCTAAGTAGCTCTAAGCAGAGGCACACTGGAACAGCTTTCTCTATCAGTGCTTTAGGAGCTAGGAGGAAAATACCACATACTTAAAGAGCTGCAAAAAAATGTATTGTTTTAAGTTCTTTCATACTTGGCAGGATTCATCCTTTTCCTAAATACACTTTGTTGTCCCAGTTCACTTCTCCTAGGTTCAAGGGTTTTCAGACAGAACAGTTTGAATTTTCAGGTTTCACTTCATTTTACACAATATAGGTGGATCAAAATAGAGCTGCAAATCAAACATGGTTTGTGCTAACTGCAAGAATCTTGACATACTCAATCAGTTCTCAGTGCTCACTCTGTGGTTTGTTCCTGGTTTAAGAAGTTCTAAGCAAAAGCATGCAGAAACAGCTTCTACTAACTCGCATTAGTAGCTAGGAGGAGAATGCCAATTTACTGAAAGAGCTGCAACAATTTTTTCACTGGATTTCTTTGATACTCAGCAGGGTTCATACTTTCACTAAACTCACTTTGCACCCCAAGAATGGGACTTCCTAGGTTCAGGAACTGTTGGAATTTTCAAATTTCACTTTGTTGTGAACTATAGAAATGGATGAAAATAGAGCTACAAACCAAACACTTATGCTAGATGCTTGAAATGTCACACACACACACACACACACACACAATCAGTTCTAAGTTTTCACTTTGTGGTTTGTTCCTGCTCAAAGTAGAGGTAAGCAAAGGCACACAGAAACAGTTTTCTCTATCAGTGCTTTAGGAGCTAGCAAAAAAAAATTATCATGTACTGGAAGAGCTGCAAACATTTTTTCAATGGATTTCTTTAATACTCAGAAGGATTCATCCTTTCACTAAACACTTTTTTTTCCAAGTTTGGTTCTCCTAGGTTTGAGGATTTGCAGACAGGAACAGTTTGAATTTTCAGGTTTCACTTCATTTTCCGCTATACAGGTGGATGAAAATAGAACTGCAAATCAAACACAGTTTGTGCTAACTGCTTGAATCTTGACATACACAATCAATTTTCAGTGCTCACACTGTGGTTTCTTCCTGGTTGAAGTTTTCTAGATAGAAGCATGCAGGAAAAGCTTTTATTAACTCGCAGTAAAAGCTAGCAGGAGAATCCAAATGTACTGAAAGAGCTGTAACAAATTTTTCTTGGATTTATTTGATACTCGGCAGAGTTCACCTTTTCAGTAAACCCACTTTGGACACCAAGTTTGGGACTCCTAGTTTCAACGGATTGTGCTAGATGCTGGAAACTACACAAACACAAGCAGTTCTCAGTGCTAACTCTGTGATTTGATCCTGGTTGAAGTACTTCTAAGAAGAAGCATGCAGAAATAGCTTTGACTAACTTGCATTAAAAGATAGCAGGAGAATCCCAATGTACTCAAAGAGCTCCAACAATTTTTTATTGGATTAATTTGATACTCAGTGGGGTCACCCTTTCATTAAACCTACTTTGACTCCAAGTTTTGGGCTAATAGGTTAAACAATTTACACACAGGTACAGTTTGAATTTTCAGATTTCACTTTGTTTTGCACTATACATATGAAAGGAAATAGAGCTACAAATGAAACAGTTTGTGCTAGATGCTTGGAACTTCACACACACAATCAGTTCAAAGTGTTCACTCTGTGGTTTGTTCCTGGTAAAAAACTCTGTAAGCAGAGGCATGCAGGAACAGCTTTCTCTATCAGCACTTTAACAGTTCTCCAGTAAATTCCCATGTACTAAAAGAGTTTCAATAAATTTGTTACATTTCTTTAATACTCAGCAGGATTCATCCTTTCACTAAACACACTTTGATTTCCATGTTTTGTTCTCCTAGGTTCAAAGCTTTGCAGAGAGGACCAGTTTGAATTTTCAGGTTTCACTTCATTTTGCACTATACAGGTTGATGAAAATATGGTTTGTGCTAGATGCTTGAAACTTCACACACACAAGCAGTTCTCAGTGCTCACTATGTGGTTTGTTCCTAGTCAAAGTAGCTCTAAGCAGAGGCATGCTGGAACAGCTTTCTCTATCAGTGCTTTAGGAGCTAGCAGGTAAATTCCATTTTACTGAAAAAGCTGCAAATTTTTTTCGTTGGATCTCTTTCATACTTGGCTGGATTCATCCTTTCACTAAACACACTTTGTCTTCCAAGTTTGGTTCTCCTAGGTTCAAGGGTTTGCAGACAGTAACAGTTTTAGTTTTCAGGTTTCACTTTGTTTTTCCCTATATAGGCAGAAGAAAATAGAGCTGCAAATGAAACACGGTTTCTGCTACCTGCTTGAAAATTAACATACTCAATCATTTCTCAGTGCTCACTCTGTGGTTTGTTCCTGGTGGAAGTACTTCTAAGCAGAAGCATGTAGAAACAGCATTTACTAACACACTTTTGGAACTATCAGGAGAATCCCCATGTAGTGAAGGAGCTGCCACAATTTATTGGTTGGATATCTTTGATACTAGGCTGGCTTCACCCTTTCACTAAACACACTTTGTACCCCACGTTTGGGACTCCTAGGTTCAACTGTTTGAACACAATAAAGGTTTGAATTTTCAGGTTTCACTTTGTTTTGCACTATAGAGATGGATGGAAATAGAGCCACAAATCAAAAATTATCTGTACTAAATGCATGAAACTTCACTCATGTTCACATATAAGTGTTCACTCTGTGGTTTTTCCCTTGTCAAAGTAACTCTAAGCAGAGGTGTGCAGGAACATCTTTCTTTATCAGCCCTTTAGGAGCTATCAGGAAAATTCCAATATACTTAAAGAGCTACAAAAATTTTTTTGTTGTTGGATATCTTTGGTACTCAGAAACATTCATCTTTTCACTAATCAGCTTTGTTCTCCAAGTATGGCTCTCCTAGGTTCAAGGGTTTGCAGACAGGAACAGTTTGAATTTTCAGGTTTCACTTCCTTATGCACGATACAGGTGGATGAAAATAGAGCTGCAAATCAAACTCAGTTTGTGCTGTCTGCTTGAAACTTCACATACACTTTCAATTCTCAGTGCTCACTCTGTGGTTTGTTCTTGCTGGAAGTACTTCTAAGCAGAAACATGTAGAACAAGTTTTTACTAACTCTCTTTAGGAGCTTGCAGGAGAATCCCAATGTCCTGAAAGAGCTGAAACAATTTTTTCATTGGATTTCTTTCATAATTGGCAGGCTTCAGCCTTTCAGTATACCCACTATGTACCCCAAATTTGGGACTCATAAGTTCAATAGTTTTTACACAGGAACAGTTTGAATTTTCAGGTTTCACTTTGTTTTGCACTATAGAGATGGATGAAAATACATCTACAAACCAAACACGCTTTTACTAGATGCTTGAAACTTCACACACACAATCAGTTTTAAGTGTGCACTCTGTGGTTTGTTCTTGGACAAGTACCTCTAAGCAGAGCATGGAGGAACAGCTTTCTCTATCAGAGCTTTAGGAGATAGCAAGAAATTCCAATATACTGAAAAAGCTGAAAACATTTTATCATTGAATTTATTTGGTATTCAGCAGGATGCATCCTTTCACTGAATACACTTTGTTCTCTAAGTTTGCTTCTCCTAGGTTCAATGGCTTACAGACAAGAACAGTTTAAATTTTCAGGTTTCACTTTGTTTTTCTCTATACAGGTGGATGAAAATAGAGTTGCAAATCAAACACAGTTTATGCTAGCTGCTTGAAACTTGTCATACACAATCAGTTCTCAGTGCTCATTCTGTGGTTTGCTCTTGGTTGAAGTACTTATAAAATAGGAGCACACCGGAACAGCTTTTAAAACTCACTTTCAGTGCTAGCAGGATATTCCCAACACTGAAAGTGCTGCAACAATTTTTTCATTGGACTTCTTTGATGGTCGATATGGATCACCCTTTCACAAAATCCTCATTGTACCCCAATGTTGGGACTTCTTGTTTCAATAGTTATAACACAGGAACAGTTTGAATTTTGAGGTTTCACTTTGTTTAACACTATAGAGATTGATGAAAATAGAGCTACAAATCAAACACGTTGTGCTAAATGCTTGAAACTTCACACACACACAATCAGTTCTAATTGTTCACTATGTGATTTGTTCCTGGTCAAAGTACCTCTAATTGAGGCATGCAGGAAAATCTTTCTCTACCAGTGCTTTAGGAGCTAGCAGGAAATTTCCATATACTAAAAGAGCTGCAACATTTTTTTCGCTGCTTTTTTTTTTTTTTTTTTTTTTTTTTTGCTACTCGGCAGGATTCATCTTTCTCTAAACACATTTTGTTTTCCAACATTGGTTCTTCTAGGTTCAAGGATCTGCAGACAGGAAAGTATTGAATTTTCAGGTTTAACATGATTTTGCATTATATACGTGAATGAAAATAGAGCTGCAAATCAAACACGGTTTTTGCTAGCTGCTTGAACCTTCACATACACAATCAGTTCTCAGTGCTCACTCTGTGGTTTGTTCTTGGTTGAAGTACGTCTAAACAGAAGCATCTAGGAGTAGCTTTTACTATCTCACTTTAGGAGCTACCAGAAGACTCCCAATGTACTGAAAGCATTGCAACAATTTTTGGTTGGATTTCTTTTGTACTAGGCAGGATTCATCCTTTCCCTAAACCCACTTTGTACACCAAGCTTGGGACTCCTAGGTTCAATGTTTTGAACACAGGGATAGTTTGAATTTTCAGGTTCCACTGTCTTTTGCACTACAGAAAAGAATGGAAATAGAGCTACAAATCAAACACGGTTTCTGGTAGATGCTTGAAACTTCACACATGCACAATCAGCTATAATTTTTCACTCTGTGGTTTGTTCCTGGTCAAACTATCTCAAAGTTGAGGCATGCAGGAACAGCTTTATCTATCAGTGCTTTAGGAGATAGCAGGAAAATTCCAATTTACTGAAAGAGTTGCAAACATTTTTTCATTGCATTTCTTTGATACTTGGCAGGATTCATCCTTTCATGAAATACACTTTTTTTTCCAAGTTTGGTTCTCCTAGATTCAATGGTTTTCAGACAGGAACAGTTTATTTTCAGGTTTCACTTCATTTTGCACTATACAGGTGGAAGAAAATAGAGCTGCAAATCAAACATGGTTTGTGCTAGCTACTTGAAACTTGACATAAACAATCAGGTCTCAGTGCTCACTCTGTTGTTTTTTCATAGTTCATGTACTTCTAAACAGAAGCACACAGAAACATCTTTTACTAACTTGTTTTAGGAGCTAGCATGAGAATACCAATGTACTAAAAGAACTGCAAGAATATTTTTAGATTACTTTGATACTTGGCAGGGCTCACCTATTCACAAAACCCACTTTGTACCCCAAGTTTGAGACTCCTAGGTTCAATGGTTTGCACACTGAAACAGTTTGAATTTTCAGGTTTCACTTTGTTTTGTACTATAAAGGTGGATGGAAATAGAGCTACAAATCAAACACAATTTCTGCTAGATGCTTGAAACTGCACACACACACACACACACACACACACACACACACACACAATTATTTCTAAGTCTTCACTCTGTGATTTATTCCTGGTCCAACTAGCTCTAAGCAGAGGCACGCTGGAACAGCTTTCACTATCAGCACTTTTGGTGCTAGCAGGAAAATTCCCATGTACTGAAAGAGCTGCACACACTTTTTTATTGGATTGCATTGATTCTCGGCATAATTCACGCCTTCACTAAACTCACATTGTAATCCAAGTTTGGTTCTCCTAAATTCAATGGTTTGCAAACAGGAACAGTTTGAATTTTCAGGTTTCACTTTGTTTTGCACTGAACAGGTGGAGGAAAATACAGCTGCAAATCAACCACGTTTGTGCTAGCTGCTTGAAACTTGACATACACAATCAGTTCTCAGTGCTCACTCTGTGGTTTGTCATTTTTTGGGGTACTTCTAAACAGAAGCACACAGGAACAGCTTTTACTAAACTGCTTTAGGATCTAGCAGAATTGTAATAAACTGAAAATACTGCAACAATTTTTTCATTGGATATCTTTGATACTTGGCATGAATCATACTTTGACAAAACCCAACTTGTACCCCAAGTTTGGGACTAATAGGTGTAACAATTTTCACACAGGAACAGTATGAATTTTCACATTTCACTTTCTTTTGTACTATAGAGAGGGATGGAAATGTAGCTACCAATAAAACATGGTTGTGCTAGATGCTTCAAACTTCACACACACACACACACACACACACACAATCAGTTCTAAGGGTTCACTCTGTGGTTTGTTCCTGGTCAAAGTAGCTCTAATCAGAGGCACGCAGGTACAGCTTTCTCTAACAGGGCTTCAGGAGCTAGCAGGAAAATTCCCATGTACTGAAAGAGTTACAACAATTTTTTTCTTTTGATTTCTTTGATACTCAGCAGGATTCCTCCTTTCACTAAACACACTTTGTTTTCCAAGCTTGTTTCTCCTAGGTTCAAGGATTTGCAGAAGAAACAGTTTAAATTTTCAGGTTTCACTTCATTTTGCTCTATAGAGTTGGATGAACATAGAGTTGAAAATCAAACACATTTTGTGCTAGCTGCTTGAAACTTGACATTCACAATGAGTTCTCAGTACTCACTCAGTGGTTTGTTTTTGGTTGAAGTACTTCTATACAGAATCACACAAGTACAGCTTTTACTAAGTTGCTTTAGGATCTAGCAGGAGAATTCCAATATACTGAAGGTACTGCAATAATTTTTTCATTGTATTTCTTTGATAGTTGGAATGAATCAGCCTTTCACAAAACCCTCTTTGTACCTCAAGTTTGGGACTCCTAGGTTCAATGGTTTGAACACAGGAACAGTTTGAATTTAAGTTTTCATCTTGTTTTGCAATATACAGATGGATGGAAATAGAGCTACAAACCAAATACGGTTTGTGCTAGATGTTTGAAACTTCACACACACACACACACACACACACACACACACACACACACACAAAATCAGTACTCATTGTTGACTCTGTGATTTCTTCCTGGTCAAAGTAGCTCTCAGCAGAGACATACAGGAACAGCTTTCTCTATCAGTGTTTTAGGAGCTAGTAAAAAAATTCCCATGTACTGAAAAAACTGCAACAATTTTTTCATTCCAGTTCTTTTATACTCAGCAGGATTCATTCTGTCACAAAACCCACTTAATTCTCCAAGTTTTGTTTTGCTAGATTCAATGGTTTACAGACAGGAACAGTTTGAATTTTCAGGATTCATTGCATTTTGCACTATACAGGTGGATGAAAATAGAACTTTAAATCAAACATGGTTTATTCTAACTGCTTGAAACTTGACATATACAATCAGTTCTCTGCTCACTCTGTGGTTCATTCCTAGTTGAAGTATATCTAAGCAGGAGCATGCAGGGACAGCTTTTACTAACTCACTTTAGGAGCTAGCAGGAGAATCCCATTATACTGAAAGTGCTGCAACAATTTTTTTCATTGGATTTCTTTGATACTTGGCATGGATCAGTCTCTGTACCCCAAATTTGGAACTCCTAGGTTCAATGGTTTGCACACAGGTACAGTATGAATTTTCAGGTTTCATTTTGTTTTGCACTATAGACATGGATGGAAATACAGCTACGAATCAAACACGGTTTGTGCTAGATGCATGAAACTTCAAACACACAATCAGTTTTAAGTGTTCACTCTGTGGTTTATTCCTGGTCAAAGTAGCTCTTAGCAGGGGCACCAGGAACAGGTTTCTCTATCAGCACTTTAGGTACTAGAATAAAAATTCCCATGTACTAAAGAGGTCAAAACATTTTTTCTTTGGATTTCTTTGATACTCGGCAGGATTAATGCTTTCACTAACCACACTTTGTTCTCCAAGTTTGATTCTCCTAGATTCAAGGGTTTGCAGACAGGAACGGTTTAAATTTTCAGGTTTTACTTTGTTTTGCACTATGCAGATGGATGAAAATAGAGCATATCATATCTATCAAACACGTTTGTGCTAGCTGCTTGAAACATGACATACACAATCAGTTCTCAGTGCTCACTCTGTGGTTTGTTCCCGACTGAAGTATTCTAAATGGAAGCATGCAGGAACAGCTTTTACTAACTCGCTTTAGGAGATGGCAGGTGAATCCCAATATACTGAAAGAGCTTCAACAGTTTTTTTTTTCATTGAATTTCATGGACACTAGGAAAGGTTAACCTTTTCACTATACCCACTTTGTAACCCAAGTTAGGGACTCCTAGATTCAATGGTTTGCACACATGAACAGTTTGAATTTTCAGGTTTCACTTCATTTTGCACTATACAGGTTGATGAAAATATGGTTTGTGCTAGATGCTTGAAACTTCACACACACAAGCAGTTCTCAGTGCTCACTTTGTGGTTTGTTCCTGGTGGAATACTACTAAATGGAAGTGTACAGAAACAGCTTTTACTAACTCACTTTATGAGCTTGCAGGAGAATACCAATATACTGAAATAGCTGCAAAAATTTTGTGGGATTTCTTTGATACTAGGCAGGGTTCATTCTTTCACTATACCCACCTTGTACCCCAAGCTTGGGACTCCAAGATTAAAATGTGTATTTTACACTATAGTTACTGATGGAAATAGAGCTACAATCAAACACAGTTAATTCTAGATGCTTGAAACTTCACACACAATCAGTTCTAAGTTGTCACTCTGTGGTTTTTTTCCTGGTCAAAGTAGCTCTAAGCAGATTCACGCAGAAAGAGCTTTCTCTATCAGTACTTTACAAGCTGGCAGGAAAATTCTCATGTAATGAAAGAGCTACAAACTTTTTTTGTTGGATCTCTATGATACTCAGAAGGATTAATCCTTTCACTAAACACACTTTGTTCTCCAAATTTGGTTCTCCTATATTCAAATGTTTGCAGACAAGAACATTTTGAATTTTCAGGTTTCACTTCATTTTGCAGTATACAGGTAGATGAAAAAAAGAGCTGCAAATCGAACACAGTTTGTGCTAGCTGCTTGAAACTTGACATACACAATCAGGTTTCCATACTCACTCTGTGGTTTGTTCCTGGTTGAAGTACTTCTAACCATAAAAATGAAGGAACAGCTTTCAATACCTCACTTTAGGAAGTAGCAAGAGAATCTCAATGTACTGCAATACTTTTTTTTTTTTTATTTCTTTGATACTCGGCAGGGTTAACCCTTTCAGGATAGCCACTTTGTAACCCAAGATTGGGACTCTTAGGCTCAATTGTTTGCACACAGGAACAGTTTGAATTTTCATGTTTAACTTTGTTTTCCACTATAGAGATGGATGGATATAGAGCTACAGATCAAAAATGGTTTGTGCTAGATGTTTGAAACATCACACACACACACACACACACACACACACACACACAATCAGTTCTAAGTGTTCACTCTGTGGTTTGTTCCTGGTCAATGTAGCTCTACGCAGAGGCACGCAGGAACAGCTTTCTCTAACAGCACTTTAGTAGCTAGCAAGAAAATTCCAATATACTGAAAAAGCTGCAAATATTTTTTCATTGGATTTCTTGAATACTCAGTAGGATTCATCCTTTCACTAAACACACTTTGATCTCCAAGTCTGGTTTTTCTACATTCAATGGTTTGCAGAAAGGGACAGTTTGAATTTTCAGGTTTTACTTCATTTTGCACTATACAGGTGGATGAAAATAGAGCTGAAAATCAAACATGGTTTGGGCTAGCTGCTTGAAACTTGACATACACAATCAGTTCCCAGTGCTCACATTGTGGTTTGTTGATGGTTGAGGTACTTCTAGGCAGAAGCACGCAGGAACAGCTTTTACTATATTGCTTTAGGACCTAGCAGGAGAATCCCAATGTACTGAAATAGCTGCAACAGTTTTTTCATTGAATTTCTTGGATACTCGTCACAGTTCACCCTTTTACTATACTCACTTTGTACCCCATGTGTGGGACTCCTATATTCAATGATTTGCACACATGAACAGTTCGAATTTTCAGGTTTCAGTTTGTTTTGCTCTATAGAGATGGATGGATATAGAGCTACAAATCAATCACGGCTTGTTCTAGATGCTTGAAACTTCACACAAATAATCAGTTCTACGTGATCACTCTCTGGTTGTTTCCTGGTAAAAGTAGCTCTAAGCACAGGAACACAGGAACAGCTTTCTCTATCAGCACTTTAGGAGCTAGCAGAAAAATTCCCATGTAATGAAAGAGCTGCAAACATTTTTTTCCCTTGAACTCTGATAATTGGCAGGATTCATCCTTTGACTAAACACACTTTGTTCTCCAAGCTTGGCTCTCCAAGATTCAATGGTTTGCAGACACAAATGATTTGAGTTTTCAGGTTTCATTTGGTTTTGCACTATACAGGTGGATGAAAATAGAGCTACAAATCAAAAACCCTTTGTGTTAGCTGCTTGAAACTTGCCATACACAATCAGGTTTCAGTGCTCATACTGTGGTTTGTTCCTGGTTGAAATACTTCTAACCAGAAAAAATGAAGGAAGAGCTTTTAAACCTCACTTTAGGATCCAGCAGGAGAATCCCAGTGTACTGAAAGAGCTGCAATAATTTTTTTGTTTGATTCCTTTGATATGTGGCAGGGTTAACCCTTCCTTGATACCCACTTTATACCCCAAGTTTGGGACTCCTAGTTAAATGGTTTGCACACAGGAACAGTTTGAATTTTCAGATTTCACTTGATTTTGCACTACAGATATAGGTGGAAATACAGCTACAAATCAAACATGGTTTGTGCTAGATGCTTGAAACTTCACCCACACAATCAGTTCTAGGTTTTCACTCTGTGGTTTGTTCCTGGTCAAATTATCTCTAAGCACAGGCACACAGGAACAGCTTTCTCCATCAGTGCTTTAGGAGCTAGCAGAAAAAAATCACATTTACTACAGAGCTGCAAAATTTTTTGCTGATTTCTTTGATACTTGGCAGGATTCATCCATTCACTAAACATACTTTGTTCTCCAAGTTTGGTTCTCTTAGGTTTAAGGGTTTGCAGACAGGAACAGTTTGTATTTTCAGGTTTTACTCTTTTTGCGCTGTACAAGTGGATGAAAATAGAGCTGCAAATCAAACACGGTTTGTTCTAGCTAATTGAAACTTGGCACACACAATCAGTTCTCAGTGCTTACTCTGTGGTTTTTCCTGGTCGAAGTACTTCCAAATGGAAGCATGCAGGAACACCTTTTACTAACTTGCTTTAGGAGCTGGCAGGAATACCAATATACTGAAAGTGCTTCAACAATTTGTTCATTGGATTTCTTTGATACTAGGGAGGCTTCAGCCTTTCACTATACCCACTTTGTACCCGAAGTTTGGTACTCCTAGATGCAACAGTTTGAACACATGAAGAGTTTGAATTTTTAGGTTTCACTTTGTTTTGCACTATAGAGATGGATGGAAATAGAGCCACAAATCAAACACGGTTTGTGCTAGATGCTTGAAAATTCACACACACAATCAATTCTAAGTGTTCACTCTGTGGTTCTTTCCTGGTCAAAGTAGCTCTAAGCAGAGGCATGCAGGAACATATTTCTCTATCATTAGGAGCTATCAGGGAAAAATCCCATTTAATGAAACAGCTGCAAATATTTTTTTTGTTGGATCTCTATGATGCTCATCAGGATTCATCTGTTCACTAACCACACTTTGTACTCCAAGTTTAGTTTTCCTAGATTCAACAATTTGCAAACAAGAACAGTTTGAATTTTCAGGTATCACTTTGTTTTGCACTATACAGGTGGATGAAAATAGAGCTGCAAATCAAACAAGGTTTGTACTAGCTGCTTGCAACTTCACATACACAATCAGTTCTCAGTGCTCACTCTGTGGTTTGTTCCTGGTTGAAGTACTTCTAAAGAGAAGCATGCAGGAACAGCTTTTATTAACTCACTTCAGGAGATGGCAGGATAATCCCATTTACTGAAAGAGCTTCAACAACTTTTTTTCTGGATTTCTTTGATGCTGTGGAGGGGTTCACACTTTCACTATACCCTGTTTTTAACTGGGTATAGTGTCTTTGCCTGGTTTTGGAATCGGGGTGATACTGGCCTTCATAGAATGAAGAATATTTTTCTATTTCCTGAAATAAATTGAAAAGTATTGGTATTTGTTCATCTTTAAAGGTCTTGTAGAATTCATCTGTGTAACCATCCAGTCCTGGGCTTTTCTTGGTTGGTAGGCTTCTGATGGCATCTTCTATTTCATCACTTGATATTGTTCTATTTAAATTGTGTATATCTTCCTGATTAAGCCTGGGCAAGTCATATGACTTAAGAAATTGGTCAATGTCTTCACTACCTTCTATTTTATGGGAGTATAAGTTTTCAAAATAATTTCTAATTATCCTCTGTATTTCTGTAGTGTCTATTGAAAAAATTACCTTTTTCATCATGTATGCTGGTAATTTGAGTTTGCTCTCTTCTTCTCTTCATTAGCATAGCTAAGGGTCTATCAATTTTATTTATTTTTTCAAAGAACAAACTTTTATTTTTTCAATTGTTTCTTTTGTTTCAATTTCATTAATTTCAGCTCTAATTTTAATTATTTCTTGCCTTATACTGCTTTTGCTGTTGATTTGTTCTTCTTTTTCTAGGGCTTTGAGATGTAAAGTGGGGTCATTTATTTGTTGACATTTTCTTCTTTTAAGGAATGAACTCCATGTGATGAACTTTCCTCTTCAAACTGCTTTCATAATGTTCCAGAGATTTCGATATGTTGTGTCTATGTTCTCATTTACCTCTAAGAATTTTTTTAATCTCCTCTTTGATGTCTTCTGCAACCTATTGTTCATTCAGTAGCATATTGTTTAGTCCCCAGGTATTTAAGTAATTTTTATTTTTTATTTTGTCATTGATTTCCAATTTCATTCCATTATGATCTGATAAAATGCATGGTAGTATCTCTACTTTTTTGTATTTGCTAAGAGTTGCTTTGTGGCATAGTATATGGTCTATTTTAGAGAAAGATCCATATGCTGCTTAGCAGAAAGTGCATCCACTTGATGCAGGTTGAAATATTCTATATTTGTGAGTTAAGTCTAAGTTACTGATTGTATTATTGATTTATATAGATTCTTTATTGTATTATTGATTTATATAGATTCTTTATTTAGCTTTTATTTCAAAGATCTATCCAGTGGTGAGAGAGGTGTGTTAAAGTCACCCAAGATTATTGTGTTGTGGTCAATTTGACTCTTGAACTTGAGAAAAATTTGTTTGATGAACATAGCTGCACCATTGTTTGGGGCATATATATTTATGAATGTTATGTCTTGTTGGAGTATAGTTCCCTTGAGCAGTATGTAATATCATCTTTATCCATTTTGATTAACTGTGGCTTGATGTCTATTTTATTGGATATGAGGATGGAAACCCCTGCTTGCTTCCACAGTCCATGTGAGAGATATGATTTTTCCCAACCTTTCACCTTCAGTCTGTGTATGTCTTTACTTATCAGATGAGTCTCCTGTAGGCAGCATATTGTTGGGTCTATTTTTTTAATCCAATCTGGTTTTTGATTGGTGAGTTTAAGCCATTGACATTCAGAGTTACTATTGAGACATGGTTTGTATTCCTGGCCATATTTGTTTATTTTTTAATTTAACTTGACTTGATTTTCTTCTTATGATTATTTTTTTCCTTTAGGGTACTACCTCCCTCTGCTGATTTTCATTGTTATTTTTTGTTTCCTCTTCATGGCATATTTTTCCAAGGATGTTTTGTAGTGTTGGTTTTCTAGCTATAAATTCTTTTTACTCTTGTTTATCATGGAAAGTTTTTATTTCATCTTCAAATATAAAGCTTAATTTTGCTGTATACAAGATTCTTGGTTGGCACCCATTATCTTTCAGAGCTTGATATATGTTGTCCCAGGATCTTCTAGCTTTCAGGGTCTGTGTTGAAAAATCTGCCATTATCCTAATTGATTTTCCCCTATATTAATCTGATTAATTTCTCTTGTGGCTTTTAAAATTCTCTACTTATTCTGTCTGTTGGGAATTTTCATTATAATGTGCCTTGGTGTGGATCTGTTGTGACTTTGTACACTTGGAGTCCTGTAGGCTTCTTCAATTTGGATTTCCAATTCATTCTTCATGTTTGGAAAGTTTTCTGATATTATTTCATTGAATAGATTGTTCATTCCTTTGGTTTGGACCTTAATGCCTTCCTCTAATCCAGTAACTCTTAAATTTGGTCTTTTTATGCTACCCCATATTTCTTGAATGTTCTGCTCATGGTTTCTTACCATTATCACTGTGTGGTCTATATTTTTTTAAGATTATATATTTTGTCTTCATTGTCTGATGTCCTATCTTCCAAGTGGTCTACTCTGTTGGTGATGCTTTCATTTGAGCTTTTAATTTGGTTTATTATTTCCTTCATTCCAATGATTTGTTTGGTTTTTATTTTAAGCACCTCAATCTCCCTGTTGAGGTGATCTTTTGCTTCCTGTATTTGTTTATGAAGCTCCTTGTCGAAATGATGTTTCACTGCCTGTATTTGCTCTTATATCTTCCTTGAGTTCCCAGAACATTTTAACCATGTATATCCTAAATTCCTTCTCTGTCATTCCTCTTGCTGTGGCTGCCAATGATTCTAATGTCTTCATTTTGGGAGGGCACTGTCTTCTCTTTTCATGTTGCTCGTGTGTCTTCCTTTCCATCTCTGTGGGTCTAGATTGTTATTATTTTTACCCTATAGGTTTGTAGTGCTCTTGTAGGTTCCAAGATCTCTCATTTGTGGGGAAAGACAATGTTAACAGATCCCAGTATCAACAATATACCACTTATGAACATTTTTTTCTTATTAAGATGTTTACAGTTTAGTCTTGATGTACAGAAATGTTGGATTCAATTATTATCTAAAATATAATCAGTAGTTTTATAAAAAGGTTTACAGTTTCTGACAGTGAACAATAATCTGGGGGTAGGGCTTAGGACGATATGCTGAAGAGGTAGGATGTGAAGATATAGAGTTAATATATCTTAGGAAGTATGAAGGAGAAATCTAGTGAAGAGGGTTAGTAGCAAAAGAAGAGACAGAAAATAATTTAGGGTAGGCAAGTACATTGGAAGACAATAGAGTTCATAAAACAAACACATGTATGTATTTAGAAAAACACAGATGTTAACACAGTAAAATTTGGACAGGGAAAGAAAAATGAAAGAATAAAAAGGAAAAGAAAAAAGGGGGGCATATACAACACCTCTATATTATATTATTCAGAAGACTCAGTCCTCAAAGTCCTATTTCATGCAAAGTTCTTGGTTTCACATATCTTGGAGATGTGAGGGCCAGAGGATAAAGGGGTAGATGAGAAAAATCAAACCAACTGTTGGGGTTTGAGTGTGCAGAGTTTAGCTCCCTCAGGAATGACATTTTGCAAGAGCTGTGGTTGTGATTTAGGTCAGCTGAGGCAAACCTCAGTTAGGAGGAGAAAAAGTTTTCTTCCCCTTATCGCAAGTCACAAGTTCTGCATGGTTTGGCTAGGAGGAAGAAGCTTCCTGCATACTTGTCCTGGGAACAGTACATTCTAAAGAAACAAATTCATCTTCAGAGGATTAGATAATGTCTACAAAGAACTTTTGGAGGGTACTTATCAAATGAACAGGAACGATCTGAATTTAGCACTGTGTACCCTCTGAGGCATGATATTTGGGCAATGTGGGTAAAGTGTTATTGAAGAATTGCTTGCTTTGTTAGAAGAAGAATATAAAAGGAACTTGCAAATGAATCTCAGCATGCAGTCGCAACTGCTGCCTTTGCTCTGCATCCCCTGTGTCCTGGTTATTTCGTGACCCTTACCCAGGGACCCGAATGCTCTAGATGTTCACAATTGGTGCCCAAACAGGGACCCTGCTGGATTGACAGGAAGGGTAAGTTCTTTTTCTTTATATTACGGGGTGATAGGACAATCTTCATCTTCTCCTTTTTTACGTATTCTTAGGCATTCACTTGCCATCTATGGTATTAACATTTCTCATTCTGATATAGAGATGTGTCTTAAGGTGGTCAGGGATGGAATCCCTGGTTCCCGGAGGAAGGATCTATGGATGTGGTTAATTGGAAACAGGTCCATCATAATGTTGAAAAGGCCATAAGGCAAGGCGAAAAAATTCCAATTCGGTTTTGGTCTATCTGGTCTATTTTATATACAATGTTTAAAGCTATGGAGGAAGAAAGGTTGATTGGCAATTTACAAAAGGAGCTAACTCCCTCTATTTTAGATCTCCCTCTGGATATTAGTGAAAAAGAAGAGGTAATAAAAGATACACAACAATTGACTCATAATTCCTCACAAAATTCTGCTGATTTAACTAGTAATGATACAGAAAAGAAAATGAAAGTAAAAACGGCGATCAATGATCGCTCCGTTTCGGAACAATTCAAACTTGTTATGGAGGAAATTCTAGGACGTCTTAATAAATTAGAAGCTAAAATGGACCCTAGGCCTTTATCGGGAACCAAGCCCTCTGCCCCTCCGGCCACCAACCTTTTTTTGGCAGCTTCTTTAAAGGCTGTCCAGGAAATGGACTCAAAACCTTCTGACGATGAGGACGAAACTCCCTTCTTTGCTTTTTCTATAATCAGGCCTGATCCAACAAATGGAATGGCACAGCCACCTCGGTATGAGGGGATTGATATTGATCATATTGGCAGATTAAAAAAGGCAATGACAATGTATGGACCTCAATCCCATTATGTAAAAGGATTGCTTAATGCTTTTGCTACTCATTACAATAATTTTGCTCCTGAGGATTGGAAAATTGTGGGCCGTGCTCTTCTACAGGAACCTAAATATCTTCAATGGCACATATGGTTTTTAGAAGGATGTGCCACTAAGGCTAGAAAAAATGGTAACAGTCAAAACCCTGTTATTCATGCAATAGGATACCCTATGTTATCTGGCACTGGTATGTATGATGATATTCAACATCAAATCAATATTCCTCCTGAGATTCATGAGCAATTGAAGGAAATAGCTTTACAAGCTTGGGACAAAATTAGACCAACTGGAGAACATTATGGCTCATGGACAAAAGTCTCACAAAAACCCAATGAACCTTATGTAGAATTTTTATCTAGATTAAAATTGACAATTGAACAAACCATGGTAGGAGAGGCTACCAGGCAACAATTACTACGTTTGCTGGCTTATGAAAATGCTAATGAAGATTATAAATGAGCCATTTTGCCGATTAAAGATACAGGAAATATTCATACATACTTAAAGGTGTGTAAAGATATAACATCAGAATCGAGAAAGATGCAATTATTTGCTGAAACCATGGCCTCTACATGGCATGCTTTGCAGAATACTAATCGAAATTTGGCTAACATGAAGTGTTTTGGGTGCGGCCAGACTGGACATCTGAGAAAAAATTGTAAGCAAAAGAATGAAAAGGAAACTAGGGGACCCGGAATATGTCCTAAATGCAAAAGGGGTAAACATTGGGCTCGAGAATGTAGAACGAAAAATGCAGCCACTCTTGCAGTTCAGGGAAACAGTCCATCGGGCCAGACCCCAGGCCCTGGACAAATAAACGGGGGCAACCCACAATTTTTTCCCTACAACCCGCAACCCAATATAGTGCCACCGTGGATATCCCAGCCTTAAGTGATTTTGATCTCCAGGGTGATGCTATGCCTAAAAGAATACCCACAGGATTACTTGGGCCACTACCTCCAGGGACTTTCGCTTTGCTCACAGGACACTCCAGCCTTAATGCTAAAGGTATTACTGTCCATTTAGGCATTATTGATGCAGACTATGAAGGAGAAATTCAGATTTTGATGTCTTCTCTTGCAGATGTTCATTTCTCAAAAGGAGAAAAAATTGTCCAACTTCTCTTATTACCTTACCTCCCTATAGGGGATTCCTCTAATCAGAGGCAAGGTGGGTTTGGCAGTACTGACACACAAAGTGTTTTTTGGGCCACACAAATTACTAAAATGCAACCCCCTTATAAAAGTAAAGTTAGGGACTAAAATGATTAGTGCTTTAATTGATATAGAATCTGATATTACTATAATAAAAACTCAAGATTGGCCGTCCAATCTTCAGTATCAACTTATACCCTGTCATATTAAGGGAGTTAACTCAGCTCCCGTTCAAAGTATTGGCCAAGCTTTAAACCATATAACTATTCAATCAGAGGACAAACAAATAGCTGTATTAAAACCCTACATTCTAGAAGTTCCTCTTAATATAATCAGAAGGGATATTTTAGAACAATGGGGAGCTTATATTCAATTTTAATTAATTCTAGATGGAGCCACTGAAAATTATGTGGAAATCCGAGGACCCTTTATGGATTGAACAATGGCCTTTAACAAAATAAAAGTAAGATGCTACTCACCTGTTGGTCAAGGAACAATTACAACAAGGTCATATTGAATTTTCTACATCCCCATGGAACTCACCTATATTTGTCATAAAAAAGAAGTCTAATAAATGGAGATTATTAACTGATTTAAGGGAAATGAATAATTCCATGTACCCTATGGGGGCTTTACAACCTGGAATCCCCTCTCCTGCTATGTTACCAAAAGATTGGCATGTTGTAGTTATTGATTTACAGGATTGTTTCTTCACTATTCCTATTCACCCTGTTGATCGTAAGCGTTTTGCTTTTTCTTTACCGCAAATTAATCATAAAGGACCTCATCTTCGGTATCAATGGAAAGTATTACCCCAAGGAATGATGAATTCCCCTATGATGTGTCAAATTTATGTCGATGCAGCATTAAAATCTATCCATAAAAATTGTCCTCAGTTATATATTTCTCACTATATGGATGATATTCTCTTTTCAGGACCTGATAAACAGGAACTTGATGATTTATTACAAAAATTGCCAATTTATTTTCAACCTATGGGTTAATAATTGCCCCTGAAAAGATACAGAAAGAAGATGTCATCAACTACTTGGGATATACAATTACTAGACAAAAGATAATTCCTCAAAAATTATCAATCAGGAGAAATAATTTAAAAACACTTAATGATTTTCAAAAATTATTAGGGGATATTAATTGGTTACGACCTTCTTTGGGGATACCTACTTATCAGTTAAGTCATCTGTTTTCATTGTTACAGGGAGATCCTACACTTAATAGCTCTCGTATAATTACTAAAGAAGCCTCTAATGAGTTGACCTTTGTAGAACAGCGCATTAAAAATGCATTCCTTCAGAGAATAGATTTACAAGCCCCTATTTCTCTTTTTTTTCAAAAGAAACGAACTTTATTTTTAGAACTACAAACACCAAACAAAACAGCTCCTCAGGAAAAAACCCTCAGAGCCCAACTGCCACCACCGGCTTCCACAAGCCTCTCACCCACACAAGACTCACCACCTCCCACAATCCTCCTGCTCTTGAGGACGATTGGCTGGGTCGCGTGGGCGGAGCCAAAGAAGTTCCCCAGTGAGCAGCTCCGTAGTCTGAAAGGGCAGGGAAACAGCCCAATGAACATCACCGCAGAGGAGCCAATCAGCTAGATGTTGTTGGGCCGCTGTGAGCCAATCATCAGCTGGCAGTCTGAAGGGCGGGAAAACAGCCCAATGAACATCACCGCAGAGGAGCCAATCAGCTAGATGTTGCTGGGGCCGCTGTGAACCAATCATCAGCCAGCAGCTGGAAGTTTGCTGGGGCCCCTTTGGCTGTGGCTCTCAACACAGAGGCCCAATATGTATTGAAGTTTTCCACTTCAGTCTGCAAACAGTGGAAAAGTGGTTGCTTTTTCAAAACCTGAATTTCAACAAAAGATCACAAGATGTACAAAGAAATGGGGAAACACAGTCCATTCTTGGTAATGAAATAAACATCCTGAAACTGTCCCTGAAGAAACAAAGTATCAGATTTTCTAGATAACAACTTTTAAAGCAGCTATCTTTCACTCCATTAACACAGCAATTAAACAAGAAACAGAAACTAGTTCTTGTTGGTAAGAAAGTGGAGAATTTGCACTGCTAATGAGAATGCAAAATAATGAAACTGAGATGGAACAAAAGGACAGTGGATGTAGATAATGAATGATTGAGTCAGGAAGATGGGAGCTGATTAAAAAGGAAATAAAATGCTAATACCTCTGGAGCACTTCCCCCTCCTCAAATGTTGCCAAGGTCACCTGCCTCAAAGGAATTGATTCTCCCAGCAAGAAGCTGATAATGTATACCCCATGAAGGGCTCTGCTTCTGCCCTTTTGTTCACCACTTAGGGTGAGAGGGGACATGAGAAAAAAGGAAACCTAAAATCTACAAAAGGGGCAACATATTGCTACTCCTTCTCACACCAGCTCTGAACCCCTCCTCAGGAGGATTCATATTCTCTCTCTCTCTCTCTCTCTCTCTCTCTCTCTCTCTCTCTCTCTCTGTCTTTATTTTTTTATTGGTTGTTCACAACATTACAAAGCTCTTGACATGTCATATTTCATACATTAGAATCAAGTGGGTTATGAACTCCCATTTTTACCCCAAATACAGATTGCAGAATCACCTTGGTTACACATCCACATTTTTACATACTGCCATATTAGTGACTGTTGTATTCTGCTACCTTTCCTATCCTCTACTATCCCTCCTCCCCTCCCCTCCCATCTTCTCTCTCTACCCCATCTACTGTAATTCATTTCCCTCCATGTTTGTTATCCCATTCCCCTCACAACCTCTTATATGTAATTTTGTATAACAATGAGGGTCTCCCTCCATTTCCATGCAATTTCCCTTTTCTCTCCCTTTCCCTCCCACCTCATGTCTCTGTTTAAAGTTAAACTTTTCTTCCTGCTCTTCCTCCCTGCTCTGTTCTTAGTTGTTCTCATTATATCAAAGAAGACATTTGGTATTTGTTTATTAGGGATTGGCTAGCTTCACTAAGCATAATCTGCTCTAGTGCCATCCATTTCCCTGCAAATTCCATGATTTTGTCATTTTTTAGTGCTGCATAATACTCCATGGTGTATAAATGCCACATTTTTTTTATCCATTCATCTATTGAAGGGCATCTGGGTTGATTCCACAGTCTAGCAATTGTGAATTGTACTGCTATGAACATCGATGTGGCAGTATCCCTGTAGTGCGCTCTTTTAAGGTCTTCAGGGAATAGTCCGAGAAGGGCAATAGCTGGGTCAAATGGTGGTTCCATTCCCAGCTTTCCCAGGAATCTCCATACTGCTTTCCAAATTGGCCGCACCCGTTTGCAGTCCCACCAGCAGTGTACAAGAGTACCCTTTTCCCCACATCCTCGCCAGCACTCGTTGTTTGACTTCATCATAGCTGCCAATCTTACTGGGGTGAGGTGGTATCTTGGGGTGGTTTTGATTTGCATTTCCTTGACTGCTAGAGATGGTGAGCATTTTTTCATGTACTTGTTGATTGATTGTATGTCCTCCTCTGTGAAGTGTTTGTTCATGTCCTTGGCCCATTTGTTGATTGGGTTATTTGTTTTCTTATTGTCTAATGTGGAGAAAAGGGTACACTTGTACATTGCTGGTGGGACTGCAAATTGGTGCGGCCAATTTGGAAAGCAGTTTGGAGATTCCTGGGAAAGATGGGAATGGAACCACCATTTGACCCTGCTATTGCCCTTCTCGGACTATTCCCTGAAGACCTTAAAAGAGCATGCTACAGGGATACTGCCACATCGATGTTCATAGCAGCACAATTCACAATTGCTAGACTGTGGAACCAACCCAGATGCCCCTCAGTAGATGAATGGATAAAAAAAATGTGGCATCTATACACAATGGAGTACTATGCAGCAATAAAAAATGACAAAATCATAGAATTTGCAGGGAAATGGATGGCACTAGAGCAGATTATGCTTAGTGAAGCTAGCCAATCCCTAAAAAACAAATACCAAATGTCTTCTTTGATATAATGAGAGCAACTATGAACAGAGCAGGGAGGAAGAGTAGGAAGAAAAGATTAACATTAAACAGAGACATGAGATGGGAGGGAAAGGGTGAGAAAAGGGAAATTGCATGGAAATGAAGGGAGACCCTCATTGCTATACAAAATTACATACAAGAGGTTGTGAGGGGAATGGGAAAATAAACAAGGAGAGAAATGAATTACAGTAGATGGGGTAGAGAGAGAAGTTGGGAGGGGAGGGGAGGGGGGATAGTAGGGGATAGGAAAGGTAGCACAATACAACAATTACCAATAGGGCATTATGTAAAACTGGATGTGTAACCGATGTGACTCTGCAATCTGCATCTGGGGTAAAATTGGGGGTTCATAACCCACTTCAGTCTAATGTATGAAGTATGATATGTCAAGAGCTTTGTAATGTTGTGAGCAACCAATAAAAAAAAGAGATTAATATAAAAAAAATAAAAATAAAAAACTTAATGCCACAAGAAGGACACTTAAAAGTGGTCAGAATTGTAACAAAATAATCAAATATATAAAGATATGTATATTTTACCAAAATTTAAAAATTGAGTGATAGGATCATTTGGGGAGGAAAATGAAAAGTATAAAAGTTGATGGGCAGAAAGAAGAAAGTGTGGAAACCAGCTGTGAAGACAATAGCATTGAGAAAAGATCTTTAAGAAACATTTGGGGCATGAAAAGAAAACCAGAAGATGATGTTTCCCAAAGTATGAATATTGAGTTTTCTTTAGGGAGGAGTGTTGGACTTCTTGAAGATATTCATGTCACTTGACTTTGAACCAAAACCTTAGCCAACTGAGCTAAAGTTTCCTTTGGTGCATTGATTTTTGTTGTTCTGCTTCACTCTGCCAGTCCTCATGATGTCACTTCCAGCCACCTTCCGAACCTGGCCTAGTCTACCTCAAGGCAAAATCTTGGTCAGGTCTCGTCTCCTGGTTCCCTCCCTTCTCTCAAGCCAGGCTTATTTGTCCATTGTTTATATTCTGGTGAGATAAAATTGTTCTATAATTAAAAAGACATAGAATAAGGACTTTTTTCCTTATGTCATTATTATTGGTGTATGTATATTTTATACCCTGAACAATAAAAAAAAACTTTAATCTTGGAATTTAAACACACACACACACACACACACACACACACACACACACAGAGAGAGAGAGAGAGAGAGAGAGAGAGAGAGAGAGAGAGAGAGTTTTGTCCTTTGCCCTGTTATTTTTCTTCTTCCCATTTGTTCTATACAACCCTCACACCAACACCCTGGACCACCCGTCTGCTGAGGTTGCCTAGAAAATCAAAAAAGATAAAGATAAACTTTCTTGGTTTTCAAGTAATAAAAATCTCTTTGAGACAATTAGGTAACTTTATACATGAATTGGATCTTGGATGGTATTCAGGAATTATGAAGAGTTTCAGCTTGATAATGGAATTGTTTTTGAAAGATGCCTAGTAAAGTACTTAAACATTAAGTGACAGAGTGCCTGAGGTTTATTTTGAAATGATACAGGAATTCTGTTGGGGATAGAGGAATAGAAAGAATTGATAAATTATTGAAAATTATTGAGGCTGGGTAAGAGTTTTATTGGGCAGGTCATACTGTTCTTTCTGGCTTTGGATAAATTTCCTATTTTCTATATGCCAAATTTCTATTTGGAAAGAGATCATTGCTACTGTCCAGGGCTGCCCTGGGGGGCAGTAGAGCACAGTGGTTGAAAAATGGTTTTTTGCTTTGATAGACCTGTATGTGTTCATGGGGTTATGTTTCCATATATAAAACTAAATGAAGACTGTGGTTTTGCCTAGAGACAGAGTGTTTGCCTATTACACATGAGGCATTGGGTTCAAGCCTCACAATCACATAAAAATAAAATAAATGTATTGTGTCAACCTACAACTAAAAAATAAATGTTTAAAAGAAAAAAAATAATAAATTATAATACTGTCAAAATATATCCCCTGTCCCTTCCATGCCAAACTGCCTTTTAGAGAATCAAGAAGCTGGGGCTTGACCTTACACCAGCCTGAGAGGCAGGCATCACTTCATGTCCTTCTTTACAGACTTAGGGAGTTTCTCAAAGTTGCCCCTGGAAAGGGTCAAGGTCTCTTCCCCTATCAATGCTTTTTTCATTGCCCAGGTGCTAGGAAAACCCTGCCTGTGAGTCAGTGAGTGAAGGGGACTGTGTGATCCACATCAGGCTCCAGCAAGTGATGGCTGCATCACAGGCATACCCTCTCTGGACTTCCAGGTCTTGGTATGTAAACAGCAAACACCAAGAGAAGTCTCTATGAACATGCTGGAAAAATTGTTGTTCCTGAAAAACAAAGTGTCTCAGGCGATATCCCCAGGATTCCTTCCAGAAACCACTTGGAACCCAACCAATCTGAAAATATGAAAAGTGCACAGCATCTTATGAGGAGGAGGAACCAAGAAAGGCTGTTCTGTGGCATCTTCAGCCTCCCTCCATTGCCTGAGTGTGTAAGAGGTTAAACTGAGGCCCCTTGTGGAGCAGACCCTGAGGTCACATTTCTATCTCAGAGCCCAAAGACCCTTCTTCCCCATTGGGTCAACAGTGAGTCCTTACAGAATTACCAGATGCCTCTCCTGTCTCCCTTTGCCTTCTGTGGATGCACCCACCATACCCTCTGCTCCTGCATCACTGCAACTCCTGGTTCCTAGACTGTGCTCACCTAAGGGGTCCTGGGTGGGATGCTGCCTCCAACGTGCTTCCCCTGTCTTCTCCCCACCACTGTTCTTATGTTGGGCTCCACTCACTCAGCCTGACTCTGCCTCACCAGCTCTGTCAAACAACTAAGCCCCATTAGGTCCTCTCCACTTTTTTTCATAGACTTCACCCAGCATCTGGCCTCTTACCTGCACTGTTCTGCAGAGCCATGCCCACTCCACCCATTTGATCATCTACATTCTGTCCACATGGCTCATCCTCCACTGACATATTTAACACTCTGGGATTGCAGGTTTTTCTCTCTAGCTCTGGAACCTTTTTAGTATGGCTTATTTGATATAAGAATATCTCAATATTGTGATAAAAAAGTGTCTCAAAAGTTAAAAATAACATTAAAAAAATTTGAGGATGAGGTTCAGTGGTTATGTTCCCCTAATTTCAAACCCTTGTACAAAACAAAAAAGAAAAAGAAAAAAAAGAGAAAGAAAAAGAGGAAAGTAAGAAAAAATGTGGTTCCTTTTTCTTATGTATTACAAATTTAACATTCATTTTTACCTGTTGTGGAGGCTGTGAAAAGTCAGTCTCTCACACATACATCCATGCCCACACCTGACATTTTGCTGTAAGGCTATTGCTTTATGTCAAGGTCTATACTTTACCTGCCACCTCACTTTAATTGGAATTTTTTTAAGTCCTAGGTTTCTCTGGAGGCAGGGTTCATCTTCAGTCCTTGGAATATGGCTTCTTCCTTCTGTGCTCATTTAGTTTCAAGTCTTTTTTGGAGAAGACACACTTCAAAATTGGGAACAGTAATGCTTGCTTAAAATCACTTTCCCAATGGCCCATCAGTGCAAAAATTGAGATTGGGACCAGTGTCAGCCTGTTGTGGAACAGTTCTCAGGAGAGCCATGGGAGCCCTGAGATTTTGGACTTGAGTGTTGGCATCAAGAGGAAAGATACTCACTCTCTGTGAACATTATGGGGCAGGTGAGGGACCCTGGAGATGACTCAGGCCTAACTCTGCGCCAAGGTCTCAGATTAGGTACTGCAGAGGTTTTCTGTTGTACTTTGCTTCCATCCCCCAGAGACCTGAAAAACAACTGGTGACAAAGATGGCTGGTTCTCTTGACCTACATTGTTCCTGAACCTGAGGACAATGAACAGAAAATAGAACAAGGAGGAAAATCAATGCATTTGTCTTTCCACTACTAGAAAAATAAACCCATCAAATACTGAAAAAGATTTCCTTTTACTTAAAAATCAAAAAGCCCATTGGTTGGTAGTCTGGGATGCTATGGCTATCCAGTTATTCCATCATGCCCCAGTACCCTTCCTGTTTTTCATTCTGCAATCCATCTAATACAGCAATCAGGGGGAAAGGAAGAAGGAAAAAACAAAAAAACTAGAGGACAAGTGGCTTCCAATGATATTTCATTGGCCAGCACAGAATCATAGAGACCCCTACCTGCAAAGGATATTGGGGAATACAGTTTGTTTTCACTTTCACTTTGGGTTTGTTTTTGTATTTGGTTGTGGGTACTGAATCTAGGATTGCTTAAGCACTGAAAAACCATCCCCAACCCTTTTTATAGTTTTTAGTGTCTCACTACATTGCTGAAGCTGTCCTTAGACTTGTGAGCCTCCTGCCTCAGCCTCTATAGTCACTGGGATTATAGGTATGTGCCATCAGGCCTGCCTGGCTTTTTTTAGGTGTTAGAGTTGGAATCCAGAGCCAGGAACATGTGAAACTTGTTTACTACTGAGCTGTACTTTCAGCCATAAACCTGTCATTTTGAATTATTAGCAACCCATTTTTAAAAAATATAAGGTTCCCAGTGGAATGAATGAGGGATACCTGCACCTGGACCTTAGCAACCAGTTGTGCTTGGGTGGCTTAGTGCAGGCCCAGTGCATAGTCACAGGGTGGCATAAAAAGATGGGCATCAAGTGAGGAATGGGTTCTGATGGGCTGTTAAAGGAGAACTGCTGGATAGGTGGCAGGCTGAGATATTGTTCTTTCATATGTGTTGGGGTGGGTATCCCAAGTGGAGAAGGGGTAGAGGGTGAGTGCATTTGGGTGGTTACCCACTGAGATACATCCCCATTTTTTAAAATATTTTTTCTTTGTTGATAGATCTTTATTTTGTTTATTTATATGTGGCTCTGAGAATCAAACCCAGTGCCTCACACATCCATGAAATTGTGCTACCAATGAACCACAGGCCCAGCCTTATCCCCAGCACTTTTTATTTATTTATTTGATTTGGCCCTTCTGGGATTGAACTCTTGGATACGCCACCACTGAGCAAACATCACCAAACCCATTTTGTATTTTATTTAGAGACAGAGTCTCACTAATTTATTATTTCATCACCGTTATTGAGGCTGACTAAGAACTCATGATCCTTCCACCTCAGCCTCCTGAGCCACTTGGATTACAGGTGTGTGCCACTGTGTCTGGCTCCCCTTTTCTTTCTTTCTTGTTTTTTTTTTTTTTATTATTTTGAGACAGGGTTAAATTGTTTCTCAGGACATCACCAAGTTAATGAGACTGGCATTGAACTACCAATACTCCTGCCTCAGCCTCTATATCCACTGGGATGACAGGCCTGTGTCACTGAGCCAACTCTAATACAATTTTTAAAGTTACATTCCATGGTAATATGGATCTATTTAAACTTACAATATAAAAACATACTTATAATACATTCATTTATTATAAATAAAGTTATAAGAATTAGAATATGCCATTTTTATAAAAATAGATGTCACAACACTTACTCCCAGTGACCAAATATGACCCATAAAATGTTAAACACATATGGACATTTGATTTATATATTTTATTATTTTTCCAGATTTATTATTGTAGACAAGTTCAGAACACTGAATGAGTGAATGCAGAGAGTTATGGTAATTTTCCTAATTATTAATTGAGGATAATATTTTATTTTTCCTAGTAGTGGCATTTCTTTTCCCACAAATAGTGCATGTGGCATTTATGTGTTGAAGCTGAAAAGTTGATCACACAGAAACTGAGAAAAGAAACGATTCCCAGATTTATGATAAGAATGAGAAAGAGACTAATTATGTGTAAGTAGTGCAAAAAACAATTAAGACCAGAAAGTAACTCTTAGGTTTTATAACACAATAAGGTGATTACATTGTATAATAACTACTTAAATAAATCAAAATAGCCAGAACTTAGAAGGTTTCAAACAAAGAATAATAATTTAATGAGATAAAAATTACCCTGATCTGATAATTACACACTATATACCCATGTTGAGTTATAATAATGGGTCTCATATCCAAGTACAAAGAGTAGATTCCAGTTACAAAATAAAATAAACAGAAATCAGTTCTTTGATGTTCTAACCAAATATCTACATTACCTCAGATTTTTAAATGGTATCCTATGTTCATGAATATTTCACTATTTTGGTTTCCCTTACTGTTATGTCTTTTAGATCTACAAGGTCTAAAGAGTCATGGAACGATTTAGCCTTATTCACATGGTTTTCTCATGACTGTTATTTTCTTTTCAAAACTTGTTTACACTTTGTTTTATTATTTTATTTTTATGTGGTGTTGAGGATTTAACACAGTTTCTCACATGTGCTAGGCAAGCACTCTACCACTGAGCCACAATCTTAGCCCTGATGACTGGTATTTTTTAATATGTGGCTAGAAACAAGTTAAAATACATACCTACTATTTCAGGTACTTGACTTAAAATACAACATGCTTTGTAAAAATATTCCATCAGATTAACATCAAATGTTCTGTATCAATTTGATGCATGGTTTCTTTACTTGAGAAATACATTGCTTACTTCAAGCAGATGAATATTGGGACTCTTATGGAAGATCATCTTTTAGGCTTGAGCCAAATTCTTTTTCTTTAATTAAAAACCTTACAATGGAATGACTTTGAGTCTATCTGAACTATGACTTTGATTACCACCTTTATTCCATATGACTAAGGAGAAAACAATAATAATATATTTCTAATGATATTCAATACTTGGACTTTGGTCACTTAAGATAGTTTTTCTGGTCATGATAATAACATATATGCAAGGTGGATAGCTAAATTGGGGAGGATTCAAAGACAGGCCTACAATGCTGCCAAAGAGCTTTCTACACATATTGCTAGAATATTTTAACATCATGAAAATAATTTGAATCAACAACATATGTAGCCATTATTAAAAGAAAAGTTTTAAATCTATTAAATCACACATATGATGAACTTCATAATTATAACACAATGGCCAGCATTTCTACTGAGTACTTTTTATTTCAGAAACACAGCCATATTTGATTCTTGTTCTTCTTTCATACACAATAGCTCTAGAATATATGTAATAAGATTCCTTATATGTAATACAAGATGATCAGATTTACCATCAAGGTAACACTTGAACTCAATAAAAGATCATGTGCTAGGCAAACAAATTAAAAAATACATCTTAGAGTGCATGCTTCTCAGTGTCATCTTAGATGATATATTAAAGGCATTAGGTCTGGTAATAAATGGTCAAAAGACAGCTGTAAAAAATACATCTATATGCACACCTACTACATTGAGATTCATTTTTTGAGAAGGTTGCAATTCTTTACTTTTGTGTAATCCTTCCATTTCAATTCACTGAAAATTGTAGAAGAGAAAGATGAAATCAACGTAACACGCTACCTCAAAAAAAAACCTCAAGAGGAGGTTATATCAAGAAATATTTTGATAATATATGGTAATTCTGAATCTATAAGAAAGGTTATGTACAGTGGGAGCACAGCTACTATTACATAATCCAGACATGATTTGGTAATAATATTGGAATGGCACCTGGAGAATAATAGAGGGAGTAGATAACTGAAGTGGTAAAAAGGTGTGTTGGGTGAATCCACATATATCCCTGGTAATAGGATAGGCTGAGATTGATAAAGATGACACTATTTGAAATAAAGGCTTCTGCTTCATTTTCTCCTAAGATATATACTATTAATATGGAATATAAAAAAAGATCAACAAACTATATTATTTTATTAGTATAAGAAACATTTTCCTCTGAAGTTCATCTTGAGATCTCAGCTAACACCATAATTTTCTTCTGCAACTTCACATGCCTTTTCTAGCACAAGTTCTAACCCAAGAATGTTACCATTGGTATTTTGGCCCTAATATATCTAGGGATACTGATAATTTGGGGGTTTATAGTTACAGATGCTTTTGTCTTAGAATTTTGGAGATGACATCAAATATAAATTAATAATCTACTTTCACAGGTTTTGGGGGGGCTTCTCCATTTTTATCATCTGCCTGCTGAGTGTTCTCTATGACATCACCCTCAGCCCCAGAAGCTCATGTTTGGCAAAGTTCAACCATAAATTCTCACATCATAGCCTGTGGTACCTTGTTCCTTGTGGATATTCTGCATGTTCTTGATATGCTTGCTTCTCATTTTCTTCTATCGCCATTGCCAATGTGACCTGATATGATCTTAGATTTATTACTGTATGCTGAATAACTATACTGATGTATTACTTTCAAAGGCATTTATTTTAAATATTTGGGGTGTTCCAGGAATTCTTTTTTATAGGGCTCATGTCCTCAGGTCTTTCTAAAGTTCAATAAATAGATAAACCTCTAACTAAAAAATAAATAATGTTATCACTACAAATACCTGAACATTAAAATAAATAAAAAATATTTAAAACTCTCAACCCATAGGTATAAGGACTTAGATTACATAGATCAATTTGTTGGAAGACACAAACTACCAAAATGCATTGTGTCCTTGGTGATCATTGTACTGGGAAGAAATTATTGGTTTCAGCATTGGACTCTCACCAAGCCATGGATTTATTAAGGGTAGGACACTGGTGATTTCTTCTGTAACAATGACATGGTATCAATCATATGTGAAAAGAAAAAAAAAATAACAGAAATAGGAAATGGTTCCCTCAGAAAAAGAAGACATTTCCAGCACACTGTAATAGTGCATAGAATATCCAAAATGTGGCCTCTGTCTACTGGGGCATCTGCAGAAAGCATGAACTTGTATACCTGCTGGGAGAAAGAAAAAAATGTTCTAACCTTCCAGCGAATTGGGCTTTATTATTTGAAATTATAAAAAGTAGCCATTGGTAAAGCAATATTTCTTGCAGGACTGAACATTGAATGTACATTTGCAAGAATATAAAATAGATTCCCAGAGCTATTCAATACAAAAATATTGTTAATAAATAAAGTTCAGAAATAGCCTGAATTTCCTCATTTGTTTAATTCCAACTTTACCTACACCATGGAAAGTTAAGATTTTTGCATATGTTGGATGTTTTCCAGATTGTTTCATTTAGTAAAAAATAAGGGTTAGACAGGATATACAGGAGCACTCCCTTTTAGGTAAGAAAGAAATTTACATAATAACTTATTATTGTTATTGCCTCCTACCAGGACAAGAAACAATAAGAATATATACTAGAAACAATTAAAACAAATGTTTATGAAGGGCAATGGGAAAAGATTAGTGGAGATGGAATATAGGTGAGTCATCAGTGTATTTTAACTGGGTTTATATTTGAGCCACATAAACAACAACCACGTTCAAAACATAAAATTAAATCAAAGGATAAAAATCAAGCCCAACAGACAGGTAAGAGTCTGAAAACTCAAACATGAACTATACTATTCTGTGACTAATTAATTTCTTAAGCTTGCATGATTTCCAGAATCTTTTTCTCCAATGTGAACAATTTTTACCTAAAGTAGCAATGCTTGTTCTGATGTAACATTTACTTATCAGTAATTGGCAATAAAGGATCCCAGGATTCATATGCAATGTTTAGTGTCAGAACAGCAAGGGACAACATTGGTTTTATGCTTTCTCCATTAGACTGGAGTTTACAAGGGCAGGGGCCACTTCTTATCTAGAGTGAGCAGCATGGTGAATACACAGATATGACTATTAATATACACTGAAGAATTCTTTGAATGTTTAATGCCAAGAACATATAGAGGATTGACAATTACTTCCAGGTCCAGATTTCAGAAGCTTGGCTATACACACATGGGGAAAAATGACCAGTCCCAGACCCTGTGTGAGTATATATTTGAATGTTATGGTAGTTTATCATGAGCCTAGGCTGACAAAGATGGGGTCTTGCAGGTCATTAAGACATGTGGGTAGAGCCATGGAATGGGATTATTGTCATTTATTAAAAGAGAGATACAAAGAAACTTCTCATTTTATCCTGTGAGGACACAGATGGTGCACTTCCTTACTCTCATCAAGCTGCTATAATAATTTATGGTATATTGGGTGGTTTATAAGCCATAGACACTGATTTTTCACAGTGTATAAGATAAAGGCACAAGGCAATTCAATGTTTGGTGAGGACATTTCTAATGAGTAGAAGCTTCTGGCTGTGTCATACTGTGGTGGAAGAAGCCAGCTAGCCTGTAGCACCTGTTCATTACAGCCTTAATTCCACTGATGAAGTCTTCAGCCTCAGGACCTCAACACCTCCCCAAAGACTCACCTTCTAATACCATCACCTTAATGGAGAGGAGTTCAACAAAAGCACTCAAGGGACAAAAACCTTCATATTAAAGCTTTCCATGAAAAAGCAGGTTCTCAATAGTCAATAAATCTCTTGGAAAGTTGATCTTGGAAATCTGAGCTTTCAGAAGTCCACAAAAAAAATTGTTTTTGCTTGTAAAGTATATAGTTTCTAATACTCCCTTAGAGCAGTCCAACAAGACTAAAATATATTTCAAATGATAATACTGTCTTTAAATTGTTCCTCCATTATGAACACTTGTGTGAATTTTACATAGGTTATCAACTCTTGGGCATTTCTCTATGTATGTGCCTATGTACATGCACATAAAAACAAAAAGGAGCTTGGGGATTTCTGCCATGCCCAATCCTCATATTCTGCATTTCTACAAGTCAAATTGGGAACCACCCACTTGGCCCCATCCCTGCAAGGCAGGCCCAGGCCTCCTGTGGTGTTACTCTCTGAGCTACCTCTTTAAGGTAGGAGTGAAGCCTGCTTCTACCCTGTACTCTGGACTCTGCTCTCACCTCCTCAGACCCTGCCTATACCCTGGTTAGAGCCAGGCCTTCCATTGCACCTGTACCTCCTTTTACTGCTCTATGACCTGATCATTATGTGCCAACAACTTTACCACGCTCATTTGTGCATTTCTCCCCCTCTGTTCCCACAGCTACAATGAAGCTGCCATTTGCTAGCTGTGTGACCTTAAGCAAGTTAACTTGACACAGCTGAACAGCCCTGTCCTGCAACAAGGGTGTAAACATGGCTTCTACTCATGGAATTCTTATTTCCAGTGAAGAGGGCAGACATAAAAGTCTCAAAAACAATAGTCCAGTACATGGTCATCAATGGCTCATGATGTCATTAAATGTTACCATTACTCACTGTCAATCCCATTTCAAAACATGGGAACATAAATCCCTGAAATTTAAAAAAATAATTAAGTTAACATAGCCAGTGGGCCCAGGTCTGCTCTGACTCTAGATTCCCTGCCCTCAACCAAAGCTCAAAGGTGCCACATAAAAAAGAACTAATGTAAAGCTGATAAAGGCAGTTTCATGAATGGACAAAATGAAAAGAATTGTGGGAAGGAGCCAAATCCTATATCTGACACCTGAAGAATCAGGAGATTTTACCTTCACATTGACTCCCTTCCCTTGAGAAAAAAATGCACTGAAAACAGACCACTGAGACAGGTTATTCATCAATGCAGACAATAAAGAACACTCTGAAAGTTACCAGGCTGGTTTGTGCATGTACAAGAAGTCAGAGCCACAGATTGGAAGACCTCAAATGGTTCACATGAGACCTTTTGCTTCCTGCATCTTCATTCCCTGGCTCACACAATGGCAGGCCGAGCTTGGACACTGAAGGTTCTGTGTGCTGGCAGGTGACATCCCCAGAAAATAGCATCTACACATATTTTCACAAGTTTACTCATTCTACTCAGCCATAAACAATTATGGAATTATATCATTTGTTGGAAATGAATGAACCTGGAGAACATCAAATTAAATGAAATAAATCAGACTCAGAAAGTCAATTGTCAATTGTTTTCTCTCATATGTGAAAGGTAAAAGGAAAAATGAAATGAAAAAAGAAGTGAATCTCAAAACAATTTGAGGGAGATTAATTGAGTTTAGACTGATTGAAGAGAGGATAAAAGAATGATTCAGGCACTGAGAAATGAGACTGATCAATGATGTTATGCCCATATATGTTTAGGTCACAAAGGAACATACTAATAAAATAATTATAATGTCCTAATATAAATGACATTTTTAGTACTAGTGACTGAAATTCAGCATGCTTCACCATTGAGCAACATCCCCATCACCAGTCCTTTTTTCGTATATTTTTTGAAACAGGGTTTTGCTAAGTTGCTCAAGGCTTTGCCAACAGAGCTAAAGCTGGGTGCCCAGAAAGCAAAAATATAAAGGCCTGTCCTCACCCTGGCTTATGGAGCACTCACTAGGCACCAAGTGCTAACTATCTATAACTTCATTTAATTCTCACCATAGGCTTGGGAAGCAAGTGGCATCAGCCACATCTTAAAGATAAATAAATAGAAGTTGTGAGAAGTTAAAGATCTATTCGAGCTTAGTGCGGTGGCACATGTCTGCAATCCCAGCAGATTAGGAGGCTGAGGCAGAAGTATTTTGAGTTCAAAGACAACCTCAGCAAAAGTGAGGTGCTAAGCAACTCAGTGAGACACTGTCTATGAATAAAAATACGAAATAGGACTGGGAATGTGACTCAGTGGTTACGTGCCCCTGAGTTCAATCCCAAGTACTAAAAACAAAAACAAAAACAAAATACTATTCAAGCCCCTATAAAAGCCAGAATACAAATGTATGATATGTACTCAAGACTTTGGTCCATTAACATTTATTTTATACTTGTCATAACATCTAGAAACCTCCCTGCAGGCTTAATAAATCCAATGCTTAAGGGTAGTCCCCAAAGATTTTTGTTTCACTGATTGGAGCTAAAGTCCAGGTATCACGGTAATTGACTCTAATGGTCACAATTAGGAATGGAATCACTTTTCTATTAAAATCAGGGAAGATTAGGCAAAGAGATTGGACTCACCTGCTCAATTTTGTGTGTCAATTCCACAGGAAAACTCGGGTGTGTATCTGTACTTCTGTAGTTCTCCAAAGAGCTCTCTGTGCCTCCAAACAAGAAGACTCCACAAAGCTGGGGGGAAACAAGCCAATCCCTCTGCCCACAACTTACCCCACAATACTCCCAGAGAATAAGTGTACATATAGGAGAGAATTCCAAGTGGAACCCTGGTGATAAATGGGCAATGCCATGCAAGGAAATAGGTCACAACCCACTTCAGCAAATGCAGAGGTATGGCTGGGCCAGGATGGGGGCAGGCCTCGAGGATAAACTTTTTCATGGCACATGAAGCCCGGGGCTTCTTCCTCCCCAAATGAGCCCTGCCTTATCACACATATGCTTGTTCAAATATTTATGCCCTTCTCCTATTTTATATTTCTCTTGCACATGGCTTTGGAGGTCTCATACTATGGCATTTCTTATAATTTTTTTTTCTGCATCTTTCAAACTACCCCAAAATAAACCATGTGGAATATTACCTATAGAGGTTACAGTTTTTATTTTATTTTATTTCCATTTAGTTCAAGTTTCCAAATCTCTATATCAGTGACCTGCTTTAAATGATTGTACTTTCTTTTGATTCTACATCACAGGTCTTCATTTTATTTTTTATGTTTTATATAACTTTATATATAGTACAGACAAGACTAAACTAATATTACAAAAAAAGGTTTCTCTCAGAAAAATGGCAGGTCTACCCTCTACCTGAATCAGTGAGTATGAGGACTCATCACAGGTTCCTTAGGGTGGCCTTCCAGCATGGGCTCTGACTTAGCTCCATGTTCAATCTTCCTGAATCTCCTCAGCCTGTGCCCTTCAGTTCTTCTTCTTCTTCTTCTTCTTCTTCTTCTTCTTCTTCTTCTTCTTCTTCTTCTTCTTCTTCTTCTTCTTCTTCCTCTTCTTCTTCTTTTTCCTCTTCTTCTTCTTCTCCTTCTTTGAAAATTTCAGATTAATTTTAATGTTTTGCACAGAGCCTGAATCAGAAAAATGCCAGTTTGGAAATGGTGGCATACAGAAATGACACTACCCAGAAACCAGGTGCTTCATGTGGGAAGCACCTGGTTCATGTTTGTTTGTTTTTTGTCTTTAGCATGAGCAAATAATTGTGAACCTATCTCCTTCTCTGGTCACTGAAATACAAAGAACAAGATGACATAGGAGAGCCGAAGTTGTGGGTAAGAAAAGCAGGACTTGAATTTTACATAACTACATCAATCAGAGGGACAGACTGCTCTGCAGGATTCCTTGGGTTTTCCAGTAATGACAGCTTGGTATCTGTGAAGAAGCACCTCTCTGGCTTCCTATTTCTTTACTTTAAAATAAAATTTTCTCTTCTAGTGGCTTTTCTCATGAGAAATTTTAAATAGTATAATATAAATATCATAGCTATGAGTGTGATTGCTAAACTGTATTTACTACTCTGCCAATATACAAAAGCAATTGATGATTCTCACCTCTATTTCTCAGAAATAGCTGCCATTTATTTGTCCAAATATTGTCCAGGGTTTTGCTCATCATGAATTAAGGAGTTTGCTCACTGGAATTAAGGAATTTCACAGCAGATATGCACACAGGACTGATATCTGTTGAGTGATTGATTTTGTCTTCCTTGAGGTGCCAGCCATTCTCTCTAGTGTTCTTCATAGATTTTCAGCAAAAGTAGTGAGTAGTGCCATATGGTATAGGATGCTGCCTCCATGAACTATGGTCTCAAACCCTTTGCTTGAAACCAAACTAATCTCATCTCCCTGATTCCCTTTGTCCATTTTTACCTCAGTGAATAGAAGGGGAGGATAGGGAGGGTTGGCAATAGTGGTGAAGTTGAGCTGTATGAGAATGACAAAACAAAGCATGTGAGCATGCACACACATAGCAAAGTGGTGAGTAAATAATAAGATTTATCAGTCAGTTTACCCCTAAAACACAGTCAGGATGATTCTCACACTTTAGATGAGAGAACATATGTTCCCTCCATTCACTGCTTTACAGTACAATCTCCCCACCCAGAGGGTTCTAAAAACCCAACCTTGAAATGGGGTTTTCAGAGGGCTTTCCTCCTTCTGTAATTGTCTCTACTTTTTTCCTGACCTTCAGTTCATGTCCACTACCCAAGAAGTTCTGACTAGTTTGTGGGAACATGGATAATGATGCATGTATCATGCAGTCCCTCAAGATGTTCATAATTCCTTGATCCATATTATAAGGCAAATCTTAACAATGAGGGTCTTCCAGTCTATCAAATCTAACTATCAAATCTAGCAAACAAAAGTTCTGATTTTTTGGACATTTTTTTCATGTATGATCTTTTTTTCTCATGTACTCCCTTGGTCTTTCTTTCCTCTCACCAGATATAAATTCTTCAAATGTGAACTATTTCAAAAACTTATGTTAGACTCACTATGATTTATACATTCTCACACAGAGAATTTCCAGTCCAGAGACAGCTTAATGCCTGGTACAAGATGGTATTCAGGTGCCAAACCAGAATCATTGCTCAATAGACCTTATATGTTTCACAGATCATCCCACTGTTGAGGAAGTGATTATGCTCTGTCCTCTGATCTCCTAGAATGTGCTGTGCTAAGAGTAGACTTGATGGGCACAAGCTGGGAAGGGATATGTCACAGGATTTCTCTTAGTTTATCTTTATCAATACTACCCATGCCCTAGGATGCTTTCTAACAACAACGGTTCAGCAGCATGGCCATTACTATAGATTTTTCCTTACAATACTGCTATAATATATTTAAATAATTTTAATCATATGTACTTTATTTGCATCATTTAGTAATAAGATTGTGGTTCCAAACTAGAGATAGCAGGATAAGTATATTTTCTGTGGTTTCTCCTGTCACTAAATGGGGGAAATTAGTTGTGGATTACATAAAATGTTGTCCCCTTTGCTGCAGTCTGGCTGAGCACAATTCAGGAGCCACTTGTCAAAAGAAACTAACTTTATTTTTAGAACTACAAACGCCAAAACAGCTCCTCAGGAAAAAACCCTCAGAGCCCAACTGCCACCACTGGCTTCCACAAGCCTCTCACCCACACAAGCCTCACCACCTCCCACAATCCTCCTGCTCTTGAGGCCGATTGGCTGGGTCGTGTGAGCGGAGCCAAAGAAGTCCCCCAATGAGCAGCTCCGTGGTCTGAAAGGGCAGGGAAACATATGGTCCTTACCCGTCTTCGGATGAGCTGACATCAGGGCATCAGCCTCCTGTCTTAGGTTGGTACCATTGTAATTGGATCTTACCCGTCATTGACTACCGGTCCAGTATACAGCCACACCTGTGGAGAGGTCTTTGTCATGACAAGCAGAAGGGAGGAAGATACACCAAGCCAATTGATGGCTCTTGTTGGAAAAATTGTACCACCGATGACATCATCAGCAAAAATACCCCAACACTACCACAAGTCGCTGCACCAACAGATAGTTCACAATGCATACAAGTGAGTTCACAATGCATACAAGTGACACATAGTTTAGGCAAGTTCTGCAAGCAGTTCAGTGATGGCTATTGCAGAAACTGTAGATTAGTTTTATCTTTGTCTCCACCGGCACTGGGATGAAGATAGGAATTCTGGCAATAATGGCTAAAGAAAAAATTATGTAACATTCCAGAAGGCACTAAAAGAAAACAATTTTCTTAACAATTTACATTGTCTTCACTGGCACTGGGATGAAGATAGGAATTCTGGCAATAATGGCTAAAGAAAAAATTGTGTAACATTCCAGAAGGCACTAAAAGAAAACAATTTTCTTAAAAATTTACATTGTCTTCACTGGCACTGGGATGAAGATAGGAATTCTGGCAATAATGGTTAAAGAAAAAATTGTGTAACATTCCAGAAGGCACTAAAAAAAACAGTTTTCTTAACAATTTACATTATCTTGAAGAGTATTATTAAATATAATGAAAAGGAGGGCTGGGGATGTGGCTCAAGTGGTAGCGCGCTCGCCTGGCATGCGTGCGGCCCGGGTTCGATCCTCAGCACCACATACAAACAAAGATGTTGTGTCCGCCGAGAACTAAAAAATAAATATTAAAAAATTCTCTCTCTCTCTCCTCTCTCTCTCTCTCTCCTCTCTCACTCTCTCTTTAAAAAAAAAATAAATATAATGAAAAGGAAAGGTGAAAGTAAACAAACAGATCTGTTGACTTCCTTTTTTGTTTACATATTAAAACAATTCTTAACAGTTATTTACCCAATTTAAATTAAACCATTTAAATCACATGAATAAAAAAAAAATTGGATCCATTTTTTCATGAGTGCTCATCATATATGATATATGGACATACATACATTCAAACATATAACACAAAACACAAGTATGCAGACATAATATATACGTACAACACATAACATAATAGTAAAGGCCTTATAACTTTTTACAGGTGAAATCTCCATTGCAATGTGTAAAAACTCTATAGTCAAAAAAAAAAAATAGAGGGAAGATAGGAAGATGGCGGCGATGGGAGTGCATCACCCCAGTGCGCCGCGTCACTGTGCGGGAGAAAGACGAGGTGAAACAGCTGAAGGCTACCTTGTTGGGAATTTCCAGTGAAATTGAGGTGCTCCAGAATCTAGTGGACGGATTTCCATCGTGTGAGGTTCGGCTGCGGGGGCTCGGTCGCGGGCGATTTCTCTGCACGGAGGGTAGCAGAGCCTGATCGGCGGACCGCCCCTCAGCTGGAGTCTGCGGCGCGCACTGGGTAGCGGCGAGGTACCAGAGCGGGAGTACAGCGATGCGGATTCTGGGGGCTCCTGCCAGCGGTGCAATGGCCGTGCTTAGTGCTGAGTTCTGGCTTTGAGACAGAGGAGAGAAGCGGTCCAGTTCGATTCTCGACACCGGTCGGACCACGGAGGAGAACAGAAGCCGCCATCTTGGAGAGCTGATGTAATCATCCCTGTTTTCTACTGATCTCAGCTCATTCAACTATGGAACAGGTGATTTAAGGCTGGTATTTGCCTGCGTCTCGCAGACATATCACTCAGGCTCGGGGCTGGAGAACCTGAGGAGAATACTCCTCGGGGCTCACTCCTGGCAAGGCGTGCGCCGGGCTTTGAGCGGCCAGATTCTGGTTCCCCGGGCTGCTTTGGCCCAGGGCTGGGGAACCTGCGGGGACTACGTGTTGAGGCCAGCTCCAAGTGGAATGTGCGCTGAGGGGCAGCTGGGCTCTGACTCCCGGAACAGTTTTGGCCCAGGGCTGGGGAGCCCACAGGGACTGCGTCTTTGAGCCTGCTCCCAGTGGAGCATGCACCGAGCTGGGAGAGTTTGGAGCTGCCGGGCTCGGGCTCCCGGGGCTGCTTTGGCCTGGGGCTGGGGAACCCTCGGGGGTCGCTCTGTGGAGCCTGCTCCTAGCGGGGTGTGGCTGGGATTGGAGAGGCTGGGTTCTGGCTCCCGAAGTTGCTTTAGCCCAGGGCTGGGGAACCTGCGGGGACTGCTTCTCGGTCCGGGTCCTGCTGGGTGCTGTGGGGGCCTGGGGGGCAGGGTGGAGCTGCCGCCTGCACCCAGAGCAGGCCAAGTGACCCGCCGGCATGGTATCACGACACCCCAACTGCAGCTGGGACCGAAGAGAGTAGCCGCCCACACCTAGAACAGGACCAGCGACCCGACGGCGGGTAGCCAAGTCACCCCATTTGGAGTAGGGGCTGTACAGAGCCGCCGTCTGAGCCTGCAAGGTAGGCAGACCTGCGACCCACTGGCAGGACAGGCCCGGTAGCCTGCCAGTGTGGTGGACAAGTAGCACCGAGGCAGTCACGTCACACTGGTTGGAGTAGGGGTGGAGCAGAGCCGCCGTCCATGTCCGGAAAAGGCCCAGCGACCCATTGGAGAGGCAGTCAGGTACCCCCACTTTGAGTGGGGGCTGAGCAGAACTGCCGCCCGAGCCCGCAAGGTAGGCAGAACTGCGACCCACCGGCAGAACAGGCTTAGAGGCCAACCAGCGTGGTAGACACGTCACACCAATTGGAGTAGGGGCGGAGCAGAGCCACCGCCCACATCTGTATCAGGACCAATGACCTGAGGGCGTGGTAGTTACGTCACCACAATTGGAGAGGGGGCAGAGCAGAGCCACCACCCACGCCCGCAGGGTGGGCAGACCTGTGACCAACCAGCATGGTAGATAGATCACCCTAATTAGAGGAGGAGCACAGCCACTACCCGCCCTGCAAGGGAGATATCCCAACTATACAAGAGCAATCTAAATAAATAGGGGGAAAATTTCAAAAACACAACAGTTTCACCAAGCAGAAAGAAACATGAGCAGTAGGAAAAGACAAGGAAAGAAAGGACCACAAGCAATGCAGGTCAACTCAACTTTAGAAGAGGTAATAGCTGCAACAGATGGAATGTCAGATAAAGAGTTCAGGATATACATGCTTCAGATGATCTGGAGTCTCAAGGAAGACATGAGACAGCAAAATCAGACAATGAAAGATCACTTTGACAAGGAACTACATAAACAAATCCAGGAAGTAAAAGATCAATTTCACAGGGAGATAGAGGTAATAAAAAACAAACAAATAGAAATCCTAGAAATTCAGGAAGCAATAAACCAACTTAAAACCTCAATTTACAATACTACCAGAAGAGTAGATCACTTAGAAGATAGAACATCAGACAATGAAGACAAAGTATTTCAACTTGAAAAGAACATAGACAGCTCAGCAAGTCTGCTAAGAAACCATGAGCAGAACATCCAAGAAATATGGGATAACATTAAAAGACCAAACTTAAGAGTCATTGGGATACAGGATGGCACAGAGCTCCAAACCAAAGGAATAAACAATCTATTCAATGAAATAATATGAGAAAACTTCCCAGACTTGAAGAATGAAACAGAATCCCAAATCCTAGAAGCCTACAGGACGCCGAAAGTGCAAAATCATAAGAGATCCACACCTAGACACATTATAATGAAGATGCCCAACATACAGAATAAGGAGAGAATTTTAAAAGCTACAAGAGAAAGGAAGCAGATTACATTTAGGGGTAAACCAATCAGGATAACAGCTGATCTCTCAACACAGACTCGGAAAGCTAGAAGATCCTGGAATAACATATTTCAAACACTGAAAGAAAATGGGTTCCAACCAAGAATCATGTATCCGGCAAAATTAAGCTTCAGGATGGAAAATGAAATTAAAACCTTCCACGATAAACAAAAGTTAAAAGAATTTGCAGCTAGAAAACCATCTCTTCAAAAAATCCTTGGCAAAACATTACAGGAAGAGGAAATGGAAAATAACAATGAAAACCAACAGTGGGAGGTAGGACAGTAAAGGGGGGAAAGTAATCAAAGAGGAAAACAAATCAGGTTTAGTAACATTAATAAACAAATATGGCTGGAGGAACAGACCATATCTCAATAATAACCCTAAATGTTAATGGCTGAAACTCACCAATTAAGAGACACAGGCTAGTTGAATGGATCACAAAACAAGACCCAACAATATGCTGCCTACAGGAGATGCATTTGATAGGAAAAGATATACATAGACTGAAGGTGAAAGGTTGGGAAAAATCATACCACTCATATAGACTGCGGAAACAAGCAGGAGTGTCCATACTCATATCTAAGAAAATAGATTTCAAGCCAAAGTTAATCAAAAGGGATAAAGAGGGACACTACATACTGCTCAAGGGAACCATACACTCTACCACGCGGCCTGCGCAGTGGTTTCATTAATGAGGTTCTGGCATTAAGTTAGTTAGAAGAGATCAAAATAAAACACACAGACAGTACCTTATTTTAATGCTAGGTCTGAGACGGCTCGCCTCCCTGGTTCCCCGCCTCCAGCCGCCCAGCAGGGCAGCGAGGATTACTCTGGGCTAGCAGGAGAGAGAGAGAGCGAACACGCCAGGGAGTAGCCTTTTATTTGGGGGACAAGAGATTCAGGGGAGAATTCCATCCAATGAAGGTTGAGGGGGGGCTGCACTCCAAGGTCAGGGTCAGTTATTGGGTCTCCGGGGTCAGTGGTCACGCACACCCCCACACGGATGGGCTCTCTCATCAGGAAAGGGTCGGGATAACTCCGACACAGCCAGAGTGTCTCAGGCCCTTAACGGGAGTCACCCAATCACGTGTCAGAATGGCTCCCCACAATACACCAACAAGACATAACAATCATAAATATATATGCCCCAAACAATGGTGCAGCTATGTTCATCAAGCAAACTCTTCTCAAGTTCAAGAGTCTAATAGACCACCATACAATAATCATGGGAGACTTCAACACACCTCTCTCACCACTGGACAGATCTTCCAAACAAAAGTTAAATAAGGAAACTATAGAACTCAATAACACAATTAACAACCTAGACTTAATTGACATATATAGAATATACAACCCAACATCAAGTAGTTACACTTTTTTCTCAGCAGCACATGGATCCTTCTCAAAAATAGATCATATATTATGTCACAGGGCTACTCTTAGACAATATAAAGGAGTAGAGATAATACCTTGCATCTTATCTGATCATAATGGAATGAAACTGAAAGTCAATGATAAAAGAAGGAAGGAAAAATCATGCATCACTTGGAGAATGAACAATAGGTTACTGAATGATCAATGGGTTATAGAAGACATTAAGGAGGAAATTAAAAACTTCTTAGAGTTAAATGAAAACACAGACACAACATATTGGAATCTATGGGACACATTGAAAGCAGTTCTAAGAGGAAAATTCATTGCTTGGAGCTCATTCCTTAAAAAAAGAAAAAACCAACAAATAAATGATCTCATATATAATCTCAAAATCCTAGAAAAAGAAGAGCAAAACAACAGCAAAAGAAATAGAAGGCAAGAAATAATTAAAATCAGAGGTGAAATTAATGAAATCGAAACAAAAGAAACAATTGAAAAAATTGACAAAACTAAAAGTTGGTTCTTTGGAAAAATAAATAAGATTGACAGACCCTTAGCCATGCTAATGAAGAGAAGAAGAGAGAGAACCCAAATTACTAGCATACGGGATGAAAAAGGCAATATCACAACAGACACTTCAGAAATACAGAAGATAATCAGAAATTATTTTGAATCCTTATACTTCAATAAAATAGAAGATAATGAAGGCATAGATAAATTTCTTAAGTCATATGATCTGCCCAGATTGAGTCAGGAAGATATAGACAGCCTAAACAGACCAATAACAATAGAGGAAATAGAAGAAACCATCAAAAGACTACCAACTAAGAAAAGCCCAGGACCGGATGGGTATACAGCAGAGTTTTACAAAACCTTTAAAGAGGAACTAACACCAATACTTTTCAAGCTATTTCAGGAAATAGAAAAAGAGGGAGAACTTCCAAAGACATTCTACGAGGCCAACATCACCCTGATACCTAAACCAGACAGAGACACTTCAAAGAAAGAAAACTACAGACCAATATCTCTAATGAACCTAGATGCAAAAATCCTCAATAAAATTCTGGCGAATCAGATTCAAAATCGCATCAAAAAAATTATACACCATGATCAAGTAGGATTCATCCCTGGGATGCAAGGCTGGTTCAATATACAGAAATCAATAAATGTTATTCACCACATCAATAGACTTAAAAATAAGAACCATATGATCATCTCGATAGATGCAGAAAAAGCATTCGACAAAGTACAGCATCCCTTTATGTTCAAAACTCTAGAAAAATTAGGGATAACAGGATCATACCTCAACATTGTTAAAGCAATCTATGATAAGCCACAGGCCAGCATCATTCTGAATGGAGAAAAATTGAAGGCATTCCCTCTAAGATCTGGTACAAGACAGGGATGCCCTCTCTCACCACTTCTGTTCAACATAGACCTCGAAACACTGGCCAGAGCAATTAGACAGACGAAAGAAATTAAAGGCATAAAAATAGGAAAAGAAGAACTTAAATTATCACTATTTGCGGATGATATGATTCTATACCTAACAGACCCAAAAGGGTCTACAAAGAAACTGTTAGAGCTAATAAATGAATTCAGCAAAGTGGCAGGATATAAAATCAACACGCATAAATCAAATGCATTCCTGTATATCGGCGACAAATCCTCTCAAAAGGAAATGAGGACAACTACTCCATTCACAATATCCCCCCAAAAAATAAAATACTTGGGAATCAACCTAACAAAAGAGGTGAAAGACTTATACAATGAAAACTACAGAACCCTAAAGAGAGATATAGAAGAAGACCTCAGAAGATGGAAAAATATACCCTGTTCATGGATAGGCAGAACTAACATCATCAAAATGGCAATATTACCAAAAGTTCTCTATAAGTTCAATGCTATGCCAATCAAAATCACAACAGCATTTCTTGTAGAAATAGATAAAACAATCATGAAATTCATATGGAAAAATAAAAGACCCAGAATAGCAAAAACAATGCTAAGCATGAAGTGTGAATCAGGTGGTATAGCGATACCAGAGTTCAAACTATACTACAGAGCAATAGTCACAAAAACAGCATGGTACTGGTACCAAAACAGGCAGGTGGACCAATTGTACAGAATAGAGGACACAGTAACCAATCCACAAAACTACAACTATCTTATATTTGATAAAGGGGCTAAAAGCATGCAATGGAGGAAGGATAGCAGCTTCAACAAATGGTGCTGGGAAAACTGGAAATCCATTTGCATCAAAATGAAACTGAATCCCTTTCTCTCAACATACACCAAAGTTAACTCAAAATGGATCAAGGAGCTTGATATTAAATCAGAGACATGGCGTCTGATAGAAGAAAAAGTTGGCTATGATCTACATACTGTGGGGTCAGGCTCCAAATTCCTCAATAGGACACCCATAGCGCAAGAGTTAACAACTAGAATCAACAAATGGGACTTACTCAAACTAAAAAGTTTTTTCTCAGCAAAACAAACAATAAGAGAGATAAACAGGGAGCCTACATCCTGGGAACAAATCTTTACTCCACACACTTCAGATAGAGCCCTAATATCCAGAGTATACAAAGAACTCAAAAAATTAGACAATAAGATAACAAATAACCCAATCAACAAATGGGCCAAGGACCTGAACAGACACTTCTCAGAGGAGGACATACAATCAATCAATAAGTACATGAAAAAATGCTCACCATCGCTAGCAGTCAGAGAAATGCAAATCAAAACCACCTTAAGATACCATCTCACTCCACGTAAGATTGGCAGCCATTATGAAGTCCAACAACAACAAGTGCTGGAGAGGATGCGGGGAAAAGGGTACACTTATTCATTGTAGGTGGGACTGCAAATTGGTGCAGCCAATTTGCAAAGCAGTATGGAGATTTCTTGGAAATACCTCGGTAAAGACAGAGGATGAGGGGAAAGCTAATTATGGAGAAACAAACTAAATTAGGGGAAAAAAAGAGATAAATAATCAAACATGGCAGGAAGTACAAACCATATATCAATAGTAACTCTAAACGTTAATGGCTTAAACTCTCCAATAAAGCCACATAGGTTGGGAACATGGATTAAAAAAACAAATCCAACAATATGCTGCCTCCAGGAGACACATCTGATTGGAAAAGACATACACAGGCTCAAGGTAAAAGGTTGGGAAAAAATATACCAAGCACACAGTCCTCGTAAGCAAGCAGGCGTGGCCATTCTCATATCGAATAAAATCGACTTCAAGACTAAGTTAATCAAAAGGGATAAAGAAGGACATTATATACTGTTAAAAGGAACCATTCACCAATTATCAATATTTATGCACCAAATAATGGCGCTGCGACGTTCATAAAACAAACTCTCCTCAAGCTCAAGAATCAAATAGACCACAACACAATAATCATGGGTGACTTCAACACACCTCTCTCACCATTGGACAGATCCTCCAAACAAAAGTTGAATAAAGAAACTATTGACCTCAATATCAAAATCAATAACCTAGACTTAACTGACATATATAGAATATATCAACCATCATCAAATGGATATACTTTTTTCTCAGCAGCACATGGAACCTTCTCAAAAATCGATCATATATTATGCCATAGGGCAACCCTCAGTAAATATAAAGGGGTTGAGATAATACCATGCACTTTTTCAGATCATAATGGAATGAAACTGGAAATCAATGATAAAAGAAGGAAGGAAAAATCCTACATCACATGGATAATGAACAATACGTTACTGAATGATCAATGGGTTACAGAAGACATAAAGGAGGAAATCAAAAAATTCTTAGAGATAAATGAAAATACAGACACAACATATCGGAATCTACGGAACACAATGAAAGCAGTTTTAAGAGGAAAATTCATCGCCTGGTGGTCATTCCTCAAAAAAAGAAAAAACCAACAAATAAATGAGCTCACACTTCATCTCAAAGCCCTAGAAAAGGAAGAGCAAAACAATAGCAAATGTAGCAGAAGGCAAGAACTAATTAAATCAGAGCAGAAATCAATGAAATTGAAACAAAAGAAACTATTGAAAAAATTAACAAAACAAAAAGTTGGTTCTTTGAAAAAATAAATAAGATCGACAGACCCCTAGCCATACTAACGAAGAGAAGAAGAGAGAGAACTCAAATCACTAACATGCGGGATGAAAAAGGCAATATTACAACAGACGCTTCAGAAATACAGAAAACAATTAGAAATTATTTTGAAAACCTATATTCCAATAAAATAGAAGAAAGTGAAGAAATCGATAAATTTCTTAAGTCATATGATTTGCCCAGACTGAGTCAGGAGGAAACTCGCAACTTAAACAGACCAATATCAATAGATAAAATAGAAGAAGCAATTAAAAAACTTCCAACCAAGAAAAGCCCAGGACCGGATGGGTATACAGCGGAGTTCTACAAAACCTTTAAAGAAAAATTAATACCAATACTTTTCAAGTTATTTCAGGAAATAGAAAAAGAGGGAGCTCTTCCAGATTTCTTTTTGATGACAAAAATTGGAGTATTATGGGGAGATACAGAAGGTTGTATATGTCCTTCTGCTAATTGTTGTTTGACCAGATCATGGGCTACTTGTATCATTTCTTTAGTCAAGGGCCACTGAGGAACCCATACTGGTCTTTCTGATTTCCATGTAATTTTTATTGTCTCAGTGGCCCTTTGTGTAAATCCAACCCATGTCTGTCTCTTCCTTGATCTATTTGTATTGGTGCTGCTATACCTTGTTCTTGTTTTTCTAATCTTTTTCCTTTCCTAAAACCTTGTCTAGCCATAATAGTGGGTGCATTTTGATTGATATTATTTGTTAATGTCAAACCTAATTGATCTAAGACATCTCGTCCCCATAAATTTACAGGAAGATGATCCAATACATATGGCTGTATAGTACCTTCACATCCTTCAGGATACTTCCAATCTAATACCATTGCACTTCTATGGGTATTAGTCGCCACTCCTAGGCCTCAAAGCATTTGAGTGGCTTGTTGTAATGGCCAATGTTTTGGCCATTCTTGACGAGAGATGATGCTAAGGTCTGCACCTGTATCCAGTAGCCCATTAAATTCATGTCCTTGAATATTTAGTTTTAGCATGGGGCAAGAATCTAAATTTAAAGAAAGCATAGCCCAATCTACACCTGTGGAGCCTAATCCCTTGGAACCTCTTTCTACAGCATGACTGGAAAATTTATCATGTAGGCTTGGTATTATTAGTAACTGTGCTATTCTATCTCCTGGTGAAATTACTGATATACCCTTTGGAGAACTGGCTATAATTTTTATTTCACCTTCATAATCGGGATCAATTACCCCAGGACTTATCAAAAGTCCTTTTAGAGTAGAAGAGCTGCGTCCCAATAATAAGCCTACTGTTCCTTTAGGAAGAGGTCCTTTCACCCCTGTGGGAATGATTTTAACTCCCATCTCTGGAGTTAGTACTGATCTGGCAGAGGCGCAGATGTCCAACCCTGCGCTCTCTCTGGTTTGTCTGATGAGGGATCTGATGGACAATGTGTCCTGGGCACTACCCTGATGGGGTTGCTGGGTTCCTCCAGTGCTCCGTATATTTGTGGTTTGGGGCCCTGGAGCATTGGGGCCCCCTGTCCAGTTTTTGGCAATGGAGCCCGATGCCTTTGTCCACGATATTGTGGATAAACACCTTGTCCTTGTTTGTTTTTTGATAATGGAGTACCCTCTATGGTGGTTTGAGAATGGCATTCATTAGCCCAATGTAATTGAGTACCCTCTATGGTGGTTTGAGAATGGCATTCATTAGCCCAATGTCTCCCTCTATGGCATCGTGGGCAAATACCCGGTATTCTACTCCTTTGATACCTAGTTTTGTTAAACCCTCCTCCTATGGGGCAATTCCTTTTAAAATGTCCTGTTTGTTGACAATTGTAGCATGTTCTTGGCCTGGCATATAAAGCCTGTTTTACTGCAGCTGCCACAATTTGCCCTTGTTCATTAATGTCTCTGGCATCTAAAGCCTGTTTTACTGCAGCTGCCATGACTTGCTCTTGTTCATTAATGTCTCTACATAATTTAATATATGTGTTTAAATCTTCCTGTTTCCATGGTCTAATGATATCTCTGCACCAATGATTTGCTTGGTCATAAGCCAGTTGTTTTATTAATGGCATTGCTTGTTCTGTATTCCCCAAAATTCTGGTAGCTGTTTGAATAAGCCTATCTACAAATTCAGCGTAAGGTTCATTAGCTCCTTGTATTACCTAAGATAATTGACCTTGTAAACCTCCATGTCCTTGTAAAGTCTTCCATGCCCTAATCACCTCTACAGCAATTTGTGAGTATACGCCATGATCATATGCAATTTGTTGCTGCTGATCCTCATAAGGTCCCTTTCCTAACAACATATCTAGATTTCTCTGAGGATAACCAGCTGCTGCATTTCGCCTAGCCATCTCCTTGCAAAATTCCTCATTGGCAACCTTCCATAACAGGTATTTACCTCCATTTAGCACAGCTTTACACATTTTAGCCCAATCTGCTGGCGTCATGTTCAAGTTGTTAATGGATTCGACTAAGCTTACAGTGAAGGGTGCTTGAGGACCATAGGTTGTTACAGCCTCTTTTAGCTCCTTCACTGTTTTGAAATTTAAACCCCGGTAAATTTGCTGCCTTCCTACCTCAAATACAGGGCATGTTAATACTTGAGATCCTGTCTCAGGATCCCAACTATCAACTGCGGGGGTTGGGAGCCTCCTAGCATATGGAGGTGGTGCTGTTGATTGGACACTTATACCCTCTGGTGATAGAATGCTGTTAGTAGCAGTCTCCTGTAGAGGTGGTGCTGTTGGTTGGACACTTATGCTCTCTGATAGAAAGGTGTTATTAGCAGTCTCCTGTTGTAACTTTTCCCCTGATGGCTTTTTCTGCTTTACACTTTCTTCCTCTGACTAGTTCGAAAGACCTTCTCTTTTACTTGAATCTTTTCCTCTTTCTGACTAACTTGAGAGACCTTCTCTTTTACTTGAATCAATATGTCTTCTCCTTCCTCTACCTTTGTCTGAATTGAAGGCTTTGGACTAAGCAAACCAGATATGAACGTCCACAATGGCAATGTGCCAACTGGCAGAGTCCCTGGGTTGTTCTTTTCTATTCTTTTTAAATCTTCACCATGATGGTTCCATTGTTATATATTTAACAACTCCTCCTTAAAAAGCCATGGGCTATATTTTTGTATTGTATCAATGTATGCCCTGACTGCTCTTGATTTTACTGGGATGCCTCCTTCCTCTAAAAATTTACTTAACAGTCTTTCGGTTTATTTTTTTACTAATTGCTGATCCCGTATTTCTACTATAATACAACCCAACAGGATAACACCAAACAAAACTGAGACAGAATGAAATAAAATTGGAACAAAAATTCATTATATCAGCCTTTCTATCCTCCAGAAATGTGCATCCGTCCTTTCTCCCTATCTGTTCCTCAGACGCAAATAGTTTTTCCTCAGATGTGAGCGGTTTTTCTTCCTTCTCACTCATCTCCAGGGACAGGCAACTTAAAACAAAAATGAAGCAAAACAAAAGAGGAAACATAGAATGGCTACCCATTCTCTCACCCTGCCCTCAGGGGCAAGCAGTTTACTTACCCTCAGTCGCTCCCCATGCGAGCCACCAAATGCCGCAGTCTGGCTGGGCACAATTCAGGAGCCACTTGTCAAAAGAAACTAACTTTATTTTTAGAACTACAAACGCCAAACAAAACAGCTCCTCAGGAAAAAACCCTCAGAGCCCAACTGCCACCACCGACTTCCACAAGCCTCTCACCCACACAAGCCTCACCACCTCCCACAATCCTCCTGCTCTTGAGGACGATTGGCTGGGTCATGTGGGCGGAGCCAAAGAAGTCCCCCAATGAGCAGCTCCGTGGTCTGAAAGGGCAGGGAAACAGCCCAATGAACATCACCGCAGAGGAGCCAATCAGCTAGATGTTGCTGGGGCTGCTGTGAGCCAATAATCAGCTTTGCAGTCTCATGGGCAGGGAAACAGCCCAATGAACATCACCACAGAGGAGCCAATCAGCTAGATGTTGCTGGGGCCACTGTGAGCCAATCATCAGCCGGCAGCTGGAAGTTTCTTGCAGCTGGCAGTTTGCTGGGGCCCCTTTGGCTGTGGCTCTCAACACCCCTTCTTTAATGCACAATATCAGAAAACAGTCTAAATTTTACTGAGAGTAATAGTAATTTACTCTCAGAAAACAATTTTCCAATTGCTTTAAGGCAGTGAACAAACAAATCTATGAGTTTCTGAATATTATTGCAAATTTACAGCACCTATATACTGCTTTTCATTTCTCTGGTTTCTAGGATAGCACATTTCTTGGTCAGACTTAATATTCTCATCCAACAGCCTTCAGCCACAGGTGAGTAAAACATGTCATTCATTGAGTGGTATAATGCTTGATTTTATAAGTTTCAAATGTATAAAATGAATTAAAGCAGATGCTTTTATGTCAAAGAAATGGTGTGAAAGAATTCAATTTTTTTTTGTTCCATAATAAACTATTTTTTTCAATGAGAAAAGACAATTTTGAAAAAAAAAATTGAATCCGGAGTGCTCAATCACTGAGCAACATCTTCATCAATTTTATATTTTATTTTGAGGCAGTGTCTGTACACATTGCTTTAGGCTATTTTTAAGTTACTGAGGCTGGCTTTGAAATTGTGATCCTCATCTCTCAGACTCCTGAGCCAGTGGGAATACAGGTATGTGCCACTGTAACTGTCCTAAAACAATTTTTAAAGTCCCAAAGCAGAAAATCTTCCTAGATTGTAAGAAAGACAATGAAACTGACAGAGGGTGATGAGGGCAAAATGCAGAATAGAGGAAAAAGTAAATTTAACTCTTAGGTTTTACAGCACATAGGGGGATTATAGTCTATAATAATTACTTACACAATTCAATATAACCAGAGAAGATATCTCCAGCTTCAAACATAAAAATGATAATATTTGAGAAGACAGAAATTATGCTTATTAAAAAACTACACACTGCTTACACCTGTTGAACTGCAGTACTTCATTCCATAATCAGGGACAAATACTAGATCTCAATTAAAAATTAAAATTAACAAAAATTATGCCTTCAATTTTTTAACCAAGGAGATATATCACCTTTGGTTTTTAAACAGTATCCCATGTTCATGAATATTTAACTTTTCAGTTTCTCTTGGTGTCTTGCCTTGTGTATCTATATATTCTAAAGAGTCATGAAACAATTTAGCTTCACATTCATAATTTTATGATGACATTTTTGTGGCTGTAAGTGATTTTAAGCACATATCTATTATTTCAGACAATTGAATTAAAACATAAACATGGCTAGAATTAAAAATATTCCATCACGTGGTCAACATCAAATTTTTTTGTATCAACTTTATGCTTAGGCCTCTGAACTGAAGAATTGCTTCCTTTATGAAGAAGAAAATTCAGTCTCTTGTGGTGGTTCATCTTTCAGGCTAGGATCAAATGCTTTTTCTTTAATAAAAATGCATTACATTACAATGAAATTACTGTGAATCTGTTTTAACTATGAGTTTTTACAACTACCCTAATTTCATATCACTGAGTAGAAAATGTTATAGTATATTTCTACTAATATTTGATAAGTGGACATGAGTAATATAGGGTAACTTTTCAGGTGATTATTATAACAGGTAGGTAAAATGAATAGCCATAATATATATATAAAAAGCAATGCTATAAGTGTCTAATATAGAATGAGAACTGAGAGAGTATAAACTTATATAGACAGAAGAGAATAGCAGCCACCAGGGGCTGAGAAAGAGGATCAATGAGGAATTCTTATTTGATAGCTACATGACAGTGTAGTACAATTAAAAAGTGCTGTAGATGGATGGTGAATGTTCTCACAATAGTATGAAGGTGGTTACTGAATCTGACCTGTGCTTTTAGAAAGCATCCAAATGATAAAATTTATTTAATAAAAAGTTCCCAATGGCCTTTATTATGATAAGTGAAATATACTGGATACAGAAGGACAAACACCACATGGTCTCACTCATTAAAAAAAATAAAAAGATGTCACCAGAGAATCAGAAAAGAAGAGAAAGGACAGATGTCAAGAGTTCAGTAAAGGACACCAAGATCAGAGTGGAGGAATCACTTCTGGTACTTATTTGCACATTAGGGTAATGATTGGTTAAAATGACCTAAAGTGTGCTTCAAAATAAAATATTGTCACATAAAAATGTTTAATATTTGAAGAGATTAAAATACTTAATACTATGGTCTGACTACTATGATTTATGTACATGTATTGAATAAGCACAATGTACCCCACAAAAAAATGGACATTTAAAAACACATCTTTAGAGGCTGGGACTGTAGCTAAGTGGTAGACCATTTGCCTCACAAGTGTGAGACCCTGGGTTCAATCTTCATCACCACATAAAACAAATAAGTAAATAGATAAAGATATTGTGTCCATCTACAACTAAAAATATTTTTAAAAATTTTTACAAAGCATTTCCAGTGACCTTAAAAGGAGTTGTAAAAAATTCTATACAACATTAGAATCTACATGTCAAAATTCTAAAAATATCAAAATATATCTTTCTAAATGTTTTAAGGCATTTTATTGAATTGGGTCCAAATCCTTTCTTTTTACCCCATAGATTGAACCCAGCATTGATTAATCATCGAGCACCATCCTTAGCCATATTTATTTATTTATTTATTCATTTTTGTTTTGAGATAGGATTTGAATAAGTTGTGTGATCCCTTACTAAGCTGTTTGAGGCTTGCCTCAAATTTATGATTTTTCTGGTTCTTCCTCCCAAGTTGCTGCAATTACAGATGTGGGATACCTTGCAATCTGTCCAAAAAGGTGAAGAAATTTTTGTTATAGATTTAGTTAAGCAGCAGTCTGTTCTGCCCTGCCTTTAAAGGGTATGTTGCCTTAAGTAGAAGAAGTCCTTTTTTTCTGTGTAAAATGTTTCACATGACTTCAAAATGTCAAATTCAAATTATAGAAAAATTCATGAAAATTGTTGGCATTGATAACTCATACACCACAGCATTTTGTAGAATTCTGTAACATAGGATTATTTATTAGAGAAATATTAAGGACATCAAACCTATATCAAGCATTGGGAAAATTACTGAATATCTCAAGTGTGCTTTGTATTTTTATACAATTGGCCTTGATATTTATATGGGGTTCCAAATATTTTTTTTCTGTGTCTTATTAATGATCTCCCCAATGTACCTGCTCCTGAGGTTCCATTTTGCAGATCAAGTCAGAATTGGTAAAGCCAAAAATAGATTCTGCTTTCTAAGACCAGTATTTATAAAGTGAGAAGAAATACTTTTAATCACTAAACCCTCACAAGTTCTTAACAATTAGAATGCAAAAATTAATGATTATCCTACTTTCCCAATAAAGAAAGAGCTAAAAGGATTTGTTAAAAGTCCAGAAAATCAGATAGAGCATTGATATGAAAAACTCAAAAACTAACACCAAAAAATATATAACCTTATCAGTAAATGGGCAAAGGAATTGAACAGAGACCTCACAGAAGAAATATGATCGGTCAACAAATATATATAAAAAAAAATGTTCAACATCTCTAGTAATTAGAGAAACACAAATGAAAACTACACTGAGATTTCATCTCACTCCAGTCACAATGGCAGTTATCAGAAAATCAAGCAATAAATGTTGGTGAGGATGTGAGGGAAAAGGTACATTCATACACTCCTGGTGGGACTGCAAATTGGTGCCACCACTCTGGAAAGCAGTATGGAGATTCCTCAGAAAACTTGAAAAAGAACTACCATTTGACCCAGTTATCCCAATCCCCAAAAGCCAAAGGTGGGACATTCTCTCTGATATGCAGATGCTAACTCACAATGGTGGGGGACCAGCAGGGAAAATAAAAGTTTATTGAATTAGACAAAGAGGAATTAAGGGAAGGGTGGGGAGATTGGAATCAGAAAGACAGAATGAATCAGACTTCACACTCCTATGTCCATATGAATATGTGACCTGTGAAACTCCACATTATGTACCACCACAAGAATGGGAAGTTACATTCCATGTGTGTATGATATTCCACTGTTGTGTATGACTATAAAGAACAAATAAAAAACTTTTTAAAAAATCGGGTAAATGAAAAGTCCCACAATTGGCCCATGTAGGTGTTTTTATTCTTGATTACAAAATGCCTGCCAAAGAGAGATTATTTCCAGGTAGCAGGTGAGAAAATGGGCTCTGGGTCTAGGCACCTTCCTCCAGGTTGCCACAGTCTGGCTGGGCACAAAATAACCAAGCCACCACACACCTTGTAGATGCAAACAGCAACTCTTTATTCCCGAACTCTCACTGACACTCTACACACACTTCCCAGAACACACTGCCTCTACCCGGCTCCGCACACCAATTCTCTCAGAACCCTGCGAGAACTCAACGGGAACTCCAAAGAGTGGGCACCTGAGGCAGCAGGATATGCCCTAATCCTGGAGCTGCCCTATTCCCAGCAGGATCCACCCTAAACCCGGAGCTGCCCTATTTCCAGCAGGATCCACCCTAAACCCGGAGCCACCCTAATCCCTGAGCATGGTCACCTTTCAACCCCAAAATGCCATGCATCATTCCTACTTGGCTATGGCTCTCAGCATCTCCCCACTTCTGTTTAAATAAACAAGAAGCAATGTGGCTTAGGGATCGTGCCTGTTAGGTTGTCCAATTCAACATATGGTCCCTACCCGTCATCAGATGAGCTGACCTCTAGGCGTCAGCCTCCTGTCTTAGGTTGGTACCACTGCAATTGGATCATACCCATCACTGACTATTGGTCCAGCATACAGCCATACATGTGGATAGGCCTTTGCACCAGTAGGGGGGTGAGGTTTTTTGCCTCACCTCTGTTGGCCCCCAAATTTGGCCTTGGTGCCAGTGTGTGGGGGGGTGAGGTTCTTTGCCTCACCTCTGTTGGGCCCCAAATTTTAGACCATCTCTAGCAGAAGGGAGGAGGACACAGAAATGCCATGACACCAAGCCAATTGACGGCTACTTTGGAAAAACTGTATCACCGGTGACACCATCAGCAAAGATACACCAGCACTACCACAATTCACTGTACCAACAGATAGTTCACAATGCATACAAGTGATACATAGTCCAGGCAAGTTCTGCAAGCAGTTCAAAGTGGAGGAATCTATCAATATGTCCATTTCCTCCCAAAGTAAATCAGCTCCTTGATTGAGCATTACTTGTTGAGTTATTATTCATTGATGCATCAGTTTATACAGTTTACTGTGATAGCTATCAAAGAAGCTGTAGTTTGGTTTTATCTTTGTCTTCACCAGCACTGGGATGAAGATAGGAATTCTGGCAATGATGCTAAAAAGAAATTATGTAACATTACATTATCCTGAACAGAATTATTAAATATAATGAAAAGGAAAGGTGAAAGTAAACAAACAGATCTGTTAACCTCCTTATTTGTACACATATTAAAACAATCCTCAACAGCTGTTTACTCAATTTAAATTAAACCATTAAAATCACGTGAATAAAAAAATTCAGATCCATTTTTTCATGAGCGCTCCTCATATATGATTTATGGACATACACACACAGACTACAACACAAAACACAAACGTGTGCACACATAACATACAACACATAAGACAATAGTAAAGGCCTTGTAGCTTTACACAGGTGAAATCTCCTTTGCAATGTTTAAAGAGTCCACAGTCAAAGAATAAAACTGATCAGAAAAACATTAACTTAGGTCTGTATGAGCTCAAAAAATAAAATAGAACTTTATGATATGGAAAAATGCAATAATAAAATAGATATTGAAAAAGGCATCCTGGTTAATCACTGTCACAGATGTAAGAATAGCCAAGCTGGAGCTCTGGATATCAGCTGTTATGGATTTGAATCAAATCATCTTCTTTTTGGTCTGTAGAAATCGCTTTGGTTAGTCTCTCTGGAATCCAAATCAGCTGCTGTTCTCTCTGTGGAAACACACAAACAGAACCCCGACTCCAGACAATCACTGGGTCAGCACCTTTCCAAATGCTGCAGTCTGGCTGGGCACAAAATAACCGAGCCACCACACACCTTGTAGATTCAAACAGCAACTCTTTATTCCCGAACTCTCACCGACACTCTGCACACACTTCCCAGAACACACTGCCTCTACCGGGCTCTGCACACCAATTCTCTCAGAACCCCGTGAGAACTCAACGGGAACTCCAAAGAGCGGGTGTCTGAGGCAGCAGGATATGCCCTAATCCTGGAGCCACCCTATTCCCAACAGGATCCACCCTAAACCCGGAGCCACCCTAATCCCTGAGCAGGGTCACCTTTCACCCCAAAAATGCCATGTGTCATTCCTACTTGGCTATGGCTCTCAGCACCAGGTCTTACAGCTAGAAGACAGTGAGGCTGAGACATAAACCCAAATCTAAATGTTCCATCTCTTATCCACTAAGACAGTTATAGGGTGGATATATGGTGTCCCTCAAAGCCCATGTTTTAAAGCAGCAATGTTCAAAGGTGAAATGATTAGATTATGAGAGCTGTCACCTCATCAATGGATTAATTCATTGGATGAATTATAATTTTAATGAATGACTAGGTGGTTGCTGTTGGTAGACAAGGTGTGGCTGCAGGGAAATGCCTTGTAAATTCACTCCTTTCCCCTCTGTTTCCTGGCTGCCATGAGCTGAGCAGCTTTCTTCCACAACAACCTTTCACCATAATGCTCTGCCTCAGCTAGGGCTGGAAACAATGGAGCTGGCTGAGCATGGACTGACACCTTTGAAACTGTGAGCCCCAAAATAACCTTTTTCTCTCCTGAGTTGTTCTTGTTGGACATCCTGGCCCAGTACCACAAGGCTGACTACCACAGACATGAATAATTTGGACAGGTCTGTTCATGCTATGGAAGGAAATGTCAGTTTTCTGTTACCATAACAGTTACCTTAGGTAATCAGCTAATAAAGAGTGTAATGGTTAATATGAATTGTCAACTTGATTGCATTAACAGATGCCAATGATTAAGAGGCTTCTGGGTGTGTCAGTTAGGGTGTGTGTAGGAATAATTGGCATGTGGAATAGCTAACCGAAATGAAGACCCTCTCTAAACATGGAAAGCAAAGTCCAATAGGATGGTAGCTTGGATGGAATACAAGTTGGAAGAACAAGGAAGCAGCAGCAGATGCAAGCTTGATTCTTTTGGAGGGAGTTCATGATTGCTTCTGTGATCCTCTGAGGATATGGGACTCACATATTTTCACTCTTCCAAGGTAAACTCTGCCAGTGATTCTCCAGAAGTTTTTGGTCTCCTACTAGGGTAGCACCATTGATCCCTCTTGTTCTGGGGCTTCATTTTCTTGAACTGTGCAGATAATGGTTCCTCCAGCTCTCCAGCTTGCAAACGGCCACTCTCTAGCTTCTGGTCACCTAAGCCCACCTAATAAGTCCCCTTTTTATAATTATACTTCCTGTTGATTTTGTTTCTCTAGAGAACACTGACTAATAAATCAGGATGGGTTTATTTTTACTTACAGTTACAGAGATGTAATTCCATGTCAGTGGACCCTGTGACTTTTAGCCTGTGGTGAAGCAGCTTTATGAAAGGAAGCACAGGGCAGACAGACCCGTTCAGCTCATGGCTGGGAACAGAGGGAAAGAGGAAGAGAGGCCCATGTCTCACAATCTCTTTTGGAGGTTGCAGTCCAAGTGACCTAAACACTCTCACTAGCCCCACCTCCTCAAAAACTCAGCCCCTTCCAATGGTGCCCAGCTGAGGGCCATCTTTATTCAATTTGTGGGCCTCTGAGGAAATCTCCAGGTCCATTTCAGGGGAAGAACAGGGAGGAAGACAGACTTGGAGTCAAGCTGCTCTGACAAAGCTGGGAAAAAATATCAAATGGGACAAAGCAAGAGAGACTGTGGGGTGGAGAAGGGTGTGTTTTATGGTTATTTAAAGACTAAAAATTTTATTTGCTATATAAAAATTCAAACATGCAAAAAAAAATGGTTAAACGAAACCCAAGTAACCATATACCCCCTTAACAATGTCAATCCATGGCCAATTTTATTTTCTCTGGATGCCTACCAGCTCTGATTATTTAATTTGTAAGTATTTAATTAAGTATTTCCAAAGAAAAAAGAGCCATTTTTTTCTCTTATTATATAAAACCACACCACTATGATTGCATCTAAAGACAACTTCCTAACGTGTTAGTATTTCAGTTTTGGAGCTTTGAGGAAAGGCCCACAGGGAGATGCACATTTTAATGAAATCTGGGTGAAAAAACATGGCAGTAATGGGGATAAACAGGATAACACAAAATGTATTTATTCTTGTTTGTGATTTTTATTTGTTTGTTTTTATTTAGTGCTGGGGATTGAACCCAGGGCTCTTAACCACTGAGCCACATCTCCAGCACTTTTCATTTTTTGATATAGGGCCTCACTAAGTTAATGAGGCTGGCCTTGAATTTGTGATCCTCTTGCCTCAGACTCTCAAGCTGCTAGAATTACAAGCATGCACCACTGTGCCTGGTGTTTGTGATTTTTGAACAAATAAAAATGTTTATGAGATATAAAAAAGTGGATTGCTCAAAATCAATTCTGATTTTTTTCTGTAAAATAGTTCGCTTATATAAAATTTGTACCTATGGAACAAACAAAAAAATCTATGCTTTTGATGCACTGTGTGCCAAATTTTCTTCTCCTTCCTCTTTCGATGACAGATGGTTGTAGCTGAATCTGCAATGGAGTTTATGTGCCCAAGATTTATAACATGAATACAGAATCCACAGGAGACTTAACCAAAGCAGGGCAGGTTTGAGTCCCAGCAAATCTTCTGTGCAGGACTGCAATATCCCCCCAAAGACTGTTCCAAAGCTTCTGATTAAATCCTGAGGCCTGGCTCTTTCATGATTTCTCTTTTAAAAATCCACTTAACCAAACTGTTCTTGTACCAATAGACCAAAGTGCTTCTAAAAGCTGTTGCATGACTTCATACACTCTGAAAAGCATCACTGAGCATCCTTGTTCTTTCTCTGGCTGCAGATCAGCCAAGCACAGGAGCAGCAAGAACAATACTCTGCTGGTATTTCTGTCCAATGGCTGCAGGCCAGCATGTGGCCAAGCCCTCCTCTTCCCACACAAAATTTAAACCCCTTGAATCAGACCCAGTGCCTCCTTTGTCCAGAAACCTCAAAGGCCCCAGTCCACATCAGTGTGCTAGAAATTATAAAGGAACATATGAGGGCATAGGAAGATAAACTGTGTTGAATAACATCCAGGGTGGTTGTGAAATAAATTCAGAAAAACCAAGAAATCCCCTGTTAAGTTGGACTCTCTGAAAGTCACCTCCTGGGCAAGATGTGGGCAGACAAACAAAAGGTGGAGTTCTCACTGTTCTGTTATAAGCTCAGGATTTAGATCTGCAACGGCTATTTGTGCTGAAAAAAATAATTTGACTTTCCATTGTTTGGTAGCCTGTGAGTGACTTGTACAGGCTTTCACAAACTGGAAGAACATGGGTCTGTTTTCCAGTCCAGCCACATGTGCACTCCACTGCCTTTGGTAATTGCTCTGCAATCCCCCTGCTCATTCCACATCTGCAAATTGGGACTTATGCAGGTTTGGATCCGAGGGTGGTTTGAGGATCAAAGAACAGTGGAATGTTTTGTAAAGATGAATGGGAGACCACACACAACTGGAAGCCTTGTAAAACCAAGGTACAACTGGGAGTCATGGGACTGCACTTTGGGCCTGAGAGACATTAGTCTGGAGTGTGTGGCCCAATTGGCTTCTGGGGGAATTTAGCAAGGAACCTACTTTGCAGTTAGCATGCTTGCTCTGATGCCAATGTACTTGTAGAGAGACAAGGGGGCAAGGAAAATGATTAGGCTGTGGTACGGACCCAGACCACATGTCCTCAGCAAAGTTAACTTCTTTATGCTGATTCCTTATTAATAAATGGCAAGAATAGAACCCAACTTATGGAATTTTCAGGAAGACTGAGAGATATGGGTGGACAAAGCATCGAACCCCATGTCTGGCACACAATAAGCTCTGTAAATTTTATCTATGTTTTAGAAGACAATTTAAATTTTTCTTTCTTCATAAACAGTAACAACCTGATGTCTTCTCTTTCTGCTTTTAGAAGAGTGGACTCACCATGACCATCCCTAACACAGCTGTAACAGGAGCCATGGAGTTTCCTGAAAAGAAATATCTGAAAGATGACCCTGGGGAAGGAAGACAAGGAGGGGAGGCCATGGCTAGGAGGCTCAGGAAAGGCAGTATTTTAATAACCCCCAAGGGCAGGCATGTAAAGGGCCACTGAGAGACCACAGTGATGGAGTGCAGGCCCAGGAAAGGCCAGAAGGACCAGGACCAAGAACACAGGACTTATTGTTGTATATCCACTGCCCACTCTGCTAGGTGCTTTATCCTAGGCCAAGGAGGGCAGCATGACCAAGTCATTGCAGTCTTTTCCACTGTGTGAGCACTGTAAGGGTCACTGCATTTGACTGACACTTGTCACAATCCATGTTCTCTCTCTAGAGAACATAGGTTCCAGAAGAGGAGACCATGGCCTTTCCAGGAGAAAAAAGAGAAAGAGAGGAAATGCAGTGAGAAATCTCAAGATGGAAAGACCTGATACTCTCACTTCCCTGTTCAGAAAAGAAACCTGGCCTCTGACCTGAGCACACAGGATAGAATGGAGCAATATAAGGTGAGGAGCACACAGATTTATGCCAGTCTCTGAAGAATCATGTTAACTGTGGTAGCCAGTGGTCATTCCTGTAACAAACTACCTGAGATAATCAACTTACAAAGAGAAAAGTTTTCATTTAGCATAGAGTTTTGAAGGTTTTAGTCAGCTGGTGGTTGGATGGACCTCTTGCTTTTAGCCCTCTAGCAGGGGGCAGCACATCATGGCAGGAACATGGCAGAGAAGATTCTTTCACCTGCTGGCTAATTACAAGGGAAAGAGAGCAGGGACCCACAGTCTTATTTGGGGACATTCCCAATTGACCTAAAGCCTGTCAGCAGGCCCTGGATTACACAGGCTCTACCCCCCTCCCATATCCCCCTACACTGAGATGCAGCCATCAACACATGGGCCTTGGAGATACACTCAAGATCCAAACACAGCAAATTCAAATATTTCCTGAACCCTTCTCCTGTGGCAGGCACACTGTGAGCCACATCCATGACCTATCTCATTTAATCCTGACTGTACTATTGTGATATTAGCCACAGCACAACCCCATCCTGTGAACAGGAGAATGAGCCAAAGGCAGCCACATTCCTTAGTCATGGGGGTGAGGTAGGTAGGATGGCCAAGCCCAGCACTGCCCACACAGAACCTTCTGAACACATGAAAGACACAATTAGCACATAAGCACCCCATGAGTTTAAAATGCAATGGACTTTGCATTGAAACCCAGGGGTTAATAGTCACTTATTTTCAAACACAGAGTTTTATGGCCATCAAAATTGAGGAGAAGTGGAACTACTTCTTTTGGCCTCCTAGCAGGGGGCAGCACATGAACCAAGCACCAAAAGCTCTAGGACATCCTTTTCTGAAAGAGAAAGTGAACCCCTTGATTGTGTCCAACACAGAACCGATTGCAGGTGCCACAATGAACACTTATTTATGACAACATCTACTTTCCCATTTTTTGCTGCTGGTTGACATGGGGTGAGAACAATAGTCAATTCCTGTGTTTGAGTGAATTTGTGCATGTGCCTGTGGGCAGGCAGGTGAGTGTGCATGCAGGTGAGCATGCATGAATGCGTATAAACTTTTCGTGGATTTGCCAAACATAACAAGAAACTGCACCAAACGACCATCTTGCAGTAAGCAGCAGAGCAAGGGCTTAGAAGGGTCTGGTGTTTGTATCACATTACTTTGATTCATTCTTTTCTTTTTGCTTTTGAGTGTTAGTCTAATGGACCAACTAGTACAGCTCCAGAGAGCAGCTGATGTATTCTTAACAAAAAAACAATCACAGGATTTTGTAATCAGATGTGCTTTCTTAATAGATAGAGATGTCAGCTGTCCAAGAGAAATACTTTGTGAGTTTTCATACCCCGTCCCTGTTAAATGCGATTATTTACTGATAGATGGCAGTTTTTAAAACAACCCATTCCCATGCAATGACATACACGTTCACATAAATGTTTGTTTATTATATCATGCGTGTCTTTGGGGATTTTTTTTTTGCTTTTAGTTTCTTATCAACAACAACTGTAAATATTCACTTGTAGAGAAATGTGAAAGGACCTAATTTATCTCTGATGAAACACAGTTGAGAAAATCCTTTCTGTTTAGAATTCAATGAAACTTCTGTATCGGTTTTCTGTGAGGCCAGAAAGGACTGCTGGGATAGGATTTAGAGGAATACAGTATTTTTTCTTTAGATCCTTTACCTAAATACCTTAACCTTTAGAAATAACAGTGGCTAGCCAATGGAAACACTTCTTTGATAAAAGCTAAACATGTAAGATATAAAAACAGCTGGGAAGGTTTCTACATACATACACACACACACACACACACACACACACACACACACGGATACACACAAACAGAAACAACTTTGAACTTCACAGACAAATGTCATTTAAACCCAAACAGATGTAGTTTAATCTTGCTTTTGATCCTTTTGTAGATTTTTCTCAAAATGGCCACATATGCATAGACATGATCATGATGACTTTCAGATGTTGGGACCTAATTTATCTCTGTTAGAACAGCACCCTGGTGCATAGATCATGTATACCCCAAGCTCCAAGCCTTTGATCAGGGACAGCAGGGTACAAGGAAAAATATAGGGTGGACTTTTGGTTTGTTGCAGTAATCCAGTAAGAAACTAAAAAGGAAGGAAATAAGAAAGGGTGCCTACATCATGTCATTTTGAAAACTGGAAAGTCACACATGTCCCCTGTGGTGTCAGTAAATCATGGTGGAGCCTCAGCTCCTCACACTTAGAAATGCTCCTAAGACAAATTGTGTCATGATGCTCTTATAGAACCACAGACAGGGGATTCCTACAGTTGTCTGTGTCCCTGCTCTTTTTCATCAAGATTCCCCAATGCCATGGCTGGAGAAGAAACCTCTGGAGCCAGATTTATTCAAAACACAAAATGTCATTGTCAGTCGCTCTGGAAAGGGACCTGCCGAAATACACTGACTTTACTTTCAACCTCAAGGTGGTGAGAACAGCCACCTCAGGTCTTAGAAGGCAAAGACTCAGATAGATACAAACCTTGTAATGTTCCCTTGTCTTTCTCCCCGCTTTCCTACTTGAATGACTCTTATGGTGAACCAGGGAAATGGTAAATGAATTGTGGAGGTCTTGTCTCCAATGGGATCCCCAGGAAAGAGAACTCAGGGGGCAGAGGATGCAGGGTAACTAACACCTAGCACCATCAAAGGACCTGGAGAAAATCCATGGGCAGCCCTGTTCCAACTGGCTCTCGTTTTTCAGTGTCTCCTTCTTATCAGTGTCACTTCCTACATGGTCATGACACTTGAGAAGACTGAAGAGGCCAAAACCAGAGGAGGAGAAAAGAAAGTGCTGTTGTTTGTTGTGTGTGATTGTGTGTGTGCTTGCACACACATGCATATATGTGTGGGTGGCATGTGGCAGGAGTGATGGGGGGAGTTAGGTGGATGGTGTTGGCCTTGGTGGATTTTTGTTTGAAGTACTGGGAAAGTGGTCCAATGGCCCCAGTCTAAACACAAAAGCAGAATCCAATTCATCAGTGGTCAGTCATATTTTAGAACTCTGCTGGCTCTCTAGCAACACAGCATTGCTCTGTGTTATGTCTCACCCCGTGAGAAGTCTCTTCTGGGCAACTGTGTAATATGAAGGTATTCCTAGCCACAATCTAATCTACCATAATCATCTACCACATACCATGTGAATGCTTATTATTTCAAAAATGCACTTGTGTTTACACAGCTGGAATCTCGGAGTCCTCCTCATTACCCTCTTGTGCTGTCTGTCTGGATGTGTTTCCTGGTCTCTGAGGAAGCTGCCCCTGCTCAACCCCACTCCAAAAGAAAATAGGAGACTCCCATGGCCTGTGTTGTCCTGATTGCCATGAAAGGGGCTTCCAGGGTGATGTTCCCTACCAAGAATGATGGTGGCTGCTGGAAGATGGGAAAGGGGTACACTGGTTCCTTGACAGAGTAGTGGGGTGGTTCCTGCAGGCCATGAGGAAATCTAGCCACTCCTGGGGAAGCAGTGGGGTGGATACTGAGGCAGGGCCAGAGTGGAGGACAGCACTGCCTTCTTCAGAGAATGCTTGGTCCTGCACTCAGAGTAGGGGGACTGAAAGACACAGTCCTCTTCTCTGGATTTAGGAGAAGGAAAAGAAGACAGGAGAATGGCAGTGTGACTTTGGAGACTTGGAAGGCAGCTGAGTAAGGGTCAGAAAAGTCACTGGACCAGGGGACCAAACTGCTGGGTTCTAGTCCAAGAGCTTTTTAACTGAATGCTAGAGACAGGCCACTTCTGCCTTCTTTACAGACTCAGTGCAAAACAGAAAGGTTGGATCAAAGGTGTTAAAGATTACTCCAGCTGGGGAACAATTTGACAGGACAGCCTCATGTCAGTGCTATGACTCAAACAAACAAAAGCACTTTAACCACCTGTGTGGCAGAAAATAGAAAGGATAGGGAGGTTGAAGAGGGACACACCAGACAGAATAAGCACATGTGAAGCCATCATGGCCAGCAGACCTGGCATCTATGAGAGCACACCAACCAAGGTGCCTTAGCAGACACAGACTGCTCATCTCCCACGTTGGGTCCTAGACCATATTTTGCCCAACTGAGAACCACTCTGATACTTAAACAGACCAGCAATAACCATGATAATGGCTTCAACTATTGTCACCACTTTTGGTACATCCGTGTCCCTAACACAGGCCCACTGCTCTATCTGTTACTCAACAAAAGAACAACCAGTCTCTTAATATGGAGGAACACCTGGGCTGGAATTAGAGAAAAATAGCAGGTGAGTCTTCACAGTAAGTTCTTCTTAAAGACTCTTCAAGCATGACTTATTTGGTTTTCTGTGGCTGTAACTGAATACCACAGACTAAGCACTTTATAGAGAACAGAAGTTGATTTACCTCAGACTTCCAGGGACCAGAAATTCCAAGATGTCATATCTGGTGCATCTCTGGCTGCAACACAACATGGCAGATGGCTTCTCAGGCAAGACAGGTGCTAGAGAGAGCTCACTCCAAGGCTAACCCATTAAAAATTAATTCAGAAATGGTTTCATCCACTAATTCAGAAATGGATTAATCCATGCATGAGGGTTCTGTTTCTCAAAGGTCACACCTCTGAACACTGTGACACCAAGATCCCTATACATAAAACTTGGGGGACACATTAGAACCACAGCAATTTGTAATTCAAACTGTGTTTGGTTTTCTACTCCATGTGCTGATCTTAGAAATACTGAGACTACACCCACCACAAATGCCTCGGGTGACATGTGCATCTCTGCTGTAACCTGGGAGAAACAGCCTACAGGTTTGAGGGGAGTCACCATCTCAGTCTTTTTCTGAGAGTCTGATGACAGCAATAAAAATAGCTAATTTGAATGGAGGACCTGCCACATACCAGGTACCTGTGAAACCCTTGAAAGACACGTCTCCCTCTCTTTTTCACAACAATTTCATAAATCATTCAGCAGCTCATTTATTTTCATTTAACACCTACTGCATGCCAGAGACTCCCCTGGGCTCCAGGCAGAGAGCAACTAGTGAAATCAATCCAAGTCTCTGCTGCCATGGGGTTACATCCTATTGGGGAAGAGAGAGGATAGATACATATCCATGATGGCAGGTGTTTATGAGGCCTGTGGGTAGAAACTGAGCAGGCTAGGGAAGGCAGAATGGCAGAAGAAAAGGTGGGCACTATAGGGTATTCAGAGAGACCTTTAGTGAGGGCAAAGGGCAAGAGACTGAGTCCCATGTCCATGCAGAGAGAGCATCAGATTGACCCTTCTATGGATGGATATCCAGCAGCCCCAGTGTCTCTTGTTTAATAAGAGGTGATGATCCCGCTACATTCCAACATGGCATCTGCTTCCCAGACAAAAAAGTTGTGGATGAGGGACAGTTGGGACCACATGGGACCAGCACCTCTGCTTGCAACCCCACATATTATGCCAGCACCCTGCCTGGACACTGCCTAGGGTGGCTGAGCTCTTCTGCTCTCTGGGGCCAATGGAGTAAGAGCCATACACACTGACATGACAGAAAGGACCTGCACAATTTTCTGGTGGTTTCTTTCTCTTTATCGTACCCCAGAGACTCAGGTCAAACAAAGAGACACTGGAGTGTGATTTTCAGACAGAACTGAGAGAATGACCAGGGCTTCCGCAAAAAGGACGTAGGGGCTTTTGCCACAGGTGAAAGGAATCTCAGTGGCCAAAAGTCGAGGCTGCTCTCCAGGGCACCAGGACCTGTGTCTGCCCCACAAGGCCTCTGTAAATGAGATTTCTGGGATTGGCACCATGTTTCACCAAGAGTGAAAGTGGAGGCTCTCCTTGTGAAGAGTAAACAGAGACATTTGAGGGCAGGGTGTATCTCAGGTGGGAAACTGGCCCAGTATGCTCAAGGCCCTGACTTCTCTCCCTGGCACCAGTACACAAATTGATAAAATAATAATAATAATAAAATAGAACTTAGAAATTGGCTTTAAATGTAAAATTTCTGAAATTTTTTCCAATTGAATTAAAGCCTCCAAGGGCAGCATTAAAGCTAGATGGTGGGCACAGCATTCTTTGAGGTGATGATTGGACTGTGAGAGCTGGAACCTAATCAGTCCATCCCAGTTGAAATGGACAGGCTGGGTGGTAGCTGTTGGCAGGCAGGGCATGGCTGAAGGAGCTGGGTCTTCCTGCAGCCTCTTCCCCTCCCTCTCTATCTCTGTGCTTCCTGACTCCACAATTATCTGAGCAGCTTTCCTCTCTTGGATTTTCCCCCCATGATACCCTCTGGCTTCTCCTCAGGCCTGGAGAAATGAAGTCTGCCATCTATGGACCGGGACCTCTGAAACCATGAGTCCCCAATAAACTTCCCTTCCTTTAAGTTGTTCTCATTGGGTATTTTGATCACAGTGATGCAAAAGCCCACTAAAACACTGGGTATGGCACAGCAAATACATGAAGGGGTACACATATACACACACACAGAGGTTTTTATGCATGACATGAAGCTTAGTTTTTTTTCAAGGTTTAGTTCTTTTGTAAAGGTAAAATTTCTAAGCTGATTCTAAGCTGCAAAAGTCTGAGTTAAAGTGTAAGAGACCGGGCATTGTAAAGTTTCTAAATTGCAAGGCCTGGGCTAAAAAGTAAAAGACCAGGTATTGTTAAAATTCCTCTGCTACCCCCGGAACCTGTAATCTCTGTAGCTGTTAGGACAATACTGGAACTGCCCAGTAAATATTTCCATTGATTCCCTGGTTGTTTATTAGCTAAGGGCTCCAAGTAGCTCGGCACGTAAGCATCCAGGCCACAAAACCAATCAGTTTAAATGTGTACCCCGCTTAGGAGTGACCAATCACCACTGTCCAGACTGTTCCTGCCAATGAATGTACTAGTCATGTCTCAGAGTTGTTGTTCAATTTTCCCGTGCCTCATGATGATTTGTTCTGATGTATGCAAAGCCCCCCACCCTCTCCAAAAAGTGTACTTAAGCTCTGCTTGACCTCTGCTCTGGGCTCTGGGCTGCTCTCCCTTCCTGAGTGAGCCTTGAGCCCGAGCATGCTGGTTCAATAAACTCCCTCTTGCCAATTGCATGAAGCCAGTCTCTTGTGTAGTCTCTTTCTCCGATGCTCTGCCGGACCCTTACACTTTAAAATCAAAATTGGGTGAGGAAGGATTTCTTCTACTGTGTATACTTCAGAAAGCATATAAGTTTTACACTTAAAAAACAAGAAGTATAATTGATCAGGTGGATAAATAAGAGGAAGAACCTTAAAGACATGCTAAAAGCCAGAGTGTGGTGTCTAACCCACAGCTGAGAGGGAGATGATTTCCCCTTGATTTCACTGGTGGTCTCTGTTTAAAAGGGTGTCTAGGGCATATCCAGGTTTTCAAGCATCTCTGTCATAGCTCAGGTGGTGCTAGGGTGTGCACCTATGGTCCCCAAAGAAAAATACTGTGGAGTGTCCCAGCCATCTCTTAATGGCCCAGGGAGCAGTGAACAGTCATTGATCTCCAGTGAACATTGGCTTTTTCCTCCTTTTGGTGATGACAATTTCCTACTTTGGGGAGTCACATGGGTGCCAGATAGAATTGCTTCACACAAGCCCACTGAGGCCATGGGACAAGCCATCACTGTGAGGCAAGCACTGGTAAGAATGTGTTTCTGAGTGGCCTCCTCAGATGTACCTCCCCTCCTTTTCCTCCTGGGAGTGGTGATGTGGATGAGCAGTGTGAGCCACATGCGTGCACTGGCTGGAACCTTGCTAGAGGGCCAGAGAGCAGCAGGGAGAAGAAGGGGAATCTGGGGGCTTGGTATATTTCTTGGAGGGCAACTACTGAAACCCTGGACAACGTGCCCACCTCTTGAATATTCCAAAAAAGAAACCTACTTCTGGTCTGTTTCAGCTACTTCTCTTGTTGCTATTGTGTTCCTACTTTCTTTGTTTAGCAATTTATTTATTTAATTATTTGTTTATTTATTTATTCATTCATTATTCATTCATTCATTTTTGAGAGAGAAAGGGAGAGAGAGAATTTTTTAATATTTATTTTTCAGTTTTCGTTGGACACAATATCTTTATTTTATTTTCATATGATGCTGAGGATTGAACCCAACACCCCACGCATGCCAGGCAAGCGCATTACTGCTTGTGCCACATCCCCAGCCCTAGAAATTTATTTTCTACCTTGATTATAACCTGTTGGGTTGATAAGACCCTGAAGTTCAACTTGGACCCAGTATGCTGCAGTTTTACATCCCTCTGTGCCTTCCTTGAGTGCACAGGCTGAAGGTCTGGACTGGTGTCTTCACTACTGGCTCTGCAGCTCTCAGGCCTCTGATCCACACCAGCTGCCATCCAGCCTACAGCTTGACTGTGGCTCTTCTCAGACTGCATATTTATGTGAACCAGTGCTTTGTGCTGTCTCTCTTTCCTTCTCACCTCCCCTAGTGTTTCTCCTCCTTCATCCTCCTTTTTCTCGCCCATCCTCACATCAATTCTGATTCTTTGGAAAACTCTGACTCATGTGTGCACCACCAATCACATACACATACACAAAATCTGCATGATAAGGCCCTAAGAGCTCAGGGAAATTCACTGTCTCTTGGCCTGAAACTTAATTTATGCCAGAGCTCTATGGTTTGATGAATGTTTTTGAGTCCCTGTGAAGTCCCATACTAAGACACAGGGAATCTAATGTAATGTTTTTTTTTTTTTTTTGGTAAAATAATTCAGTTCCAGGACACATGCAAATATATAGGGAGGAAGAAAGTACAAGCCCTGAAGCAAGAGACAGTTGGCCCAACGTCTGAAGCAGCATGATGTGGGCCACTGATGAAAAGATACACTTTATGCATATAAATATAAAAAAGATATTAAATATATTAAGATATATTTTATGTATAAATGTGTAAATAAAATGACATGACTAGCATAAATATAAAGTATATAAATGGATATGTATTTATTATATAGGTCTATATACACACATGTGCATACATACATGCACATGCACACATATGCCTACATACATACATACATATATAATATGGTCATTCGATTAGGTTTTGCTTGGTTCCAAGGAAACATAAATAAATAGAACAAGCAAAACTAATAACTTGCTGGAATGTTACAACATTGGGTTGTGAAAAGACTGGAGACAAAGGAAGGAAGGCTCTGGAACCTTAATGTTACTGATGAAAAGACTCAACTCTCTGAATCTGTCTTGGGCACCTAAGCTCGGGTTCTGTGCCCTCAGTTAGTGAGAGGTCAGTGGCTCTGACTGTTCAGCTGTGGCACTGTGCACAAACTCCTGAATTAGGATGCAGCAGGAGTAGGACAGAAAAAGGACATGGAGAAGCAGGCACCATGGCTGACTTTGGCAGTGGAGGAAGGAAAGTTCCACAAGCAAAATCTGTGGTTTGTCTTCTGAAAGTAGGAAAGATATTTCCTGACTAGGCCAAAGCAATAGCTATTTCTTATGATACTAGCTTCCACCTGGGGATTTCTTTCTGGTATTTCTTGGGAAAATGATATAGGTGTATTTTTTTTGATCCCACATTCTAAGAAATTGAGCTTGGGAAGTTAGAGAAATAGGAAAAAGGATTAGAGTTTTCCACTGAGAAGGAAAGAGCACCATTCCACACAGAGATGTTGCTTTTCAAAGGGACCCAATGGTGCAAGAAGAAATAGACAGCAGGAGGTGCCGACGTGCAGAACTGCAGGTCAATGTCTTGGTTCCAGCCAGGGAAGGAGAGAAGGGGCCACCATGCTAACTCTCTTGGGGGTTGTGGGCAGCCATGACCACATGATAAAGACATGTCCATGGCACTGTCTCCTGCTAAGGGTGACATCTTACAAAGTCAGCACTGTGCTAATCACACACCACACTTTCTTCCACTCCATGGTGGTGCTCCAAAAAATAATAGACTCTGAAGCAAAACAAGCCCTTCCCTGGCATTTCTACATGGGGTTCTTTGCAGAGCTAGTCTTCCAAAATGATAAGATATTACATTAGTTAAAAACCACCCTGCAGGTGTGTGTCTGTTTGTATGTTCAACCCAGGTTACAGCTCTCTGAATAGTACAAAACATACATATATATCTTACTAATTATGCAATTTTATTGTCTCTCTCATAATGAGTTAAGCACATAAAAAAGTGTCAGAAGCATTTTAACAGCAATTGGGGACTTAGGTGGTTATTTGGGGGGGGGTGAATTCTGGTCTTTTGTTTCTAAATCCCTAACATCAATATCAGTCTGGAATTTGAAAACCAACAATCACAGGAAGTGGCATCATTCAAAGAGCAAAGAGGGAGATACACAGTAACCTTCCCAAAATGGGACGTGTCTTCCCCATTCAGTGCAGGACACTCTAAGGAAGGAAGCTAGGGAAGGCAGGGGAGTTTTGGCAGGGATAAGTGAGACTGAGACACTGTGTGTTTGTGTGAGGCAGAGCTGTAAGGAAGGAAGGAAGGAAGAAAGGAAAGAGAAACAGAAGAAGGAAGAAAGGAAGGAAGAAAGAAAGGAAGAAGGGAAGGAAGGAAGGAGAAGGACACAAACTCTCTCCAGGGAACAAGGAAACCCTTTAGAAATTCAACTTTTTTTTCCTTTGAGTGTTTAGGATTACATAACTGAACTAATATACTCTTTTTTAAAATATAAGAATTGTTCATATTAAATAAAAATTGACCTTGGAGACTACATTTAAAATATGCTAGAAATTTAATCTTATGGACAACATTATATTCTTAGTAGAAGATATTACCTACCACATTACTGTCCTGGATAACTCAGAAGTATTAAGAATTATAATACCATACAAGGCATTTTTCCTAAAATATGACATTGTCATACACTGGTCCATTTAATTAGTATGTACAGTGCCAAACTGTGAGTTGTGGATAAATGGTAAGTAATAGGCAAAGTGCCTAGTTATCATATGACTATTTTGATGTTTTACCACAGACAAAACTTAAGTGAAAACGTGCAGTATAGAACATAGGCTTAAAACATCAGTTTTCAATTGAGAATACATCCTAGAAGATTTTTAAAAATATAAATCTATAAATGCTAAACTCTTATCTGGTCACTTCATCTTCTTCCCTTGAGTATTTCACATAATATTCAAGGAACATACAGTCTTAAACATTATACTTTCACATTGACCATCTTGAATGTCAAGATTCAACAGATCTTAACTTTATGAACCATATAAGTTTATTGACCATCAACTCTGTGAAAACTCTAAGGTTAGGCTCTGGAATGAGGACTTCTTTTAGCCACTGTGCATTTTCTTCCTTGCATGGTAATTGCTCTCTAATTTAGAAACTGTGTGACTACCAAGTTCTGTACTTAATTTCTGGTACTAATGAGACTCTAGTCCTGAAGAAAAATTATAATAAGGGAAAACACTGCAATTAAGTAGTTTTGACAGCTGTGTAGACTGAATTTCAAATTAATGGTCATCTTGTATCTCTTCTGCTGTTGATTTTAGATGCCCTAAATGTATGTATTATATATATATATATATATATATATATATATATATATATATATATATATATATATATATAACTTAGCTGATTGAGCCTCCTCACCATAATTTTCTCAAGACACAACTACTTTACTTGTCCTTTTACAATTCCTGTAGGGCAAGGGAGTATTAAAAAGTAGAGAATTGGATCATCTGTTTTTAAATTGAATCATGTGATTTTTATCTCCATTGCAACATTGAATCAATGTCCTTCTGGTAATGAGAGTGAATTGACCTAGCTAGGATTGTAATTTCTGTTTTCTTAGTACATAGAATTTAGAGTACTCAAGTGCAGTTTAAATTTTACTTGGAATCTTGTTAGGCATTCTGTTGGAAAAGTTTCCTCTTAAATAATTAGGATTTCTAAAACTGGGGGATGCAGAGGCATGGTGTAAGAAAATATAATTGCAAAGTGGGTTAATGAGAGTGATCATGAGTGAAGATCTTTGACACTCTAGTTCCTGGATCAATGTAGTCTATCTCTTGGTAGCACAACCTGATATAATGATGTGAAATTTAAGAAGTGTTAGAAATTCCATCACCTGTTCCAGAATTCTACCAGGCCAGCAGCTCTTTGTTTCTTTTGTAGATGATAACACAGTGGATACCATGGTCATAGACCAATAGTAATATCTTTATTTTTGTTTATTGTGGTCTGATTCAATTTTAGGCATGATCTATTGGCACTTTATTAGTGGTGCATGCTTAGTACTTATTGTCTGTAAAAGCAAAATGTAAAAAAAATGCTTGGGTTGTTCTGGTTAAAATTATTTCTAGGTTAAAAGAGGTCCACTTGTTAATTTATTATGAGAGAATAATGAAAAGAATGATGCTGTAACAAGAACCTAGAGATAGACCTCTCTTCCTAGCTGGCTGGATATTTGGAAGAAGCATTTGATAGATAAAATGCAGTGACTGGAAACCATTATGATACTCATTCCTCATTCATCCTGTGCATCATCTGAGGCTGGACTAAACAAACTAGCCAAGTCCAGTTGTCAAATTGGTCATCTTGAAGAATGTCCATGATGTATGTGGTAGCATGAAATCCCATGATATTTACACTGCATTGTCTCTCTCAGAGATCCATCTGGATTACTGTACCCCCCAAATTTTACATTCTTCAAAAGTTTCTTATTCACCCTTGACCAAGTCTTTATTTCTTCCTGTAAGTTTATGTACCATTTTACCCGAGGTAACTTCTTTTTCCACATGAAATTAAGGATTAAGTGTGCTGCAAAGTATTCTGCTCTTTGGAAAGAGTGCCCCCCCAGGGCTAACCATGAAAGATACTGTACAATGGTGTTACTTTATTTCAGTTCCAAACGAAGCTAACTCATATTTATTTCTAGTAATATTTTGATTAAAGTTTGGCCAATTTTCTCTTCTATCTGTTTCACAAAAGTGACCTTTCCCAGAGAAGGAAGTGAAGAGGTATTGTATCACTTCTTTGCTTTGAAATTGATTGGTGTTTTCTGAGAAAGAGTGTAAGTTCAGTGACTATTTTCATGGTTAGTTATTTACTTAGTTATTTGTCACATTCTACAAGTGTGACTGCAGGTGAAATGCCAAGAAAAATAGAGAGTAAAATAAGTAGAAGCTATCAATTGATTATACATTCGTTACTGAAGTAAGGTTTTTGAAGTACTATATGACTTGCATATCTCTCTGCCTTCCATTTAAAATCAAAATATAATATTCATCTTTAATTTTTATGTATCACCAATAAACTTCTAAAAATAAAATTTATACCCATTTTTTAATAATCCTGTTCATGATTTTTCTATTTTCTTGATTATATGATTTTTTTATAAATAATACTAACTTGACAATCTGTATCATTTCCTTGTTTACAAACACTTATTGATTTTTGTCTCTTTTTAGTTATAGTTGTCCTCCAGTAAGTAAGGAAAACGCCTCTTTCTGTCTGCTTTCTCAGTTGTAAATTCTTCCAGAAGCTGTTTTACTGTCTACTTTTCAGGATCAAAAAAAATCAAAAACTTAAAAAAATACTTTAAAGAGCAAAATGTGGAGGGAGCAAACAACAAAATATATATATTGCTATTATGCTTTTAAAAATTTTTTTACATTTGTCTGTTTTTAATGTGGACCAGACACTGATACTTCATCAAAATAACAGTTTCTTTGCTGAGTTCAGGTGTGATACTTCATCAAAATAACAGTTTCTTTGCTGAGTTCAGGTGAACAAGGAATAGACACACCCTTGGAACAAAACAAAACACACACACACACACACACACACACACACACACACAACCCAGAACCATCTTTAACCTAACTTTTTATATGATGTCTCAGATACCTGTAACTTTGCACACAAGCTTCTGTGTTCAGTTGAATTGTAACTGCTTTTTGTATTTGGAGAAAGTGTGACTATTGAACTTGAAAACTTTTATTCTAGGCATCTTGGTGGTTTCTGGTAAGGTTAAGTGGGTGAGAGCGTGAAGGGAAAAATAGGGGGTTCTTTCCCATCATTACACGAAGTTTCCCTCACAGTCTGCTCTCAGGTGCCAGACCTCAAGTTTTTCTTACAGTGGTATACTTTGATTATTCTTACATCCCCTTTACCCATAAGTTTTAACAGAATTTTATCAAAGTGCACTTATTAAAAACAATTTTTAAAATGAACTTATAGTTCACCTCACCAGTGTGCACTTATTGCTTATGGTTTCACTCACCTCTATGCCACTTTTTGGTATCTGAAAAAAAACAGACATATTATTTCCCATATTTTATCCAGTTTCCTACATGTATATAGTGGAAAGAAAATGAGGTCTGAAAATATTCCATTTTGACTGAATGCTATAATCAAGAAAATAAACTTTAAATATGCTAAATATATCTCCAGAATTTCTCAAGTAGCTATGCTTAAAAGAAAGATAATATCCTGGAAAAAAAAAACATGGTCAGCTTCAAGAAAGCAAGAATAGAACCCAAGTATTTATCATTAATGATGGATAATAGATGATAAATACAGAATAATCTCAAGATTTAAAGGAAAACTAGTATTCAACCTGGTATTCTAAACTGAAGCAGACTGTCCCTTAATGATAAATAAAAATAGATTTTTATAAATGATTAAATTTAAAAATTATATTCTGTTCCTCATTTCAAAGAGAGTTACTCAATATAGAAGAAAAATAAAAACAAAGGGAGCAGAGTTTGTGGACAGAAACAGTGGCTCTAACTACAGAGATCAAGAAGGTCATGCTGATTCTGCAGTATAGACCTTGAAAATAGTTTTGTTAGCATACCTCAGTCCTACCTTTAAAATGATGTTTTAATAGAAATATTAGCTCGTGAGTAGTCTACTACAATTGATTGAATGTAGCAAAATTTAGATGATTCTAGTGATCTATTTTCCTCACCTCCCCAAAAATTTGAATATTAGAAAATACAGGAAAAACAAAGTGATAAAAAGAAAGTAAAAACCCACTAAACACAAATAATGGAAAGTCAAGTTTTTCATATGAAACAGAGTAAATTGTGCACTTTTTAAACATTTAATGTGATAGAAGAAAGTAGTATTGATTGTTCTTGATGGTAAGAACATCCCTCCATGAGCAGCATTCATGTCCTGATAATGGATGTCAGAAAGGTTAAGAAATTAGAGAAAGAAATCATTCTTTCTTCTGGTGTGCGCTTTGCGATGAAAACTATTTTAAAGTCAAATTTGTGAAAATGCTTACTAGTTTTTAAGCTTCATAAATTTTGTGTAGACAAAGAATGCAACACACAATTATTTTTAAAAGAGAATAATTTACTGATGAAGCATGAACACAGGGACTTGTAACTATTAAAAAATAGAGTGGAGACTGGTGGTCTGTACAGATGCTGATACTCAGAAATAATAAAGTGTCCAATGTAGATTAAGCAAGAAATCACAGAACACATATCATTATGATTACATAAATGATAATCAATTAAACACTAAAGTCTTTTAATATTTGACTCATTAGGCCTGAAGAGAAAGAAGTGACCCCATAAGCTAAATTGTTTTTCCTCTCTCTCATTGCAATTGAAAGAAATAATGGGAACACATAATACATTGTGAAGGGTCTTCAATGTATATATTTCAAGATTATGGTCAACATCAGACAACTAGTAATGGTGTGGCTATATTTAGTTGCCTTTTAGAACTTTACATAGTTGCAGATAGAGTGTAAGCTGCTGATTTGGGTGTAAATTTTAGAAACTACTCTTTTATATGGTACTAGGGATTGAACCTAGGGGTGTTTTATCACTCACATATGTTGAAAGCCACAGCCAAAGGGGCCCCAGCAAACTTCCAGCTGTCAGCTGATGATTGGCTCACAGCGGCCCCAGCAAACTTCCAGCTGCCAGCTGATTGGTTCCTCTGCAATGATGCTCATTGGGCTGTTTCCCAGCCCTTTCAGACCACGGAGCTGCTCATTGGGGGACTCTCTTGGCCCCGCCCACATGACCCAGCCAACCGGCCTCAAGAGCAGGAGGAGTGGGGGGGGGTTGAGAGGTTTGTGGGAAGCCGATGGTGGCAGTTGGGCTCTGAGGGAATTCCTGAAGAATTGGAAGTTTGCTGGGACCACTGTGAGCCAATCATCAGCTGGCAGCTGGAAGTTTGCTGGGGCTCCTTCGGCTGTGGCTCTCAACACATATATATTCAAAATTCTTTGATATTTTGAGACCTGGTCTCATTTAGTTACCAAGGCTGGCCTTGAAGTTGTTATCTTTTTGCTTCAGCCATTATGATTTTTGAGATTACAGGTATGTACCACCCCATTAGGCCTGGACACCACCTTTTTATTTTTTACATGCATCTAATAATCAAAACTATTTTAAATATTCCTGCCTTTTCTTTGATATAAAATATTCAATACTACCTTTCCAAATTGGTTTTCACCCTCACATTCTTCTTTTTCAAAAGGCCAAACTTCATGTTGAGTAGTTATACTTTTTTTTTTTTAACTATAACAAGATATACTCATTAGATTCTATTCTGAGTAAGGAAGTCAATTTAATATATGTTTTAGAAAAGCAAATTGCCATAAATTTTTCTGGTCATGCTCTTAATAGAAGTACCTTCCTCTTAGTCATCATCAAAAGAAAGATAGGAGGAAATTTAGTAAAGGCAAAAACTAAGGTCCAACATTTGGCCAGTTCTTATTTCAACCAGATATTTATGATTTGATTATTTTTCTTTTAAATTTCTTCTTCTGATTTCTCTAATGGCCTTTCCTATTTAAAAACACTAGTTTATGTGAAAACTCGATACTAAGGAAAATAAATATCTGGAACAAACTAATAGTACTCAATATGTTTCTCATGATTATATTCAGCTTCCTCCCACCATTCTGGGATTGCAATTCATAGAGCTTTAAATGACTTCCATTCCTCACCATATTCAAATAATTAGTGCAAGGAGAAATAATGCCTCAACAAATTTATATTAAATAAGTAAAAATTTAGAGAAAACCAGAAATAATTTACACCTGTGAAATTAAAGCAATATATATGGCTGTTTGCCAAAGAATACTTGGCATATTCAAAGAATAAAATGAAGAAGTTTATCAGAATTTCTAAGATTGTTACGGTATTCAATAATTTGTAGCTAAAATCATGAAATATGACATACTATATAGTACAGATTATATAAATGCTCTTATTATTTCTTCATCCTTTTCACGAATATTTATCAGGCATTTACTACATGCTAATTAGAACTATGTTCATCCTAATTATTTCAGATATTTTTAAAAAATTTGCAAGACCTCATTGGAAAAGGGCAGTATAGATTTCAGAAGTAACTACTGTTTCTCAAGTGAATAATGTGTATAGAAATCTGCTAAGGTCTTGGGGAATGCAAATATATTTGAGATGCATCAGAGAGTGCATATGAAAAACAGTACTATTTATCATGTTATATAAATGAAGTGAAATATCATACTAAAAGGTGAAAAAATAACATTTGAGAAAAAAACAAAATAGTGCACTATTATTTGAAATAAGGTAATAATAATTTTTACTATAATTAGTTGTTTGTGGGTCTCATTTCAATCTTTAATTATCTATCCATTTTGTTAAGTATCCCTATAGGTGTTAAACTATATAAGTTAGATTTATTGTGGTCTGAGGTTTTATTGGGAAATATTGGCATTCAGTGAATAATGCCACCAATTTTCTGTTCTGGAATATTAAAGAACTCTTTCAAATTTATTGCAATGAATAGTTTTGTTTAAAGGTAATAACAGTTTTTCAATGTACAAATTACTAAGATAAATTTGGGTGTTCCCAAAAAGTCTGTAACAAAGAAAAGTTGCTTCCCTACCCCAAACCAGACATCAATGGAATAACCTTGTGTAGTATCAGCATATACAAGTTTTGATGAGGACTTTTGCATTTTTTCTCTTTTTACTTCCCATCTACAACATGACTTATTTTTCATAAGCAAATTTCTATGCTTGTTAAACCTCTCACACATCTCAGAATTTACTAAGAGTGATCTATGACAATGTAAAAACAAACATATGTGAGATAGTGTATAAATTAATGTATGAAGAAGTTCTAGAAAATATTGATATGGCCAGGAGATGGTGCAACAACAATATAGAAAGCTAAAAATTGAAATTGATAGAAAGATAATACTCCCAAGAATCACGAAGAATCATGTAGTCTTTGGAAGGAGGTATTTTAAGTAAGAAACTCTTGAGACTGATGTCCACTGCATTTTTCATATGAATATTTGCTCTGGTTTTGAGAGTCACCAAATTTTAGCCAGTAAACTTTTGGCTTGGTACAGCATATTCAGAAAGCCCACCATTCTCTTTATATGCCTAGGCATGGTTCACTAAACATCCGTTGAGTTTTTGCACAGACTTTTCCCTTCTTTTAATATACCAAACCCATTCAAATTCATTCATTCTTCAAGAAGTAGTTTAATTAAATTTCATATTGCCTTTAAAATAAAATCTCCACTTATAATAATTTCTATATTCTAAAGAATTTTATTGTAGTATTTAGAATCTTTATAACTACTAAGAAATGGCATTATATGTCTAATTTTTACCATTGTCTCTCTCATATTACTTTCATTATGATTTGAGTATGTCCCCCAAATGATCATGTGCTGGGAACTTAGTTTTCAAAGCAGAGATTTGGAAAACTAGTGGAATGTTTTTTTTTTAATATTATTTTATTGTTGGTTGTTCAAAACATTACATAGTTCTTAATATACCATATTTCACAGATTGATTCAAGTGGGTTATGAACTCCCATTTTTACCCCATATACAGATTGCTGTGTCACATCAGTTACATTTCCATTGATTTATAAATTGCCTTTCTAGTGACTGATGTATTCTGCTGTCTATCCCATTCTCCACTATCCCCCCTCCCCTCCCCTCCCCTTCTCTCTCTCCACCCCCTCTACTATAAATCGCTTCTTCCACTTATATAATTTTTATCCTACTCCTCCTTTCCTCTTATATGTAATTGTGTATAACCCTGAGGCTCACCTTCCAATTCCATGCAATTTCCCTTAACTCTCCCTTTCCCTCCCGCCTATCATCCCTGTTTAATGTTAATCTTCTTCTCAAGCTCTTCGTCTCTACCCTGTCCTTGGTTACTCCCCTTATATCAAAGAAGACATTTGGCATTCATTTTTTAAGGATTGGCTAGCTTCACTTAGCATAATCTGCTCTAATGCCATCCATTTCCCTCCAAATTCTATGATTTTGTCATTTCCTAATGCAGAGTAATACTTCATTGTGTATAAATGCCACATTTTTTTAATCCATTCATCTATTGAAGGGCTTCTAGGTTGGTTCCACAATCTTGCTATCATGAATTGTGCTGCTATGAACATCGATGTAGCATGCTCTTGTTAGGTCTTTAGGGAATAGACCGAGAAGGGGAATAGCTGGGTCAAATGGTGGTTCCATTCCCAGCTTTCCAAGAATCTCCACACTGCTTTCCAAATTGGCTGCACCATTTTGCAGTCCCACCAACAATGAACAAGTGTACCCATTTCCCCGCATCCTCGCCAGCACTTGTTGTTGTTGGACTTCTTAATGGCTGCCAATCTTACTGGAGTGAGATGGTATCTTCGGGTGGTTTTGATTTGCATTTCTCTGACTGCTAGCGATGTTGAGCATTTTTTCATGTACTTGTTGATTGATTGTATGTCCTCCTCTGAGAAGTGTCTGTTCAGGTCCTTGGCCCATTTGTTGATTGGGTTATTTGTTATCTTATTGTCTAATTTTTTGAGTTCTTTGTATACTCTGGATATTAGGGCTCTATCTGAAGTGTGTGGGGTAAAGATTTGTTCCCAGGATGTAGGCTCCCTGTTTATCTCTCTTATTGTTTCTTTTGTTGAGAGAAAACTTTTTAGTTTGAGTAAGTCCCATTTGTTGATTCTGGTTGTTAACTCTTGCGCTATGGGTGTCCTATTGAGGAATTTGGAGCCTGACCCCACAGTATGTAGATCATAGCCGACTTTCTCTTCTATCAGACGCCGTGTCTTTGATTTAATATCGAGCTCCTTAATCCATTTTGAGTTAACTTTTGTGCATGGCGAGAGAAAGGGATTCAGTTTCATTTTGATGCAAATGGATTTCCAGTTTTCCCAGCACCATTTGTTGAAGATGCTATCCTTCCTCCATTGCATGCTTTTAGCCCCTTTATCAAATATAAGATAGTTGTAGTTTTGCGGATTGGTTACTGTGTCTTCTATTCTGTACCATTGGTCCACTCGCCTGTTTTGGTACCAGTACCATGCTGTTTTTCTGACTATTGCTCTGTAGTATAGTTTGAAGTCTGGTATCGCTATACCGCCTGATTCACACTTCCTGCTTAGCATTGTTTTAGCTATTCTGGGTCTTTTATTATTCCATATGAATTTCCTGATTGTTTTATCTATTTCTACAAGAAATGCTGTTGGGATTCTGATTGGGATAGCATTGAACTTATAGAGAACTTTTGGTAATATCACCATTTTGATGATGTTAGTTCTGCCTATCCATGAACAGGGTATATTTTTCCATCTTCTGAGGTCTTCTTCTATGTCTCTTTTTAGGGTTCTGTAGTTTTCATTGTATAGGTCTTTCACCTCTTTTGTTAGGTTGATTCCCAGGTATTTTATTTTTTTGGGGGATATTGTGAATGGAGTAGTTGTCCTCATTTCCGTTTCAGAGGATTTGTCGCTGATATACAGGAATGCATTTGATTTATGCGTGTTGATTTTATATCCTGCCCCTTTGCTGAATTCATTTATTAACTCTAACAGTTTCTTTGTAGACCCTTTTGGGTCTGTTAGGTATAGAATCATATCGTCTACAAATAGTGATAATTTAAGTTCTTCTTTTCCTATTTTTATGCCTTTAATTTCTTTCGTCTGTCTAATTGCTCTGGCCAGTGTTTCAAGGACTATGTTGAACAGAAGTGGTGAGAGAGGGCATCCCTGTGTTGTTCCGGATTTTAGAGGGAATGCCTTCAACTTTTGTCCATTCAGAATGATGCTGGCCTGTGGCTTATCATAGATTGCTTTAACAATGTTGAGGTATGATCCTGTTATCCCTAATTTTTCTAGAGTTTTGAACATAAAGGGATGCTGTACTTTGTCGAATGCCTTTTCTGCATCTATCGAGATGATCATATGGTTCTTATTTTTAAGTCTATTGATGTGGTGAATAACATTTATTGATTTCCGTATGTTGAACCAGCCTTGCATCCCAGGGATGAATCCTACTTGATCATGGTGTATAATTTTTTTGATGCGATTTTGAATCTGATTCGCCAGAATTTTATTGAGGATTTTTGCATCTAGGTTCATTAGAGATATTGGTCTGTAGTTTTCTTTCTTTGAAGTGTCTCTGTCTGGTTTAGGTATCAGGGTGATGTTGGCCTCGTAGAATGTCTTTGGAAGTTCTCCCTCTTTTTCTATTTCCTGAAATAGCTTGAAAAGTATTGGTGTTAATTCCCCTTTAAAGGTTTTGTAAAACTCTGCTGTATACCCATCCGGTCCTGGGCTTTTCTTAGTTGGTAGTCTTTTGATGGTTTCTTCTATTTCCTCTATTGTTATTGGTCTGTTTAGGCTGTCTATATCTTCCTGACTCAATCTGGGCAGATCATATGACTTAAGAAATTTATCGATACCTTCACTATCTTCTATTTTATTGGAGTATAAGGATTCAAAGTAATTTCTGATTATCTTCTATATTTCTGAAGTGTCTGTTGTGATATTGCCTTTTTTATCCCGTATGCTAGTAATTTGGGTTCTCTCTCTTCTTCTCTTCGTTAGCATGGCTAAGGGTCTGTCAATTTTATTTATTTTTTCAAAGAACCAGCTTTTGGTTTTGTCAATTTTTTCAATTGTTTCTTTTGTTTCGATTTCATTAATTTCAGCTCTGATTTTAATTATTTCTTGCCTTCTACTTCTTTTGCTGTTGTTTTGCTCTTCTTTTTCTAGGATTTTGAGATGATATATGAGATCGTTTATTTGTTGTTTTTTTTTTTTAAGGAATGCGCTCCAAGCAATGAATTTTCCTCTTAAAACTGCTTTCAATGTGTCCCATAGATTCCTATATGTTGTGTCTGTGGTTTCATTTAACTCTAAGAAGTTTTTAATTTCCTCCTTAATGTCTTCTATAACCCATTGATCATTCAGTAACCTATTGTTCATTCTCCAAGTGATGCATGATTTTTCCTTCCTTCTTTTATCGTTGATTTTCAGTTTCATTCCATTATGATCAGATAAGATGCATGGTATTATTTCTACTCCTTTATATTGTCTAAGAGTTGCCCTATGACATAATATATGATCTATTTTTGTGAAGGATCCATGTGCTGCTGAGATAAAAGTGTAACTACTTGATATTGGGTGGTATATTCTATATATGTCAATTAAGTCTAGGTTGTTAATTGTGTTGTTGAGTTCTATAGTTTCCTTATTTAACTTTTGTTTGGAAGATCTGTCCAGTGGTGAGAGAGGTGTGTGGAAGTCTCCCATGATTATTGTATGGTGGTCTATTAGACTCTTGTACTTGAGAAGAGTTTGCTTGATGAACGTAGCTGCACCGTTGTTTGGGGCATATATATTTATGATTGTTATGTCTTGGTGTATGGTTCCCTTGAGCAGTATGCAGTGTCCCTCTTTATCCTTTTTGATTAACTTTGGCTTGAAATCTATTTTGTTTGATATGAGTATGGACACTCCTCCTTGTTTCCGCAGTCCATATGAGTGGAATGATTTTTCCCAGCCTTTCACCTTCAGTCTATGTATATCTTTTCCTATGAAATGCGTCTCCTGTAGGCAACATATTGTTGGATCTTGTTTTGTGATCCATTCGACTAGCCTGTGTCTCTTAATTGGTGAGTTTAAGCCATTAACATTTAGGGTTATTATTGAGATTTGGTTTGTTCCTCCAGTCATATTTGTTTATTTATGTTACTAAACCTGATAGTTTTCCTCCTTGATTACTTTCCCCCCCGTTACTGTCCTACCTCCCACTGATGGTTATCAATGTTATTTTCAGTTTCCTCTTCCTGTAATGTTTTGCCAAGGATTTTTTGAAGAGATGGTTTTCTAGCTGTGAATTCTTTTAACTTTTGTTTATCGTGAAACGTTTTAATTTCATCTTCCATCCTGAAGCTTAATTTCGCCGGATACACGATTCTTGGTTGGAGCCCATTTTCTTTCAGTGTTTGAAAAATGTTATTCCAGGATCTTCTAGCTTTCAGAGTCTGGGTTGAGAGATCAGCTGTTATCCTGATTGGTTTACCCCTAAATGTAATCTGCTTTCTTTCTCTTGTAGCTTTTAAAATTCTCTCCTTATTCTGTATGTTGGGCATCTTCATTATAATGTGTCTAGGTGTGGATCTCTTATGATTTTGCACTTTCAGCGTCCTGTAGGCTTCTAGGATATGGGATTCTGTTTCATTCTTCAAGTCTGGGAAGTTTTCTCGTATTATTTCATTGAATAGATGGTTCATTCCTCTGGTTTGGAGCTCTGTGCCCTCCTGTATACCAATGACTCTTATGTTTGGTCTTTTAATGTTATCCCATAATTCTTGAATGTTCTGTTCATGGTTTCTTAGCAGTCTTGCTGAAGTGTCTATGTTCTTCTCAAGTTGAAATACTTTGTCTTCATTGTCTGATGCTCTATCTTCTAAGTGATCTATTCTGCTGGTAGTATTGTCAATTGAGGTTTTAAGTTGGTTTATTGCTTCCTGCATTTCTAGGATTTCTATTTGCTTGTTTTTTATTACTTCTAACTCCCTGTGAAATTGATCTTTTACTTCCTGGATTTGTTTCTGTAGTTCCTTGTCAATGTGATCTTTCATTGTCTGATTTTGCTGTCTCATGTCTTCCTTGAGAGTCCAGATCATCTGAAGCATGTATATCCTTAACTCTTTATCTGACATTCCATCTGTTGCAGCTATTACCTCTTCTAGAGTTGAGTTGACCTGCAATGCTTGTGGTCCTTTCTTTCCTTGTCTTTTCACATTGCTTGCGTTTCTTTATGCTTGGTGAAACTGTTGTGTTTTTGAAATTTTCCCCCCTGTTTATTTATATTGCTCTTGTATAGTTGGGATATCTCTCTTGTAGGGCGGGTACTGGTTGTGCTCCTCCTCTAATCAGGGTGATCTATCCACTATGCTGTTTGGTCGTAGGTCTGCCCACCCTGCAGGCACGGGTGGCTGCTCTACTCTGCCCCCACTCCAATTGCAGTGACGTTCCTACCACGTCCTCGGATCGTTGGTCCTGATCCGGATATGGGCGGCAGCTCTTCTCCACCCCTACTCCAATTGATGTGACGTGTCTACCACGCTGGTTGGCCTCCAAGCCTGTTCCGCCAGTGGGTCTCAGATCTACCCACTCTGCGGGCCTGGGCAGCAGTTCTGCTCAACCCCCACTCCCAGTGGGGGTACCTAACTGCCTCTCCAATGGGTCTCTGGGCTCCTTCCAGACACTGACGGCGGCTCTGTTCAACCCCCACTCCAACCAGTGTGACGTGACTGCCTCGATGCTACTCGTCCACCACACTGGCAGGCTGCCGAGCCTGTCCTGCCAGTGGGACGCAGGACTGCCTACCCTGCAGGATAAGACGGCGGCTCTTCACAGCCTCCACTCCAAGTGGGTTGACTTGGCTACCCTGCCGTCGGGTCGCTGGTCCTGTTCCAGGCGTGGGCGGCTACTCTCCTCGGCCCCAGCTGCAGTTGGGGTGTCGCGATACCACACCGGCGGGACCCTTAGCCTGCTCTGGGCACAGGAGGCAGCTCCACTTTGCCCCCCAGGCCCCCGCAGCACCCAGCAGGACCCGGACCAAGAAGCAGACCCTGTAGGATCCCCAACCCTGAGCCAGAGCCGCTTCGGGAGCCAGGAGCCAGTCTCTCCAATCCCCGCCACGTTCTGCTAGGAACAGGCTCCTCAGAGCAACCGCCACGGGTTCCCCAATCCCAGGCCAAAGCAGCCCCGGGAGCCCAAGCCTGACCGCACCAGACTCTACCTGCTCGGTGCCCAGGCCTGGCCGCACCAGACTCTCCCTAATCGGTGCACGCTCCACTGGGAGCAGAGTCTAAAACGCACTTCCCGTGGGTTCCCCAGCTCCAGGCCAAAACTGTTCCGGGAGACAGAGTCTCGCTGCCCCTCGTCGCAAGTTTCACTTGAGGCTGGCCTCAGCTCGCGGTCCCCGCAGGCTCCACGGCCCTGGGCTCAAACAGCCACGGGAGCCAGAACCCAGCCTCTCCAATCCCTGCCACACTCTGCTAGGAGCAGGCTCCACAGAGGTACCCCAGCCTCAGGCCCAAGCAGCCCCGGGAGCCCGAGCTTGGCAGCTCTAACGTCTCCCAGCTCAGTGTACGCTCAGCCAGGGGCAGGGTCAAAGACGCAGTTCCCTCGGGTTCCCTAGCCCCGGGCCAAAACTGTTAGAGCCACGCCGCCCCTCCGCGCACAATCCACTTGTAACTGGCCTCCGCCCGGAGTCCCCGAAGGATCTCCCACCCTGGGCCAAAGCAACCTGGGGAACTAGAATCTGGCCGCTCAAAGTCCGGCGCCTGCCTCGCCAGGGGTGAAGCCCGAAGAGTATTCTCCTCAGGTATTCCCATCCTGAGCCTGAGCGATCTGTCTGTGCGACGCAGGCAAATACCAGCCTGGAATCACCTGTTCTGTAGTTGAATGAGCTGAGATCAGTAGAAAACAGGGATGATTGCGGCTGCTGTCCTCCTCCGTTTTCCGACCGGTGTCGGGAATCGAACTGGACCAGTTCTCTCCTCTGTTTTAAGGCTGGAACTCAGCACTCAGCGCGACCAGTGCACCACTGGCAGGAGCCCCAGAATCCGCTTCGCTGTAATCCCACTCTGGAACCTTGCCGCTAATTAACTAGGGCGCGTCCCAGACTCCATCTATGGGGCGGCCGCCGACCAGGTACTGCTTCCCTCCGAGCGGAGAAATCGCCCGCGACCAAGCCCCTGCAGCCGAATCCCGCGCGCTGGAAGTCTGTTCTCTAGATTCTGGAGCACCTCAATTTCACTGGGGATTCCCACCAAGGTAGCCTTCAGCCGTTTCACCTCGTCTTTCTCCCGCACAGTGGCTCAGCGCACTGGGGAGCTGCACTCCCTTCGCCGCCATCTTCCCTCTCCCAGTGGAATGTTTTAAGAAGTGAAATCTAGTAGATTGTGGTTAGATCATTGTGGGAGATGTGCTTGAAGAGGGTTAATGTAATTTTCATGGGACACAAGATAGTTCCTATTAAAGCAGATTGTTACAAAAAGAGAATGACTTCTCTCTGAATTTTTCTGACTTCCTATCTCATTATGCTATCTCTAACTCTCAAATGAGCCCTCACATTAATGCCGTCTCATGTGTAACAAAGGTGAAGGTGTTGTCACAGGAGCTGAGAAGATTCTGGTACAATGCATTTAAATCTTCAGAACTATGTACTCAAAAAATATCTTTATTTATTTATTTATTTGTTGTAGTTGGACACAATATCTTTATTTATTTATTTATTTATTTATTTTTATGTGGTGCTGAGGATTGAACCCAGCTCCTTGGATGTCCTAGGTAAGCACTCTACTACTGAGCCACAACCCCAGCCACTCAAAAATAATTTTATGCATTTATATCTCTTTTTGTACATTGGCCTGGTTCTGGTATTTTCTACAGCATTATAAAACAGACTAACACAACAAGATTAAGTGTCTTTGAGTCTAAGGCCTCTTACTATGAGTGAGTAGAACATCTAAGATTACATTTTAAAAGCCCTGCTATAGTTTAGATGGTAATGGGTTAGCATTTATGATTCTTATTTTTTCATATATTTCAAGGGTTATATCTTGTATTCCTTATATTCCTCATGGTGCTTAGGTTAATATATTGCCATTTACTTTGGGACTTAAATATGTGGAATTGATTCTGTGTAGTAAAGTAGAATCAAGATTGGCTCCTTAAAATATAGCAAAGACTCTATGAGAATGTTTTGATTTTTAATGGGAAGAATTGTCTCATTGCTACTTATCATAGAGGGAATTTTAATACATGTCTACATCTTGATGACACCCATTAATCAGAAATGGTCTGAACTGACTAGATCAAAACTATTAGAAAACCATGAATAAAGAGGCAGATTTAAAAAATAGGTTTGTCTAGCACCATTTTGAGTCTCCTATTAGAGTACAAATTGTAGTATTTTTTACCAGTGAAAGAACTCAAAATCATGTAGCTGCATTTTAAGTCTCATGTATTCACACAAGTCATAATCAATCATAATACCATTGTAGGAAGAGAAATGTACATCTTCACAAACAGAAAAATCAAATACAAAAAGTACAATTTGCCTTATGCAAAAAAGACCTCTTCATTTATGTCATACTTCTTTTAGCACCCAGGTTACGTATTTTTGGGCTCAAGATATCAGCCAGAAGAAAGTGTATTTGTTTTATGCTAGGTAAGTAAACAACTTATATAATTAGAATGTACAGTGAACACATTTTTATTTGGGATTCAGTTGTTTCAAGTATGATGGCTTCCCCAGAAAAACAATGCAGGAGATTTTGTCCTCCACTTCACCCAAAAGTGGAACCAACAGGCAATCTACAGAGCAGGTATTGAAAGGTCATGATGAGAAAACAAACTGCAGTTGTTTTTCTCATGTTTTTTTTTTTTTGTATCATACATTGCTGTGGAATTTGATTTGAAAGTTTGAAATATAAAAACTATATTTAAAAATAAACATAAAATTTTCTTTGGTATTTTAAGCTAATTTTAATGCTTATAATACACAGTATAATTAGCTCATATTTTTCTAATGCAATCCCAAAGCAAAACAGTGGAGATATATTCTTCATGAAAAAATACATTTACTATGTAAAACTATGTTGTTCCATGTATCATACTTTTCTCTGCAGTATATGTTTTGCCTTAAAATTAATAAAAGTGAATGATTGATGGGGCTGCCAAAAGGTTTGTATTATCTTGTTCTGGTGAATATTGTGAAAGAATATATGGAGGATGAACCAGAAGATTTCTGAAATTGTGTATTTTTGTGGTTGGAAACTGTTGAAAGGTGCATCATTGTTATTAATGAAAAAGACTGACGAAAAACAGCAGTGTTCTTTAAGCTGTACATAAGTGAACAAATTATTTGTTAAGCAAAAATGCCTTGTACAGCCAAGAATGGCTGAAATTCATTATACTGAGACTCTGGATATCTCAGTTTTATTTTTACCTTTAACTAGTAACTTTTTCTAGCTCAATAAACCTCTCTATATTTTTTTCTTGTTTTAAAACCAGAGGAGAAATACTTGTCTTTTTTAACTTTCTGGATTGTTTGCCAATTTGACTGAAATAAAACATGCAGAAAACTTTGGAATATATTACAAACTATACAAATGGAAGTGAATAATCCTTACTAACTTTGTGACTCTTTTTTTTTTTTCAAATGTTGTTCTAGCTCAAATTGGGTAACTTATCTTTCTTCAATTACCTCAGATTATATGTACATTTTCCCACTAGCATTCAGAAGCCATACTTCATCCACTGTTGGTCTATTGCTTAAGTCTTTACAAGTTTTTATTTGTATATTGTTGTGTTGATTCAATTGATTTTTCTTCTCATGTAGTGTAGTTTCATGTATAATTAAATTGGAATAAATATGTCTATATTGGAGATTGTACAATGTCCCCAGACCTTGTTCTTAGGCATATGTTGTTGTAAACTCAGTTCTTCATGAATTATATGTAATATTAATAAAATTGTGAATGATATTCATTCAATATTATTTTTGTATGGATTCCATGTATAAGAAGCCTTTGCCCTATTGTTGCTGGTAAGCCAACATTTTATAAGAAACTTAATCTTTACATACAACCTTTTCAGTTTGCCTCTTACTACTTGGTCCACAGAAAATAAGACTATGAAACATAGCTCATTGATTATTTTGTCATAAGTATAAGGCCTCACTCAACCTTGACCCAGATCCACATCTCTAATTCCTGCCATTAAATAACACTACCTACAGAACATTATTGATGTCAGAATTTACTAATGTACATGAAAACACTGATCTTTGACCTCATTCACATAAAAATGTTTCCAATGAGGCTGAAGTCTAGAAGGCCATTATGAACACACGCAAGAAATACAAAGCTCTTCTCTCCTACAAGAGCTACCTTTAAGTTTGTGGAAATTCAGTCTATTCAAATCATTAGGAAATGTTAAAATGTTAAAAAGTTAGAATGTTAAAATTTGTAATTCAAGATATGAAAATCTGGGGCTGATTATCTTATAACTATTTTCTTCTCATAACTCTTAATTTCACCATAATTACAAACAAAAAAATTATAATTATCTGACTGATGCAAATTATATTCCACATTAAGTTTGATTAAAATGTGTAAAAGTATTAAAAGATGCTAGAGTATTATTTACTCAATAGTATATTTTACTATTACAAAAACATTTAGTCAAGTAGAACACAGTGATGACTTACATTTAACAACAGTATGAAATACATGAGTGTTAAGATTTAAACAAATATTCAGTTACAAGGACATATGGAATACATAAGATAAAAAAGGCAGGATAAGCTGGGCATGATGGTCCATGCTTGTACTCCAAGAAAATTGGAAAGCTTAGTAGTCTCAGAAATTTAAATTCAGCCTCAGCAACTAAATGTGGTTTCAAGAAACTTAGCAAGACAGTCTCAATATTTGAAAAAGCGGGGAGAGGGCTTAGGAATGTGGCTTGGTGTTTAAAAATCCCTATATTTAAACTGAAATAAAAAATAAAGTTTAAAATATTACAATTCGGTGTTAATCATAAAAAATAGATTTCATATAATTTTTTTTCTGCAGTATTCAAAAGTGAAAATAGTATTTTGATTTAGAAAATAAATTATATCCTTTCAAAGATGAGGTTTCTGCACTATGCATGTATGATATTTATGACTGATATTTCTACTAAATAACTTGATAATGCTTAATAAATTTAAGCAAAAGTTAAAGGCAACTACTTATTTTCTATATTTAAATGAGTTGTCTTTTACTGATCCTCATATAAATCAAGGTGTAATGTATAGATAATGAGTTTACTCTCATATTTGTCAAGGGGTTTATTATAAATGTTTCATTGTTCTATGAGGCATACATTTTGTACAAAATCTGTTCAATGTTCATTACTGGTATGAGTTTTCAGATGTTCAATAAATTTAAAAGTTGAATAAGTTTTGGAAATATTATTTAACTTTTTAGGGTTTCTGGGGACAATGAATCCTCCAAAAATCAATAGTATTTAAGAAACATATGGTTATGAAATGTTTTTTCCCCCATTTGTTTTCTCTCTAACCAGTTTGTATCCACAGGTACTGAGTATTGGTGAATATATATTGGAAGCACTGTCACATTGTCAATTTTCACATTTCAAAACTTTCTCTCTGCTATGGTATTGTGGTGAGGATTAAATTTTGACCCTTTCTTAAAGGAGTGGTACAAGGGTCTCATTTGTAAAGTTTCTCTCCAGTGTATTTTCTCTGATGACTAGTAATGTCTGATATGTAATTTAAAATATTTCTACATTCTCTATATTTATATGTCTTCTTTTCAGAATAAATAGCCTAGTGGTGAAAAATAATTGATTTCTTATTAAAAGCTTTGATACCTCGGTTTCATTTGTAGGGGTTCTTTTCTGTATAAATTCTGTTGTTAATGAGGTTTAGTTTTTCTTTAAAAGTATTATCACTTTATTTACATTTCACATTCACAAGGTGTCTTCTGTTGTGGTGAATAAAGTTTTATTTTTTTATTAAAATTTTTGCCATATTATTCACATTTGTAGGGCTATTCTTCAGTGTAAGTTCTTCTATGGTGAATAAGGCCTGTTTATTGCTAAAAGCTTTGCCACATTCCTTACATTTTTAGGGCTTCTCTCTAGTGTGAATTCTTCTATGGCAAATAAGGTGTGATTTTTGACTGAAAGCTTTGCCACATTCTTTACATTTGTAGGGCTTCTCTCCAGTGTGAGTTCTGCTGTGGCGAATTAGTTGTGATTTTAGACGGAAAGCTTTGCCACAATCTTTACATTTGTAGGGCTTCTCTCCAGTGTGTGTTCTGCTGTGATGAATAAGGTGTGATTTTAGACGGAGAGCTTTGCCACATTCTTTACATTTGTAGGGCTTCTCTCCAGTGTGAGTTCTGCTATGGCGAATAAGGTCTGTTTTTTTATGAAAAGCTTTGTCACAATCTTTACATTTGTAGGGCTTCTCTCCAGTGTGAGTTCTCCTGTGGCAAATAAGGTGTGATGTTTGACTGAAAGCTTTGTCACAATCTTTACATTTGTAGGGCTTCTCTCCAGTGTGAGTTCTCCTGTGGCAAATAAGGTGTGATTTTTGACTGAAAGCTTTGTCACAATCTTTACATTTGTAGGGCTTCTCTCCAGTGTGAGTTCTTCTGTGGTAAGTAAAGCCTAATTTTTGACTGAAAGCTTTGCCACAATCTTTACATTTGTAGGGCTTCTCTCCAGTGTGTGTTCTGCTGTGGCAAATAAGGTTTGATTTTTGACTAAAAGCTTTGCCACATTCTTTACATTTGTAGGGCTTCTCTCCAGTGTGAGTTCTTCTGTGGCAAATTAGTTGTGATTTTAGACGGAGAGCTTTGCCACAATCTTTACATTTGTAGGGCTTCTCTCCAGTGTGTGTTCTGCTGTGACGAATAAGGTGTGATTTTTGACTAAAAGCTTTGCCACATTCTTTACATTTGTAGGGCTTCTCTCCAGTGTGTGTTCTGCTGTGACAAATAAGGTATGATTTTTGACTAAAAGCTTTGCCACATTCTTCACATTTGTAGGGCTTCTCTTCAGTGTGAGTTCTGCTTTGCTTAATAAAGATTGACTTTCCTTTAAAAACTTTATCAAATTCTGCCCATTGGTAGGGCATCTCTCCAGTGTGGGTTCTTCTGTGGTAAATAAGATCTTTTTTTTTTTTACTAAAAGCTTTGCCACATTGTTTATATTGGTAGGACTTCTCTCCAGTTGAAATTCTCTGGTGGTTAACAAGGCCTGAATTTTTGTATAATTTCTGGTGTTCACTCTCATTTATAGTTTTCCATATTTTCTTTTGTTTTAGATAGTCAAGATGACAACTTCTATATTTTCCACTTATCACTTTGTGAAATATATATTTTATGCCCTTTTCTGGTGCCTGTTCTTTGGTATCATGATGAGTCATGGCTGAAATAAAAAACAAAAACAACAACAAAATAAAAACAATAGCTAATAGACTGGCATAAGTATATTTTTCATACATAACATGAAATTAAGGTAAAATAAGTACATCAGGAGTGTAGCAGATTACTAAGTACAAAATCATCATAAATCCAAAAATATATCAGTACAGCAAAAATGTAAAGACAAAATTACCTTGAGAATATTACCCAAATTCTTGTAGAGACCACAGTATTCAACAGGAGTACATGATTAAAAAGAACAATATAATAAAGAGAAGGAAAGTATCTTACTCTTATCATCCACAGCCTTTTGTCCTCCATAAGATAACATTGTGCATTTAGGAAATGTCTACCAGCTACCTTTATTCTCAGTAGAACAAGAGAAATGTAAAACAGACAAACATTTGTGGCTTTTTAAAAGAGTGTTCAAAAACTGGTTTTTGTCTACCATTACATAGAGACATGAAAATAACTAGTAGATTTTGAGTGATAATACCACAAATATTCAACAAGTGTAAAGAGGCTATGAACTCTTAAAAAGAAATAAGAACAAGAAATTTAGTAAGAAATATACACATATATGTCTATAAAATTTTCCATAAAACATATTAAAAAACTATAAAAACCTTGCATAACCTATGGCAATAATACTTGGATGAAGTCAACACATGACAATCAAGGATAATAAATTGATTTTTTTAAATTCATGTGATATGATGATTTCTTTCATTGACAAATAAAACTTTGTTATTTACTAATTATATCATGGTATTTTATAGTATATATACAAGGTAAAATGACTAACAAGAATGAATTAACACAATCATTATTTCATATAATTATAAGTTTTGTTCTTACAAGGTATTGTATTTCTTCTACTAGTATTTATGAAGAACATAATACACTCACCAAACAAAACTCTTGACCCTCTTATGCTCAATAACAAAAAAATATGGAGACTTTGACTATAATGTCAACTCTACACCAATATAGTACCTGGTCAGCAAAATTTTACTAAGTTTCTGACTTCCACATGTGAATCAAATGCTCCTGCAGCTTAATCTCTGCCTGCCACATTTCACTTAATGCAAAGTCCTGCATATATTTCTTATAACACTTTATGAACCAAAATATTATCATAACTAAATAATAATAGTATATAATACAATATTTTTACTCATTTGATCAATGATGGGAACATACATTGAGTCCCTAGCTTTAATACTGAGAACAATATTTGCAATAAACACAAAAGCAGAGGTATCTCTTCAATTTTCTGATTTAATTGTTCATGGATACATATTTAGTACTGGTAATTCTAGATCTTTAGGTCATCCACCTTTTAATTTTTCATGTGTGATGCTTGAGATTAACCCCCCAAATTCTATATCACTGAACTACAACACAAGTCTTTTTAAAATTGCTTTAGTCATGTTGTTTCTAAATTTCTGTGACTTCCCTCAAACATGAAGTACTTTTGCATGGCCTCCCAATTAGCTAATATTACAAGGATGCAAGCACTGTTCTTGCATATTTTTATTTATTTAAAAGTTTTTATACTTTTTTTTCCCAAAATGGACTACTGTTATAATCTACTGTTGGCTCCTTTAATGAGCAAATAAAAAAGAGTACAGCAAATATAAACAAAGAGAAGCATGGTTTAATCCAAGTGACAAAAGAAGAAGAAAAAAGAACATTAAGAATTAAACATTGGGATACTGACAGTTATGAATTACTCAAAGAACACTAAATAACAATATAAAGAAAGTGTAGAGAGCAAAATTAAGGAAAAAAAATATTAACATAAATAAGCACAAATTGTGTATGTGAATAATTCTTTATTAAAAAAATGAGAGGAGCATTCCTAGTGTGCAGAGCTGAAATTCTGCCAATATGGGATATTATATATATATATATATATAAAGGGAAGTGTGAAAAGAATCAAAGCATGCCACAATAAAAAGCAATGATCCAGAAATTACATCATTAATCAAACTAGAAAAAAATAGAAAACAACTTATAAAGTAGAAGTATAGGGAGCTATTCACTTCAAAATATTTATGATTATTAGTGCAAAACAAAAAACAAAAGAAAAAAATTTACTAACAGAATTGAATCTAAAAAAAGAAATTGCCAAATCAGTTCCAGCAGAGAGCATGAAAAGTAACCAAGCATGATCTGCTCCTAAAGGCCTTATTTGTTTAAAGATAGATAATGCCCCTCCCTTTACTTCTCATGTTTTGCACAATTTTTAATCAATGAGATATAGTTTTAAATCATAAAATTTGTCATAATCCTTTTGGATAAGCTTTTGTTGAGTGAGCAAATTGTATCCTAATAATTACCTTTTAAAACAGAAACAAACAAACAAAGATCTAGCCTCTTTCATATTAATATGCATTAAATATTGTTTTATTTATGTTAATGTGCTCAATATATAACAAAATTAATACTAAAAATTGGTCATCTGCATTAAATAGACATTTTATTCTCAAACAGCCATTACCAAAAAAATTATGTAATATATAAGATTCCACCTGACAAGCATGACAAGATTCTATGCCTTAGATCACGTGGGGAAAAGAAAAGACTGCTAAACTTATGCCAACATGTTCTCTCTGTACTCCAGATTGATGCATGAAATAAGGCAATTATAAATGTACATCAGGAACTTCACAAGCTAAGTTTTATTTAATGATAAAAGAGAAGAGTCCCTCCAAACAAGAGAATAATTATTCTCTTCAAAAGAGGAGAGACATCAAAAGAGGAACACAAGATACTATAATTCCAGTTACTTGGGGGGATATAAAACAATTAACAGCCTCAGCTTAACAGGTGTTGGCTCAAATGGGGTCAGAATGTACTCTGGATAAATTAGTTACTGCTTTGATTGCTAAACTTACACAAAACTCTGTAAATGCTTTGGTCTTAATAACAATGTTACTCTGTTTTTGTACACCAGCTGTGGGAAATTCTGTACTGTCAGACCTGGACTTCTATAACCCATTACAATACCTTGACTCACTTGGATGATATTGTTATACATGTGCAAAAATGTTTCATGGTATTCATTTTTGTCTGAGCAGAATAACTGTGTCCTTATCATCCACATAGTATGTAATAGGTCAAAATCCAGCACAATTTATTCATAAAAGGTCTATTCCTCTTGATAAAAACTGTGATGATTCAGTGAACCTACTCTTTAAGGCAGAATTTGATGCTCTGAAATTTTACTTAGTGGGTTTCCGTGGACTAGATCTAGGGGCTTACAAAACTTACTATGAAACTCACCTATGCTATCATAAAAAGCATTAGTCATGCCTCCATGGCCACTAATATGCTTAATAAAGAACAAAAACAACATTGTCAAGACATATTTGACATTCATGCTGCAATTGATTGTCTGTTATTGTTACATCATAAAGGATATCAGAAGTTTAACAACATGTGTTCCTTCAATTTAAGTGATAATAGTGTTTTATTTCTTTAAAAAGTAAGAGTTAGATTACCGTAAATATATCATTAATAAGGTCTAACAAGATGACGGACATTTAGACTTGTTGCAATGGCTAACTTCATGTTTACTCAATTTCATCTGAGTCAAAAAATATTCATAGGTGGATGTTTACTGATGTTGCACTTGCTATTGTCCATGCATGCCCTTTTTTTTTGGCCCCACCAGCATTAAGGAGATAGTAATATTATTTCAAAAGGCCTTAAAAAAGGAGGGCGGCTGTAGGTATTCTGACCTTGGAAATAGACAGGAAAGTGTGGGGGTGATGGAAACTGACACTCTGAGTCCCACAATTGTAATGCCAAGCAGTTTCTCTCTGAAGCTATTAAGACAACTATACAGGTGTGCTATTTAGTTTCTTTGGTAATGTCCTTAGGGAGAAGGGGCTCTATGTTTGCATTAACTGTGCCTTATCTTGGTTAGGTAGCACTTGGGGTTAAAATAATACTAGGTTAGAATGTAGTCATGGTAAGAGGAACTATATAATTTGGGGTTATACTATGTGCAGCCATGAAGAAGAGTGGCCAGTTTTTTTCTTTTTTCCTTTTCATTGTATGTGTGTCTCTCTGTTTTGTTTACTTTATTACAGGATTCCTCACAAGATGTTTCATAACAGATGTTTGCCCTCACAACAAAATATAAGTTTTGTTGGTTAATCTGAATGAACTAGGAAATCACTAAAGAAAAAAATTTACAAAGAATTTGAAAATGTGATCAATGTAGGGAAGTATGTGTTCAATGATTACAATCAGAAGAAATAAACCTGAGCTTTTGAAAATTTTTTTCTGTTGAACAACTACTCTGTCAACATTTTTTATTTTCTTTTCTCCTTGACATTTGAAAGTCTCAACTGTGTCCCCTGATTTGTGTAGGCTACAATAGTTTACATCACTAAATTATGCTAGGTACTACTTATCTAAAGTGAAGGATGTATAACACACCAAGAAAGAGAGAGATTAAAGAGTAAAATAATATATATTAAAGAGTAAAATATCTGTATTAAAAATGCCATTTTTCTTTGAAACACAAATCTGAAACTCATTCTTATAGAGAAGTTCCCAGAAGATACAACAGAAGTTATTTAAATAATAATTATTAAATAAAATTTTGAAAGGAAATTAAACTTACCCAGGAAGGCAAAGTTTCTATAGTTCTCTAACATCACATCTTTATATAAGTTTTTCTGAGCAGGCTGAAGGCATTCCCACTCCTCTTCAGTAAAATCAATGGCTATATCCCTGAATGTTAACAGTACCTAAAATAAGAATAGATAAATAAATAACACATTGACCACAAGAACATTTGCACAGTCTGTAATGTAATTGAAGTTGGAAGGAGAGTTAGTAGACTATCATGTAGGTGGTGTTTTGAAACACAAAGATATCATCTACTTCTGCAGATAGAGTGATTTCAGTTCAAAAAAGTATATATACTCCACATTTATGAAACACAATATAAAACTCAGGCATTACCACAAAAATATATATTATGTAATTTTTTAAATCATGATCTAAACTATACATATTGTTTAGATAAGAAAATTATGGTAATTAAGAAAGGGAATCCTAAAATTTTAATTGTACAACCACTAATCAGATATTTACTAAAGTGTAGAATCTTATTTGATATTTCTCTATTAGAGCTGGCTTTTCCTAATATGCAGTGAGATCTCTGGTAATTTCAATACCAAAGGTATAAGAGAAATTTTGAAATTTAACAAGGTAGACAGACCACTTAATGGAAATATTTAATAGTGAATTTAAGTTCAAACATTTTATGGTATTTGTGTATGTTATTAATATAGAAAATAGCAACAACAATCCTGTTTGGATTTTCCTTTTTTATAATTTCAACATTTTTTAACATACAAAATAATATATACACACACACACACACACACACACACACACACACACACTTTGATTGAGGTATACATTGTATGATGTTTGTAACAGAATATACATATAGCTCTTCAAACAAATATAATTATTTTTATTTTTTAGTTCTACTGGATAGTAAAATCAATTTTTATGGTATGAAGCAAGCATGGAATATATCTTATCCTAATTAAAATCCTGTTCTTGTTGGTGGCTATGATGGTAGGATTCACTCAGGTATATATATCTTTAATATTTTTATCCCCTTCCCTTTTACTTATTTATTTACTCATTATGTATTTATTCATTTATCTATTTTTTTAACCATCATGCCTTCTACTGATCTTCTTTTCTTACCCTTCCCCACTTTATGAGCTTTAGATTTCACATATCAGCAATAACTTTCAGCCTTTGGTTTTAAAGAAATGGTTTGTTTTTCTTGGCATAAAATCTCAAGATTCATTCATTTACTGGCAATGTCATAAAGTAGTTCTTTTTTATGGCTGATTAATAGTTTATTGTATACATAAGCAACAGTTTTTTATCCTGTTATCATTGAATGGACTCATTCATCATTGAATGGTTGGTTTTATAGCTTTTGTGCTGCTATAAACATTAATGTGGCTGTGTCAATGTAGTATGCTGATTTTATGTCCTTCAGGTGTATACAGGACAGTTGAAAAACTGGGTTAAATTGTGGTTCCATTACTTTAACAATATCCATACAGGTTATTATCTTTCACTTAGACCTTCATACAGCTGCAATAATTGTAATTCATCTAAACCTAAGGTTGAAAAAAAAAACATACAGACAAAAATTAGTAAGCCATAAAATGACTAAGAATTTATTATCAAGTCATCCATCCCAAAGAAAAGTAACTTTATAAACTAAAAGTAAAAAAAAAAATCTTAAGTAAAAGAGCAAAATTAGAAGCTATTGAAGATGAACATAACACAGAGAGGGTTACCAATATCAATGTTGGTGCTTTTAAAAAGCAAATGGGCCAGGTCTAGTGATGGACAACTGTAGTTCCAGTGACAGAGGAGGATAAGAAAAAAGGACCATAAGTTCTAAGACAATATTATACATAATATTGTCTTATATATTGTATTGGGCAACATAGTGAGGCACTTAGCAACTCAACAAGACTCTGTCTCTAAATAAAATATTTTTTAAAAAGACTGAGGATATTGGGCTGGGGATGTGGCTCAAGCGGTAGTGCGCTTGCCTGGCATGCGTGCAGCCTGGGTTTGATCCTCAGCACCACATACAAACAAAGATGTTGTGTCCGCCGAAAACTAAAAAATAAATATTAAAAAAAAAAAAAAGACTGAGGATATGGCTTCATGGGTAAGCACCCCTGGGTTCAATCTTCAGTAAAAATTTTTAAAAAGCAGATACAATTTAAAAAGCACTAGCAAATTTGAAAATTCAACAAATAAAAATTGTCAATTATATAGTACATTATTGCAAATATATGCACATATAATGATTTGTCACTTGACGGAAATAACACTCTGGAAAATTTATCCTAAGAATATTCTGCAATTTTTCAATTCTCTGTGTGTAATGACAAGAATCTAGATGGTATACACTAGTACATGGCTAAGGTATTTGCTATATCCACTGTTGTACATAAACTCTACTGCTGACCAAAATACCATGGTGCCACATGATTGGTGTTATAAAGTTAAATCAATCAGGGTAGACCTCATAATAAAATAAATGGTGGAATTACAGAAAACAATAACAACAAAACTCTTATTAAGTCTCTTGTTATTTAGGCAGTGATACATAATGAAGATTACAGTGCAGGAATGAGGAAAAATGACATTCATTCCCCCCAAAAAAGAAGCTAGGATATTGGGAAAACAGTGTGATAATAAAATGCTATTGTATCCTTCACTCATAAAACATAACAACTTACTTTGACACATTAAATGCTGAATATAAGTTATCAATTAATAATACTGAAATATATAAGAAAGTACAAAGCTGAAAAGTTTACATACAATAGATAGAATGCATATGGTGTTGCACACCTGAAATATCTTCTATTCTGGAGTCTAAGGCATGAAGTTGAAAATTTATGGCCAACTGAAGAAATTGAGCAAACCCCATCTGGAAATAAAATTTAAAAGAGAGCTGAGGATATGCTCAGCAATAAGACACTTTGGTTGAATCCCTAATATCACAAAAGAAAAAAAAGAGTTTTTTGTTTTCAAAATTATACAATATAATATGATTAAACTTATGAATTACAAAATATTAATATAAAAATCTATTCATCAAATGATTACATTAAAAGGTGCAAAAATGACAAGGTAAAAAAAAACTAATTTTCTCACATGTAATCAAACACTTATAAGAAGAAAGAAAAAATAAAATATTGCAAAAGAAAAGCAGAATAAATTCTTGAAGAGCCACTTTAAAAAGGATATATCTAAGTGTTCAATAATCATTAAAACTCAAAATCTTTAGAAATTAGGTAACATTGAATAAAATCACATCATATAGATGAATTAAATAGTATTGATGAATATGTGGAATAAATGCATTCACAAAAAAGGAAAATAATAATTTAAGCTTTTATTATCCATTAGTAGAAACTTTTTTGTAATCAAATGTATATGATACACCCACACAAGAAACAGAGACTAAAATTACAGCAATTGTACATATGAGAATACAGCCATATTCCTACAGAGTTGAAACAAAGGGGCATGGCTAAAGAGGAAGAAATAATTATTAAATTTTATAAATAGTAAATTCTAGAAGCTAGAATTTTTGTTGATTTATTATATCCAGTTTGACATATACTATAAAATACCATGTATGTTTTATGTTGATGTCACATGAAAATTGCATTTCATATGCAAGTATATTTACAAAAGGAATATGTAGTATTTGAGAAAATAAAAATACAGAAAAGCACATAAAAGACTCAAATATTAAACATATTTACAAAGAAAACTAGTATAAAAATAACCATTTTTCCCAATTTAACCTATAATAATAACTGGTCAAAATTTTACCATGCTTTACTTTTTGTTAAAGAAGAAATCAAAACAAAAACTTCTAAATTTTTCCTGGAAATTTAAGTGTATATAAAATTAGCCAAGAACTCTCTCATATATAAGAGAAAATGTACTAGTGATCATTACATACTGATAATACTAATACATGTTATGATATTACAATAGTGTAGTAATTTTAAGATAAAGAAATCACAATACAGAAAACTACATAGGGCAATTCATTTGTATGCAAATATAATTTTTACTGTTAAGTTTTATAAGTATATAAATCAAAACAAATCAATAAAAGTAGTTAATGTGAATGAATGATACAATCCAAACTCAAGGTAGATGTTAGAACAAGAGGCACATATTACAAGTAGGGACTTGTGCGCAGAATGTGTGTGACACTGGAATTATACACAAGCATCCACCAAATAGCAGATATAAAGAAAGATAATTTTAAAAAAATAAATAAAAATAAAAGCAGAATACAAGGCTCTCTCCATTTATGGATACACCAAATAAATATATACCCCTGTAAAGGAATTAAAGGCACACACATTGGAAACTAAAAAAAAAAAAAAATCTACCAAGAGATGAGTAGAATGCACTTGAGCATTATCCTGATTTGAGCAATATGCCATATTACTGGAACAAAATGCCCAAATCCAGTGTTAATATGAATAAAGGAAGACTGTTTTGTGTTTGAAATACAGCATATTTAACTCTAAATTTTCTGTACTCCAGCACAGTGATTCCTTCTTCAATATCCATAATTGGAGTACTACTTACTATTCCACTTTTTGAGAGTAGCCATTCTAACAGCTGTGTTCAAACTGCAGAAGAACTTATAGTTGGCTGGGGTACTAAAATTCTGATGCAAGCTTTTTAGATTCAAGGTTTGAATGCTAATTTATCTGTACACACAGAGAAAGGAATAAGATGTATATGAGTGTCAACTCCAGGGGGAAAAAATAAGTGGTTTCCTAAGCCATGCAAGATCCATGAGCTTTTTTCCATTAGACCAGAGTGGAAGAGGTGTTAAATCTTAAGGGAACCTTTAATCCCTTAGAGAGATTTGCCAACATTGTCTAAAAATGCAAAGAGCTGTTGCTGACAGTTGAACTTTTATGTAGACAGTCCCCAAATACTAACAGGGAAATACAGACCACCACTGAAATCCAAAGTGGCAATTTAGCACTTCCTGAGCTCTCTCACCCAGCTCACTTCAGTAAAAACACCAGACCTATCCAATTCTTTCTGTAAGTAATTTGTCCTGATATTAACTTTTTACATTCAATGGACTACATCTGAAACCTCAAAGCATTGAAAGCACTGGCAACTGTGCAGGTGCAAATCTCCCTAGATCAAAAAGGAGTGGTTTCACATTGGTGTGCAAACATTGTAATGAGCTAAAATCTCTAATATTAGTGAAGAAAAATTGTTAGAATCACAGATCCATCTTTATTTCTAAAATAGGTGTACATCAATTTTTTTCCAGTGAGCATAAGACATCCTGGAATCTAAAAAGCTTGCATCTGAATTTTAGTGCACCAGCCAACTATAAGATCTTCTGCAGCTTGAGCACAGCTGTTAGAATGGCTACTCTGAAAAAGTGGAATAGTAAGTAGTACTCCAATTATGAATATGGAAGAAAGAAACACTGTGCTAGACTATAAAATTAGTGAAGGCATTTTAAAAAAATGGAAGTTGAGAGTTCTCTGAGTTACTTCTTTGACAAACTAAACCCTCTACATTTATACTGCTCTTGAACAAGAAAAGCCCCAAGTACTGGTCTGGACTTGTGAGAGGCATTAGATGTGCCAGCTGTGGGATCCTCATATTACATAGTTCTGAAACACAGTTTCAGGAAAATACTAGAGTAGGGAATGAGAATGCTCTCATATACATTCCCCAAAAGGAAATCAGAGCATTAAAACACTCTGACAGGTGGTCTGCCCTTGGAGACACAAAGGAAGAACAGAAACACATTATTTTCCCAAGATCAAGGGATTCTTCTTTACTTTTCAATCATGTAAAATGCTCATAAACAACAACAACAAAAAAATTTGCTTTTGATTTTCTTTTTTTTGTATGGTATGGGGGATTTGAAACAGGAGCATTTTAATTCTGGGCTACATACCCGGCCATGTTTTAAAATTTTGAGACAGGTTTTTCTAATTGTCTAATTGGTCTACCTAAGTTACTGATGTTTACCTTGAAATTTTAATCTTACTGACTTAGCCACTCAAGTCTCTGGAATTAATATGCATGTATCATTGTACTCAGAGAGAAAAAAATACTTTAAAAGTCTCATCCAGTTTTGGTATAACAATTGAAAATACCATGTTCATTTGAAATATAATATGGGTAAAGTAACTGATAATACTGCAAAAAAGTAACTGATAATACTTGAAAAGGGGGAAGTTGTCACTGAACAAGAAGCTAAAATTTTATATATAAATACAACTCACAATACTGGGGCACAAATTTAAAATCACACTCAGCAACTATCTGAAGATAAACACAAATTAAAAAGTACCAGGTATGTAGCTAAGTGGTACAGTACCTCTGGCTCAATCCACAATACCACAATCTCCAAAAAGAAGGAGAATGAATTCAGGAAGAAAGAAAAACTGAGATACCTATAGAGTATCTCACCCCCCTCCTGGAGGAAAAAAGATACATGGAGTTTTGATTCTGATGATCTCCCCACTCCAGAATCCACAACAAAATCTGAGAAGATTCTGAAATGTTGCCACAAATGTTCTCAGATAGAACTTAAGGTAGGGGCTGAAGATATTCTATAAAACACTATACGACTTCGAGGGTCTACTGTTAATATATGCTCCAGTTGACTGGCCAGTAGAGACCCATGGCTGACCTTTCTCAGAAGACACAGGACTGCAGAAACTAAAGATGACAATAAGGGATTCTAGCCAACCATTGCCAGTTTCCACCATAGTCAGTGCAGCCAGTTTCAACCAGACTCACCATCCAGTCTCAGGATTTCACTGCCCACTCATTATTTACTGTAGTTTTAGGAACCAAGTGTCCTCCCTATAAATCACAAAGTACCTATACAGGAGGAAAAATCAAGGTCACTGAACATAAGTGAGGGAGCCTAGAAATGGATACCCACACTGGCAGGTTTCATACCAGATGGTCAAAACATGCTTCTCTTTACTGAATGTGTGTGGATTGGACAATGCTTATTTAAGGGCTCTTGATTAGACACAGTTTATGTCTTTATATGCTCAATCTGAGCCTAGTAAGTTTTTTGAGTGACAGGAGATAACCTCAAATCCAGAAATAAAAGATGTCACAATTCAAGGGTCTTGTCTATACATTTTTTTTCTTTCGAGGCTCTGAAAATTCAAATCCAGATCCTCAGGCTGCAAATATTTTAAGGCAAGGTATCCATGGAGAAATAAAATCCAGCCAATCGAGAAAAGCATTTAATTTGTAGATTATATATGTAAATATATTATTTATGGATGGAAATAATACAGTGACAATCCTGTAAAATTTCAGTTAATTTCTCTTGTATGGAAACAGATTGAACATTAAAATTATATGAGGTGAAGATAATTATTTTTTAGAATTCATATAAAAATATAAAAATTGAATTTTGTAGCATAACCCCAAATATCCACTATGTGAAAATTACCATTATGTGACTAAAATATTACTAATGAAGTATATGTAATTTTGGAACAGCACCCTCAAAACTATGTCAAGACTCCAGAAAATCTCAGTTCACAGTACCATATTTGAGAGAGTTATGCTTATTCTGAGTTCAGGAAGATGAAGGACATGACTACTTCTTTTTATGCTACAGGTGAAAGATAAATTTTTTTACCAATATTTCTCCTGAGATATAAAAATGAGAGAGAAACTGCCCTGAGTGAGGGCAGGGAGATTTAAGCAGAAAGTGTATGGTGTGTGATTGTGTATGTGTGTGTGTGTGTGTGTGTGTGTGTGTGTGTATGTGTATGTGTGTATTTGTTTTTTCCCCAGATCCAAAGATTTTAGTCTATTATTTAAATTGATTAATGGTATATTCCTTATTTTATGACATGTCCTTAGACCCAATGGCCTGTCTATAATATTTTCTCATAATTCCTAGGATTAAAGCCCTTTAAGAAAGTAGACTTGAAATCAAGATGAATTGTGTTGCTATGCATGATGTCATACACCTGTAATTCCAGGTAGGGGATTTGAAATTTTGCTTCTTTAGGAATACTACTAAAGCACAAGAAATAGAAACAAGTGTCACTAAATGGGATGAATTAAAACTGAAAAGATTCTTCTCAGAAAAAAAATCAGTGAGGTGAAAAGTGGTACATGAGAATGGGAACAAATTTTTACCACATGCACATAAGATAGAACCTCTAATTTCCAGGATATATAGAGAACATAAAAAACTTAATACCAAAAAACAAATTTCCCAATAATGAAATGAAATGGGCTAAGGTACTGAAGAGACACACTTCTTAGAAGATAAACAATCAATCAATAAAAAAATGTTCAGCATGTCTAGCAATTAAAGAATTGCAAATAAAAACTACTCTAAAATTTAATCTTACTCCAATCAGAATGGCAGTTATTAAAAATACAAGCAACAATATATGTTGGTGAGGATGTGGGGAAAAACGCCCACTGTTTCACTGTTGGTAGGACTCTAAATTGGTGACACCAATCTGTAAAAGAATAAGGAGATTCCTTAGAAAAAATGGAATGGAACCATCATTGACCCAGCTATCCCACTACTCAGTTTAGACCAACAAGAGCTAAAAACAGCATAATACAATGGCATATCCACATCAATGTTCATAGCAAAACAATTCACAATGGGTAAACTATAGAACCAATCTATATGATCTTCAATAGATGAATGGAAAAAGAAAATATGGTCTATATACACAGTGGAATATTACAGAGAATTAAAAGAGAATAAAATTATGGAATTGGGAAGTAAATGGATGGAGTTGGAGAATATCATGTTAAGGCAAGTAAACCAATCTACTAAACCAAAGACTTACCAAAGTTTACTCTGCTAAGTGGATGCTGATTCACAATGAGGAAAGTGGGAGGTAGCATGGAAGAAATGAAGAAACTTTGAATAAGACAAAGGGGAGGATGGTACAGAGGTAAGTAAGATGGTGGAATGAGATGGAAATATTTTGTACACAAAGTAGAGTTACATGGGTTATGGAATTATACTTTCTGTATAAGAGAAATAAAATTTTGTGCTCCACTTGTGTACTATGAAGTGAAATGTATTCTGCTCTAATAGCAAGTGAGAACAAATTAATAAATTAATTTTTTTTAATTCAGGAAAGAGACTTGCCTTCCTCTAGATCTATATGTAAACATATATTCTATATATAACATGCACATATTCAATGTATATAATTTATAAACAATTTTTTTTCATATTTTTTATCGATTTTTTAAAATAAATTACAACGGAAGCATTTCAATTCTTATTCCATTTATAGAGCACAATTTTTCATATCCCTGATTGTATATAAAGTATGGTGATACCAATTTGTGTCTTCATACATGTACTTTTAATGATGAACTCTATTACATTCCACCATCCTTACTAATCCCCTGCCCCCTTCCTTTTCTTCCCACCTCTCTGCTCTGTCTAGAATTCATCTATTTCTCTCATGTTCCCCCTACCTACCACATTATGAGTCAGCCTCTTTATATCAGACAAAACATTTGGCACTTTTTTTTTTGGAATTGGCTAGCATCACTTAACATTATCTTCTCCAATGCTATCCATTTACCTGCAAATGCCAGATATGATTATATACCTAGAAAACTCAAAAAGCTCCACCAGAAAACATCTAGAACTAGTAAATAAATTTAGCAAAGTAACAGGATATAAAATCAGCACCCATAAATCAAAGTCATTTCTGTATATTAGTGAAAAATCTTTTGAGAAAGAAATGAAGATAACTACCATATTTACAATAACTTCAAAAAAATAAGATACTTTGGAAGCAACTTAATTAAAGAGATGAAAAATCTAAACAAGAAAAACTAAAAACCCTAAAGAAAAATTTCAAAAAAGACCTTAGAAGATGGAAAAATCTACCTTACTCATAAATAGGCAGAATTAATATTATCAAAATGACTATGCTACCAAAAGCACTATACAGATTTACTGCAATTCTGATCAAAATCCCAATGGCATTCCTCATAGAAATAGAAAAGGCAACCATGAAATTTATCTGGAAAAATAAGAGACCAAGAATAGCTAAAGCAATCCTTAGCAGGAATAGTGAAGCAGGTGGCATCACTACACCAGAACTTAAACTAGATTACAGACAATGGTAACAAAACAGCATGGCATTGGCAAAAAAAAATAAAAAATAAAAAAAAAATTGGAAGATGAATGGTACAGAATAGAGGACACAGAGACTAACCCACAAAATTACAATTATAATATATTAAAGAAAGGTGTCAAAAACATGCACTGGAGAAAATATAGCCTCTTCAACAAATCACTATCTCTCACCATGCACAAAACTCAAGAATTAAACCAGAGACTCTACATCTAATAGAATAAAATGCAGGCTCTAATCTTCATCATGTGGGATTAGGCCCCAATTTTCTTAATAAGACACCTATAGCACAAGAATTAAAACAGATAATCAATAAATGGGATGAAATCAATCTAAAAAGTTTATTCTCTGCAAAATAAACAATCTGTGAAGTGAAGAGAGAGCCTAAATCCTAGAATGAATTTTTTACCCCTCACACATCAGATAGAGCACTAATATCTAGGGTACATAAAGAACTCAAAAAGCTAAACAAATAATAATAATAATAATAATAATAATAATAATAATAACAACAAGAAAATAATCAAGAAATGTGCAAAGGATCTGAACAGAGAATTCTTAGAAGAGAATATACAATCAATCAACTTTTTTCTATATATCTGATTGGTTATGGTGCTCCCCTTACAGGGTCAAGCATAGTTCTGGTTCAGTTTCTAAGGAAGAGAGACACGAATAAGAAGTATTCTCAACTTCAAATCATGAACATTGAATATGAGCGAAGTGAGCCTTTTTTTTTTTGAGTGAAAGGGAATATTATACAATCCAAGAATGAATAAGGGCTAGAATCTCATGTCGTTGCATACTGCTTTTTTTTTTTTTTTTTTTTTTATCTGAGAAACGTACCCCAGAGTCTCAGGCTGCTGTTATATTAAGGCAAGTTTTATTTATTTTTTTCCCATAAGTGGGAACTAACCCAACCAACAGAACATTTTCATTTAAACTTACATATAAGGTCATTTCAGTTTATAGATTATATATGCTTGTATATTATTCAGGAATTGATACAAAATAATGACAATAACTATCAAATTTTATTTATTTTTTTTATCTCTGATCTTTTTAGGTGACAGATTGAACATTAAACTGGGAAGAAACACCCTAAAGTAAAAATGCCCAATAAAAACAACACATAAGGGGCTGGGATTGTGGCTCAGCAGTAGAGTGCTCACCTCCCATGTGCAACACCCTGAGTTCAATCCTCAGTACCAAATAAATATAAATAAGTGAAATAAAGGTATTGTATCCAGCTACAGCTAAAAAAATACATAAAAAAAAACATAAGGTACAAGGTGAAAAAACAGCCTCTACTTCAGAACAAAGACTGTCCAAGGAAGGGGGCATGACTCTTGTCCTTGGAAAGACACACAGAGCACTCCTATGGGTATGGGCATACCCATCCTGCTGAGTTGTTTATCTACAAATAACAGGAGAGATGTGCTGTGCCTGGTGTCCCTGACTCAGTTAGGCTAGGTGGGGACCCATAGCAACCCCCTAGCAGCCACCAATCAGCATGAGACAGGGAAAATACATGGGATGCTAGATGACCCTTCCAGTAGTTTATAGAGGTTGATAACATTTTGGGAAACAATATAGTTCAGCACATACTCCCCTTGTGGCCTACGCCAATCAGTTCAAATGAATCCCACTTTTGTACTAACCAATCACCCTTACCCAAATTCTTCCCACCAGTGAAAGTGCTAATCATGTTTTAGAGTTGTTTATGATTTTCCCAAGGTGTGTGATGATTTGCTAAGAGATGCTATGATGTATGTGGGGTACTTGCCTTCCCCAAAGAGTGCATAAAACTGCTGCAAACCCTGGGCTCAGGACCTCTAAGCCACCAGTTGCTGTGTGTGTGGGGACTGAGCTAGCTCACAATAAACAACTCTTTGCTGCTTTCATCAATCTTGGTCTCTGGTGGTCTTTTGGGTGTCCCACATTTGAGCATAACAGTCTCTCCTGAAACCCATGGGAAAAGAAGACAGTACTCCAGTTCTCTAGGACTGCAGTTTTATAGCACAAAAAGTAGCAAAAGGGGGGTGTCTTGAGAACTTACATGGATAACAGGATTTTTACAAGCATAATACAAAGGCAGGTAGTAGGTTAAGTGTCTAAATGGTTCAGCACTTAGGGATTAAGTTTAGATCACAATATCAGAATTTATGATTTACAACTAAAGTTTCAGAGTGAGTTGTTATTTGGCCAGAGAAAGCCAGAATTTATGAGTCATCACTAAAGTTTCAGGGAGAGTTGTTATCTCATCAGGGAAAACCAGACATGTTCAAGGCATGGGCAGGCATTTCAAGCAAGTTTACAAATCACAGTAATTTATAATGAAGCAGAAATTAACTTTTAATGCCTTTGTGACAAGATGGCTCCCAATCTTAAAACGAAATTAGGCTGGATTTTTCACTTGCTATAGCCATAGCTTTTAAGTATATGTTTCATACTTTAACAAGTAAGAGCATTAAATTATTAATATTAATTAATACTAATTTTTTAAAGACAGAGTAAAATAGGAACTAAGATATTTGTTATTAAATGCATAAAAATTTTGAGTAATATATTGATAATATAAACATGGAAAATTTTGACAATGATAAAAAAACATTTAATATAAGGGCTTCAATATTATAAGTCCTCAAGTTCAGTGGGGCAGTCCTTCAATGATTTTTTCATTTTTTAGGTCATTTTGAATTACACTTCTGCAAATGTTTGAAAAGTATACAAATTTAAGATTTTGTATTTTGTAAAGTAGAAAAATGGCAGATTTGAGCTCCTATCAGCATTTTAAAACTTATAAGCCATTTGGGGCATTTTAGCACTTTTTTTCTCATATTTTGCACACAGTCCAATTCTAGAGAGATGGAGATATAGTCCACTGTCCTGAGCAAAAGAGAAATTGCCTTAGGCTATACCTAAAGCTTTTAACTTTTCTAACTTTTCAGAATTTTTGGTAATTTGAAAAAAATATTTATTTTAAGAAATAAATTGTTTGAAATTAATCATTTATCTTTCCTGCATTATTTTTCACTTTCATTGATTTTTTTCAGAAGAGCTAACAGAACAGAATTCCAAAATTGTTCCATGTAAATTTAAAGGTATGTTTCTAATGATCAAGATAGAAAGCAGAATCAAAACATCATCTAGTTTGATGGTTCTGCCTAAAACTAGAGAGTTACTTATTTATTTCTGCCATTATTCACTAGGTTCCTGAGGTTGCAGAATTCACCAACCAAAGAGAAAAGTCTTTTTAGTTTGTTTCTCACAACCAATTCAAGCTAAAATACACTAGTATCACTGTAGTTTCAGACCAAAGTGTGTTTCTAAATAATAAAAATATGTATACATAAATATATAGATGAATATAAAATAAAATATAATATTAGATAGATTTTTTTTCCTGGATAATCATCTTGTACATATTTCCCTATACACACAGTCTTGGGAACAAATTGTCACAAATAAGACATGGATCCTACATTGCTACACAGAGTAATTAAGGCACATACTAAGAGCTTGGTATAAAACTTGGCATAGAGACATAAATAAGTAGAGAACACCATAGAAAATTATACCTAAATGCTAAGCAGCAAATTCATAGTTTTTAAGTACATGAAGAGACAAGTTATCATAGCAAATTTTATAACTCAGTTGCTGCTAATATACAGAGATAGAGATATTTATTTAGAGATGGTTTAATGCAGATTTTGTTATAGAAAGGGGAAGTTCAAATAATGTAGGTGATTTAAACATGAGCAATAATATTTTTCTGCATTCAGTACCTTTTTGCAGATATATAAATTATAATTAATTCCAACCCGTAAAATGCAGAAATAGTGTAAAGATTATTCACTGTGAGTAAAACTACTTAAAAAGAAAACCAAAACTTCCATTCCTGTCCAAATGTTTTTTTCCTGAAACAAAGACTGATTCTTTGAATCATTTCTATAGATATTTTTTTGTAATAAATATTTGTGATTTTTTTGCATATTACTTAATATATTTATGCTTCACATTTTCTCTTTTGTCCTATTTTACTACCTATAATTCAAAAAAAAATTCTAACTCCTAAACTCCCTTCATATTTGAGCTATCTTTAAATTTTTAAGCTTATATCATTTTTATAATGAATACTGTGCTTTCAGTAAAGAATGACTATTATTATGCACCTGGCTCATTTACAGGAGTTTTGTTGTGTTCTTTGGTTTTATTTATAGTGAAGTTTTTAAAAAAAAAAAAAAGGTTAATGTTGATCCAAAACACAAACAAAAGGCCACCAACTCAAATTTTAAATCAAATTAAATCAAGATTGTATTGTGTACACAAAAACTTGACAGGACTGTCTCTTACAAGACCCCACACTAGAGATCATCCTCCTGATATTCAGGGAAATGTTTTTATAGCACAAAAAAAGTTACAAAGGAGGTGGGTGTCTAGGGTACTTAAAGCTAACAAGATTCTGAATTTCATAATACAGAGGCAGATAGCAGGTTTAGGATCTACATGGCTAACATTTCAAGGTAGGGAATAAATTCAGCTCCAGACATTAGAATTTATGAGCTGCCACTGAGATTTAGAGAAAATTGTTATTTGGTCAGTGGGAGCCAGGATTTATAAGGAACCAGTAAGGTTTTAGAGAGGGTTGTTATCTGGAAAGGGATAGTCAGGCATAGGTAAATTCAAAACATAAGTAGAAATTCCAAGCAAGTTTAAAACATCAAAATATTTTCAGGCCAAAGAGAAATTTTATTTTTCTTATAGAAAACAGAAATAAAATTTTTACCTCTAAAAACTATTTTTTTTTTCTACATTGCTATTAATATCTCCCACAATTATACAGTTCTGGATTCCCTCAGTTACTACTTTATCATTACCTTCTACCTACAATGCATGAGGCACAGTGAATTTATCCTCATACTCATGTACTTATCACTTGTTTTTTTCTATAGAAATGCATATGTATAAGAATATATTTTTCCCACATTTCCAAGATTCTACCCTGAAAATTTCTGTGATATCACTTCCCTGAAATGGATTTTCATTATTTCATGTCAGTTCATCTAAGTATTCCATATCATGTGTTGGAAAAGATGAGACAACTCTAAGGCCCTTCTTATTTGACTATTTATAAACTATAATTGAAGGTCAACCTCAGTACCTCCACAGAACTTAAGTCTCATTCACCTTTCTCATTCATAGTGCTTTATTTTTTAAGTAGGTAGGAAAAATTTTATTTTGAAGAAGAGTAATTGATTTAAAGCCATTCAGTGTACTTTAGAGGATCACAAAAACCTATGGTTGTGGTTCTTAACAACCTATCACTGAAAGATCTGAATTACACTCCAGGTTGGACACTGATACTATGCTTCCATTGGAAATGGTTTCTTGGTTGTGAATATTGTCCTTTCCCTTTTCCCTATAGTATATTAAATGTGTGGATTGTGTGAACTTTTAGAATCATTATTTTCAGCACACTTAGCATGGACCCATTTGATAATAGGAGACATCCATATTCTGAAACAAAAAAAGACCCTTCACCAAGCCCTATAGAAGTGATAAAATAATCTCTGGAAAAAAATAACAGTCATCCATTAGATCATTTTTAAAACATACTAAGAATAAGTTTAGTTAGTAATACATTACTGTACTAGGAAAAGTGATATAAATGCAATTTTAATTTTTAAAGTTGTTTCTGATTACTACAAAGAGAGTATAAAAAGCTGGGTACATGGACTGGAGTTGTATCTCAGTGGTAGACTACTTTGCTAGCATGTGCAAAGCACTGATTTTGATTCTCAGCAATACCTATAAAGAAATCTTTTTTTTTTTTGTTTTATTTTTTAAATACATGACAGTGGAATGCATCACAATTTTTATTACATATATAAAACATTTTTTCATACCTCTGTTTGTATATAAAGTATTTTCACATCAATTCCTTTGTTCATATATGTACTTTAGATAATAATGTCTATCACATGCCACAATCCTTGCTAATCTTTACACAACACTCCCACACTGGCTAATTCACATAAACTTGCCTCAGGGATTTAATGCATTAATCAAATAGATTTCAGTGCTGTTGGAATGGCTATGATAAAAATCTAAAATTATCATGTATGGTGGCATATGACTGAAATTCTAGAAGCTATGAAAAATGATGCAGGAGAACTGTTAGTTCAAAGACAGCCTCATTAACCTAACAAGGCTACAATCAACTTAGTGAGAGCCTGTCTCAAAATATAACATAAAGACCAATGTGGATGTGTCTCAGTGGTATGCACCTCTGGGTTCAATACTTAGCACCCAACCAAACAAAACCAAGCAAATATTTCATAATTAATAGGGATCCCAGGGTACACAAATATGTAAAAATATTGGTGACAATATAAATTTAATAAACATATTTTTATAAAAGTGTTAAGGTTCTTTAAAAGCACAAAATAAAAATGCCACATAATCCACCAGTAATAATTTGGGGTAGCAGTGCAAGGTTGTACCTGCCTGTATTCCCAGTGGCTTAGGAGGCTAAAAGGTAGAAAACTAGGGGTTTATTCTCAAGTTAAATCCAGCCTCAAGAACTTGGCAAGGTCCTAAGAAACTCAGTAAAATCCTTTCTCAAAAATAAATAAATAAATAAATAAATAAATAAAAGTGTTGGAGACTGGGTATGTAGCACACTGGTAAAGTGCCCTAGGGTTAATCTCCAGTATTTAAATAAATAAAAAGATATAAATAATAATTCTTGGTAAAAAAAAAAGTCATACAATCCACTAATAATAACTCTGGATATATATGTAAAGGAATTGGAATCCTTTGCCTAAATATATTGCCACACGTCTATTTTTATTGTATCTTTATTCACAGTATCTAATAAAAGGAAACAAATGAAGTACCTTTTAGATAGAAAGTATATCAGAAAATGCCTTCCAGCTGCAAAGCATCCAATTAGTCTATTCCTTCAGAAGCTACACACTTAAAATTCAAATTGGTCCCTAGAGGGCAAGACTCAGATACTGGTGTTTTCTAAATACTCCAAAAAATTTGGAATCTCTGGAACCTTGTTTCAGATATTCTAAAACTCAGAACTAGGTCATATGGGAGGTCAGAATGAGAACACAACACATAGTAAATTCTTTAATGGGGAATCTTAACTCAGACACTGTCATAACCGAAACCAGTGTTGGAGATAAAAAAATAGATTCCCTGTTTTATTGGTTTCTGGGTTATGGATTCAATCCAAACATATATTAGAAAAAAAGTTAAGGCTACTGGTTAAAATCTATGTAAAACAGGTATTAAAAATATACCACGGGCTGGGTGTGTTGGTGCAGGCCTGTAATCCCAGTTGCTGAAGAGGCTGAGGAAGAAGGACCAAAAGTTCAAAGCCAGCTTCAGCAAAAGCGATGTGCTAAAAAACTCAGTGAGACCCTATCTCTAAATAAAGTAAAAAAAATAAAGTAAAATAACCCTGGGGATGTATCTTAGTAGTCCAGTGTTCCTGAGTTCAATCTCCAATATCTGCATAAAAAATGTAGCATGGGGCTGCGGCTGGAGCCCAATGGTAGCTCACTTGTCTGGCACATGTGAGGCACTGGGTTCAATTCTTACCCCCATATATAAATAAAATATAGGTCTATCAACAACTAAAAAATATTTTTTAAATAATGTACCAAGTTATTAACATGGACTTTGATCTAATTTGCTATGTAAAACCCTTGAGATTGAAGTCGGCCAGGCATGGTGGTGCATGCCTGTAATACCAGCTGTTCACAAGACTGAGACAGAAGGATCATGATTCAAAACCAGTCTCAACAATGGTGAGGCCCTAAGCAACTCAGTGAAACCCTGTCTCTAAGTAAAATACAAAATAGAGGTAGGGATGTGGCTCAGTGGTAGAGTGACCCTGACATCAATCCCTGATCTTCCTCCCCCCAAAATGGGGCTGAGTAAATAGCTCAGTTGTAGAGTGCTTCACTTCTAAGCATGAGGCCCTGGGGTCAATCCCCAGTACAGAGAGAGAGAGAGAGAGAGAGAGAGAGAGAGAGAGATCTGAGATTGAACTTGCCTGTAATTTATTTATTTATTTATTTTTTTTTTGTTATTCTAACTTTTTATTATAAATGCCTTCAAACATACAGAAGAGTTTAAAGAATAGCATAGTAGTCTTATTTCCTTTAAGTAGGTCCAGCAATTATAGGTATTTTCTTTATCTCTTTGTATAATTTTTTTCTAGGACTTATAAGTTTTAGACACCATGATACTTCATCCGTATAGATTGTGGCTTGCATATCCTTAGAATCAGAACATTATTACATAATCACAGTATCAAACCTAAGAAAATTAATAGTTCTATCATTCCATAATATTTACTCTTTTTTTTAATTTTAGGTGGACACAATATCTTTATTTTACATTTATGTGGTGCTGAGGATCGAACCCAGTGCCTCGTGCGTGCTAGGCGAGCACTCTACCACTGAGCCACAACCCCAGCCCCACTATCTTTAAATTTACTGAGAAATTTTTTTAACTAAAATCCAACTGAATGTGAATCAGAGTGTTTTTAGTACTACTAAATTTTAAATGTTTATTTAAGTATATATCAGAATAACATTAATAACTTTAAATGAAACATATCATTAAAGAATACATACACAGCTATACTGAGAATGTTGCCTAGCATACTCTTGAGTTCAAACCTCAGCACCACAATGGAAAATGAATATATACACCAAAAGTAACATGCAAAAAATAAGAATTATAGTCAGAAAAATCTGACCTTACCTAAATCAAGCAGTTGACACTTATATATTTTCTTCCCAATTCTTTTTTTTTTTAAATTATTTTATTGTTGGTTGTTCAAAACATTACATAGTTCTTATTATACCATATTTCACAGATTGATTCAAGTGGGTTATGAACTCCCATTTTTACCCCGTATACAGATTGCTGTGTCACATCAGTTACATTTCCATTGATTTACAAATTGCCTTTCTAGTGACTGATGTATTCTGCTGTCTATCCCATTCTCCACTGTCCCCTCACCCCTCCCCTCCCCTCCCCTCCCCTACTCTCTCTCCATCCCCTCTACTGTAAATCGTTTCTTCCACTTATATATTTTTTCTCCTACTCCTCCTTTCCTCTTATATGTAATTGTGTATAACCCTGAGGCTCACCTTCCAGTTCCATGCAATTTCCCTTAACTCTCACTTTCCCTCCCGCCTATCATCCCTGTTTAATGTTATTCTTCTTCTCCAGCTCTTCGTCTCTACCCTGTCCTTGGTTACTCCCCTTATATCAAAGAAGACATTTGACATTTGTTTTTTAAGGATTGGCTAGCTTCACTTAGCATAATCTGCTCTAATGCCATCCATTTCCCTCCAAATTCTATGATTTTGTCATTTCTTATTGCAGAGTAATACTCCATTGTGTATAAATGCCACATTTTTTAATCCATTCATCTATTGAAGGGCTTCTAGGTTGGTTCCACAATCTTGCTATCGTGAATTGTGCTGCTATGAACATCGATATAGCAGTGTCCCTGTAGCATGCTCTTGTTAGGTCTTTAGGGAATAGACCGAGGAGGGGAATAGCTGGGTCAAATGGTGGTACCATTCCCAACTTTCCAAGAAATCTCCATACTGCTTTCCACATTGGCTGCACCATTTTGCAGTCCCACCAACAATGAACAAGTGTACCCATTTCCCCGCATCCTCGTCAGCACTTGTTGTTGTTGGATTTCTTAATGGCTGCCAATCTTACTGGAGTGAGATGGTATCTTAGGGTGGTTTTGATTTGCATTTCTCTGACTGCTAGCGATGGTGAGCATTTTTTCATGTACTTGTTGATTGATTGTATGTCCTCCTCTGAGAAGTGTCTGTTCAGGTCCTTGGCCCATTTGTTGATTGGGTTATTTGTTATCTTATTATCTAATTTTTTGAGTTCTTTGTATACTCTGGATATTAGAGCTCTATCTGAAGTGTGTGGGGTAAAGATTTGTTCCCAGGATGTAGGCTCCCTGTTTATCTCTCTTATTGTTTCTTTTGTTGAGAGAAAACTTCTTAGTTTGAGTAAGTCCCATTTGTTGATTCTGGTTGTTAACTCTTGCGCTATGGGTGTCCTATTGAGGAATTTGGGACCTGACCCCACAGTATGTAGATCATAGCCGACTTTTTCTTCTATCAGACGCCATGTCTCTGATTTAATATCGAGCTCCTTGATCCATTTTGAGTTAACTTTTGTGCATGGCGAGAGAAAGGGATTCAGTTTCATTTTGATGCAAATGGATTTCCAGTTTTCCCAGCACCATTTGTTGAAGATGCTATCCTTCCTCCATTGCATGCTTTTAGCCCCTTTATCAAATATAAGATAGTTGTAGTTTTGCGGATTGGTTACTGTGTCTTCTATTCTGTACCATTGGTCCACTCGCCTGTTTTGGTACCAGTACCATGCTGTTTTTGTTACTATTGCTCTGTAGTATAGTTTGAAGTCTGGTATCGTTATACCGCCTGATTCACACTTCCTGCTTAGCATTGTTTTAGCTATTCTGGGTCTTTTATTATTCCATATGAATTTCCTGATTGTTTTATCTATTTCTATAAGAAATGCTGTTGGGATTTTGATTGGGATAGCATTGAACTTATAGAGAACTTTTGGTAATATCACCATTTTGATGATGTTAGTTCTGCCTATCCATGAGCAGGGTATATTTTTCCATCTTCTGAGGTCTTCTTCTATGTCTCTTCTTAGGGTTCTGTAGTTTTCATTGTATAGGTCTTTCACCTCTTTTGTTAGATTGATTCCCAGGTATTTTATTTTTTGGGGGGATACTGTGAATGGAGTAGTTGTCCTCATTTCTGTTTCAGAGGATTTGTCGCTGATATACAGGAATGCATTTGATTTATGCGTGTTGATTTTATATCCCGCCACTTTGCTGAATTCATTTATTAACTCTAATAGTTTCTTTGTAGACCCTTTTGGGTCTGTTAGGTATAGAATCATATCGTCTACAAATAGTGATAATTTAAGTTCTTCTTTTCCTATTTTTATGCCTTTAATTTCTTTCGTCTGTCTAATTGCTCTGGCCAGTGTTTCGAGGACTATGTTGAACAGAAGTGGTGAGAGAGGGCATCCCTGTCTTGTACCAGATCTTAGAGGGAATGCCTTCAATTTTTCTCCATTCAGGATGATGCTGGCCTGTGGCTTATCATAGATTGCTTTAACAATGTTGAGGAATGATCCTGTTATCCCTAATTTTTCTAGAGTTTTGAACATAAAGGGATGCTGTACTTTGTCGAATGCCTTTTCTGCATCTATCGAGATGATCATATGATTCTTATTTTTAAGTCTATTGATGTGGTGAATAACATTTATTGATTTCCGTATATTGAACCAGCCTTGCATCCCAGGGATGAATCCTACTTGATCATGGTGTATAATTTTTTTGATATGTTTTTGAATCCGATTTGCCAGAATTTTATTGAGGATTTTTGCATCTAGGTTCATTAGAGATATTGGTCTGTAGTTTTCTTTCTTTGAAGTGTCTTTGTCTGGTTTAGGAATCAGGGTGATGTTGGCCTCGTAGAATGTATTTGGAAGTTCTCCCTCTTTTTCTATTTCCTGAAATAACTTGAAAAGTATTGGTGTTAGTTCCTCTTTAAAGGTTTTGTAAAATTCTGCTGTATACCCATCCGGTCCTGGGCTTTTCTTAGTTGGTAGTCTTTTGATGGTTTCTTCTATTTCCTCTATTGTTATTGGTCAGTTTAGGTTGTCTATATCTTCCTGACTCAATCTGGGCAGATCATATGACTTAAGAAATTTATCGATGCCTTCACTATCTTCTATTTTATTGGAGTATAAGGATTCAAAGTAATTTCTGATTATCTTCTGTATTTCTGAAGTGTCTGTTGTGATATTGCCTTTTTCATCCCGTATGCTAGTAATTTGGGTTCTCTCTCTTCTTCTCTTCGTTAGCATGGCTAAGGGTCTGTCAATTTTATTTATTTTTTTCAAAGAACCAACTTTTGGTTTTGTCAATTTTTTCAATTGTTTCTTTTGTTTCAATTTCATTAATTTCAGCTCTGATTTTAATTATTGCTTGCCTTCTACTTCTTTTGCTGTTATTTTGCTCTTCTTTTTCTAGGATTTTGAGATGAAGTATGAGATCATTTATTTGTTGGTTTTTTCTTTTTTTAAGGAATGAACTCCAAGCAATGAATTTTCCTCTTAAAACTGCTTTCAATGTGTCCCATAGATTCCGATATGTTGTGTCAGTGTTTTCATTTATCTCTAAGAATTTTTTAATTTCCTCCTTGATGTCTTCTATGACCCATTGGTCATTCAGTAACCTATTGTTCGTTCTCCACGTGGTGCATGGTTTTTCCTTCCTTCTTTTATCATTGATTTTCAGTTTCATTCCATTATGATCAGATAGGATGCATGGTATTATTTCTACTCCTTTATATTGTCTAAGAGTTGCCCTGTGACATAATATATGATCTATTTTTGTGAAGGATCCATGTGCTGCTGAGAAAAATGTGTAACTACTTGATGTTGGGTGGTATATTCTATATATGTCAATTAAGTCTAGGTTGTTAATTGTGTTGTTGAGTTCTATAGTTTCCTTATTTAACTTTTGTTTGGAAGATCTGTACAGTGGTGAGAGAGGTGTGTGGAAGTCTCCCATGATTATTGTATGGTGGTCTATTAGACTCTTGTACTTGAGAAGAGTTTGCTTGATGAACGTAGGTGCACCATTGTTTGGGGCATATATATTTATGATTGTTATGTCTTGTTGGTGTATGGTTCCCTTGAGCAGTATGCAGTGTCCCTCTTTATCCTTTTTGATTAATTTTGGCTTGAAATCTATTTTGTTTGATATGAGTATGGACACTCCTGCTTGTTTCCGCAGTCCATATGAGTGGAATGATTTTTCCCAGCCTTTCACCTTCAGTCTATGTATATCTTTTCCTATCAAATGCGTCTCCTGTAGGCAACATATTGTTGGATCTTGTTTTGTGATCCATTCGACTAGCCTGTGTCTCTTAATTGGTGAGTTTAAGCCATTAACATTTAGGGTTATTATTGAGATTAGGTTTGTTCCTCCAGTCATATTTGTTTATTTATGTTACTAAACCTGATTAGTTTTCCTCTTTGGTTACTTTCCCCCCTTTACTGTCCTATCTCCCACTGATGGTTTTCAATGTTATTTTGAGTTTCCTCTTCCTGTAATGTTTTGCCAAGGATTTTTTGAAGAGATGGTTTTCTAGCTGCGAATTCTTTTAACTTTTGTTTATCGTGAAAGGTTTTAATTTCATCTTCCATCCTGAAGCTTAATTTCGCTGGATACACGATTCTTGGTTGGAGCCCATTTTCTTTCAGTGTTTGAAATATGTTATTCCAGGATCTTCTAGCTTTCAGAGTCTGTGTTGAGAGATCAGCTGTTATCCTGATTGGTTTGCCCCTAAATGTAATCTGCTTTCTTTCTCTTGTAGCTTTTAAAATTCTCTCCTTATTCTGTATGTTGGGCATCTTCATTATAATGTGTCTAGGTGTGGATCTCTTATGATTTTGCACTTTTGGCGTCCTGTAGGCTTCTAGGATATGGGATTCTGTTTCATTCTTCAAGTCTGGGAAGTTTTCTCATATTATTTCATTGAATAGATTGTTCATTCCTCTGGTTTGGAGCTCTGTGCCCTCCTGTATCCCAATGACTCTTAAGTTTGGCCTTTTAATGTTATCCCATATCTCTTGGATGTTCTGCTCATGGTTTCTTAGCAGTCTTGCTGAACTGTCTATGTTCTTCTCACGTTGAAATACTTTGTCTTCATTGTCTGATGTTCTATCTTCTAAGTGATCTATTCTGCTGGTAGTATTGTCAATTGAGGTTTTAAGTTGGTTTATTGCTTCCTGCATTTCTAGGATTTCTATTTGTTTGTTCTTTATTACTTCTAGCTCCCTGTGAAATTGATCTTTTACTTCCTGGATTTGTTTCTGTAGTTCCTTGTCAATGTGATCTTTCATTGTCTGATTTTGCTGTCTCATGTCTTCCTTGAGAGTCCAGATCATCTGAAGCATGTATATCCTGAACTCTTTATCTGACATTCCATCTGTTGCAGCTATTACCTCTTCTAGGGTTGAGTTGATCTGCATTGCTTGTGGTCCTTTCTTTCCTTGTCTTTTCATGTTGCTTGCGTTTCTTTCTGCTTCGTGAAACTGTTGTGTTTTTGAAATTTTTCCCCCTGTTTATTTTTGTTGCTCTTGTATATTTGGGATATCTCTCTTGTAGGGCGGGTAGTGGCTGTGATCCTCCTCTAATCAGGGTGATCTATATACTACGCTGGTTGGTCGTAGGTCTGCCCGCCCTGCGGGCACGGGTGGCTGCTCTACTCTGCCCCCACTCCAATTGCGGTGACGTTCCTACCACGTCCTCGGATCGTTGGTCCTGATCCGGACGTGGGCAGCAGCTCTTCTCCAACCCTACTCCAATTGATGTGACGTGTCTACCACGCTGGTCGGCCTCCAAGCCTGTTCCGCCGGTGGGTCTCAGATCTGCCCACCCTGCGGGCCTGGGCTGCAGTTCTGCTCAACCCCCACTCCCAGTGGGGGTACCTAACTGCCTCTCCAACGGGTCTCTGGGCTCCTTCCGGATGCTGGCGGCGGCTCTGTTCAACCCCCACTCCAACCAGTGTGACGTGACTGCCTCGATGCTACTCGTCCACTACACTGGCCGGCTGCCGAGCCTGTCCTGCCAGTGGGACACAGGACTGCCTACCTTGCAGGGTCAGACGGCAGCTCTTCATGGCCTCTACTCCAAGTGGGTTGACTTGGCTACCCTGCCGTCGGGTCGCTGGTCCTGTTCCAGGGATGGGCGGCTACTCTCCTCGGCCCCAGCTGCAGTTGGGGTGTCGCGATACCACACCGGCGGGACCCTTAGCCTGCTCTGGGCACAGGAGGCAGCTCCACTCTGCCCTCCAGGTCCCCGCAGTACCCAGCAGGACCCGGACCAAGAAGCAGTCCCTGTAGGATCCCCAACCCTGAGCCAGAGCCGCTTCGGGAGCCAGGAGCCGGTCTCTCCGATCCCCGCCACTTTCTGCTAGGAGCAGGCTCCTCAGGGCAACCGCCGCGGGTTCCCCAAACCCAGGCAAGAGCCGCCCCGGGAGCCCAAGCCTGGCCGCACCAGACTCTCCCTGCTAGGTGCCCAAGCCTGGCCGCACCAAACTCTCCCTGCTCGGTGTACGCTCCCCTTGGAGCAGAGTCTAAGACGCACTTCCCGTGGGCTCTCCAGCTCCGGGTCAAAACTGTTCCAGGAGACAGAGTCCCGCTGCCCCTCGTCGCAAGTTTCACTTGTGGCTGGCCTCAGCTCGCGGTCCCCGCAGGCTCCGCGGCCCTGGGCTTAAGCAGCCACGAGGGCCAGAACCCAGCCTCTCCAATCCGTGCCACACTCTGCTCGGAGCAGGGTCCACAGAGGTACCCCAGCCTCAGGCCCAGGCGGCCCCCGCCCGGGCCTGGCAGCTCCAACCTCTCCCAGCTCAGTGTACGCTCAGACAGGGGCAGGGTCAAAGACACAGTCGCCGCGGGTTCCGTAGCCCCGGGCCAAGAAGGATCTCCCGCCCTGGGCCAAAGCAACCCGGGGAACTAGAATCTGGCCGCTCAAAGCCCGGCGCCCGCCTTGCCAGGGGTGAGGCCTGAAGAGTATTCTCCTCAGAGTTTCCAATCCCGAGCCTGAGCGATCTGTCTGCGCGACGCAGGCAAATACCAGCCTGGAATCACCTGTTCTGTAGTTGAATGAGCTGAGATCAGTAGAAAACAGGGATGATTGCATCAGCTCTCCATGATGGCGGCTGCAGTTCTCCTGCGTGTTCCGACCGGTGTCGGGAAACGAACTGGACCGATTCTCTCCTGTATTTCAAAGCTGGAATTCAGCACTCAGCGCGGCTAGTGTGCCACTGGCAGAAGCCTGCAGAATCCGCTTCGCTGTAATCCCTCTCTGGTAACTCGCGGCTAATTAACTCGGGCGCGTCCCAGACTCCATCCACGGGGCGGTCCGCCGACCAAGTACTGCTTCGCTCCGTGCGGAGAAATCGCCCGCTACCAAGCCCCTGCAGCCGAATCCCGCGTGCTGGAATTTTGACCTCTAGATTCTGGAGCACTTCAATTTCACTGGGGATTCCCACCAAGGTAGCCTTCAGCCATTTCACCTCGTGTTTCTCCCACACAGTGGCGCAGCGTACTGGTGTGCTGCACTCCCTTCCCAATTCTTTTCTGAACCTGTATAATTTAAGTTGCTGAAGCTGGCCTCTAACTTGAGATCCTCCTGCCTTAGCCTCCAGGTCTTCTAGCATTATAGGCATGCATCACCAAGCCCAGTAAATCAGTTCCTTTTGTTCGCCTGTAATTTAAATTCAAGTTAGTCTCACTTTTATTTTTTATTTTTTTGCCACACCAGAAGAAAAGAGTTTCCTGTGATGTTTGGAATGTTTCTGTGGGTTATTTATTTATTTATTTATTTATTTATTCATTCATTCATTCATTCATATTTATTTATTTATTTTTATGTGGTGCTAAGGATGGAACCCATGGCCTTGCATGTGCTCCTTGAGTGCTCTACAGCTTAGCCACAACCCCAGCCCCTTCTGTGGGTTATTTTAATAAAATGGACTAACAATAAATAAACAAACAAATAAATAAATAAATAAATCCTCAATTGAGGATCCATTACAGTTTTTAAAAATCCTTTATAGGGACACATAAACCTCATGTAGGAGATATTCATTCTTGTCAATATCACCTAATTTTATTCTGCTTTCTTCTCATGTGAAACTCTCAGAATGATAAATTAAAATCTTTCAATTAATCAGTTCTTAAGAAAAACATTATAAATGGTACATACATTTGAAATAAAACATGAGAAAATAATGGTTGATAATGCTGAAAGTGGAGTTTTTTGTTAAACCAAAATTTCTCAAGTATCTGGGTGCTTGTCTCATGAATTTTAAAGAAAATAATCTATTTACGTAAGTAGAAATGGAACTCCCATCATGTGGCATGAGGAATGATAACAGAAAAAAAAAACTCATTTTATTGTGCCATCTTAGAAGTTTCCTGATGGTTTTGGGCAGAACAGGGAGCAAAATGCAATTAGAATAGGCTTTGGAAAAGGCATCCTGACTACCATATGGGTTCACTTTCGTCCTTTCAGTGACTCATCCTTTTTTCTTCAAATTCAACCTGGGACAAAGGACTTGGTTGAAGGTGTCCCCATTTGAAATAGGCCTTAATGGTGCCCATTAACATATCTTCCAGTTAGCCTCCAGGTGTTGTTATGTGAGGCCCATTATCCTGATTACATGGTCATTATACTATCTATTCTATTTTATACTTATTCACTGTGAACAGAGAACACTAGATTTGGATATGTGAACACAGAGCTAGAAAACTATGGGTTTATTCTGAGACATATGCAGAGCTTAGCTGAAGTTCTGGATTTCAGATTTTTGTTCTGGATTTGAGATACTGCTTCCCCTACATTTAAAAATCTCAGGACTTATGAAGAGAATGAGTTAAAAGACAGCATCATCAAATTAATGAGACCCTAAGAAACTCACAGGGATCCTGCCTCTAAATAAAAATATAAAAAAGGGGTGGGGATAGGAATCAGTAGATAACTGCCTCTGGATTGAATTTCTGGTACCAAAAAGAAAACAATATATATATACACACACACACACACACACACACACACACACACACACTCACACACAAAAAAAATAAATAAAATAAATAACCAAATAAACAAACAAACCCACATGAGTAACAAGCCCTAAAATCAGCAGCCTCTCTCATGCATGAGTACAAATGGATTTGGGGTTCCTTTCTGATAATTATCTCAGTCTTCACTATGCAATCTGGAGACATGCTGGACTCTGGCACATGGAAGCCCAAAAGGGCTTTAGAAAGAAGCTGAAAACACCACACAATTATGGAACTAAATGCCCAGGTTTTCAACTGCTGATCTAAGGTTCACTAGACTACTCAGAGGCAGGTGAAGGCTAAGCTGTCCTGCAGAGACCCTCTGGCCACAAGACTCTGAAGAGGACCATGAGGAGTCCCTAGCCATGGCTGCCAGTTTCCACCATTGCCACTCCTGTCAGCTTTAAGCCACCTTCCTACCCAGTCTCATGATAACAAGGCACACTTACCATTTCCTGGCTTTCAGGGTTCTCAGCGTTCTCCATGTGGCTTGTTTTCAGTTTCAGCATAGCACAGAGACCTGGGCTCCGGTCCAGGACAGAAGCCTACAAAAAGATTGAAAAAATGGCGGGCTCCAGACACCAAGGGAACAGAAGATTGTGGAAGCCCGCCCCCTCATCACCGGCTGCATGAGGATTGGACAGTTCTCACCTAAGAGAGTGATTGGTCAAGGCTTCAGGCACTGCCTCCAACCTGAGTCAAGTGGGTGCAGAATGAAAGTCTGAATGACAGGCTGCTCCACTGTCATTGTTAAAAGATTGCAGGTCAGCAGGGCTGGGGATGTGGCTCAAGTGGTAGCGTGCTCCCTGGCATGGGTACGGCCCGGGTTTGGTCCTCAGCACCACATACAAACAAAGATGTTGTCTCTGCCAAAAACTAAAATGTGAATAAAATATTTTAAAAAAGATTACAGATCAGGGCTGAGAATATAGCTTAGTCAGTAGAGTGCTTGTTTTGCTTATATAAGGCCATGGATTCAATCCTCTGCACTTCACACATACACTCCCACCAAAAATAAATAAATAAATTAGTAACAGACTTTGGGGACTAGGGTTATGGATCAGTGGTAGAGTGCTTCCCAAGCATGCATGAGGTACTGGGTTAAACACCCAGCAACACATTAAAAAGCCAACCAACAAACAAACTACTAATGGTACTGAGTCCATCTACAAGAAAAAATATTCAAGGAAAAATAAAGGCTGTATTGGACTTGTGCACCCTCGCTACAGAACTCATAAACACTTTTTATATATAATTTATACATATATGTCTTCAGATAGTGTATAAAATTCTCCTGTGATGGCTTTTCAATACCTTATATTACAGGTATGCTTCACAAACCTGAAATCCTCCTCCTCCTCCTCCTCCTCCTCCTCCTCCTCCTCCTCCTCCTCCTCCTTCTTCTTCTTCTTCTTCCTCTTCTTCTTCTTCCTCTTCTTCTTCTTCCTCTTCTTCTTCTTCCTCTTCTTCTTCCTCTTCTTCTTCCTCTTCTTCTTCCTCCTCTTCTTCCTCTTCTTCTTCCTCTTCTTCCTCTTCTTCTTCTTCTTTCTTCTTCTTCTTCTTCTTCTTTTTCTTCTTCTTCTTTGGTGGCCTGTAAATTGCATTAAATGCCTCTGTATAGGGTTATTTTAAGGCAAAGTTTTCTTCCAATAATAGGACCTAGCCCAGAGAGAAATGCATTGACACTTGTAACTGTTTATAAGGTCAAAGCAATTTGTGAATAAATATGTATATATTTTTATTTATGAAAATGATATCACAATTATTTTAATATTTTTTAACTTTCCTGTTCTTTGTCTCATTAAAAAAAAAAACACAAAACAGTTTGAGCTTTAAACTCATTAGCAATGTCCTCATATCCTTTTCCCCCAAAAAGTGACTCACAGGTAAAATTCAACTTATTGAGACTCATAAATTTTGGATCCTTTATTTTAACTAATGAAATCTATAGATTTTCTTTTTATTTTCACATTTAAATGAAGCCAACTTTTTATAGCTTTTTTGTTGTGTAACTGACGTCTAATATTCTGCATATTTTACCCCAATTTTGATCACTTTGGACTATTTATGTCTTGATGGAGGGGATCTCAAAGTGGTCATGCACAAGGCAGGAAATGGATATAGTAAGATGTAAGACTGGTGATTGCTGAGTATGTAGATTTTGCTATACAAAATAAATATTGGTGGACTATATGGGGTAGGGAGAAAAAGAGCAATGAAAAAAAGAGAAACTTGAGCAGTAGACAGGTTCATATGCTACAAGTCTACAAAGATAGCATGAATATAGAGGGTAGTGTTTGTGGAAGCAGCAATAAAATTTGGGGGGAAAGAAAAAGGTAATTGTTTTTGTAGTTCCCAAGTGAGAGAGCCAGGTGAATGGGTCCTGCGTTCAACTCTTCCCACCTAGGAGTGGAATTTATAGTTCATAGGGTATGTCACAGTAAGTAGTAAAACATCATTTCCATGTACCTTTACACTTTGTCATGGCTACAAGCTGACTTTGACAATTCCAGTCACATTACATCTTTGCACTTGTTAGTTATTCATTAATTAATCCATTCATTCCATTATTTATTTGCTTCTTTATTAATTCACTTTTTCTTTAGTTGTCATTGTTTTTACATTACTGGTGATTATATAATTGAATACATATTCTGAATGTTAACTTTTTCTTCAATAGTGTTTTATGTGTTTATTCATACATTTACTTTTCATTTAAATGTTTTTCCTTTGCCAAGCCTGATTTATATTAGACCTTAATCTTTGTTCATGAAGACTATAAAAAATCACATTATTCCAAATAACTCAAGGATCTATCATCTTGGCAGAATCCTAATCACCCACTAAAGTTGGGTCAACTAAAAGCTGTGTCAAAACTCCTCTTTTTTCTTATACACACCTTAATAAAGAATTCCTCTCTCACTTTTATATGTTGGAGAGCAGACTAACTTCCCAAAGCAGCAGTTAATAATGTAGATGAGTTTTCCAACTAGCTCACTATTGCTTTTAAATTATTTACATCCTTGTCACTAAGAGTGTCACTGATTACTTTTTTTATTTTTGCAAGATCTCTCTCTCTCTCTCTCTCTCTCTCTCTCTCTCTCATATTACAAATTGAAACCAGATATGCTTTTTTTTTTTTGCTTAGAAACATGCTCAGCGTTTAATAAAATATTCTATAAATAAAAAGGGTGTTGCTGATTTTCTTAGAGACTCACTAAGTTTCTGAGGCCTGCTGACTTTAATATAATGTTATCGAAGTTATCATATATTATGTGTATGCGTGTGTTTGTTTGTGTGTGTGTGTATATATATACACACACACATACCATGGTATACTCACCAGGTGTATACACAATAACAGTAAAGCAAAAGCGAATTAAAAATGTAATGAATAGATAAGTAAAAAAAATAAAACAAATGAAAAAGTACAAAGATTTTTATGTGACTGGAATTGTCAAATATTGATTGTGGTTACACAAATTTGTAAAGCTACCTGGAAATGGTTTTATACTACCTACAGAAATGTACTCTGAGAATTGTCAATTCCACTCCAAGATGGGAAGAAATAAACACATAACCCATTCACTGACTCTTTCTTTTGAGGACTGTGCCAGAGTTACCTTCCTCTTTTGCTTCTACCTTATTTCTATTTCCAAAGAAACTACCCTTACCCTTGAGAAACTAATGTAACTCCATTTTTAAAAATAAATTAATAACAGCAGCTCCTACCTTAAGGCCTGACCTAAGGAAGGGGGCATGACCCTTGTCCTTGGAAAAAACCAGAAAGCACTCCTAAGCACATACCCAGCCTGCTGAGTTGCTTGTCTGTAAATAACAGGAGATGTCTGAGGTGCCAGATGTCCCTGACTCAGTTAGGCTAGGTGAGGACCCATAGCAACCCCTCTAGCAACCTCCAATCAGCATGAGACAGGGAAAATACCTGAAATGCCAGATGACCCAAGTAGTTTATGGTGGTCAATAACACATTGGAAAACCATGTAGTTTAGCACGTACACCCCTCGTGGTGTAAACCAATCAGTTCAAATGAATCCCACTATTGTACTAACCAATCACCCATACCCAACTTATTCCTGCCGTTGAATGTGCTAATCAATGTTAAGAGTTAAAAAACAACTTTTCCTGCTTTTCCTGCGGTATGGAATGATTTGCTGTGTGTGATGTTGTGATGCATAGAGTACCCCCACAAAACCTATAAAATCTAACTGAACAAAGGAGGGGGACTCACTCCCTGGGACTGCTGCATCAGGAACAGTTGTGAGTCCAGGCTTGAGCTTGCAATAAATACTCTTGTGTGATTGCATTGGATTTGGCTCCTGGGTGTCTATTGGGTTCCCACAAATCTGACATAACACCCTCATGCTACCATTGATCCACCATTAGACTTTTAAAATCTGAACCCCTGAGCTGGTCATTCTTTCCCTCTTTCCTTCTCGGCACTTTTTTCTCTACCCCTATCTACTCCACCAATACTTTCTCATGAATACTCACTACTACATACTCAGCATCCACCAATCTCACATCCTGACCTGTCCAGATCCTGTGTTTTCCATGGATCACTTTTAAATCCCCTCCACTCAGATATCAATAGTACAGAGTAAGGTCAGGTTAGGTTGTTATATATGCAGGTTTTTAGAAGTCATTTACATAACAATAAGCATCTAAAAAGTGGGATGTATTTTAGATGAGGTTAAAAAGAAAATCTACAGACTGCACTGTTAAACTGAAGTGTCTAAAATTCACTAATCTCAATACTTTGGAAAAAGAAATTCTATAAAAGGAGAGTAAAGAAAATAAGGTAATATATAAAAGTGACAAATTTGAAGACACACCAAGTGTATATATATATCAAAGTGTGTCATATATTTGTGCTTTCAAAAGACAAATTAATTTGAAATAAATGTGGTTAATGTGAGATGTAGTAATTAATCATTAATTATATATAATGGTAGTATATATGTATATGTACAAAATGCATCTCATATGCTTATAAGTATACAATGCAAGAAATAAACTCTGCAGTAATTTTTTTTTTTAAATTCTACTGACAACACTATAAATACCTACATCTAGGTTTATGTATTACCAAATGTTCAGGATACACTTTATACTTTATAAAGTTCATCACTGACCAACAGACCTTTTTTTTCTTTCAATTTTTAAAAGGATTAGTATTTATTTCCAGTTAGAACATAATTGCTGAGAGCCATAGCCGAATTGGAATAAAGCATGGCATTTTTGCCAGAATGGAGTGGTTGAGAGGTGACACCAGCAAGCCATTGAGATGATAATGGTTATGTTAAGCTGTGTATTCAATTGTATATTAGACCCCTGCTGTCCGCCTTGGCCTGCTACTTTGGAGTTCTCCCTGAGATTCCTGGAGAATTCCCATTGGTTGGGGAAGTGCGGGAGGAGGGATTTCCGGAGGAGGGATTTCCAGTGTGGGGGTTTTCTGGAAGGGCCACATGGGTGGCCTTGGCAGAAAAGTGCACATGCAGTGCCGGTGAGAGTTGAAATAAAGTAGTTGCTGTTTGAACCTACAAGGCTTTGTGAAGGCTCAGTTATTCGTGCCCAGCCAGACTGCAGCACATAATGCCATCATTTATTTTTATTTTTGAATTATTTTTAATTATATATGACAGTCTAATGCATTACAATTTGTATTACAAATATAAAGCATAATTTTTCATTTCTCTGGTTTTATACAAAGTGTATTTACACAAATTCACTTCTTTATACATGTACTTTATATAATAATATACATCATATTCCACCATCATTTCTAACCCCATGAACCCTCCCCTCCCAACCCCAACAAGTCATTTTGATACACACTGATGTATGATATGAACTATAGAAATGAGCCTCCCCACAGAGACAACAGGTGATGGAGGCGCAACTCAGCAGAGGGGACACCTGCGCAGTGAGGCCTTAGCGGGGTCTACAGGCTTTGATCGCCTGCTCGCCCCCGACCTGCGCCCACCCTACTTCAGGTGCTGCTCATGGAGTAGGAACTTTACTTCCTCATCGCTCTGTACCTATCAGTCGCCGGTGCTTCAGAGCCACCCAGATGCTGGTGCAGGAGCTGGAGCAGTACCAGCTGTTGCCCAAGAAGTTGGACTGGGAGGGCAATGAGCACAACAGGAGCTATGAGGAATTGGTCTTGTCCAATAAACATGTGGCTCCTGATCAGCTGTTGCAAATCTGCCAGAGTGTCGGCCCTATGTTGGATGAAGAAATTCCACCCAGTATTTCAAGAGTCACTTCTTGGTGCCGGAAGGCAGTCTTTGCTACATACAGCAAAAGGTACCTTAATTTGAAGCAATGTTCTCCTTTGTATTAATAGCTTAATAATTACTATAATTGTGATGTAATATAAGTATTGTGGAAGAAAGGTGATATGTAACTATAAATCATGCTGTGAACTATAAAATTCTCTGCATTTAGCATAGAACATTGAATCCTATTACATAAGTTTTTAATGAGTTTTTCTGCATTTAAAAAATCGCTCAAGATACAGATGTTAAGCTAAAAAGCTTGAATTTATTATGAGATGTGTTTGAGGTTTTTATGAATATGAATTCTTAATTTTTCATTTTGTAGCTCACTCAGAACTTATTGAATGCAATTGTATGTGTCTAATAAACTCTTGAAATGCTAGAAATATTCCTTTGCTATTTAGATTCCAAGAGTCCTTTGTTACAAGGGAAAGTGATTTTCTAAGGTTGGTAGCGGTTTGAAAACAAGCACCAAAAATGTAAAATTGCATGGTTCTTTTTTTACACTATTTTTTTGGCAACTTATGTGCTAATAAAATGTTTGAAATTGCTATTTTTCTGTTAGCTTGGTACAAATTGTTGGGAAAAGTATAAACGGCAGCAGTACCCCAGAGAAAAACCCCAACATGGCGCCTAAGGACCTCTTCTTCCTACCTTCCTCTTTTCTGCAGTGTCTTAATGACATATTTTCTGGCCCAAAGCTACCCTGACATTAAAGCCAAGCTTAAGCTTGAACAGGACCCTGCTACTCCTCAGACCAAAATCCTCGCGGTCGCTTTCAAGGTTTTCCATGGTAGAGAGGATGAAAGCGAACGTTATAGGCAGAGGGCTGAAAACGCCAAATTCCAAATGTTGGCCCAGGTCATTCAGAGAAGATCATCACCACGCCGTCCTAATAAGACACCCCCTGGAGCTTGCTTCAAATGTGGTAAGGAGGGACATTGGGCCAGGGATTGTCCTTCGCCGAGGACACCCTCCACCCCCTGCCCAAAATGCCACCAAAGGGGGCACTGGGGGGCAGACTGACCAACAACCCAGAGGGGAGGTTGGTCAGCCGCCCCACAACCCCAGCCACTCCTGGGCTTGGCAGAGGAGGATTGACGGAGCCCTGGGCCTTCCCTCCCGATGATTACCATCAAGAAGCAAGAGCCTAGGGTCACCTTCCTGGTGGATGGACGCTTCATTACCTTCCTCTTAGATACTGGTGCTGCTTTTTCGGTCTTGAGGGAGTATTGGGGTCCTACCACACCCTCAAAAACTCCTATTGTCGGGGTAGGAGGTAAACAGATTTTCCCTCGAACCCCCCCCCTATCATGTTATATGCAGGGATCCCTTTTGTCCTTCACACACTCCTTTCTTGTTATGAGCCATTGCCCCACTCCCCTTCTGGGAAGGGACATACTCTCACTATTGAAAGTCACCATTCACATATCACCCCACACCTCTCCTACCTCTCATTTCCTCATGATGTTCCTAGAGGCAGATACACCTCCCTCACACACTCTTCCACAACTATCTGAACCAGTTAACCCTGAGGTTTGGGACACAACTACATCCTCTATGGCTAAATGCAGTCCTATTCATATTGTCTTATGGGACCCTTCAAGATATATTGGTCAACCACAATATCCACTTACAACCACAGCCCTCCTCAGATTAGAACCCATCATTCAGGATTCATTACGAAAGGGGTATCTCAGGCCTACACACTGTCCTTTCAACATCCCCATTCTGGCAGTTAAGAAACCTAACAGGTATTACAGACTGGTTCAAGACCTTTGCCTTGTCAATTCCTCTGTGGTCCCCATCCACCCGCTAGTGCCCAACCCTTACACCCTCCTTTCTCAGATCCCTGCCACTACTACCCACTTCTCAGTCCTAGATTTGAAAGATGCCTACTTTTCTATTCCCTTGTCCTCAGAATCTCAGGATATCTTTGCTTTCACGTGGACTGACCCTCACACCCGCCATTCTCGTCAGCTTACCTGGACTGTCCTCCCGCAGGGATTCAGGGATAGCCCCCATCTCTTTGGCCAAGTTCTTGCCCAGGACCTCACATCCTTTCACTCCACCTGTCCTGACTCTACTCTCCTTCAATATGTCAATGACCTTCCTCTATGTAGTCCCTCTTGGGAACACTCTCAATCCCACACCGCCCAGCTTCTTAATTTCCTAGTGGACAAGGGATATAGGGTGTCTCCCCACAAGGCCCAGGTTTCCCAGTCTTCTGTCACCTACCTTGGTTTTTGCCTTACACCCAGGAAAAAGGAAATAACACTGGATAGGAGGAAACTCCTCTCTAATCTTCCGGTGCCTCATACAAAAGCCAAAATACTATCATTCCTAGGACTAGCAGGTTATTTTAGGGCCTGGATTCCAAATTACTCTCTTCTAGCTAAACCCCTGTATGACCTAGCAAAGGGACCCCCTGGTGAATCTCTTGCCTCCTCCCCCCTGCTACCACTTCCGCAGGCTTCAGCAACTCCTCTTAAAGGCACCCGCCCTTCACGTTCCTGATCTTTCAAGACCATTCATCTATATGTCCATGAAAAAGGGGGACAAGCACTTGGGGTCTTAGGTCAAAACTATGGGCCTACATTTGCACCTGTGGCATATTTGTCCAAGCAACTAGGCCCTACCATTCATGGGTGGGCCCCTTGCTTAAGAACTCTGGCTGCTGGACAAATTTTAGCCTCTAAGCTGACTTTTGGGGCCCCTTTAACTATCCACTCCCCACATCACTTGAAGGATCTTTCAGCTTATAAGGGCCTTCAAACCCTTCCTCCATCCAGAGTTCTGTCACTCCTCACTTCCTTTCTGGAAAACCCTAATATTACATTCCTCCCCTGCTCTGCACTGAACCCTGCCTCACTGCTCCCAATGACCACCACGTCTAACACACCAACTCATAATTGCTTGGAAACCTTAGATGATTTCCTCCCCTGTCATTCTTCCATTTCTGAGGGACCACTCACCAAGCCTGACCTTATCTGGTTCACTGACGGCAGTTCCTTTAGACAGAACAGCACTCATTACTCTGGATACGCTGTAGTTTCAGCCACTGAGATTATAGAGGCCAAAGCTCTGCCTTCAGGAACTTCCAACCAGCAGGCTGAACTTATAGCAGCCACTCGTGCCTGCCTTCTAGCACAAGGCAAATCCCTCATTCTTTATACTGACTCAAAATATGTCTTCCATATTCTATTATCCCATGCTGCAATATGGAAGGAGCGAGGCCTACTTACCACCAAAGGTAATGCGATCACTAATTCAGCTCTTATAACCAATCTGATAGAGGCCTCCCACTTACCCACCCAGTTGGGAGTTGTCCATTGTAGGTCCCATCAGAAGGACGACTCTCTTATCACTGAGGGCAATGCCAAAGCTGACCAGGCGGCATGAATGGCTGCTACCACTTCCAATTATGGCCCCCCTGGGGGACACATAATGGCCACTGTAGACAGCTCATCTGAAGCCCCTACTTCTTCCAGTAAGAACAAGGATCTTTTCGAGTTCCTTCATACTCTATTCCATTCCAATTCTCAGTCTTTGACCCTCTTTTTACAGAGCTTCTTTTCCTTAAACCCCTCTGACAAAGCCATGCTACAGAATATAGCCTCTAATTGTCATATCTGTCAGCAGGCCAACCCTCATACTCCTTTAAGGCCCAAACCGTTTCCCTCCCACCAAGCCCAGGGACACATTCCTGCTGCTGACTGGCAGGTAGACTTCACCAACATGCCTGCAGTACAGCGCACTAAATACCTCCTTGTCTTTGTGGACACTTTCTCTGGTTGGGTTGAGGCATTTCCCACTTCCAATAAAAAGGCTTCCACTGTAGCTTCAATCTTACTGACAGACATCATCCCCAGGTTTGGAATGCCCACTTCCTTGCAATCTGACAATGGTCCTGAATTTATTTCTAAGATCACACAAAAGGTCTCTCAAGCCCTCTCCTTCAAGTGGCATTTCCACTGTCCATATCGCCCCCAGGCTTCAGGGAAAGTGGAAAGGGTAAATCGGACTCTAAAAGAAGTCCTTACCAAATTGACAATGGAATTAAACTTAGACTGGGTCAAACTCCTTCCCTTGGCTTTGCTTTGAATCAGAGCTCTCCCTAAGAAACCATCTTTACTGTCTCCCTTTGAGATAATGTATGGAAGACCTCTCATACCCCCTGGGTTGTTCGTTTCACAAGGACCTCTCACATGAGATTTGTCTTTGCCTCTCTTGTTTCATCTCCGCTCGGAACTCTGGAACTCTGTTATTTCTTCATGAAAATTTATATATATATATCTCCTCACCAAGCAGCTTAGACCTGTAGAAATTATAATAAGTGTGTACCATGACAGCGTACAGTTATGTGATAGCATAAGGCTAGAGTTGTACTTATCAATAGAGTGGAAGTCTGGGGCCTAGGTGGAAAGAGGAGGTACATTCAAAAAAATAAAAATAATAAAGTTTGAGAAAAATTGGCTTCTAGAGCCCAAAAAGATTTTTGGTTTAATTAGAGTACAAAATACCACATAAGTATTTTATTGAAGTTACATCTATAAATGCATCACATGTATAACGGCTTTCAAGGAAAATATGTAGAACTTATCACAAACTAAATAAAATTTTACAAAACCACATAAAATACCATGTGTGTAAATAAAATAATCATTATAAAGAAAACTATTTTAACTCAATTTAATATATAATATTTTCCCATTAAAATTTTAGCATGTTTTTCTTTAAATACAAAAAGAGGGCTGGACATGGTGATACACAATTGTAATCCCAGCACCTTAGGAGTCTGAGACAGGTGTATTGTGAACTCAAAGCCAGAATCAGCAAAAGTGAGGCCCTAAGCAACTCAGTGAGACACCATCTCTAAATATCATACAAAATAGGTCTAGGGATGTGGCTCAATGGCTAAGTTCCCCTGAGTTTAATTCCCAGTACCAAATAAAAAAAAAAAAACAACAAGGGATTAAAGAACATAAATTTATCTTGGAAATAAAATATGTAAAATATGTCAAAACCTTTAATAAAAAACCAAATAATAGTTGTTATTATGTGACACATTTAATGTATATTATTAAACTATATTGCAATAATACAGACCAATAAATCATACCATGAATCAAATCTGAAACCATATGTATGTCAATAGTATTGTTAAGAGCAATAGAAAGGTGTATGTAAAACCAACCATATGAAAAATAACATTAGACGTGAATGAATGAATCTATCCAACCTAAAGTTAGAATTGGGACCTAGTGGCAAAGTTCACTATTAGAGTGTGTGTGCAGAATGTGCAAGGTAGTCAGTTCCAACCTTAGCAACACTATAAAAGGCAAATGTTAAGAGGGAATGATGTTGAAAATAAAGCAGAATATTAAAATGAGACACTCTCCCTCCATCTATAGATACATTTAAAAAAAAACTACTATGTGTGTCTCTTTGAAAAAATCATGAATGAGTAGAGAGATCTAGATACACTGAATATTAGTCCTGTCTTGAGCAAGGTACCACATTTGGGGCAAAATCCCCAAATACCATCATCACCTATAGTAAAAAGAAATGTGAGAGAGGGGCTGAGGATGTAGCTCAGTTTTTAGAGTGCTTGCCTTTTATGCACAAGGCCCTGGGTTCAATCTCTAGCACTATAAAAAAGAAAGAAAGAAATGTGGGAGAAGTGATACTAAAAAAAAAAATGTGGTGATATCTAGGAGCCATAAAAGCCTTCACAAGTGTTTCATCAGCTGTGATCAAGACACAGAAATACCCAAATATCAAAGGTGTCAATTTATCTCAAAAAACATCTGCAAGCATATTTTCCCAACTGCTGTTGCTGACAGATGATGTTCACTCTAGCTTGTATTTTAGGTGAAATAGGGAGGAATACAGTAAACTACTCTTAGTTTGAGTGAGATTTTAGCACTTCCTGAATCCTGCCCCAACCCTAACACACTAGTAATAATGCCAGAACTACCAATTGCTCCTAGAAAAAGTGTTTTTTTTTTTTTTTTTTTTTTTTGTGTGTGTGTGTGTGTGTACTGAATGTGTCAACTTTAAAATATTTTGTTTATGTTACTATGTCCTGAAGTTCCAAGCTCTGGAAAACAAGGTGACTGAGCTTATGTAAAACTTTGTAGATTTCAAACAAATGAGTTTACATTCTTTTCACACCACTTTTATGAACAATGATACCAAACAGTAGTTCAGAAAGGAGGTTAAAAAACAATGATCCCTGTTTTTTCCAACAAATCTTTACAGAATAGTCCTATATTGGCTACTTCATATAAACTTTCCACAGGGATAAAATGCATCAGTCAAAGAGATGTTCTGTAGCCTGGGCTGTGTGTTGAAAACGTTATTATAATAATCTGAAAGAGTTAGGTGTGGTGTCAATTATTCTAGCGGTTGGAGAGGCTGAGTCAGGAGAATTGTGTACAGAAAGGCAGCCATAACAACATAGCAAGGCTATAAGCACCTTAGTGAGATATCAGTGATATATCATCTGTCTCAAAAAAAAAAAAAAAAAGAAAGAAAGAAAAAGGACTACGGACATAACTCAGTGGTAAGCACCCCCAGAGTTCAATTCCTAGCATCAAAGCACACAAAACCAAAGAAATATCTGAAAGATAATAGGGATATGTGTATATATATAGATGAAAATTTTGGTTACAATATAAAGTTAATAAAGATACTCTTGAAAAAACTATCGTGGTTCTTAAAAGCTCAAAATAAAAATGCCACATAATCCACTAATAATAATTTTTTTGAAGCAGGGTATTATTGTGAATGTCTGTACTCCTAGTAGCTCAGGAGAATGAAACAGGAGGAATTTAAGTGCAAGACCAGCCTCAGAAACTTGGCAATAGCTTAAGTGACTGACTCAGTGATACCATGTCTTATTTAAAATATATATATATATATATATATATATATATATATATATATATATATATATATATATAACACAGTGGTAAAGTGCCTAAACAAATAAAAATGAATAACAATTCTTGGTTAAAAAAATTTCCTATATTCCAGTAATTATAATTCTGGATATATGTCTAAAGAAATTAAAACACTTTTGTTAAAGAAATTATTTCATTTCCATTTTTATTGTAGGTTTATCCACAGTATCTAATAAAAGGAATCAAATAAGTGCCTTTTAGATGCAAGGTATTGATGAAAACGTTCCTTCCAGCTGCAGATTATCCATCTACTTGCCTTAAAGGCTGCATACTTATAATTCAAACTGCTTTCTAAAAGGCAAGACTCAGATACTTATTTTTCAGAGTACTCCAAGAGATTTTGGTACCTATGGGCAAATTGTATAAGACTTTTCTAAAACTAAGGAGTAGGTAAATATTGGAGTTTGAAATTTTGACAACACACAGTAAATTTCTCAAGGGGGAATCTTAACTCAGACACTGTAATAAGGTGTCTGAGTCTGGGGAAGAAAGAGGAAGTAAAATCAGAGTTTGAGATAAAACTAGACATTGCATCACTGATTTCTAGATTGTTGATTTAATCCAAACAGATATTGGAAAAGGGTTAAGGCTATGAATTAAAATTTATCTAAAACAGGTATTTAAAAAGTACCAGGAAAGAGCTGAAGGTGTGGCTCAGTGGTACAGTGCTTGCCTAGCATATATGAGGCCTTGAGCTTAATTCTCAGCACCACATATAAATTAATAAAATATAAGTAAATATTAAAAAATAATACCAGGTAATGGTTCAGGGTTGTGGCTCAGTGGTAGAGTACTTGGCTATTATGCATGAGGCAGTGTGTTCGATACTGGATCTATAATAATAATAATAATAATAATAATAATAATAATAATAATAATAATACTGTGTTCATCTACATATAAAAAAATATTTTAAAAAAGTATAACAGTGCCATGGCCTGTGATTTTCTAATTAACTGTTCTAATTAAGCCCTTGCAATTGAACTTGCTTGTAATTTAAAGTCCAGTTCCACTTTTATTCCCTGCCACAGCAGAACAAAAGAGTTTGCTTGAATATTAGGAATGCTTCTAAATGTCATTTTCATGAACTTGTCTTACATATTTGAAAACTCAGTTGAAGCAAACATAATGGCACAGGCCATAACCCCTGTGGCTAAGGAGAATTGTACATGGATATCCTGATTTCAAAGCCACTCTCAGCAAAAGGAAGGCAGGCAATAAACAACTAAGTGACACCCTCTTTCTAAATAAATACATGTGGGATGGGGAATGATACCAGATAAACTCATTTTTGTGTGCCATCTTAAAAGTTTACAGATGTTTTTCAGCAGGCATGGAAAAAAATTATTTAAAATAGGTTTTAGGAAAGGTATCCTGACTACCATATGGGTTCACTTTCTTCTTTTCCATGACCCATCTTTCCTCTTGCAACTTTGTTGAAGGTGTTCCCAAAAGTTGGCATTAAGGATTTTACATTAGAAATAGGCCTTTAAAGGTGCTCATTAACATATCTTCCAGTTAGCCTCCAGCTGTGGTAGAATGAGGTTAATTATCCTGATTACACTGTCATTTTACTATCCCTTCTATTTTATACTTATTCACTATGAAAAAAAGAACTCTGGATTTGAATATGTAAACAGAGAGCTAGAAAACTAGGGGTTTATTCTCAGACCTAGGAAGAGCTAAGCTGAAGTTCTGGAATTTATATTGTTGTTCTGAATTTGTGATGCTGCTTCCCCTACATTTAAAAAGCTCAGGAGTCATGAGGAGCATTGAGTTTAAATTCCAGCATCAGCAACTTAATGAGGCCCTAAGAAACTCAAAGCGACCCTGTCTCCATATAAAAATATTTTAAAAGTGCTGGGGATATGATTCAGTGGCTGAATGCCCCTGGGTTGAATTACTGGTACCAAAAAGAAAATAAAAGACACACAAAAAAAAACCTCATGAGTAACAAGCTATAAAAGTACAATCTCTTTTGCATGGAAACAACAAATGAAGTTGGGGTTCTCTCCAAATAATTATCCCAGTCTTCACCACACAATGTGGGACATGCTGGACTCATGGCACATGGATGCCCACAAAGGGCTTTAGAGACAAGCTGAAAACACCATACAATTATGGAACAAAATGCCCAGGTTTTTAACTGCTAATCTAAGCTTCAGTAGACTAGTAAGGAGAGGGGGTGGAGGTTGAGCGGCCACAGAGACCCTCTGAGGAGTCCTGTGAAGACAGCCTTATGCCTGAGCCTACACAACTCTATTTTTAAAACTCTAGTTTCAATCCTGCAGTCTCACCAGGCACACACACAGAGCACTCCAGTATGGCCTCAAACAAGTTACTTCCCCGTACCCCGATAAATAGAGTGAAGCTTCTGGCAGGCTGTCCTAGCCTGATAAGAGAGAAAGGCAAAAAGATCAGGGTGGAGACCACCAGACCAGATGTTTCTGACCCCAGGGTAAATGATAAGGAGAAATCTGGTGGTAGCTGAAGAAGATTGCAAGGGGGGGGTGTCAAAAAGCCCAAAATTTTATATAAATAATAGAGCTAATGAACAGGGATTCAGCCAGCCAAAACAAGGATGCACTTGAGCTGGAGAGCCTGATGAGGACCTGACATCCCATCACTTGTCTTCATTTCCTAATCCTCACCACTCTCAAACTCTATGCCCTTGTCTGGACCCTTGTGAGACCTGCAACTTATCCCTATCATCCTCTCCTCAACCAGTCATCTATCTGCTCCACACCAGGAAAGGCCTGCCTTGGTTTTTGTCCTGATCAACCTGGTCTGAGTGAGTGCGCATATGCTGGACAGAAAGCCTAAGGCTTGAGACATTTGAACTTAGCATGCAGAGGGAATGTCTGTAATTAGCCTGTCATCATTATGTGTGGTTTGTAGTGCTTAGAATTAATTTATAATTGTTAGCTGTGAATGTATTATGTCTATTGCAGTAGCTAGCATTAAGAATTGTTGTTTCCTGATTAAGAACCTATAGAGTGAAATTATGTTGAGTAATTGAATGAATAAAGCATTCAAAGGGGCAGAAGTGCATGGACATTCTTTATTTCTCTCCTGTACTGCATATGTCACAATTGCTGCCCTCTCACAAGTCCCTAGCAACAATTTTCATTTTCCGCCATTGCCACTCTTTTTTTTTAAATTTTTTTTATTGTTGGTTGTTCAAAACATTACATAGTTCTTGATATATCATATTTCACACTTTGATTCAAGTGGGTTATGAACTCCCATTTTTACCCCGTATACAGATTGCAGAATCACATCAGTTACGCTTCCATTGATTTACATATTGACGTACTCATGTCTGTTGTATTCTGCTGCCTTTCCTATCCTCTACTATCCCCCCTCCCCTACACCCTCCCCTCCCCTATTCTCTCTCTACCCCCTCTACTGTAATTCATTCCTCCCTCTTGTATTATTTTTCCCTTTCCCCTCACTTCCTCTTGTATGTAATTTTGTATAACCCTGAGGGTCTCCTTCCATTTCCATGCAATTTCCCTTCTCTCTCCCTTTCCCTCCCACCTCTCATCCTTGTTTAATGTTGGTCTTCTTCTCGTGCTCTTCTTCCCTAGTCTGTTCTTAGTTACTCTCCTTATATCAAAGAAGACATTTGGCATTTGTTTTTTAGGGCTTGGCTAGGTTCACTTAGCATAATCTGCTCTAATGCCATCCATTTCCCTCCAAATTCTATGATTTTGTCATTTTTCAGTGCACAGTAATACTCCATTGTGTATAAATGCCACATTTTTTTTTATCCATTCATCTATTGAAGGGCATCTAGGTTGGTTCCAGCTTCAAATGACCTATTTACCAGTCTCAAGATAACAAGGCACACTTATCATTTTCTTGCTTTCAGGGTTTTCAGAGTTTTCCCTGTGATTTGTTTTCAGCTTCTTCTTAGCACAGAAACTTGGGCTCCTGATCCATGACAGAAAGCCTACAAAATGATTAAAAGAATGGCACCTATGAGACTGATTGGGCAAGTTTCAGGCACTGCATCCAACCTAAGCCAATTGGGCCCAGAATCAAGTCCAAAAGGCAGGCTGTTTCATTTTCATTGTTAAAAGACTAAGGATCAGGGCTGGCGATATGAACTTAAATAAGAGAAATTAAAATATTACTTATAAGATATCTGCTGTTTTCCAGATATTCTCTGAACCACATGTGATTAAAACCTGACATTTTCCCTCCAGTAGATGTATTGTTGTCTATACCTGTGTAAAAAGTCACTCTAAAACTTACTAGTTCACATTTGGATTGAACTGCATTCATCTGCAATATTTTTGCTGCATGTGTTTAGCTCTTAAGATTACTGAACTTCAGAGGGTGATCTGGCTGCCAAAAAAAAAAAAAAAGCATCCTGGATTTTCTGAACATGATATCTCAGAATCTAATAAATTAAGGTGAGCTTGTTCTCATTGAGGAGACAGTGTTCTAAAAGCAAAAGAAAAAACATTAAAAAAACATTTCCTGACCAGATACCTGACTAGTACCCTTTCATAGCCACAACTTTATATAAACCATAAAAAAAAAATAAGAAGAGGCCTGACCCAAAGTTTGCAGAATACATTTTTCATTTGGCTAGAGTAGGAGTAAAATTGCATTACCAAATTTCTGTAAACAGATAAGACTATAGGACTACTGATATTATATCACTAATTCTGCCTTTTGTAATAGATGTGGTTTATACACCTATTCAGTGTCAAAAAATATTTTCAAAATCCCACAAGTACTGTGTGTGTGTGTGTGTGTGTGTGTTTATATGAGTGTAGTACTGGTGGTTAACTGAGAGAATTATTATTCCTGAGCTATATCCTCAATTTTTTTCTTTTTTTTATTTTGAAACAGGATCTTACAAAGATGCTTTGTTGTGTGCCCACAATTTTTAAGTACATATCAAGATCAAATATGCCTGACCCAAAGTCAAAACTTACCTCCTTTAGAAGCCATAATTCATCATTATTTTTAAGTTGTGACATTTTTAAGTAATGACATTTATTCAAAAAGTGGAGGGGGTTTACACACATATGGTGGCTCATGTCAGCAATCTTAATAATTTGGGAGACTTAAGCAGAAGAATCACAATTTCAAATTCAGCCTAAATAATGAGAGGGCCTAAGAAATTAAGCAAGACTTTGTGTGAAAACTAAAAATAAAATAAAATACAATTTAAAAAGCCTGGTGATACAAGGGTTTAGGAGAACTATCCTGGGTTAAGTATTCATTCCTCTCCCCTTAAAAAAAAGAAAAAAATAAATAAAGAAAGAAAAGAATAAAAAAAAAAAAAAGAAAAACAAAATTTTTACATCCGATGAACTTTTTATTGAATGGGGATAATATGTTTAAGAAAAACTTCTAAAGCTTATAGCAAGGATTTAAAATAAACTTGGGAAATTACTGAAAATTTAATTGAAGAAACAAGAACAAGCAATATTTTTTAAATTTCTTATCAGGAGAAATTTGAAAACAGGCATATTTCATTTCAGTAATGATGAAAATGCAGGATGCTATGGAAACTGCAACAAAAGGACTGTATCTGTATCACAAAAGTTTTGTGAATATGAAACACTACATAAAAAAGTGAGGGTGAGACAACATTAAGGCCATATATGTAATCTAAAATAAATAATATACTAAAGCTCCACTATACGAATTTTATCTGGGAGTATGTCTACAAAACAACACAATACTCCTTGCATAAAGCAGAGGATTTTTGATAGTTTTAAATTAAAAATGATTTCACATCTGTGGCTGTTGTGCAAGGGCTCATATCAAAAAAGCAAGGTTTGGGGCTCAAGCAGTTGAAAGAAGATGTGAGAAACTTTTGGGATGGTAGGCATGCTACTTCTGAAGGCAGAATTAGCCCATAACCAGCCTCTAGCTTCTATCCCTCAGCCCCCCAAATTATTAAACAGAACATATTTTTATGCAGGTCAGACAAAGAAGGCAAATCGAAAACATTTTACAGATGTAAGAGCATGCTCACAAACAAATGTTTTTGACCTTGAGTACATACATTGAATCTGACTGTTTATGACCTTGGCTACTTGCTAAAAACATAGCCCTCTGGAAGCTGTACTAACACACTTGGGTTTTTTTTGGCCCTAAATGCCTCATGGTATTGAGCATCTTACAACTTCTACTGTAAGGAGCAATGCTAACCTCTCCATTTTTAGGGTGCAACACAGAATGCTGTTTATCTCTATTTCTTACAGACAAAAAATAATAATCTTGCTCTCTTGACACCTGGGTAAATTATTTTTTTAAGTCCATCAGTTCTGCTTAACAGGTAAAATAGGTTAAACCTGGATACCTGGGCTGGCCATGCCAGTTGTTCCCTGGAGCCACTGGCTGCTGTTGTTTCATTTTATGCATCACCATTGACTGGACTTGAAGACCTTTATCCTTCTTCTTCTCTACAGACTCAACATCACAATGGGGAAGGTTGATAGGTATTTTCAAAATACAGAGATCTTACTCTACTGAATGTATTTTGGATTCCTAGATCTCTTGATTATCTTGCAATTCCTCATTCTGGTAATCTCTCATACACTTGCATCAGTTTTTGCTGTCAGATCTATAGAAACCATTCATCCCATGGCCAGAACAGCTGGACATGACTCATTTGACTACTTCTCCAAATCATCTATGCCACTGCTGCAACTTTTTTCCCAACTGCTGTTGGAGAACAAACTAACTTCCCAAAGCAGCAGTTCATATTCTAGATGAGTTTTCCAACTAGCTCACTATTACCTTTAAATTATTTACATACTTGACACTAAGAGTGTCACTGATTACTTTTTTTATTTTTGCAAGATCTCTCTCTCTCTCTTTGTCTCTCTCTCTGTCTCTCTCTCATTCTCTATCTATCTCTCTCTCATATTACAAATTGAAAGCAGATATGCTTTTTTGCTAAGAAAAACTCTCAGCCTTTAATAAAATATTCAATAAAGAAAAAGAGTTTTGGGGGCTGGGGATGTGGCTCAAGTGGTAGGGGGCTCGCCTGGCATGCATGCGACCCGGGTTCGATCCTTAGCACCACATACAAACAAAGATGTTGTGTCTGCTGAAAACTAAAGAACAAATATTAAAAATTCTCTCTCTCTCTTAAAAAAAAAAAGAAAAAGGGTTTTGTTGATTTTCTTACAGCCTCACTAAGTTGCTGAGGCTGGATGACTTTAATCTAATCTTATAGAATCTAATGTTATAGAAGTTAGCATTATATATATACAATTGTGTGTGTGTGTGTGTGTCTATGTGTCATTTTACACTCACCAGGAGTGTATACACAATATCAGTAAAACAAAGATGAATGAAAAAATGGAATAAATAAATAAATAAATAAAACAGATGAAAAAGTACAAAGATTTTATGTGAATGGAATTTTCAAATGTTGATTGTGGCCACACAAATTTGTAAAGCTACATGGAAATGGTTTTATACTACCTACTTACACATACTCTGTGAATTTTCAATTCCACTCCAAGGTGAGAATAAATAAACACATAACCCATTCATCTGACTCTTTCTCTTGGGGACTGTGCCAGAGTTACCTTTTTCTTTTGCTTCTACCTTATTTATCCCTACAAAGAAACTACCCCTTACCCTCATGCTACCATTGATCCACCATTAGACATTTTAAATCTGAACCCTTGAGCTGGTCATTCTTTCTCTCTTTTCTTCACAGCACTTTTTTTCTCTACCCCTATCTACTCCACCAATACTTTTTCATGAATACTCACTACTACCTACTCAGCATCCACCAATCTCACATCCTGACCCATCCCGATTCTGCCTTTTCCATGGATCACTTTGAGATCCCCTCAACTCAGATATCAATAGTCCAGAGTAAGGTCAGGTTAGGTTGTTATATATGCAGGTTTTTAGAAGTCATTTACATAACAATAAGCCTCTAAAAAGAGGGATGTATTTTACCTGAGGTTAAAAAGAAAATCTACAGACTGCACTGTTAAACTGAAGTGTCTAAAATTCATTCATCTCAATAATTTAGAAAAAGAAATTCTATAAAAAAGGAGAATAAAGAAAAGAACATAATATACAAAAGTGACAAATTTGAAGACACACCAAGTGTATATATAAAAGAGTGTCATGTAGTGGTGCTTTCAAAAGACAAATTAACCTGAAATAAATGTGGTTAATGTGAGATGTAGTAATTAATCATTTATTAATTATATATAATCATAGAATATATGTATATGTACAAAATGCATCTCATATAATTATGAGTATATATTGCAAGAAATGAACTCTACAGTAATTTTTTCTTTAATTTTGCTGACCACACTATAAAAACTTACATCTAGGTTTATGTATTACCAAATATTGAGGATACATTTTATACTTTATGAAGTTTATTACTGGCCAACAGACCTTTTTTTCAATTTTTAAAAGGCGTAGTATTTATAACTAATACATAATAATAATAATAATAATAATAATAATAATAACTATTATTATTATTATTATTATTAAAAGGCGTAGTATTTATTTCCAATTAGAACATAATGCCAACATTTATTTTTCATTTTTAATTACTTTTTAATTATTTGTAACAGCAGAATGCTTTACAATTCTTATTCCAACAAACCTTTTTTTCAATTTTTAAAAGGCATAGTATTTATAACTAATACTTAATAATAATAATAATAATTATTATTATTATTATTATTATTATTATTATTAAAAGGCGTAGTATTTATTTCCAATTAGAACATAATGCCAACATTTATTTTTCATTTTTAATTACTTTTTATTATTTGTAACAGCAGAATGCTTTACAATTCTTATTCCACATATAAAGCACATTTTTTTCATTTCTCTGGTTTTATACTAAGTACATTTATGTGAATCAACTTCTTTATATATATAACAATATACATCATATTCCACCAACATTTCTTTTTTTAATAAAGTTTTTTTTAAAGAGAGAGAGAGAGAGAGAGAGAGAGAGAGAGAGAGAGAGAGAGAGAGAAACCTTTTTTGTAGATGGACACAACACAATGCCTTTATTTTTATGTGGTGCTGAGAATTGAACCTAGGTCCCTCGCATGCTAAGTGAGTGCTCTACCAGTAAGACACAATCCCAGCCCTCCACCATACTTTTTAACCCCATAAACACTTCCCTTCCCTCACAACCCCCAACAGGTCATTTTGATACACACTGATGTATGATATGAAGATATAGAAAAAATGTATATACCTTATAATAATATAAACAGATAAACTTTTGTAACTAATACCTAGCTTAATAATAATAATAATAATAATAATAATAATAATAATAATAATAAACTTGCCATTTAGACAACAATAAAGTATACATCTGGCAGTACTGACATCTTTTCCAAAACAAATGACATGTTTTCCAAAAAACGGAAGTTATTTGTGGGGAAAAATGATATTCTATGATTTCTTAACATCAAGAATAAATTATTTTTAGAAGTAATATATATTTCAATATAAAAATAAAATAGAACAATATTCCATGGCACACACCTCTAATCCCATTGGATTGGGAGGCTAAGGCAAGATAATCCTGAGTTCAAAACCAGCCTCAGAAACTTAGCAAGTCCCTAAGCAACTATGTTTGACCCAGTCTCTGTGTGCCCCTGATTTAAATTTCCAGTAAGAAAAAACAACAACCAAAAGAATACAGAGTATTGATGAGGACACAAAACAAATTCTCATGAAGTAAAGATGGAATAGAAAATGCTGTTATTTCTTTATGAAAACTGTTTATATATATTATACATAAAATACTCCTCACTAAGCAGCTTAGACCTATAGAAATTATAGTATGTGTGTACCATGACAGCATATAGTTACATGATAGAATAAGGCTACAGCTATACTTGTAAACACAGTGGAAATCTGGGGCCTAGGAGGAAAGAAGAGGTACATTCAAAAAAATAAATGTAATAAAGTTTGAGAAAAATTGGTTTCTAGAGCCCAGAAAGATTTTTGGTTTAATTACAGTACAAAATACCACATAAGTATTATACTGAAGTTATACCTCTTAAATATGTTACATGTATAATGGCTTTCAAGGAAAATATGTAGCACTTATCACAAACTAAATAAAAATTTACAAAATCACATAAAATACCATGTGTGTAAATAAAACAAATCATTAGAAAGACAACAATTGTAACTCAATTTAATATATAATATTTTTCCATCAAAATTTTAGCATGTTTTTCTTTAAATACAAGAAGAGAGCTGGACATGGTGGTTGTACAATTGTAATCCCAGCACCTTGGGAGGCTGAGACAGGTGTATTGTGAGCTCAAAGCCAGCTTGAGCAAAAGTGAGGCCCTAAGCAACTCAGTGAGACACCGTCTCTAAATGTCATACAAAATAAGTCTGGGGATTCCAACATGGCGGCGAGCGTGCAGAGATCAAGTCTCTGACCTCTTCAGCTGTTCGGACATAGGGAGTCGTAAACAATCTAAATTCTGTTTGCTCAGGATCACTAGGCAATGCTGAGCTGATGTGGATCTGGGGCGAACAGTCTGGGCCTCTCAGAACACACACTGAGCCAGGATCGGCTGAATTCAAGCTCCCGTTCGCCTGCTTCCCGCAGACAAACAGCTGTGACTCAGCACTAATCCATCCAGCTGAAACAACTGGTCAGCCCTTCTGATCCTACGGAGGTAAATGCCAACCGAGCCTTCATAGGTAGTGGCCACAGGTTTGAAACGGGGCTTGGAAGAGACAGTAAGGACCCACCCGTTGCATTGGTCACCCAGCAAAGGGAAACGAACTGTCGCCATTTGCAAGAGATACCACCATGGCAGAGAACTGACGTCACCAGACTTCGGAGGAGGAGATAACTTCATTGAAATCTGCGGCTACAGGTGTGTAATTCCCTAGCCTACCCTCTCCACACATCGGGGAAAACTTAAGGGCCCCTCCCAGCTCTCCGGTGAGCACGATAGGCAGACCGAGGGAATCAGACGAGGCACTGGACCTGCAGCTCGGAACTCCCGGCTACCGCTCCCACCAGTGCTGACAACTGAGGTCTCTTGCACCAGCTACTGGGAGCGGGGCTACCGGAGGGCAAGTAAAATTCGCTGAGGATTCTCAGCCCCAAGCTCTACAAACTTAGGGTCTGAGGGAATGGCAAACAGGGAGAGTGTGCCCAGTCGTTCATGAAAACAGGGCTCCCAGGAGCAGCAGACCTGGCGTGTAACCAGTATTGTGGTGAGCGGCACCGGTGAGAGGGGCCTGGCTAGAGGAAAAGTGGGGAAGTGACTAGACACAAGAGGAGGCCCTAGGCAATCAGGATTGGAGACTCGCCCAGTCTGGGAGGAGGAGCTGCTGCACAGTGATTGGTTCCCGCGTATTGACAGGAGAAACTTGGCCTGGTGGGCACAGCGCCACCTACTGGAAGAGAAGTTAATCAAACTCTAAGACTGCATTTATTAGTTTTTGTTTTGTTTTGTTTTTCTCTTTTTTTGATTTGGGTTTTTTCTTTCATTTTCATTTTTCTTTCTTGTTTTTTAAATTTTTTTTCAATTTTTTTTAATTTTTTTTCTTTTAATTTTAATTTTTATTTATTTTTTTATTATTTTTTCTTTTTTTATTTCCTATCTTTTTTCTTCTTTTGTCTTTTCATTTCTTTTCAATTTTCTTATTCCCCCTTCCTTGAATTCTACCTGCTTACTCTCATTCTCTTTAGTGACTTCTTCCCTTCCCTTCTATACCTTTCTTCCCAAGCATCAAATAAATTTATAGGAGTAAACAGTAACTCAGCAGTCAAACAGAACAAGAAGTAACATGAGCAGCTTGAAAAAGCAAGGAAGAAAAGGAGTACAAACAATGCAGGACAGCCTAAATATTCAGGAGGACCTAGAGTCATCAGAAAAATGGTCATTTAAAGAACTCAAGGAACACCTTAGACAGATGGAATGGAACCTTAAAGAGGATACGAGACAGCAAATTCAAGCAGCGAAAGAAAACATTGAGAATGAATTACATAAACAGATAAAAGAAGAAGTTAAGCATCTTTATCAGGAGATAGAGATTATAAAAAATAATCAAACAATAATTCTAGAAATGAAGGAAATGATAAACCAAATTAAAAACTCAATTGAGAGTATCACTAACAGAGTGGAGCAAGTAGAAGCCAGAACGTGAGATAATGAAGACAAAATATATCATCTTGAAAAGAGTCTAGCCAACTCAGAAAGGCTGGTAAAAAAATCATGAGAAAAACATCCAAGAGTTATGGGATAACATAAAAAAACCAAACTTACGAGTCATCGGGATAGAAGAAGGTACAGAGATTCAAACCAAGGGAATGAGTAACCTGCTCAATGAAATAAATACAGAAAACTTTCCAGAAATAAAAAAGGAAACAGATATACAAATTGAAGATGCATACAGGACACCAAGCACACAAAATCACAGTAGACCAACGCCAAGACACATGTTATGAAGATATCCAATATACAGAACAAAGAGAAAATATTAAAAGCTACAAGAGAAAGGAGGCAGATTACATTCAGGGGTAAACCAATAAGGTTAACAATGGATTTTTCATCACAGACGCTGAAAGCAAGAAGGTCATGGAACAATGTATTTCAAACACTGAAAGACAATGGATGCCAACCAAGAATTCTGTATCCAGCAAAATTAAGCTTCAGGTATGACAACGAAATAAAAATCTTTCATGATAAACAAAAGTTAAAAGAATTTGCAGCCAGAAAACCAGCATTGCAAAGCACTTTGAGCAAAACACTACACGAGGAAGAAATGAAAAACAATAACCAAAACCATCAGTGGGAAGTGCCTCGGTAAAGACAGAGGGCGAGGGGAAAGATAACCATGGAGAAACAAACTAATTTTTTTTTTAAAAAAGGATAAATAATCAAACATGGCTGGAAGTACAAACCATATATCAATAGTAACTCTAAATGTTAATGGCTTAAACTCTCCAATAAAGTGACATAGGCTGGTATCATGGATTAAAAAAACAAATCCAACAATATGCTGCCTCCAGGAGACACATCTGATTGGAAAAGACATACACAGGCTGAAGGTGAAAGGATGGGAAAAAATATACCACGCACATGGTCCTCGTAAGCAAGCAGGGGTGGCCATCCTCATATCAAATAAAATCGACTTCAAGACTAAGTTAATCAGGGCTGGGGATGTGGCTCAAGCGGTAGCGCGCTTGCCTGGCATGCATGTGGCCCGGGTTCGATCCTCAGCTCCACATACCAACAAAGATGTTGTGTCTACTGAAAACTGATCCTCAGCACCACATAAAAACAAAGATGTTGTCTCTCTCTCTCTCTCTCTCTCTCTCTCTCTCTCTCTCTCTCTCTCTCAAAATAATACATAAATAAAATAAAGTTAGAATTGGGACCTAGTGGCAAAGTTCATTGTAAGAGTGTGTGTGCAGAATGTGCAAGGTAGTCAGTTCCAACCTTAGCAACACTATAAAAGGCAAATGTTAGGAGGAAATGATGTTGAAAATAAAGCAGAATATTAAAATGAGACACTCTCCCTCCTTCTATAGATACATTTAAGACAAAAACTATTATGAGTGTCTCTTTTGCAAAATCATGAAAAAGTAGAGAGATTTAGATACACTGGATATTAGTCCTGTCTTGAGCAATGTACCACATTTGGGACAAAATCCCCAAATACCATCATCATCTATAGTAAAAAGAAATGTGAGAGAGGGGCTGAGGATGTAGCTCAGTTTTTAGAGTGCTTGCCTTGTAGGACAAGGCCCTGGGTTCAGTCTCTAGCACCACAAAAAAAAAAAAAAAAAAAAAAAAGAAGAAGGAGGAGGAGGAAATTTGGGAGAATTGATACATCAAAAATTGTGGTGATATTCAGGAGCCATAAAAGCCTTCACAAGTGTTTCACCAGCCGTGATCAAGACACAGAAATACCCAAATATCAAAGCTGTCAATTTATCTCAAAAAAAAAAAAAAAAAAAAAAAAAAAAAAACAACTGCCAGCATATTTTCCCAACTGCTGTTGCTGACAGATGAAGTTCACACTAGCTTGTATTTTAGGTGAAATAGGGAGAAATCCAGTAATCTATTCTTAGGTTGAATGAGATTTTAGCACTTCCTGAATCCTTCCCCAACCCTGACACACTAGCATATAATGCCAAAATTACCAATTGCTCCTAGAAAACGTTGTGTGTGTGTGTGTGTGTGTGTGTGTGTGTGTGTGTGTGTGTGTGTTTACTGAATGTCTCACTTTAACATATTTTGTTTACATTACTATGTCCTGAAGTTCCAAGATCTGGAACAAAAGGTGACTAAGCTTATGTAAATCTTTGTAGATTTCAAACAAATGAATTTACATTCTTTTCCCAGGACTTTTATGAACTATGATACCAAACAGTAGTTCAGAAAGAAGGTTAAAAACCAATGATCCCTGTTTATTTCAACAAATCTTTACAGAATAGTTCTACATTGGCTACTTCATATAAACTTTCCTCAGGGATAAATTGCATCAGTCAAAGAGATTTTCTGTAGCCTGGGCAGTGTTGTTGAAAAGGTTATTATAATAATATAAAAGAGCTAGGTGTGGTGGCAAATTAGAGGCTGGAGAGGCTGAGACAGGAGGATTATGATTTGAAAGACAGCCTTAACAACATAGCCAGGCTATAAGCAACTTAGTGAGATATTAGTGATATATCACCTGTCTCAAAAAAATTAAAAAATGATTGGGGACATAACTCAGTGTTTACGACCCCCAGAGTTAAATTCCTAGCACCAAACCACACCAAACCAAACAAATATCTGAATGATAGTGGGGACTCCAGAGTATATGTGTATATGTATAGATAAAAATTTTAGTTAGAATATAAAGTTAATAAAGATACTTTTCAAAAAACTATCATTGTTCTTAACAGCTCAAAATAAAAATGGCATATAATCCACTAATAGTAATTTTTTTGAAGCAGAGTATTATTGTGAACATTTGTACTTCCAGTGGCTTGGGAGGATGAAACAAGAGGAACTGAAGTGCAAGACCAGCCTCAGAAACTTGGCAATGGCTTAAGTGACTCAGTGATACCCTGTCTTATTAAAAAATAATTGGGATGTAAAACATTGGTAAAGTGACTAAATAAATAAAAATAAATAACAATTCTTGGTTTAAAAAATGCCCTATAACCAAGAATTATAATTCTGGATATATAGCTAAAAAAATTGGAACGCTTTTGTTAAAGAAATTACTTCATTTCCATTTTCATTGTAGGTTTATTCACAGTACCTAATAAAATGAATAAAATGAAGTGCATTTTAGATACAAGATATTGATGAAAAGGTTTCTTCCATCTACTTGCCTTAAAGGCTGCATACTTAAATTTAAACTGCACCCTAAAAGGCAAGATTGAGATACTGATTTTTTCTGAATACTCCAAGAGATTTTAGTACATCTGGGCAAATTGTGTAAGAGTTTTCTAAAACTAAGGAATAGGTAAATATTGGGTTTGGAGTGTGGACAACACATAGTAAATTCCTCAAGGGGGAATCTCAACTCAGACACTGTGATAAGGTGTCTGAGTCTGGGGAAGAAAGAGGAAGTAAAATCAGAGTTTGAGATAAAACTAGATTCTCTGCTACACTGATTTCTAGGTTATTGATTTAATCCAAACAGATATTGGAAAAGGGTTAAGGCTATGAATTAAAATTTATCTAAATCAGGTATTTAAAAAGTACAGGAAAGAGATGAAGGTGTGGCTCAGTGAGGCAGTGCTTTCCTAGCATATATGAGGCCCTGAGCTTAATTCTCAGTGTCAGAACAGACAAGGCGGGCAGCGGCCAAAGGAGGCAGATTTAAAAGAGCTGCTCAAAAGGCTTTATTGAGATATCACTCCCGGGTGAAACTCCATCAGACCAGCAGAGGGGACAGGAGAAGGGTCTGAGGAGAAACCACGTGGAAGCTCGGTCGGACTGGACTTTTATGGGTCTTACAGCAGGAAGAGAAGGGCTTGGGACAGGAAAAGTTGTTCTTAGTGTCTCTTGCCCCCTTGGAGTTGGTCAGGGGAGTTGGCTGAACTCCAGGATTGGCCAGGGGGTCCTGTTGATTCACAGGCATTACTCAGGAGATCTGGCTGATTGACAGGCATTTCTGCTGGCATCTGATTGATGTTCAAAGCAGCGTGGGCTGCTTTGTTCTAAGTTGCCACTAAGTCGCCACCAAGTTGCCACCAAGTCACCACCAAGTCGCCACCGACCTAACACTCAGCACCACATATAAATAAATAAAATATAAGTAAATATTAAAAAAAAAAACAAGGGCTGGGGATGTGGCTAAAGTGGTAGCGTGCTCGACTGGCATGCGCGTGCAGCCCAGGTTCGATCCTCAGCACCACATACAAAAAAAGATGTTGTGTCCACCAAAAACTAAAAAATTATATATATTAAAATTCTCTCTCTCAAAAAAAAAAAACAAACAAAATAAAATAAATAAAATAAAATAAAAACAGGTAAGGTTCCGGGGTTGTGGCTCAGTGGTAGAGTGCTTGGTTGGTATGCATGAGGAAGTGTGTTTGATACTGGATCCATAATAATAATAATAATAATAATAATAATAATAATAATAATAAAGATATTGTGTTCATCTACAACTAAGAAAAAAATTATTTAAAAAAGTACAATAGTGCCATGGCCTGTGATCTTCTAATTAACTGTGTTCTAATTAAGCCTTTGCAATTGAACTTGCTTGTAATTTAAATTAAAGTCCAGTTCCACTTTTATTTCCTGCCACACCAGGACAAAATAGTTTGCCTGAATAATAGGAATGCTTCTAAATGTCATTTTAATAAACTTGTGTTACATATTTAAAAACTCACTTGAAAGCAAACTTGATGGCACAGGCCAGAACCGCTGTGGCTCAGGAGAATTACACATGGGTATCATGAGTTCAAAGCCACCCTCAGCAAAACCAAGGCACTAAGCAACTAACTGAGACCCTCTCTCTAAATAAATACCAAAAAAAAAAAAAAAATGGGGCTGGGGATGTGTCTCGGTGCCCCTGAATTAAATACCTGGTACAAAAGGGAAAAGAGAAAGAAAAAAAGAAAAAAAAAACTCAATTGAGGACAAATACATTAAAGAAACAAACACACGAACACAACAAAACAAAAAAACTTAATTTTGGACAAATTAACTACACTATTGGGAGGATGGCCTTAGGCCTGGCCTAAAGAACTCCATTTTAAAAACTTCAGTTTGAAACATGCAGTCTCACCAGGCACGTCTAAAGCACCCCTGCAGTATTGCCTTCAGACATAAACAAATCACTTCCCCTCACCTTGATAAACAGAATGAGGCCTCTGGCAGGTTGTCCTCACCTAATAAGAGGGAAGGGTGAGAAGGCCAGGGTGCAGACCACCAGACCAGATGTTTCTGGCCCTAGAGTAAATGATGTCATGGAAAAATCTGGTGGTAACTAATAAGGATTGAAAAGGGGGTAAAAAAGCCTTAAAATTGAGTATAAATAATAGAGCAAATGAACACATGTTCAGCCAGCTCAATCAAAAATGCACTTGAGCTCCAGAGGCTAATGAGGACTTTCAATGACATCTCATTACTTCTCATCATTTGCATTATCATCACCACTCTTAAACTCTACAGCCACATAATGACCTTAGTGAAAAGGGGAAGGGAAAAAGATTATGTGATGTTCTTCTCATGTCATGAAAACTTAATTTCAGTGGGGAGAAACCCAAAGGGGAAAATAAAACCAAGAGGCAAGGTCTCTCACACACCCAGCATATATATTTTTATGAATAAAAATTTCATCACAATTACTTTAAAATTTCATTTAACTTTACTGCTGTCTGGTCTTATGAGAAAGCAAATTGTATTTTAAACATCTAAGCAATGTCCTAAGGCAATAATATTTCTCCAGAGAGAAAAACAATAAAACACACCAGTATAATTTAAAATTTTCTATTAAAACATAAGGACAGCTTAAATCAATTGCAATAACTTAAACAACTATATCCAAAATATTATTATTTTTGACAATATAAATTGACTAATAAATAAATGCATTTTTCAAGCTTCATCCTAAACTTTACTCTTGGCCTCTCAGAGATATCTATGTTCACCACAGCTATATTCCGTGTTTGAGATCTATGAATATCCTGACCTCAGCAAGGTGAAAAAACTGGACAACTTAGTTGTGTGTCATAGGTTATGAAATAAACTTACCAAACAACATTCTCTCAGGGCCAAAGAACAGGAGAGACTGTGCACTATGAGAGAGCTGCCATCTACAACTCAGAAGTGTACAAAAGTGCACCCTGTTTCTCACAGGATTCTGGGAACAGATCCATTTCCATTTTTGTTATCATAGTGTAACCAAAAGAGATGGGTATCACAGGAGAGAAGACTCTAGGTCATCAGATTATCAGTAACCCAGAAACTAGAGTCTAAACATTTTAAAGAAAAACTTATTTTGCAGTTTTGTCTTTAGCCTAATGCAGGGTTGTGATTTCAATTTTCTTCTTTGGTATGGGGTACTGTGAGGATATCATAAAATATTAAAGCATAGAAGTCTACATACATTTCTATATAATTCAATAAAGTCTGGAAAGAGATTAAAGTTTAAATTTAAATTAATAAAAATTTAACCACTCCCTATAAGGCACAATGTGTTTTTCACATAACTTCAGTTCCATGTGTGATTAAATCCTGCAACTCGGCCTATGGTTAGTGGATTAGTTATCTATCACTGAATAAGAAGAAACTATATAAAAATTATTGTCTCATTTGTGGAATTATCATCAATTAAGGCTGGTTTCATATGGGATCTTTTTACTGCATATAATTAGGTGATAGTTGATAAGGTTACTGTACTTCAGAGGGAGATATGGTTGCCAAAAAAAGGCATCTTTCATCTCAGAATCAAATAAATTAAGGTGGACTCATTCTCATGGAGGTGACGGTGTTGTGAAAGCAAAAACAAAGTATTCAAAATGTTTCTTGACTAATACACTTTCATAGAAACAGCTTTACATAAGTCACACACAAAAAATAAGAGCTCAGATCCAAAGTTTGGGAAACATACTCTGCACTTTGGCTAGAAGAGGAGTAAAAACACATTGTCAACTTTATGTGTACAGATAAGGCTAAGGAATTGCTAATATGTTGACACTCAGTATCATTTTGCCTGTTGTAATAGATGAGATTTACATAGCTTTTCAGTGTGAAAGAATATTTGAAAGGTCTCACAAATATTAACCAACTTTACTGGAATTCAGGATCAACTCTATGTGACCCTCTAGATTACATGAATTATCAATTTTTCATCATTGTCTTAGAAGTTAGGTGGTGGCACAAAAAAAGCAGGATTTTTTTTGTACCAAGGACTAGACTCAGGGCACATTATCACAAATCACATCTCCAGCCCATTATTTTAAGACAAGCCATGTTCTCACTAAGATGCTTAAGGCCTCACTGAGTTGTTGAGTCTACCTTGAACTTAAAATCTTTCTTCCTCAGCCTCTTGAGTCACAAAAATTACAGACATGCATTAAAATATTGGCTTTTGTTTTCAGGTTTATGAATAGGCAAAATTGAAATGCTAAGCAGAGAAACACTTGTTATAATCACCCCTTTGTTAATTCTGGCTTATTTCCTAAGGTTTAAATATTGAAACCCATATTTCAATGTATATTGAAGGTAACATTATCTATTATAGTCAATGTCTGTTGATCTCCATTCTATACAGATAATTTTTTACTGAATAAACTTTGATTTAATTTGAAAATGTTACTCAATATGTTTGAACTTCTGGTTTTTCTGCTGGCATTATTAGGATACTAGGTTCAAACCTTACATCCTATGGAAAATTATGGTGTGGTTATAGCTAAAGAGAAGACTATGTGATAAATAAAATTTTAAACTCACGAGGATGATGTATGTTTTTTTTTTTTTATGTATCCTTGGTGAATAAGATACAGAGTACACAGTCAAATCTTAAATCATACAAAGCAGGCTCCATCTCTATTAATAGAGAAAAATATCAAATACAAAAAGTTGTTTTGCAAAATCACATGGCACTTGGTTTGTTAACAGCAGCACCCAAAATGGATTTCTGCCATATTCAGTTGTATGTATATTCTAGATCACCAAAATAATATCAGTATTACTTCAATACATATTACATCTTTATTTGTAGCCACAAAGCAGTTGATCAATGATAAGTTGAAAGAATGATGATCTCTTCAGGATACTATCTGGAGATTGCTTTCAGTAATCCTAGTCAGGGAGATTGTGTTTTAGTCATATCACAATACATTGTATTTTTTGTGGCCTGTGGATGCAGAGCTCTTACTTCCTTGCTAATAGATCATTGCAGAAGTCTTCAGGTGTGTAGATTCTTTGATGATGAATCCTAAAAGGGTGGATCATTGGAAAGGCCAAACATGGCTATAGCTACTCTCTTGTTGATGCTTCCAAAAAGTTATAATTATTATTATTATTATTATTATTATTATTATTATTATTATTATTATTATTTATTCAAGTAATAAATACCCTGATTTAGTGTATGCATTCATTGTCATAAATATTTTCTTTTGAGTATGTGTTCACTATGTAAAATATTGACCATGCACCTTTGTTTTCTGGCCTAAATATGAAAAGGACTATGGAATGATGCAGGAATCTCAGGGTTGAAGACTCTGGGCTATCTGGGAGCTACTGTTTTTTTTTTTGTTGTTGTTGTTGTTGTTGGGTTTTTTTTTTTTTTTTTTTGCATAAACATGGCTACACTGCCAACTCTGCCTAACATCTCTCAATTGCTAGAGACCAAAATTTTACATCCTGGGTCTCAACACCCACACAGCAACTGGCGTAGTCTTTAGGATATTTGCAGGTGAGAGATATCTCAGTCCTGATAGATTAATAGAGGTTGTTAGGGGAGTGGTGGCACCTATAAACACCAAGAAGCATACAACACTTAGTTGCCTCAGTCCTATTACAGTGGACTCCTATGAAGAGTTGTGATATAATGGGATTAGTTCTTTGTAAACAGAAATAAGGATTCTGACTGCACTGTGGACAAACATGAACCCTGCAAGTTGAAGTGTCAATGAGGTGTTGAAGCCTAAGCCCCAGCCGCTGGCCAAAGAAAAAAGTGGCATCAGTGGCATAGGTAATTTGGAGAAGTAGTCAAATGAGTCATGTCCAGCTGCTCTGGCCATGGGATGAATGGTTTCTATAGATCTGACAGCAAAAACTGATGCAAGTGTATGAGAGACTACCAGAATGAGGAATTGCAAGATAATCAAGAGATCTAGGAATCCAAAATACATTCAGTAGAGTAAGATCTCTGTATTTTGAAAATACCTATCAACCTTCCCCATTGTGATGTTGAGTCTGTAGAGAAGAAGAAGGATAAAGGCCTTCAAGTCCAGTCAATGGTGATGCATAAAATGAAACAACAGCAGCCAATGAACAGCTCCAGTTTAACCTCTTTTACCTGTTAAGCAGAACTGATGGACTTAAAAAAATAATTTACCCAGGTGTCAAGAGAGCAAGATTATTATTTTTTGTCTGTAAGAATTAGAGATAAACAGCATTCTGTGTTGCACCCTAAAAATGGAGAGGTTAGCATTGCTCCTTACAGTAGAAGTTGTAAAATGCTCAATACCATGAGGCATTTAGGGCCAAAAAAAAAACCCAAGTGTGTTAGTACAGCTTCCAGAGGGCTATGTTTTTAGCAAGTAGCCAAGGTCATAAACACTCAGATTCAATGTATGTACTCAAGGTCAAAAACATTTGTTTGTGAGCATGCTCTTACATCAGTCAAATGTTGTTGATATGCCTTCTTTGTCTGACCTGCATAAAAAAAAAAATATTTAATAACTTTGGGGGCTGAGGGATAAAAGCTAGAGGCTGGTTATGGGCTATTGCTGCCTTCAGAAAAAGCAAGCCTACCATCTCAAAAGTTCCTTACATCTGGTGAATAGAGAGCCTACACCCTGGGAACAAATTTTTACCCCTCAAACATCAGATAAAGCTCTAATCTCTAGAGTATACAAATAACTCAAAAAGTTAAACAACAAAAAAGCAAATAACCCAATCTACAAATGAGCCAAGGACTTAAAGAGAAACTTCTCAGAAGAGGATATACTATCAATCAACAAATACATGAAAAAATGCTCACCATCTCTAGATATCAGAGAAATGCAAATTGAAACTACTCTAAGATACCATCTCACTCCAATTAGAATGGCAGCCATTATTAAGTCAAATAACAATAATTGCTGGCGAGGATGGGGGGGGAGGTACACTCATACATTGCTGGTGGGACTGCAAATTGGTGCCGCCAATTTGGAAAGCAGTATGGAGATTCCTTGGAAAGCTGGGAATGGAACCACCATTTGACCCACATATTCCCCTTCTTGGACTATACCCAAAAGACCTAAAAAGAGCATACAACAGGGACACAGCCACATCAATGTTTATAGCAGCACAATTTACAATAGCTAGAATATGGAACCAACCTAGATGCCCTTCAATAGATGAATGGATTAAAAAAATTGGCATTTATACACAATGGAATATTACTCAGCACTAAAAAATAACAAGATCATGGAATTTGCAGGCAAATGGATGGCATTAGAGCAGATTATGCTAAGTGAAGTTAGCCAATCCCTAAAAAATAAATGCAGAATGTCTTCTCTGATATAAGGGGGGGGGGGTGACTCAAAATGGGAGAGGGAGGAAGAGCATGAGAAAAAGACTACCACTAAAATAGGGAACAGAGGTGGGAGGGAAAAAGAGGGAGAAGGGGAGTTGCATGGAAGATGGAAGGAGGACCTCATTGTTATACACAGTACATATATGATGTTCTGATGAGAAAAAAGAAAAAAAAGTGTGTCACATTAGATTGGACAGAGAGAAAGGATGGGAGAGGAGGGAAGGAGTAGGGAGGATAGGAAGGGCAGCAGAATATAGTAGACAATACGATTGATGTATGTACATTTCATGTATGTATTATATGTCAAAATACATTCTGCTGTCATGTATGACTGAAAAATAATAATAAAAATGAATCATATAGTTAAAAAAAGTTATATCTTCTTCAAAATCTTTGAGCCCCAAACATTGCTTTTTTGATATGAGCCCCTACACAGCAGCTACAGATGTGAAACTATTTTTAATTTGAGACTATCACAAATCTTCTGCTTTATGCAAGGAGTATTGTGCTGTTTTGTGGACATGCTCCCAGATAATATTTATATAGTGGATATTTAGTGTATTATTTATTTTAGATTACATATATTGCCTTAATGTTGTCTCTCCCTCGCTTTTTTACATAGTGTTTAATGTTTCATATTCTCCATTTATAAAAATTTTGTGATACAAATACAGTGGTTTTGTTGCAGTTTCTATACCATGCTGCATTTTTATCATGACTTTAATGAAATATATCTGTTTTTAAGTTTCTCCTGATAAGAAATTTTTAAAAAAATTGCTTGTCCTTAATTTTTCAATTTAGTTCTCAGCCATTTCCCAAGTTTATTTTCAATCCTTGCTATAAGCTTCAGAAGTTTTTCTTAAACATATTATCCCCATTGAATAAAAAGTTCAACAGTTGTAAAAATTTTGTTTTTTTTATTCTTTTCTTTTCTTTTTAAGGGGAGAGGAATTAGTACTTAACCCAGGATAGTTCTCCTAAACCCTTCTATCACCAGCCCTTTTTAATTGTATTTTATTGTATTTTTAGTTTTCAGACAAAGTGTTGCTTAGTTGCTTAGGACCCTTTCAGATTATTTAGACTGAATTAAAAATTGTGATTCTCCTGAATAAATCTCCCAAATTATTAAGATTGCTGACATGAGCCACCATATGTGTGTAACCCCCCTTTGTGAAAAAACTGTCACTACTTAACTTTTAAGAGAATTTAAAAATAATGATGAATCATGGCTCCTAAATGAGATAGATTTGTCTTTGGGTCAAGCATATTTGATGCTGATATGTACTTAAAAATTGTGGGCACACAAGAAATCATATTTGCAAGATCTCGTCTCTAAATTAAAAAAAAATAAAGATATAGCTCAGGAATAATATTTCCTCAGTTTAACCACCAGTACTACACTCATATAAACACACACACACACACACACACACACAGTACTTTTGGGACTTTGAAAATATTTTCTTGACACTGAACAGCTGTATAAACCTCCTCTATTACAAAAGGCAGAATTAGTGCCATAATATCAGTAGTCCTTTAGGTTTATCTGTGTACAGAAATTTGGTAATGCGATTTTACTCCTATGCTAGTCAAATGCCGAATGTATTCTCCAAATTTTGGGTCAGGTCTCTTTATTTTTTATGGCTTATATAAATGTGTGGCTATGAAAGAGTACTTGTCAGGTACCTAGTCAGGAAATATTTTTTAATGATTTTGCTTTTGCTTTTAGAACACTGTCTCCTTGATGAGAACAAGTACACCTTAATTAATTTGATTCTGAGATATCATGTGAAGAATATTCACAGTAATCAAGTCCAGAACCAAGGCAGGTTTTCCTGGCATGGAGTGGATGACCTCTTGAGAAGAGGGTCATAGGAAGAAGTTGAGGCTCTCACCAAGGTCTAGATGAAGTTATAAAGTTTGAGAGAGATGAAGATCTCACAGAGGGTCAGGAGAATGATGAAAAGTAATGAGATGTCAGTCCAGTTCCTCATCAGGCTCTCCATCTGGAGTGCATCCTTGTTTCAGTTGGTTGAATCCCTGTTCATTAGCTCTATTTTTACACTAAATTGGGAGGCTTTATGACCCCCCTTGTAATCCTTATCAGCTACCACCAGATTTCTCCAGGACATCATTTACCCTGGGGTGGGAAACATCTGGTCTGGTGGTCTTGACCCTTATCTTCTCACTTTATCTTATCAGGAGAGGACAGCCTGCCAGAGGCTTCACTCTGTTTATCAGAGTAAGGGGAAATAATTGTCTGAGGTCATACTGGAGGGATCTGTGAGTGTGCCTGGTGAGACTGCAGGTTTCAAACTGGAGTTTTTAAAATGGAGTTGCTTAGGCTCAGGTCTAAGGCCATTCTCACCATTCACCCACTTGATTCACATTGTACATCCTGGGGCAGGGGTGCCTAAGCTTGGCACTGTGAATCACCCATTCCATTGGCCAAAGGCTGGACTTCACATATGTCCAAAAGTCACTTCTCATTGTGGTTTGTTGCATTGTTCCATAACCACCAATAGTGGCCATAGTTGAATTACATCTGGTTAAGACCAAAGTGTTTGCAAGGTACCCAGGGATTGAAATGATAATATAATCAAAATCAAGTGGTATGATAGGGTTGAGACATTTATAAATTTGTCTTGCAAGTAAGTCCCAATGAACTAATTCTGTTACATTGTCCCAGTTGATTCGAATAGTCAACTGTAAGGCTCTCAAATGCTCTGAGATATATTGAATTTAAATATTGACTAAAATACAAGAATGAGGGTGGTTAATCTAATTATACATACATAGGCATTGCAACTCCAACTTCCATTATGCTGTGTTTATTAAAAGCGGGACTCTGTTCTCAAGTCACCTCCCAGGAAAGATGTGGGCAGAAAAATAAAAGATGGAGTTCTCACTGTTCCATTATAAGCTCAGGATTTAGATCCTCAATGGCTATTTTTGCTGAAAAAATAATGTGACTTTCCAGTGTTTTGTAGCCTGTGAGTGACTCTTGCAGTATTTCAGAAACTGTGAGAACATGGGTCTGTTTTCCAGTCCAACCACATACACACCCCACAGCCTTGGCTAATTGCTCCAGCAACCCCCCTGCTCATTCCACATCTGCAAAGTGGGACTTATGCAGTTTGGGATCCTATGGTGGTACTGGCTGTGGAGATGAGTGGGAGACCCCACATAACTGGAAGTCTTGGAAACCAAGGTACGTCCGGGAGCCATGGGGCTGCACTTTGGGCCTGAGAGACATTAGTTTGCAATGCGTGGCCCGATTAACTTCTGGGGGAATTTAACAGGAAACCTACTCTCCATTTAGCATGCTTGTTTTGGTGCCAATAAACTCATAGAGAGACAAAGGGGCAAGAAAAATGATAACGCCTTGGTACACACCCAGACCACATGTGCTTAGCAAGGTTAACTTCTTTACGCTGACTCCTTATTAATAAATGGGAAGAATAGGACTCACCTCATGGAATTTTCAGGAAGACTTAGAGATATGGGTGGACAAAGCATCGAGCCCCGGGTCTGGCATACAGTAAGCTCTGTAAATTTTATCTGTGTTTTAGAAGACAATTTAAAATTTTTCTTCCTCCATAGACAGTAACATCCTGATATCTTCTCTTTCTACTTTTAGAAGAGTGGACTCACCCTGACCATCCCCAACCCAGCTGTAACTGGAGCCACAGAGGTTTCTGAACAAGAGTGACTGCAAGATGAACCAGGGAAAAGAAGACAAGGAGAGAGGCCATGGCTAGGAGGCTCAGGAAAGGCAGTATTTTAATCACCCCCAAGGGCAGGCATGTAAAGGGCCACTGAGAGATCACAGTGGTGGATTGCAGGCTCAGGCAAGGCCAGAAGGACCAGGACCAAGAACACAGGACTTGTTCTTATATATCCACTGCCCACTCTGCTAGGTGCTTTACCCTGGGCCAAGGAGGGCAGCATGACCAAGTCATTGCAGTCTTTTCCACTGAGTGAGCACTGTAAGGGTCACTGCCTTTGACTGACACTTGGCACCACCTGTGTGCTCTCTCTAGAGCAGATAGGTTCCAGAAGGAAAGACCATGGCTTTTCCAGGAGTGGGGGATAAAAAAGAGAAAGAGAGGGAATGGAGTGAGAAATCTCAAGATGGAAAGACCAGATACTCTCAATTCCCTGTTCAGAAAAAAAACCTGGCCTCTGACCTAAGCACACAGGATAGAATAAGCAATATTTAATCACAAGACACATTTGAGTGAGGAAATTAGGCAAATAAGAAAAGATGTCCTGACTTCACTCCCAGAGCCCCCTCCCACCCCCCACCCCCTCTTTTATTCAGCAAGACAATGAGGTGACATGAAAAGGTTCCCAGAGGCAGGACATATGTCAAGGCAAAGGTGGAGATGAGGGGAGTGCAGATTCCCTAATTCAAACAGCCCCTCAGGGCCCGCCCACCCTATTTTTTGCATTTCTCATTGGCTGGGAAACAGGAGGGAGGGTTGCTGGGGTCCTAACAGGCAACTCCTGTCGGCTCCTGGCACTGCAGCTGACATGCTGGGAGGGGACCCCCCCTGTGCTGGGGGTGATGTTCATTTGAGGGCACAGTCAGGCTGGACTCAGTTCCCTGAACCCCAGGACCAGGACTCAGGATGGGGGAGGGGGTGTCCCCAGCTGGGATGTCTGGGGACTCAGCTTCCCATAGTCTGTCATGTGGCAGGGCAGCAGGGCACCTGAGAAGGACACAATGAATGCCCCCCCTCCCCCAAGGAGAAGCCCCCATCTCAAGTCCTCAGAGGGCCCTGTCCTAGTCCCTGAAGAGTTAATAGTCCCAGTGCCAGGATCAATTAGAGAATGGCAGAGTGAAGACAAGTCACCCATCAGGCTGCCCGGGACCCCATGTATGAGTGACCTCAAAAGCATGTTCCTTCCCCTTCCTGTGCCTCAGTTCCTCACATTCCGAATAGGAAAGTGTGCTCATGGCATTCCCACGGGACCATGAGGTCATCAATACACAGCAGTTAGCCGAGTCCCTGGAACACAGTGAGGCTTGGTAAACATCAGTGATCTGCTCCAATCCCTAAATGCACAGATGAGGCCCAGAGAGGGCTGGTGGAGCTCTCCAAGTCACACAGATTAACAGCAGACACAGGACTTGACTGGAGCTTCGGGCTGTCCAGCAGAGACTTAGGGGAAGGATGGGTGGAGGCCAGGACCTGGCCCTGCCCCCCTCTCCTCTGGGAATGGTGCTGGGCAAGAAGGTAGGAGGAACCTCTGAAGCCACTCCTCCCTGGGGCTGGGGGGAACTGGAGCCGGGTCCTGGCAGGGCCTCCCCAGGGCCTGGGCAGGGGCAGCTGTCCAGAACTGTCTGTCCGTGGAGGGGGCAGGGAGGCTGCCAGTAGGAGCACGCAGTGTGCCAGTCCCTGGGGCCAGGCTGGCTCAGCCTGCTGGCTCCATCCAGAGCCCGCCCCAAGGGATGCTGGGGGAGGCAGCCAGGATCAGAGCCGCTGGCTGTGCCCTCCCCATCCCCAGCAACAGGGGACTAAAGTGGGTCAAGGAGGAAGGAGGGGGCCCAGGAGGGCTGGGGGAGGGACTCAAGGAGCTCAAGGAGGCACCCAGGGGGAGGGGACCAGGGGAGGATGCCTGGAAAGGCAAACCCATTTGTGGGGTGGGCCTGGGGGGCGGGGAGCGCAGCGAGGTGCTGTGGCTTTGGAGGTCCTCAAAATCACCTCAGAATTAAGTCCAGAGAGGCCTCGGTCCTGGCTCCTGCCCCAGAAGGCCAGTGCTTGCCTCTCCTCATCCCCAACCCTTCAGCCTCTTCCGGAGCCCACAGGCATGACTGGTCCCAGCCCAGGGGTCTCTGAGGAGCATCTCCGACCGTGGCTCTCTGGCTCAGACATGGAGGGGAGCCCGGCTGGGACCCCGCTGCCCAGCCAGAAGGTGGGTGATGAGAAATGTAGGGAGACAAGGTCCAGCCAAACCCCAGGCTCAGTGGGACCGCAGCAATGCCAGGCCAAGTCAGGTCCTGTCACCAGGGAGAAAGGTTAGAGTAGGCTCTTGTCCCCCCCAGAGGAACCCCTGGGGAGCCTGGGTGCAAAATGAAAGGGAGGCAGACAGGAAATGCCAAAGAGGGCTGCTCCCCAGCTGGAGGGAAAGCCAGGCCCCAGACCCCCCAGAGGAAGGGACTGGGGATCACAGTTTGATCCAGGGATACAGAGGCTGGTGGTCAGCCTCCACCCCTGGCTGGCCCTGACCCAGTCATCAGCCTGTCTCCCAGCTCCCAGCTCCTCCACCCTGCATGGCCCCCAAAAAAGAAACAATACCCAGGCAACTCGATATGGTCCAGAAGCCTCCAGGGTCCCTGGGTTCCAGGAAGCCAGCAAAGGATCGGGCCGAGGGCAGAGAATGCAGAGGAGGGCAGAGAATGCAGAGGGTCGGTTCAGTGGCCGAGAAGCTAGACTTCAGGAGGGAGAAGGGCTGGAGCTCAGAGCCCCTCAGTCAGCACGGGTGCCCCATGAAGGCAGCCTGAGAAAGCAGGCTCGAGAGGGGGCACACACCCACCCATTCTGCAGAGTTGTCACAGTGAAGATGATGCAGACTTACAGGCCAGTCCCAGGGCCAGAGGGCAGTTTGGGTGGAGACAGAAAGAGGCCCAGAGGGCAGGGCCCCAATTTGAGTCCCTCAGCAAGGCCACATACCCCCCCGCCCCCCAGCAAGCACATCCAAGTTTCCAAGTTGAGCCAGTGGAGCTCCTGAGGCCTGAGGGATGGAATAGGAGGGGACAGAATAAAAGACAGGACTGTCCACCACAAGTCCCTAAAAGAGGTAAGCACCTCCCACATGGCAGAACAGAGTTGCTGGCCCAGCTGGGCCCAGCATGGACACTGCTCTGTTGCAGTAGCCAAGAAACCAAGAAGCAGGTAAAGCCCAGCCCAGCACCCACTCAAATGTCCCAGGACCTGGCCTTGTCCTCCCACCCCTGACCAGTCCAAGCTGCTTCTCCCCCACTTGAACCTCAGCAGCTTGCCAGGCCCAGAGTAGGGGGTAGGGTGGGGCTGGCCACAGCTGGGTCCTCAGGGGGAACACAGTGTCTCCAGAGTTCATAACTGTTTGCCCATCTGTCCCCGAGACAAGCTCCTGGGGGAGGGGGACCACGATGTCAGTGGTTCACCAGGTATGTAGAAGCTGTCCTGGGAGTGACTCAGGCAGGCATGGTGGGTGGCATCAGGCCACTATGATGTACCTATATGACCCTGGATCCCCGGCTTTCCCTCAAAGCCACCTCAACTGCAGACAGGTGAGCATAATGGTACCAACCTCACAGAGCTGTTGATAGGACCCATGAGAAATGGCTCATCAAGCAGTAGGCATGCAGCTGGCCCAGAGCACACCTTAGCGAGCACTATAGATAAATTTCCTGTCCCCTTTGTCTCAAGTCAAACCTCCCTCCCCGGAAGCAGACTTGGGACTCTCCTAAGAAAAATAAAGCAAGACAAGAGGCACAGAGAAGTTCTGGAACAGGCTCAGACTCGCCCAGCAAGTCCAAGTGGGAAAACAAACTCAGTCCTGAGAATCCACAGCCCTCTCCATTCCCCTAGAAGAGCCTGAGCAATGGGTATTTGGAGCCAGACAGGAAATTCAGAATAAAGTCTGTTTGGAGACCCAATTAAAGTGGACTTGGGGATACAATGGGCACATGGGGGCAGCTGTTTTCTTACTGACCTAGCTAGATCCTGGTTGGAGGGGGGTAGCTAAGTCTAGAACCAGGCTCAGGGACTTGGGTGGGAGTAACGGGGCACCCACCAGCATCTCCCTTCCACCTCCAACCCTAACATCGGGGTGAGGGGGAGGCAGGCCTTGGTAAACTCCTCTCCATGGGATCTGGAGACCCAGGAAACGAACATCCCAACTGACAGATGGTCACAAGCCCTGCTGCAGGTGCAGCAGGATAAGGCCGCTGTGGCCCTCCTTTCCTCATTAGACAAACAAGAAAGGATCCCATAACCTACTCCCTGGTACTCGGAGGTGCCAATGAGAACCTCTGGGGACCTTGAGGGTCAAAGCTCGAGGTCCAGGTGGCCTTCCCTGGGGACTCTTCAGACAGACCCTATGTGCATGCAACAAGGGCCACCCCACAATGCCACCCATGCCAGGCAGTCTCTACCACTGTCCTGCCCTGGCTCTTCTTCACCTGGGCTCCAATCCTCGAGAGAGCCAGTCAGCACTCGTCCCTGCCCTTCCAGACATACGTGCCCAAGATTCCCCAGATTTCATCCTTTCAGGTCCTTACAGGCAGGGGCCACAGCCTCCTCTTCTCCTTCCTCCTTTGCAACCCTGGGGAAGGCACTCAGAGCCAGAGGGGACTACACACCTTCCTCAGCAGCCACCTCTCTTCGTCCTGCACCAGCTGTCATGTCACCCCAAGCCCAGATGCCCAGCCCATCCATGCAGCCTGGACACCCTACAGGGACGTCCGGTTCTGGAGTCAGGCCTATAATCGGATCCTATCTGGTCCTAGCTGTGCCTCAGTTTCGTCATCTGTAAAACAGGGATAATCATGGCCTTACTCATAGATACTGTGAAGCGCATGTTAACGAATGAATGGAGTGAGTGCGCAGAACAGTCCCTAGTACCTGGAAAGTGCATTTATTTTTATTGCCATACATTTGGATGGTCCAGGCTGCAGTCCCTGCCTCCTTTAAATCCGCCCCAAATCTGAGGGCCAATCAGTGCTCAGAGACCCCAGGGCTCCCCCAAGGCGCACATCTGGCCAGCGGGGGCATCAGTCCACCCACGACTGGCGCCCACCTGAGGGTGAGACCTCGCAGCGGTCCCCCCTCAGCGGGAGGCCTGGGACTCCGCAGTCCAGGGGACAACAAACTCCTAGGAGCCGGCAGCCTGCTGCACCGAACAAGCCGGCCCCACCGGGGCATCCACAGCCTGCTCCTTCCCAGCCAGACCACTTTGTGCCCAAATATGGCCCTGAGTTATTGCGCTGCAGCCATGGAGCCCTCCCTCGCGGGGGGCGGCCCTACGCTTTCCCAGGACGGAGGCCTCTAAGAGTTCCCGGGCCACCCCCAGCGAGCCGGGCAGAGAAGGGCCCAGGAGGGGCCACGTTCCCAAGTGCTGGCCGGGCTCGCCCCAGTCGAGGGGCGGGAAGAGCCCTCAGGCCCCCTCCCCTGCCATACCCGCCCCTGTCCCATAGCCACCGCCCCCCTCGCGTGACTCCTACCCAACTGCCTACCCTACCCCACCCCAGCGCCCTCTCCCACCCTCGCCCCCTTCCCCTCCCCAGCCGCTTCTCCATCCCCCTCCTCCAACCCCACCCCCCACCCCACTCTTCCCGCTCCTCTCTCAGGACCCAAACCCTATGGGGCCACTCTGCAGACAGGCTCCAGGAGGCTTTAAGGGGCCTCAGCTCTCCCATCCTGGAAATCTCTGTTGTCCCCAACACCGAGGCGCAACCCCCCCCCACACACACACACACCCCACCAGCCTCTGGTAATAGCCTGGCTTGGAAAAGGGTTGGATTCTGGGCCGGGCCTCTGCGGGAAAGGGCTGGGGAGCCTCGTGGCCTCATTTCCCCATCTGTCAGATGGGGGGTGGGGGGAATGTGAGTCCAGTGCCAGGCGCTGGGGACATGGCATGGGCACACAAGCAAGGCACTTGGTCAGGTGGTGTGCACAGCAGGCAGGCCCAGGGAGGAGTCATCCTCCTCCTTTCATGGTGAGAGTTACATCGAGGTAGGTCTGGGGCAGAGAAAGGGGCCAAGCCACTGAGGTTCCTAGGACAAGATTGGAACCCTGAAGCATCCGTGCCTGCAACCATCCCGTTTAACTGACTCAACACCAGGGGAAGCCTCTCTCTGGTTTCTGGACTGCACCAGGGAAACCAAAAGGGTACTGAGTTGGTAGCAGGTGTACCCAGAATGTGAGGGCAAGATTCAGAGAGCCCTCTCTCCAGACTTCCCAAAACCTCCCAGCCCCTCCGAAGCATCAACTGCAAAGACTTTCGGGTCCCCAAATCCCCTCATGACCCCCCTGTCATCTGAGCTCAAGTGTCACCTCCAGGATGGCCCTAACCAGAAAACCTCCCACACCATTCCCTGCCTATTCCAGGATTGGCTTTCCAGGATGAATGGACCCATATACTTGTAGATGGGCCCCTCGATCTTACTAGAATACACTTCTTTCTTCTCATCTGTAGAGCTTCAGCACCTTGAGCATACCTGGCATATAATAGATGCTCAGTAAACACTTGGGCTGAATGAATGAACAAATGAACAGCAAGTAAACAATATCAACCCTAAAAGCCTTGAAACTCAAACTGTGTCCAAGATAAGAGGATTCCACAAAGAGTAATCTAATAATTTTGGAAATCACAAACTACTAAAAATATCTGAGTCCTACATTAGCATTTTAAAGGCTCAGAGAAGCCCTAAAGGTTTTTTTTTAATTAGATTAAACTTTTTTTTATATTTTTTTAATATTTACTTCTCAATTTTTCGGCGGACACAACATCTTTGTTTGTATGTGGTGCTGAGGATCGAACCCGGGCTGCACGCATGCCAGGCAAGCGCGCTACCGCATGAGCCACATCCCCAGCCTCCCCTAAAGATATTAAAAACTTTTTAACTGTTTATTCCAGCATTTGCCAAATGCATTTGGCCATAGAATATACTTTTTAATCACCCTCATGACCACAGCTTTATAAATTGTCAACTGATTCTTAGAAGAAAGAACTTGCTTCTTTGTTTTGATAGGACTGAGTCTAGCACAGTGCTCCACACATGGAAGATGCTCCAATTATTTGAATGAATGCATATAAAGTAAATTCACCCATGTGCATTCTCTCTGGGTGCAAACCTATAAACCTAGGAGTTCCAAACTTTGGGTACAAACTGTACCCAAAGTAACACAGCCCCTGTACTGAGATTCTGAACCAGGCAAGCAATGACAAAAGTCTTTTCCTCCCAGCTGCAGACACACAAGGCCATTCACATACATTCATTCACATTGACTCATGCACACATGTACAGATGCATATGTGAGCACACATGAGCAAGCCAGCACAAACACACTCACATACAAGTACACATACCCACAGGCACATGGACTCGTGCACACACAGACACATGGGCAACCCATTCTGGGGCATACGCCTGCCCTCCCACACAGCCAGCTTCACTGTGCCTGGCCGAGGAGGCTCCTGAGATGGGCAGCAGTCCTCTGGTGGGGTGAGAGGATGGACATGAGGAGGGATGCACAATCTGGCATCACCAAGAGGGCTAGGTGTCACCCAGCAGGTGACAGATTAAAAGTTTGTTGTTGTTTCCTGCACATTATCTCCAGCGCTGCATTTTGAACATAGATATAGATGAGAGGGAATGGGAGAGTCTGCAGTGGGATCCCACCAGAAGAAATAACTAACCCTTCGCTGTATGGCTACTCAGCTTACAGCTCTCTCTCCCTTAGGATTTCTTTCTATTTTTTGAACCATGGGTTGAGCCCAGAGCTGCTTAACCACTAGCCCTTTTATTTTTTTTATTCTGACACAGGGTCTTGTTGAGTTGCTACGGACCTCAATAAGTTGCTGAGGCTGGTTTTGATCTTGTGATCCTCCTGCTTCAGCCTCCTGAATCACTGGGATTACAGGCCTGCACCACGGCACTCAGCTCCAGGGAGCCCTCCTCACACTTCCCTGGGAGGGAGGAAAATAAACTAAGACTCAGCAGGAACACAGCAAGGGTGTGTGGGAGCAGGGTTGGGAGCCCAGACCCATCTGCTCAGAATTCCCTCACATTCCAGAAGCTTAGGGGTCTCCAGGCAGTCTCCAAAGTGGGTCCTAGCCTGGGTCATTGGCCACAGCAAGCTCCCCCAGCACATCTTGCCCCTCCCCTATGCACAGTTCTGCCCCAAGGCCACTGTATAACCTTGGACACCTGACTTGCATCTCTCTGGGCAAGTCTGACCATCCATATGAGAAGAATGCTCAGCTGAGGATTCTCCAAGATCCATTGTTGCTCATGAAAAAGAAAGCCTGAGGCCCCCGCCTAAGTGTCAATTAGTGCCAATATTAAATGAGACTCTGCCTTTAAAAAACACAGGCAGGCACCTGTACCCAAGGGTGCTCTTCTGATGTTAGCTGCTCCTTGTGGTCTGATTTCACCCTTCAGGGTCCAAACAAATTGCCATTCCCTATGCTTTGCCTGATTTCCCCTATCAAAAAGAATCTCCTCCAACTCCCCCACCCCCTCCCCAGCCCTATGCCTGGACCTCAATGCTGGACTGCCCTGTCTGGTCTGGGGATTGAGGCCTCCTACCCTTCCAGTCTATGGGCTCCCTGGATACATGGCTTCCTCTTGGTTCTCAGGCATCTTCCTGGGAGTCCAGGCTAAGCTCAGCTGGTAAGATGCTCTGGATTTAGATGGAAAAATGGATGTATGGAAGGAAGGTGGGGGAAGGACTGAAGGACTCACCAAACAAAGGAAAGAGATGCCTACTGGGTGCAGCCTGCCCTGCACCCAGTGCAGCCCAGCTGCCTGGAGAAGAAATGAAACCAAAGTGGTCAGCTTTGCTAATAATAATAAAAGAAGTACAAACAAAAACAATGTGCAATGTCTTGCTTGCCTGATGTGCAAAAAGAAAAAAGGGCAAGGGGGATGACAGAAACATAGAGAAGAAAGAAAACCTCCTAGGTGGGCGAGGGTTCAGAGGAACGTGCCATGCACCTGGGCCCTGTTGTGGAAGAGTTCCCCAGCACAGCCTTTGCACAAGGTGACTCAGAAAGATCTACCAAATTGCTGGGCACAGTGGTATAAGCCTGTAATCCCAGCAGCTCAGAAGACTAAGACAGGAGGATCACAAGTTCAAAGCCAGTCTCAGCAACTCGAGGCACTAAGCAACTCAATGAGACCCTGTCTCCAAACACAATACAAAATAGGGCTGGGGATGTGGCTCAGTGGCCAAGTACCCACTGAGTTCAATCCCTAGTACAAGAAAAAAAAAGTATCAAATTTTTCGAGTGATACCCTTAGACCCAACAATTCCACTTCTCACAGTCCAGCCTAAGAAATACTCAAACAAGAACACAAAAATGGATACCTGAGAATGCTTGCTGCAGCACTGTCACTAACAGCAAAACACTAGAAAGCAACTGTATGTCCACCGCTAGAGGACAATAAGTTCTAGAGGGCTGAGAATGTAGCTCAGTGGTCCAGTTCTTGCCTAGGGTACTGAAGGTCCTGGGTCTAATCCCCAACACCATGAAAATAATCAATTCTGGTGCATCCTCTCCATAGAGCCCCTATGGCTGTAACGTGGAGAAGAGTGACGCACACGTGGTGCTAACTCCTTCACCAACAATCCTTAACCCTGGCTGCACATTCAAGTTTCCCAGGAAGTTTTCAAAGAAACACTGACCTGGAACCCCTCCTCAAAGACTCCAGACTCTGGGCCCAGGTCAAGTTATTTATTTATTTATTTTTTGAGTGCCTACAATGATGGTAATTGTGCAACCAAAACTGAAATCTCTGCTACGTGAAAATATGGAATGAGAGTCAGTGTAGCCAGGGAGTAGCAGGCACCATCTATGTTTAAACTGACACATACAGGTGTACACACCCAGGTCTAGTGTAAAGGTACCACTGAAAAGGCCCTGGGGAAGGGGGCAGCCAGAATGCTAGTGCTCTGGAAAAGGAGCGGGACTGTTTTTTAAGATGTCGATATTTTTTTCCCCCAGATTGGAACATGGACAGCCCTAAAGGCAGAACTCCACGGATGGACAGATGGGTGGGAAGGAGGGCTCCCCCTGGGCGCCTTTATTCATGGCTGTCTCACCCAGACCAGAGGTGGGACTCTGCTGTCCTTCACAGCCGCAGAGGTAGTTATAAATAAAGGTGGTGGTGACTGACTCAGGCTCTGGACCTAGATAAGACCTGCCCTCAAATCCCAGCTCTGCTACTTCCAGCAGTATGACCTTGGGCAAGGGACTTCTGTGCTTCAGACTGCGCACCTGTGAAACTGAGATAAGTAAATCAGAAAGCTGCTGTGAGAATCTCGTGGAGGAACGGGGGACGAGAGAAAGACAGAGCCCCATGGTGCCCAAAAAGCCAGGTCCTGACTGTCCCTCTGTGTGTCCTCCCCAGGGATCAGGGCTGGTGACTCTGGATGGATATGTGTCTAGCCTGGTCACCACTGGATTACAGCAGCACCCAGAAGACCAGCAATGCTTTGCAGAACACCTGGAGCCAAAGAGCCACGGACACCCCCAGCTGGGACCAGAGATGCCCATCACCACCAACACTCCCTCTCAGACACCTGGAAACATCACCATCAAGCCTCAAGCCTCTCCCAATCTGTTGCTCACCCTAAACCTTATAAAGGGCTAGAAAGGACCCAGCTGCCCTGCAGCAGATGCCCTAGAGCAGCCAACACAGATGTATCCACTGTGGCCCCAGCGCTTGGAAAATAAACTTTTTTTTTTTTTTTTTGGTAATGGAGATTAAACTCAGGGGCACTCAACCTCTGAGTCACATCCCCAGCAACATTTTATATTTTATTTAGAGACAGGGCCTCACTGAGTTGTTTAGTGCCTCGCCATTGCTGAGGCTGGCTTTGAACTTGAGATCCTCCCACCTCAGCCTCCTGAGTTGCTGAGATGACAGGCCTGCACTACTGCACCCAGCTTAGCCTGCATTATTTTAAAACCCAAGTTTTGTGTGTTTGTCGCTTCTTGTGTTCCAGGAATTAAAATCCTATACCACCTAAGACATGCAGCTGATCCAACTGGTTCCATCCCATTTCATAGATAGGGAAACTGAGAGTGAAAGAGGACACTATCTTGCCCCAGATCATGGAACACATTGCCTCCAACCCACACTCATCCCCCACAAGAAAAATAAAGCATTTTGAGTCTCACCTTGGAGATAGGGTTGTTTGTTTGTTTTTACAGAACTGGGGATTATTGAATGCAGAGGTGCTTTTCCACCTAGCTACATCCCCAGCCCTTTTTATTTATTTTTTTATTTTTAGATAGGATCTGGCTAAATTGTTAAGGGCATCACTAAAATGCCAAGGCTGGCCTCAAATTTCCAATCCTCCTGCCTCAGACTCCTGAGATCACTTGCTGGGATCACAAGCATGCACCACTCTGCCAGCTCAGAGTGGGCCTTGGTTTTCTACTCTGGGCAGCTGGTTTCCCTGCAAGCACTGCCCATTTCCTCCCTCCTGCTTCCTTCTCCCGACCCTACCCCTCACTCTTAGGGCTAATCCTGGGGCAAACCCTCCCTGAAAGATGAGGAGGGCCCTTAAGGCCACTCAATGATAGCTGAACTGCCCAGCACTGGCCAGCACCAAGCTAGTTAAGGATGTCCCATCTGACCCCTGAATCTCTGTGGCAGGATGACCATAAGCAGCAGGATGGGAATTTATTGAGTCTAACATTCTGTTTCATTTCAAATTAATATAAAAATCTCATATTGCTTTTATCATTTTTAAAAGACTATTTTTCAAGCCTAGGACCATACAGGGCACAGGTCCCCCGTGAGCAGCAACTACCGTCTCACTGCATGGAGCACCTGAGGAGGAAGAGGATGGCACAAGCCACCCCCAGCTCTGGGGGCACGAGGGCTGGCAGCCTCACCTCCTGAGCAGGAAAAAAGGCAGAGGGAGACCAAGAGGGCAGGAGAGACCAGAGAGAGTAACACCCACAGGAGCCCAAGTCCTGCCTGGGTGCTCACCCACTCTCTGTCTCTTAGGAATTCATTAGCCACGACCTGGTCATTCATTCACTTACTCGCTTGCTCACAGGTTCATTCCCTCAACAGTTTACACCTTCACTCATTCAGTTCAGAAGTCCTTTTATTTTTAAACACAGTAGTCCAGAATCCCAGCTTGGGTCCTCATCTGTGATGGAGCATGAGGTCCCGGAGGGCCCCCCAGGCTGCCCTGTGCCAGGCAAGGTGCTCTCCCATGAGGAAGGCAGGACCAGCCCGACCAGCTCTCAACAGGGTTGCTCTGGGGACTGGGAACCTGAGTAGTTCTCTGTGGCCCCAACAGGTGGAAGGAGTACCCACACACTTAAATTGTGGGAGCCAGATTGCAGATGGATGTGTGAAATTAAAGGTGCATGGATGTGGCACAGAGAAAGAGAGAGAGAACTTCCTGAGAACAGCAGTGTGCAGGTCCAGGCACACACACACACACACACACACACACACACACACCCATGTCTGAATGAAGGAATTCCAGGATCCCTTTTCCGTGGTTTTCAGAATTCTGAGAGATTCAAAGGTAACAACAGTAAAGGCCTGAATCTTCCCAATGTACATGCCCAGGGTCCTGGCTGACCAGGGGGCACAGGACATCTGCAGAAGCTCTCTTGGGACACCAAGAACAGGTGTACTGCTCGTGGAACCCCAGAGAACCCAGCGCTCTCTGCAGCCTCCACCTCAGGTCACGGGAAACTGTCCCTTTTTTCCATCTTCCCAGCCTGCTCTCCTCCCTTGTCCTCTCCCTGGGGAGTCCCTGGAGCTGGTGATTGTTTCCCGTCTCCCCAAATTCAAACCTACAGCCCCATGGGGGCTAAGGACAAAACCAAACCTCTTGTTCAGGAAGCAGAAACACACTGTATGCTGCCGGTGCTCCATAGTCCCACTGCACCCAGGCCAAGGGGCACAGCTCCTCACCTGCCACCACCCCCCACCCAGCTATCTACAGGAATGCCCTGCTCCCTGACCAGGCCCAGATGGCCATCACTCTGCCTTCAGGCAGTAAAATTTGGTGCAGCAGGAGTTAGGTGAACAGTATCTTTTATTTAATTAAGATCAACAGAAGAGATAAACCTCACAGCAGGACAGGGAATGACAGCACTGCACAAAATAATTCATGCCCAGGTAACGAAAGGGCAAATCTCAATTACAGGGAAATCAGGGGAGAAAAAAGTTCCCCAGCACTTTGGAGAAGGCAGAGGAGGAGGAGACCACAGGCTGAGGCAAAGCTCAGACCTGCAGGCCCAACATGGGGCTTCAAGGACACCACAAATCAAGGCAGCCAGGTGGCCGTCCTGTATCATCTGCTGCTCCCTTCTCCCCATCACAGACAAACCTGCCCCAAGTGCACTGGGCTGGGTGAGCCCATGCTGCCTGGGCCCTGGCAGGCAAGTGCGGAGCCACTCGAGATCTGGCCTATGGGGCACTTGGGGAGCTCACACCCAGCCAGGCTTAGTCTCCAGAAGAATGGCACCCCCAAAAGAGGGCAAATGTTCTAATCCTGGGAATGGTTACCAGATCACTAGAAAGTTCCTGTCCTTGTCCCTGGCATCCCAGTCCCACTGGCCCTGATGGGGCTAGGCTCCTGCTCTCTCTTAGTGGCAGGCAGACCTGACTCACCTCTCACTCTGGACTAAGAAAAAGCACCATGAGCTTTTGAGACCCCACATCATCTTCTGAGCCAGTTTTTTCACATCTGCCCTGGAAGACTGAAGTTTGAACTGATGGCCTTCCCCCAACCATCACTACTTGGGGGTGATGTCAGCTGCAATGTTGGGTATTTAAATACTACTTAAAAATGGTTAAGATGTAAATTTTGTATTATGCATATTTTACCCCCATTTTTAAAAAAGGAGGGACGCAGAGTTCTGAGCCCCTGCTCAGGTCAGCCAGGTGAGCAGAGGTCTCTGGGATCCAGGCCCAGGAATGCGTGACTTTAAGCAGCTTCACCATGCAACAGCCAAAGGACATCACAGTTGGGGACCCACACATCTGTAGGAAGCCACTCTCCCCCTGCCAGGGCTCCCCTTACCTATCCCAGCACAATGCTTTGAATTATCTCAGCAAATATGTCTCCAGTGACTGAACATCCTCAACAATGAACTCTCCATGTTCCAGAGCTCAAACAAAAAGATTGTTATTGGCGCAGTCTCCCTCCCAAACAAACCCCCAAGGAGCACAAGGAGTGCCACCCAGGCCCCCTTCTCTCAGCTCCCAATCTCTGGCCTTATGTGACATAGGCCGAGCAACCCCCATTATGGAGGAGAGGGAAACTGCTGTTAGATTAGTGAGCACATCCTCAGAGCCCCATTTTATATCCCAATTAAGAAGATGAAATGAACATCTGCTTTCACTTCAAGACATTAATTGTCAATTATTGGAGAAAAACAAAATTAGTTCTGACAAATTGCTGGTGAACACAGGCTCTTGTCTGGTGGTTCATAATAATAATTTCGGGGGCCCACAATTAGTGTCCTCGGACGGAGTTTCCTGATGGAGCCCATCATCTGCAGTCTGCGGTGGTGGCGGGCAGCACCAGCGCATCTCCTACACCCTGTTCTGTGGGGCGAGAGAGACGGTTCTGCGAGCCCCTGCTCCTGTGACCAGGTTAGGGAACTCAGGACTTTCAGATTTTCTGGAGAAGGGAGGAATGGTGAAGATGGCAGGTAAATAAAAACACCCTCTGGAACCATTTTCAGCTTTAGACATGTCGAGGCTTCCTTCCATTCAGTAGCAAGATTTCACACAGGGATGTAAATCCTTCCCAAGCCCAAGTGTGCCCAAAAAGGCACACTGGAATCCCCTCAGAACAACACCTTATAACCTGATTTGTCATCTGCAGTGGGAGAATGGACTGCATGCTTCTCCTATGAGACCCCTTCTACCTGTGACAAAAGGCCATCCAGGATCCTAAATCCCAAACTCAATGGCTCTAGCTGAATGCTACATCTGCTATAATAATTTAAAAAAAAAACAAAACTGTTTGCCAGGGGCCCAACTACCAGGGAACCTGGTTCAGCTCGAATTGCAGGCTCTAGGAAGTGGGAGGAGGGAAAAAAATTTAAAAGCAAGCTCTGAATTTGCCAACCTTAGTGACCCCCAATCCAAAGAACAACCCACTTGATAAGAGATTATCAACACTATAATCTCATTGGATGGGTTTTTTATGTATCTTGGCTGCTGTAGTCACTATATCAATAAGAAGCCACTGAGATGTGAATGAGCAGAAGAATTCAGAGATAATAATGTAGAGAGGTCTTTGAATTTGGACAGTCACAATTGAAACCAGAGTGTTTGCCTTGCTCACATGTTCAGACTCTGGGGGGGGGGCATGTGGGGGGGGTGCTGTTAGCACATGGAAGGGGAGGTAACCAGGGAGGGAGGCAGGTTCAAAAGGAAAGGGAGAAAACAAAACAACAATAACAATACAAAATTATATCTTTAAGAAGACAATGAAAACATTGCTATTTCCAAAGTCAACTGGGTAACTGAGCTCCCACATTTTGTAATTGACTTTGCAAGTAGAACAACAGCAACATTACAAAGAAAATGTCACTGTTTTCACAGCACTAATCTATAATGCTGGGAGGCCCTCCTGCTGTCAGGCAGGGCTGACAATACAATAGCTTTCAAAGGGATATTACTATCATGCTTTTATTCCTGACATCAATCAAGATAAAGAGAACCCTTTTCACAAGACATTAAAAATCAAACCTTTGTACAAGAAGATAGGTAAAACAGCACTCTCCTTAAAGAAAGCCATGTGGAGCAATCAGATAATTGGTGATCCTTGAAAGCAGTATTTTTATTTACTGAGTGTACAACCCCAGTCGCTGGCTGCCACCCCATCCTGGCAGGTACGCTATGAATCAAAAGTTTCCATCTTTATCTCCCCCACTCACTTCACCCTGCCTGGCACCCACAGCAGGCTAAGGGAACTGAGAGCCAGTGCTGAAAACTTCAAGTGGGATATATAACCAATCCAGGCTTCACTAGTCCATTTTGAGTGCAAAACTACTCTGATAACAGACTAATATATCTACATACAAAACGCCCTTGCAAGCCAATGGGAATTTGCAGAAATTGACAAATTGGCCCAACCACACCTATTGAGGTTACCTATTATAACCAGGCACTAAGAGTTTCCAAGGTACTCTTCAGTTTTAATTACCCTAGACACTCACTCAGATAGGAAGAAACCCTGATATCTATACAAATATTTTCAAGAAATAAAGATAATACTCTTTGCAAACATCAGTGTACCATGCATAGACAAGTCTGGACTTTACTTCAGCCAGGTTTCAGGAAAAGCAAGCACCTAAAGCCACCCACCCACCTTGCAAAATGGATGGGGCCATCAGGAAACCTAGCCATCCACCACTAGATTACCTCGAAACAGTTAAGATGACTGCATGCTGTAAGTTAGTGACACTTAAGGAAAACTGCAGGTCCTGGAACAGGAAGTAAGGGGGAATTAATGTTCAAGAGAGTTTATAATCTACACACTTTCTAAACCGTTGATGTATCCAGCCACCAGCCTTCCAAAAGGTCCAAGATGATGGCCTTAACACCCAAAGGAGGTCACCCCCACTCAGGGCTTGACAGAGCTCCTGGTACAGATAGCTCCAAGTCCTAGAATGTTGTGAAGGAGGAGAGGAAGAGAGAAAGACTCTCTGCTGAAGAGCCCAGACAAAGTGTTTTGTCTCTCTGATATCCAACAGACCACATGCCAAAAGTATGCAACCAAGTGGAGTCACCCTGAGACAGAGATGTTACTCTCGAAGCACCAGAGGCAGCAATGTTTGCTTTTACTTTTCCAGACAAAAGTAGACACTGTTGTGTCTTTCTAAACAGTATTTGAAGAACAGGCTCCCTTCATTTCAGTGCTAAAATGGTGAGAAATGTTAAAAGAAAAGGGAGCTGGTCCTAACGCTGCCTTGAAAACACACTCTCCCACCACTGCCACCTAAATGAGTCTTTTCCAGAGCTGGCAGCAAGTCTGCATGCTGGCCTCAGTGGTGAGTTCCTTTCGTTTACACATCCAAATGAACAGTTGAGAGAAATCAATGCATCTAATTGCCAGACTATTAAATCCTACATCAGGGAAAGAATTCCACAGCCACCAGCTTAAGAGTTGGCTACTGATATAGCAATTATTGCAACTTTGTATTAGATTGAACCAGATCCCCAGCCTTCCGACTCCAGCCAGGAGAGCTGTACTCCAAGATGCCTAGCTGCGGTTTCCTCCTTGCATGGTTCCCCCTTCTCCCCCCCTGTGAACGCGCTGTAGCAGGCCACAAAATTTGCCAGGGCTGGCGGGTTCTGTGGAATTTCTTTATGACTGTTAAGTCACTAGCATTTTGCACCTTTCATTATTAATGCACACTTGGCACCTTATGGTTAAACATTTAGCAGGATTCTCCTGCCAGAGGCACATAGTTATCTTATTTTATTGCTTATTAAGTTTTTGCAAAGAAATAGGTATAAGAATCTATACAGCAATTACTAGACATAAAGAATGTTTTCTAGAATGAAACAGGCCCTCCAAAGCTAAGAATAGGTAACTTAATTGGGGGGATTAAATATTAGAATTAAATATCGGTTACCCGAGTCCACATAGAAAGCTATGGAATGTACAAAGGATTTGTTTTGCCCTTCCTGCAAAATCATGTACATTTAGCCAAACAAATGTCGACAATTTACACTTTTTTTAAGAGAGGAGACAGAGAGAGAGAGAGAGAGAGAGAGAGAGAGAGAGAGAGAGAGAGAGAGAATTTTTTATTATTTATTTTTTAGTTTTCGGCAGACACAACATCTTTGTATGTGGTGCTGAGGATCGAACCCGGACCGCACACATGCCAGGCCAGCGCGCTACCGCTTGAGCCACATCCCCAGCCCGACAATTTACACTTGTATGTGGTCTCAGATGAATCAAGAAACCTGTAACCTCAGAATGCCTCTATTTATTACATCTCAATTATTTCCATGGAAACACTAGCTTCCCTGTTCCCAGATCCCTAGACTACCAAATTTATAAAATGGACTTTGGAGGAGCTCGGGGCTGGCAGAAGACAAACAAGGGGAGGGAAGGAGAGAAAAGTCACTGGGAGTAGTTTTGGATGTTGGGGTGGGGGTATGTGGACACAGCCTGAGTGCTAATTAATATTAAGAACTGTAATTAACAGGCAGTTGCTAGATGGAGAAAAACTGACAGCAGTACAAATTATTCAAAAGTTTTAAACTGAGGCTGGGAAAAAAGACGTATTCCTTTTCCATAGAAATGAGAGAAGCTGTTGTGTGGATCTGAGGAAGCCAGCAGCAGCCAGCCATAGGGTAAAGGGAGACAGGGCTCCTTAATGTTGACAGAGGGAACTGCGAGGTAATCATTACCAAACCATCTGATATCATTAGCCGAAATAACATCAGTGAGTGAGATGGGAACATCCTATAGAATGAGGCCAAAATTATCAAAGGGAACAAATCATTGCAACTACCACGCCGCACCACCAGGACTCAAGAAAGGGGAAAGGGGTGTAGAAAATAAGTCAGAAAATGCGACTTTGGTAACATTCATGGATTTGTTGGGTTTTTTTTCTTTAACAAAATCACAAGGCTTTGGAAAACCAATGAGGCTGCTCACTCCTTGCCCTACCACCCCAGCCCCTTCTCTATCTGTTGGGTATCCTCCCTCCGGTAAATCTGGGTTTTCCAAAGAAGGACAAACATCCTGTGGGGACAAATGACCCCCCACTCCAGAGGGAGGCTGTGTCCCCGAAGTGGGAAGTGAGCCCCCCTGAGGCCTGTTTGATTTTCAAAGCAGCAATGCCTATGCTTTCAAATCACACTCTCTGAGCATCCATTCAAAATTGTTACATTTCTGTCTTTCCTTCCTGCTACAGGCTTGCATATTTCCAAGATCAATTATGAATTACATGCCTCACATGCACAAGGCCTTGGGTTCAATCCCCAGTACCACGACCAAAAAAAAAAAAAAAAAGTTCAGTTACAAATTAAAAAAAAAAAAATTATGAATTACGGTCAAGCAACTTCCACTGCAGAATGCATGGAGCTGGGGAAGTCCACAACGCCTCCACGTTAGCCCTGACACACAGCAGTGGAGGCAAAATAAAATAAAATAAAATGTAAAAGGCACCACTGTTCCTTAAGAAGCACTTTCAAGCATCTTTAAAGGTGAAGACCTTGCCATTTCAAGCACTTGGTGCGGAGCTGTCCACACTTAAGCACACATTTTTGAATATTGCTTGCGAGAAGGAGGTCAGTTCTTGAAAAGCAATAAATCCCTCACCTGCTATAACTCTTATCTATTCAAATAATCTACTCTCCTTTGATAATTCCTCCTTTGATAAGTGGCCACATCTCCACCCTATGCACTCCAGTAAACTGAATAAAAGGCAAAATGGTGAGAGACAAAGGTTGTGGCTGCTTTTAGAAAATGTAAAGCTCCATGGGAAGAATCAGGGGGCTTCCGATGCCAAGGTTCTGCAGAAAGATTGTGTGGCTGGTATGTACAACACTTCTCAAAATGCCTTCACTAGTCTTCTTCCACCTAGCTATCTTTCTTCCTTAATTTGCTTGAATTATCTGCTACATATACACACATGTACATATAGATTCATTTAAAATCATTTCAAGGCTCATTTCGTGAGAGGCTAAAGACCAATTCTTGAGTCTTTCTCTGAGATCCACAGAGTGGTTTTAGAATTCGGTTCAAGCAACTCTGAAACACCCACCCATCTGTTCACTACAAACTGTTCTACCTTTCCTTTCTGTGGCTCGCCTTCTAAAATAAGGAGATCTGAAGACACATTGCCAGGTTATAGGTAAGCAAGCTTTGCATCTTTACAAAAAAAAAAAAAAATCTGCAAGTTTAACCCAAAATCAACTGCCCGATTTAAAGAAAACTCTTTTTGCATCCAGTAGTTCCAATTCCAATATCTTAAGTGCCTCTAGAAGGAGTGAGCAATAAGCCAGGAAAAGAGAAAAGAAATCAAATATTACTTAAAGCTGTGGGTGCCCTTCTATTCAGTAAAGGACAAACATCGACCCTTCTTCCCTCTTCTGTTCTGGGAGTCTCTCTTCTGGTTTCCTTCTCTTGATCAGATCACCCTTGGTACCCCCACCTCTGTGGGACAGAACAGGCTATTCCGAATTGGGATACAGAACAAGGAGCAGAAGTAAGACCAACTTCTCCCAAAGCATAATAGAGGTGCAGTCCTGCTGCTGAAAGTTGAACTGAGTTGGTTTTCTTCTAAGATGACAGGGAGCGTCTCTTCAGGCTGGCTGCCACTGGCTTTCCTGGGACTTTAGAAGGAGGGAGGTGGCTAGTGTATCATCAGAGTTGCCAGATTCAGTCTCAACTACTCAAGCCAAGAGCAAGGCTGGCAGGAAGAGGGCGGGGTCCCAGCGCCTTCCCGAGCAGGCCTTCAGGAAATGAACTTTTCAGAGAAGAACTGGGTGCGGCCAGAGGTCATCAAGGGAGTTGGGAGAGGACAAGGGCCTCAGGACTTTAAGGCTTCAGAGGCATATAGCCACTCTCATCCTGTTCCTCAGTCATCCCTCAGTGTGTCCAGGCAGCTAAGCACCCATCCGAGGGGCTGCAATTGGGACAAAGCAGCAGGCCAGGCCTGGAGAGGGCGGCCTGTTAGGGGAAAAGGTCAGAGGAGGGGCTCGGCCCGCGCACTTCCTCTCCCCAGGGCCTCTGCTCTCCAGGGGCCCCTGGAGCCGGGACCCTCGTGTAAATAGAAAGCAAAGCAAGGAGAAGGAGTGCAGTGAATGTGTGTGCGTGTGTGTGTGCCTATACATCCATATCTCATCACAAACGTGCACACCCTGGGGACTTGGTGCAGGAAGCTGGCGGGGTGCAGAAGGTGAGTAAAGGGCATACTGTGCAGACATCGCAGCGCTCCCTAGGGGACCTGCGACCCACCGCGCAGCGCAGACAATGAACTCCCGGTGGAGGCTCCCTGCTCGGTTGGCCTCTGCGGAGCAGGCAGGAAGTGCGGAGCAGGGCCTGGGCAGGGGGCGGGGAGGGGGCGCCGGGTGGCCGGGCCTGATGCCGCGCCTGAAGCGCGGGCAGGCAGCGCCCGCAGCTCTCCACATTCCGGGCAACGAGGAGGGGACTGGAGAAAGCCAGCGCGGCCCGGGGCCAGCAAGGGCAGCCTCGAAGCTGCCAGCCTCCCTGGCTCTCGTCCTCGCCGCCTCTTCCTTCCTCTCGCCAGCACCGAGATTTGCAATCCCCGCCAAGTCCCGCCGAACCCCTAGATTGGCCACGCGGCAGGGGTCCTCAAGGGGGGAGCGAGAGGGCCCTTGTAGGTGACCCCAGGCCTGGTCCCCGGCGAGCGTTGGCTCCAGGCCCGGAAAGGGTCCTGGCGGGTAGGGTGTCCACAGCGTGCCCCCTCTACTGCGCCGGCCTCCCTCTCCTGGCTTCCTCCTCCCCCTCCTCCTCCTCTCCGCTGGCTTGCGCGGGTCCCCAGCAGCCCGCCCGCTTGCCGGTCCCTCCGCCCTCTCTCTCTCCCTCCTCGCTGGATCGCGCCTTGCTCACTCACCTTTCACCAAGTGCAGCTTCGCCTGCTTCCGCCTGGACATGTCCGGGGCTCCGGGCGCTCCGTTGCCCTCCGCGGCTGGCTCCCCCGCCCGCCCCCGCCGCTCCGGGTAGCCCTTCTCCCCTTTTCTCCACCTGCCTCTCGGAAACTTTTTTTTTTTTTTTTTTTTTTTTTTTTTTTGCAGCCTGGTCAGCGGCTGTGGGGAGCGGACTGCAGGTCCGGGGCGGCCTCCCTGGGGGTGGCGGCCGGGCTGGCCGAGGCCGCTCGGGGGCACGCTGGGGCCCTGCCTGTTGCAATGCAGGCACCCGAGGGGCTCCCGGTCCCAGCAGCGGTGGCTGGGAGTCTGGAGGTCACTTGGCAAGGACGAGTTATGCAAAAAAAAAAAAAAATCCGCCCCCCTCCTCCTCCCCACCCCCCCGCCGGCCCCCGGCCCCTGCTGCCCCTCCCTCCCTCTCCCACCCCACCGCCACCCTCACTCTCCTCCTCCTCCTCCTCCGCCCCTTGCCGGATTTTGCAGCCCCGTTGCGGAGCTCACAATGAACCCATCTGAGGAGGGGGAACGGGGCTGGAGTCTAGAGGGTCTCAGGAGGGGAGGAGACCGGAAGGCGGTTGGGAGCGCGGGAGCTCAGTATCCCCCGGGGGAAAAAAAAAAAGGCTTCAAATATCCCCTGCCGCACACACACAAAAATAAATAAATAAATATTAAGGGCTCAAAAAATGCCCAAACGCCCGGTTTGGAGATTATGATGGATGGATGGCCAGAGGGTACCTCAACTCAGCCTACTTGGGGGTGGGGTCTCAAAACCATAGTGGCTCCGAAGCCCGGCTTGGGGCCCCGTTCTCTGGCTCTCTGCTAGGTCCGGCTCAGGCCCCCCAGAGGAGGAAGGGGCGGCGGGGGCCCTCAGGCGGGGGCGCGCAGCCGATCCCCAGGCCGATGCCAAGTCGCGGCCCCGCTAGCTGCCTCCAGGGGCCAGGGGCTCCGAGAGGGGGGAGGCGGCTGCCGCGGTGGCGGAGGAGGAGGACGAGCAGGCAGCGGCTGCAACCGGGCTCCAGTCCTCCCGGGCAGCGGAGGCTGCGCACCGGCTCCTCTGCGCTCCAGCCGCTGCCGGCCTGCCCGCCAGCCTCCCTCGCGCTCCTGTCTTCTTTGTGGTGGCTGGCTCTCCTCCTCCCTATCCGGCTGCTGGGGCTGCACTGTAGAGACACATAATAAAGCCAGGCTTGGCTGGAAACCCAGCAGGAGGAAGTGAGGAGCGGAGGAGCTCTGATCCCTGCGGCGCCCCGCACTGCTCAGGCTGGATCAGACGGCGAGAGCCAACCAACAGCACCAAGCAATGGACAGCGCTGGAAATACAGCTCCAGCCGCCCGCAAAACCCAGACCGCAGGTGGCAGGCACCACGCTGGCTGGGCTCTGGCTGCACGGGGACGGGAGGAGGGAACAGAAGCCCCATGCGGGCTGTCAAGCTCACCCAGATGCATTAGCATTACAAACTGCAAAAATTGAAAGAATGGAGGAGCAAACAGGTTAGCTATCCTAGCGTTGCTTCTTGTGCCCCACGCACTAGAATTATCTTCAGACCTAGCTGTTCCCTCTCAATTGACTTTTGAGGATGGGTTGGTGTTCCAAGACCATTCTTACCCCACATCCAACAAACACTTACACCACTGGGCTAGCCTATACCCTCATTTGTAGGGTTCTTGAGCCTGGTGCGCACTTCCAGGCTGTGACTGTAACACCTTATCTCCAGAAAACTGCAGTAGCACCACTTCCTTCCGAGGTTGGCAAAAATAAACCAGTTGCTACTTTCCACAAAGTTTTGCCGGGGGCGCCTCAAGTCCCTGTAGTTCTTGAACTAGTTGAGGCTCAGATCTCCTAGCACGAGGTCCTACCCCCCCCCCCCCGCCAGCTGCAGGCATCCAGGTCCCGGGTAGGGGAGAGGCCCCTACATCTCCCCCTCCCAGGCAAGTGACGCCACCTTGGGCCGGATTGCCTTGAGCCCGGAGAGCCCGAGTGCCGCTTTGCGCTAGGGGTTATCAATCTCTGGGACTGATAAGTTGCAACTTGGAGAGGGGAGGGCTGTGTCCCCTAGGAATGGAGTTTCACAGGGCAATCTTTCACGGGAAAACCCGCTGCCTGCAGAGAGCAGCGCTGGGCCAGCCCGGCAGCAGCGCCCGCCCCAAGCAGGGTGCCTGCACCCCGTGGTTCCCCCGCCTGCCCGCCAGCCTGGCCGGAGCCCCCCTCAGCTAGCTTAGCAGTCCCTCCTCTGGGCCCTGCATGCCAACCCTGTGCTGGGCTGATTGCGGAGGTAGATGCCACCCCCGCACCCCTGCTGCTAGGGAGAGCAGGCCAGCAGATGCGGAGAAAGGCCTTAGGCAGGGGGGCCCTGTGCATGCGCCCAAGGCCATCTCCGAGGTACAGTGGGGTGACTGGAGAAATGCAATGCCCAGGCAAACACACCTAGAGTGAGGATGAAGCCAGATTTAAAGTTAGGTAGTCAGTGTAGTTAGGTAAATCGGGTCTAATATCCAGTGAAATCTAAAATGGAGACCATGCTGAGAATGACTCAGGGAAACTCATGGAATGTTAATGAAGTCCTTGAAAAGGCCCTAGGCCAAAGTCCATCCCAAAGAAGTGATAATGAAGTCCTTCCTGACCAGATTACTTCTTTGGCCCACCTGTGTCCCACCCCTGGGGCCTTCCAACCTATATTCCATCACCAAAACTATAAAAAGGGGAAACAACGCACTTCCACGGATTCCACCTCTTGGGTCCCCTTCTTCCTCCAGGAGAAGTCTGAAGAGTGTCAAGGGCCCACGTGTGGCAGAGTTGCCGCTAGGCCCCTGGGAAAGAGCCAGGAAGGAGGGGCCCAACCAGCCGCTCCCCCCACACTCCCACTGGCCCCCCCGGAGAGAGGCTGACAGGCAGCACATGGCACACACTCGGGGAGGCATTTTCTCTCAGTCATCATGTAGCTGGAGGAGGGGAAGCCAAAGAGCTGCCATTCTCCCAAATGATACATCTTGAGAATGTGTCTCTGAATATAGAGCAAGTGAGGCTGCTGCTCTGAATTTCCAAGAATAGGCAAGTGTATCATCCAGAGCGATCTGGTGAATTCAAGAGTCCAGTCAACAACAAAAACAAACCTGTAAAACTGTAGAGCCTGGCGCAGGGGCACACATCTGTAATCCCAGTGGCTCAGGAAGCTGAGGCAAGAGGATTTCAAGTTCAAAGTCAGCCTCAGCAAAAGTGAGGTGCTAAGCTACTCAGTGAGACCCTGACTCTAAATAAAATACAAAATAAAGCTGGGGATGTGACACAGTGGTTGAGTGCCCCTGAGTTCAATCCCTGGTATCCACCCCCCACCCCCAACAAAATCCTATGTTAGAGTTCCTTTTGTGGCCTCTAAATTAGATCCTGAAGAGTTCCCAGAGTCTTTTACGAGAATCTTTACAAGCCAGGCACAGTGACACATACCTGTAATCCCAGTTATCAGGGCAGCTGAGACAAAAAGGGCATAAATTCAAGACCAGCCCGGGCAACTTAGGGAGATACTGTCTCAAAACAAAACACAAAGGCTAGGGATGGAGCTCAGTGGTAGAGCATCTTTAGATTCAAGTCCCAATTACCAGTTTAAAAAAAAAAATGCTTTGCAGTAAGTGACCCAGTGACCACCTTCTCCCCTACATATTTCTACTTGTATGTGCACACACACATGCACACTTACCTTAAATGACACCTGTCACTTGTATATATGCAATCTGAAATTTGCAACTTTTGCTTGCTGGTTAATTACTTGAAAGTCTCACTCTCTGTGGGGAGAACTTGCATCAGCCCCTGAGAATCAGTCATTTTGGGGAGGAAGATTTATAACTTCCTTGGTTCACTTATTTATTCAACATTTATTTATTGATTGTGTGCCTACTGTGTGCCAAGACTGAGGGTACAACAATGCAGAAGGATTATAACTCTTCCCTGCTGGGGCTTGTTTGCTAGGGTGATGAAAAAGCCTTTTTTTTTTTTGAGGATTTTGTTGGGGGGATAGATACCAGGGGTTAAACTCAGGGGCTCTCCACCACTGAGCCACATCCCCAGCCCTGTTTTGTATTTCATTTAGAGACAGGGTCCCACTGAGTCACTTAGTGCTTCACTTTTTTTTTTAAAGAGAGAGAGAGAGAGAGAGAGAATTTGTTTATTTTTTTAGTTTTTGGCGGACACAACATCTTTGTTTGTATGTGGTGCTGAGGATTGAACCCGGGCCGCACGCATGCCAGGCGAGCGCGCTACCGCTTGAGCCACATCCCCAGCCCAGTGCTTCACTTTTGCTGAGGCTGGCTTTGCACTTACAATCCTCCTGCCTCAGCCTCCCTAGCCGCTGGGATTACAGGTGTGTGCCATCGCACCCAACTAAGGCTAACTATTTTTTAAAAATATATATTTTTTAGTTGTAGTTGAACACAATACCTTTATTTTATTTATTTATTTTTATGTGGTTCTGAGGATCAAACCCAGGGCTTCACACGTGCTAGTCGGGCATTCTATCACTACAATCCCAGCCCCTAAGGGCGCGGGGTGGGGGTGTGGGGGTGTGGGGGGGTGTGTTGTGGCTTAGCGGTATTAAAAGTTAGCCCTAAAGCTAACTTTTAATAGAAGATCATGAGAATAATGGTTTAAACAGTTTTGAACAAATCCTGAGAAGAAAAAAAGATAGTACAAATGAAGCCAGAAAAATAAGGGTCAAAAGTGGTTTGGCTAACATGCTGAAGGAAGAGAAGGAAGGAGTCAAGGAAAAGGATAGAATGTACAGTATGTGCAAAGGGCCTGAGGTGAGAGGAAGCTGGGTGGTTGCAGTGAAAAGTTGTCACAGCTCCTGCAAAGAACCAAAGGAGGCATTATAACCAATCCCATCCCCTTTCCAATCCATCTTCCTCATTGCCTCACTGGAGAACCTCAAGAAAAGGGCTGTCTGTGTTTATAGTTTCTCATCTGCAAAATGGGAGTATTGATAGCACAGATCTCATGAGATTGTCTTGAGAATTTCATGTCAGTAAGCACTGCCTGTCTGGCCTAGAAAGAGGCCACGAGACAGCTGTTACCAGGCCTCACTTCCCTCTCTTCCTTTCCCATCTCTCACCTTCACCACCGCCAAGGTCAAGGCCATTTATAGAGAGAGCCAACCACATAACTGCAAATTCCCTCCTTTCATTCAGGCACTCCCCCATCTCATGTTCCCTTGAGACAGACTTGTGTTTGCTTTGTAGAAGATTACCGCTTTAGGTCTACCAAGGAGACAGTATGCTTTCTATGCACTTTTGCTTGAGATTGAACCCAGAGCCTCAGCATTGTGCGTTTTTGTTGCATTAAGTGATACATCTATCTGTGGAATCCATGTTTCCCTGGGCATCCTGTCAAGGGGCAGTAAGGAAGCAATGGCCATGTACTCTCCTTGAATCTGTCAGGTAGCCAGGCTCAACACATGCAGCCACCCACCAGGATAGGTCTGGCTGCTCCTTTCCCAGTGTGCCAGTGTCTGGGCAGATTGAGGTTTTCTTCCCCAGGAACCTGGTCTTGAGCTTGTATTGTTGTTGTTGATGGGGGTTTTTCTTCTGGTACTGGGGTTTGAAACAAGTGGCATTTTACCACTGAGCTACCTTCCCAGTCCTTTTTGTTTTTAATTTTGAAACAGGGCCTCCCTATGTTCCCGAGGCTGGCTTCAAAGTTGCAATCCACCTGCCTCAGCCTCCTCATCTTGAGGTTTTGGCTTCTCCTTCTTTTCATTTTTCGTGGTCATAGGGATTGAACCTGGGACCTCTCCCTACATCACATAAGCGCTTTGCCACTGAGCTGCATCCCCAGTCCCTTTTCTTTTATTTTAAGACAGGATCTCACTAAATTGCCTGGGCTGGCCTCAAACATGCAATCCTCCTGCCTCTGCCTCCACAGTCACTGAGATTACAGGTATGTGCCACAACACCCAGCTGGTCTTGAAGTTTCTAGGCATTCACAAGAGGGTAAGGCAAGAGAGAAGAGCGTATCCCCTTCTTTGCTTCTAGTTCTCACCCTGCCACCACCAGCAGAAAGGAGGGAAATTCTGTCATCCACTCTGGGTCTACTGCTCCCTTTACATCCCCTGTGCCCTACGGATGCTCGGAATGCAGTGATGTCATCAAGAGAAAGACCAGCATCCTGGCTGGCATATAGAGGAGGGGTCCATATACAGTGCACTCAACCACTGTCACATAAAGGCTCTCTAGTGGACAAGAGGACCAGGGGTAGAAAACTTGGCCCACCCAAGTAAACCAAAAGCTCTTTCAGGACAGAGGCCTAGATTTTGGTATATACACCCATCTCATCATGGTGCTACTCCCTGCCCAGTGAATGAGGGGTGACTGGAGTAGCTGTCAGGGCAATGCCCAGAGGTCAGAGGTGGGCACTGGACAGAGAGGGCCGCCACATAGCACACAGGCTCATATCGAGTAAAGAACCAGGCAGGGCTGCATTCGAATCCCAGCCGTGCTGTTTACCAGCTTTTGCGCTTTGTACCTGAAACCTTTCCCAGAGGCTCCTATCTTGAAGGCTTGGTCCCCAGAGCAGCAATGTTCCGAGGCAGGGCTTGGGGGAGTGATTGGATCACGGGCTCTGTCTTTATCAGTGAATCAATCTACATATTTGAACAAACCATCAGGAGGTAGTGGACACTATAGGAGGTAGGGCCTAGTTGCCTTGTTGGAGGAAGTAAGTCATGGGAGGGGGGTGCCCTGGAAGGGTAGCACCACAGTGACCAGGCTCATTGCTGTATGGAGAGCAGAGAGGGGACTAAAGCTGGAACATGTCTAGTCTAGCACATGACACTTTGCACCTAGTAGGTGCTTGTTGTTAATTTTTTTTCTTTTCTTTTTTGCAGTACTGGTAATTATAGTGCTTTACCAGTGAGCTAAGCTACATCCCCAGCCCTTTTAATTTTGTGGTACCAAGGGGCACTCTATCACTGAGCCACATCTTCAGCCCTTTTTTTTTTTTTTTTTTGGGAAACAGATTCTCAACTAAGTTGCTGAAACTGGTCTTGAACTTGCAATCCTCTTGCCTCAGCCTCCCGAGTAGTTGAGCAGGTGTGCACCACCATGCCCAGCTATTAGATATATTTTGATAGTGCTCCTTCATCAGTAATAGATGTAGCTGAGACCCTAGCGATGGGTGGCCACACAAAGAAGAGGCTCATTTGCAAGGACTGGAACTAAATAAGACTAGAAGAGAGCTAGCCAGGCAGTGTCCTTGACAGACAGATCACTGGGTTTCCTCTGCCAGGTGAATTCCTGGATTCCTCAACTGCATCCTTCCATATTATATGTGCTTAAGAAATGGTAGCTGTTGTTCACATTTACAGGACAATGACAACTCAGTGTGTTTAGTTTTCCTGAATGGCCTGGGGTAAGCCCTCTCTGCCTCAGTCTCCCTGTTTGCAAAATCTCTCTGGTTCTCTGAATGAAGAAGCAGTCCATTCCCACCCTCTGGCCCAAATGGCACCCAGCCAGCGTTTAAAGCCAGAGGGAGCAGAGGAACTTCAGGCAGGAGGCCACTAAAGGGAGGTTATGGGGCTTGGGCCCCACTGGGAGAGGAGCAGAGTGGGTGGGGCCCAAGGCCCCAATGGACCCAGTCTGGTGCTACATTTCCCAGGGCCTGCTGCTGCCTTCTCTGAGTGGCCTGGCCCCATCCTGGCCATGCACATTGGGACATGCCAGGGCCTGGCTTCCCAGGGACCAGAGGGAGCTCCTGCAGGGGACTTCAAAAGCCCAAATGCCTTTCAGAAAGGAGCTAAAACTTTCCGCTTAACCAAAGCCTCCACAGGAGAAGAACAGGCCTAGCCCTTTTCTTTTTAAGTCTGTTTATTTTCCAGCCAGCTGGCCTGGTCGATCTCTTTTTTTCCTATTATAAATGGTCCCAGGGGCAACACACAGGGAAAAAAAAATCTCCCAGGCCTGGGCAGGGGCTGGCTGGCTCCTGAGGCAGACAAAGGCAGCTCTGGCCTCCAGCACCCACTGGGAGAGGCCCTGGAGCCCCTGCCCAGAGCCAAAGCCACAGCTGGAGTGAGGGGAGGATTCAGGAAGTCTCTGTTTGCACCCCAAACCTTCTCCTGCCCCTGGGAGCAGAGCTGCCATCCAGCCAAGGAAAGGATTCCTAAAGGGCTTGTGGGCAGAGAAGGAAAGATCAGGCACCCCCTCACCAGGGCCCATGGGGAAACTGATGTCTGGGGAAGAGTTGCAGAAGGTCACAGTATCAACAAATGGTAGAGCTGATCTTTGAAGCTAACATTCTCAAGTCCAACATCAGGTACCAAGGAAATGTTGGAAGAGGGGTCCAAGGAGGAGCCCTGGCATCCTGAGTTTGCTGAATGAGAGTGGATGTCATTTCTTTCTCAGCTTCTCTGCCTCCCAGTAAGTTAAGTTCATTTTTCTGTGACTCAGTTCCCTTATCTTTGAAAATGAGGACATGCTTGCACCCACCTTGCAGGGCAGCTGTGAGGAGCATAGGAGCCAATAGTTAAAGGACATAGAACAGTGATTAAAAAAAATCACCTCTTACTCTCTGTAAATTTAAAGTTTGTGTTCTTCACCTAAGGAATGTTTACTGACCTCTCCTAGGACAGGCCCTGGGCCAGGTGCTAGGGGATGCAGCTGGGCAAAGCAAAAAGGTCTCCTGCCTGGTGGAACTTCCAGTGGGGGAGGGGGCAAGCCAAGGGACACAGTGGATTCACTAGATACACTGCCTCATGGCACATTCTAGATCTCTCTTCTCCGGGAGGGAGTAAGGTATGGGGGGCTGGTCAGAAACTTTCTGGACTCAGGGGCCAAACTAATAAGATGGGAGAAGGCAAGGGCGCTCCTTCCCTTGCAAAAGGAGACAGGAAAATGTTGAAAACCAGGTTTTGCAGTTTAATTGTTTTTAAGTGAAAGAGGGCCCCAGGCCGACAGCTGGCTACCTCCCCATCCTGGTGGGCTGGTTCACCTGGTTCAGCCTCAGAGCGATCAGCTTGGGTCCCCTCCCTGTGCCTGAGATGCAGGGGTGGTACTGAGGAAGTGGGAGCCTTTTTCCATCAAGTCCATCAAGGTGTTCCATGTCTCCCACCTTTCTGCTCACAGGGTTCCCTACCGCCAAGGCGCCACCAGCGACCTCCCAGAACTGCCCGCTGGACCCGGGCCAGGGCATGACCTGAGGGGCGGGGTAGGGGCGTGGCCTGTGAGCGTGGGGCGGGGCCAGAGCCACAGCCCCACCTTGCACTTGCAGGCCACGCCCAGTGTGCCTCCCTTGGTTCAGGCTCCCCACAGTGGACCGAGGGGACAATAACTACTCCTGAGATGCCAAGCCTTTCTCAAAAAGCCAACAGAACTCCCGCGCCCTGTGCTTCACAGAAACCTCTCCTAGGTCTGAAGTGGGCAAATTGATAGGCAGCATCCCCTGGGCTAGGGGAAGGACAACCTCCTCCTCCCCACACTTTTCTCCCAGTGCCCCATCTGATGCTCTACAGAGAGCTCTCCCTACACAACTAAGCTGATGCCCACGGTGCTGTTATAAATTCCATTTTACATGTAATAAAACTGAGGCTCAGGAAGGCTGATTATGTCCCTAATCCAAAGTCACACAGCCCTTAAGGGATAAAGCCAGGATTGAAATCCAGGTGAATCTCCCTCCAAAGTTGGAAAATTTCCTCTCTCCAGCTAGTTAATTCCAGCTTCTACACTTTGCCTGAAGCATAGCATTAATGTATCGATTTAGATGGATGGATGGATATATAAACCGCTAGATAGATGTGGAGGTTAAGCTAGAGATGGAGATAAAGATAGTATCTTAGAACCACAGACAATTGTATCAGGTGTCAATGGGATGGAAGCAGATACCCTTTTTCCAAATCTCCATCAATCCCCAAAACCTTTTGTTTAAGTCAAAAAATTTTAAAAAACTTAGATGTAGATGGACACGATAACTTTATTTAATTTATTTAATTTTATGTGGTGCTGAGGATTGAAACCCAGTGCTTCACATGTGCTAGGCAAGCGCTTTACCACCGAGCAACACCCACATCCCCTAGTGGAAAGATTTTGAGAGGGTGTACCAAGCATTGAACTTAGGGGCACTCGACCACTGAGTCACATCCCCAGCCCTATTTTGCATTTCATTTAGAGACCGGATCTCACTGAGTTGCTTAGTGCCTCATCATTGCTAAGGCTGGATTTGAACTCGTGATCCTCCTGCCCCAGCCTCCGGAGCTGCTGGAATTATAGGTATGCGCCATGTGTCCAGCTAGTTGAAAGATTTTTAACATGCAGAAAATAATACACAGATTTTCAGATGCTCACAGTAGAAGAAAAAATTTTACATTTGTTTGGGGGACTTTCTTTGTTGTGGAACCAGTGTTGTCTCAATCTTGCAGAGACAGAGCTTCAAATCAAATGTCGTAGGTACCTTCTACCCCCTCCAACTAGACCTAAGCCCCTCCTAATTAAGAAAGTTCCTATAGGGTTACAGGCCTGCCCTGGTATCCAGCAGGGCTGGAAAAGCCCCCAGTATTTAGGTATTTGCACCTCAGGAGAGAAGTTCTGACTCTTCGAAAGAAATGTCATATGGTGAACAGGCAGGGAGGTGAAGAGGGTTCCATTTTACAGGAGTGAAGCTGAGGCTCAAGAAGTCACTTGCCCTAGGATAGAGACTCAGTTCTTTGTTTATCTTACCCAGCCCTGTCTCCCTGTTTTTGTTTGTTTGTTTTCTTAGGGGGGTATTGTTTTAGGTTTTGTTTTTTGATACTGGGGATTAAACCCAGGAGTACTTAACCAATGAGCTAAATCCCCAGCCCTTTTATTATTATTATTATTATTATTATTATTATTATTATTATTATATTTTTTTTGTTTGTTTCTTTTTGTAGCACTTGGAATTGAACCCAAAGGCACTTTACCACTGAAATACACCCAGTCCTTTTTGTTTTGAGGCAGATCTTAAAGTGCGGAGGCTGGCCTTGATCCCCCTGCCTCAGCCTCCTGAGTCACTGGGATTACAGGCTTGCCCACTACTGGCCTGGACATGTGTAATTTTTGCTTTTATTTATGTCTTTGTTTTGGTGGGAGGGGTGAACCCAGAGCCTCTTGCTTGCCTGGCAAATCCTCTACCACAGAGGTATATCCACAGCCCTTTTCTTGTTTTGTTTTTTGTTTGTTTATTTGTTTGTTTTTGCTTTTGATACAAGGTATTGATTCCAAGAGCGCTTCACCACTGAGCCAAATCTCCAGCTCTTTTTTTTAAAATAATTTTTTAAGTTATGAGGCTGGTTTTGAACTTGTGATCCTTCTGCTTCAGCCTCCAGATAGAAGCTTTGAGTTGGTTGAGGCAGTCAACCCCCACCCCTCCCCACCCCCACAAATAAGTCTGCAATGAAATTTTGGCATTCACATTGAACAGACAGCCCTGGCCAAAGCATTGTTAAAGAAGTAGGTGATACTGAGGCCCAGAACAGAGAACATCAAACTGTCAAACTCGCCAACTCCACAGCTGATTAGAGGTAGAAATGGAACCTAGATTCATGTCTCCCCACCCTCATCCCTGTGGAACATTGTACTGTCTCAGTCCTGAAAGCAAATGGGCTTGTTTTCCAAGGCCAGATTCAAGTTACTAAGTCAAAAGTAGCTGCCGATAGCTTTCCCCCTTCATTCACTGAACACCTTTTCTGTGCCAAAGCTTTACCTGAGAGTCCTTCCTGCATTGCCCACAGCCTTCCAGTCACATTGGGAAGACAAGGCTCAGTGATATAATGAAACTTACGTCTGGGGTCCACAGCGCAGCCAGGATTCAGCCCTGCATCTGGTACCTCATGTTCGTGTCCTGCTTCTAGCCATTAAATCAGCACTTTGGGGGTACTAGGGAGTCAATGTTTTTTTTTTAAATACCCAGGAATTTCCAACAAGTTGCGCTGATGAAAACCACAGCAATAAATGTCAGACAGAGACTTTCCAGTCCCAAGTTAGCAAACTGGGGTATCTGGGCCCAGTCTGCTCCCTGGAGTGTCTCCTTTGATCTCCAGAGGTATTGTGTACAATTTTGAATTCATTACTAGCAACTAAAAATCTAAATTTTATACCAAAATCTGAATTTCTAACTTTTTCAACAGAGAATCAGACAAAAACCAATTCCTGACTCATTTCCTTTCATTGCATGGATAAAATGACCAACAGCAGAGAAGGGCAAGGTTTTGTTCAGACACCCACAGTTTAGGTTGAGGGACAGAACTGGTGCCTGGGGGAAACCAGGACTCCTAGCTTTCTGACCTGACCCCAGACAACTGCAAGGATCATTTTAAGATGGAGCTTTTCAGGCAAGCAGGAGTGGTACCTTGGCATGTCAGCTTGAGGTAGGATAGAAGAGATACAAAAAAGACAGGTAAAAACGAGACAAAAGAAAGGAAAAAAAAAAAATAAAACCACTTTTTCCTTTCACCTGAAAGCACCGTCATAAAGTTCCTCATACTTTTACTCCCCAAGCCAGTTTTTCTCCCAGACCTGCACTCCCAAATCATCACCCACAATCTTCAATCACAGGAAACTCACCACTTAAGAAAACTGCCCTGTGCACTGTTAATTAGCCTACTAATACATGCATTATTATAATTGGTTGAGAAAGGGAGATAGTAAACCTATAATATAGCGTACTTTCCCAATCTTATCTATTGATCAGATAATGGAGAAGATGTCAATCTAAGGATCCCTGGAACTCCCAGACCTCCATAAGCCATCTGTGATCACCAGACTGATGTCATCTCCACATACCTGCCCAGGCCCACACTCACCAAGTTTCCTTTAGTAGAAGAGCCCAAACCACAGAAGTGCTCTCACTCTAGAGATAGCCCACCCCACCCCCTTTTTTTGTACCAGGGATTAAACCCAAGGAGCACTGAACCACTCACTATATCCCCAGCCCCTATTTTTATTTTTTATTTTGAGACAGGTTCTTGCTAAGTTGCTGAGGCTGGCCTTGAACTTGTGACCCTCCTGCCTGAGCCTCCCTAGTTGCTGGGATTATGGGTGGGCACCATGACACCTGGTTCAAATTCTCTCTTGAATGTGTTCTCCTTGCTTTCCTAAATAAATCTGTACCTCAATGTCTGACACAGGCTAGAATTCTTTACTGTCACATACATTAAGGACCCCATTGTCCCGAATTGAGGTCCTCCTCTCTGGGACCTCATTGGACTCCCTCCAGTGACAAGACCTATCCGAAGCCAACCCCTTGGCTTCTACAGTCCTGTGCTCTTTCCTGCTCCACAGTCTTGTGGGAGACCCAGGAGGCTCCAGCAAGTGAGTGAGCCTCCATAGATGCTTTCAACAGCCCAGTACTCACAGGTGGACATGTAGGCTAGCTGGGGTGCTGTCAGGGGAAGGGTGGAATCCAGTGGAGAAGGAGCTATCTTGAGGTGGGAGCCAGGCAGATCTCTAGGAATCAGATCCCCAAGTGAAGGCGGATGGACTGATTCACATTCTCAGCACTTTGGAATGAAAGAGGGGTTTGGGGTCCCTTCCTCCCCACACTGCAGAATGGCCAACTGAGGTTAGAACAGACTTAGGTGAAGGTGAGCCCTGGGAGAGACCTTGGGAACTGAACTGGGGTGGAGGTGACAGATGGGCTTCATCTCACATGCCATCTGGCATGGGGGGCGGAGGGCTTCCCAAGTGGGTACTGCAGGAAGCAAGTCCAAGATTGGAAGGGCTAGGGTCAGTGTGGCATGGGCAGGAGGTGGGGGCCAGATTGGACAGGCCATGAGGCCATTAAGCTTTGATTCATCATAGGAGAGATGGGAAAATGCTGACAAGGGTTTTAGGGGTTAAGGACCAACTAAGGCCAGAGGACTCTGCAGGCTGCAGAGTAGGAGCAGAGCCAGAACCAGGACTATTAGAGCTGCCAGATAGACGCAGTGCTGGGGGCTGAGTGGCGGCTCAGTGGTAGAGTGCTGGCCTAGCACGTGCGAGGCACTGTGTTAGGCATAGCTATAAATAAATAAAATAAAGGTATTGTGTCCCTCTGGAACTTGACAAACAAGACACAGTGAAGGACAGGGTGACCAGATAGGTGTGGAGATCCAGAGACACCCCTATCCTCCCTTCCCCCCCCCCACACACACAGAGCACAGGCCAGATTACAGGGACCTGTGCCCAAGTGGTAAGCTGGGATCAAGTCACTGCCAATTACCGAGACACACTCCCAGCTGTTTCCACAAGTCAGATTGGGAGCTGGGAACCTTCTCTTGGTCTCCAACTCCTTAAAAACCAGCAAACCAGCTGGCCCATGCCTGTAATCCCAGTGACTTGGGTGGCTGAGGCAGGAGGATGTGAGTTCAAAGCCAACCTCAGCAACTTAATGAGGCCCTAAGCAACTCAGTCAGACCCTGTCTCTAAATAAAATATTTTAAAAAGGGATGGGGATGTGGTTTAAGCACCCCTGGGTTCAATTCCAGGTGCCAACCCCCACTTCAGCAGCTCAAATGTTCAAGGCCAATAGGGCCATGAGGCACGAGGCACCCACAGGAGGATCGGTCCTGTGATGTTACTGATTTAGCCTGTGATTTAAGGAGCCATACACCCCCTATCAGGTCTTAGTGGGTGGGGGTCTGACGGTGGTCTTCCAAGCCAACCACATTGGCTAGATTTTCTCACCTCGACCATAAACAACGAGTTCAATCCCTAGTACCAAGAAAAAAAAAGAAAAAAGAAAAAAAAGGAAGGTATTCAGCCCTGCAGTGATTCAGCCCTGGGAGTGGGGTTGGCTATCCCCTAGAATGTATGGAGAGTCACATGCTCAGCAGTCACCAGGACACAGCAGTTGAGGCAGAAGTGTCCAAGGAACATCAACTCAATAGCATGGGGGGAGTGGTTCTTGTTTTGTGTACCTGTGGCAGAGGAAGCGCAGCTAGTCCCAGGAGAATTAGAGGGTGTGTAGAGGCCTAGGGGGAAGTTGGAGGAAGCTGTACTCTTGTACACTCCCTAAATGCCCACCCTCTGTGTTGTGTTGGCCTCTTTTTTACTCAACTTTAAAGACTCTGTCACCAAATACAGTCACATGCTGAGCTACTGGGGGTTAGGACTCCAAAAAATGAAATTCGGAATGGGCACCATTTGGTCCATAGTGGTGGGAAATGTGGTTTCCTGTTACCATGGCAGGAATAGAGAAGGAACAGGGTGGAGGACAGACAGCAGCTGCCCAGATGCCCGCTTGGTTCTGCAGGCCCGATGGTCAACTCTGCAGAGCCAAGGAAGGCTGGACACCATATCAGGGCCACCTCCATGAGGAAGAAGCCTGTGGGGTAGAGGCCTTCACACATCTGGGCCTGGGATGGAAATTCACGCCCAGTACTTTGGGGATGGTTTCCCCAGTCCTTGCCTGTCCCCAGGGTCAGACAGGGGAGCTGGGTTCTTTCTCAGGCTCCTGTTCTTTCTCAGGAAGTGCTTTCTTAAGCCTCCCTTGGGCAGAGGGCAGGTCAGTGGTAGAGATCTGGACTAGCAGGTGTGAGGCCCTTGGATCCTTCCCCAGCATCAAAAAAAGAAAAACTCTGCCCCTGGATGGAAACAAAAGGTTTTTCCAACCCCCTCAGGAACCCTGGGCTCTTCAGCCTTGTTTTTTCCCATCTCACACCCAATCTGGGTTTGGCCAGCCTGGGAGTGGTGGCTGACACACCACCCTAGTGTCCCACCAGCCACAGTGCTGGCCCTGGAGACTTCGTCTGGAAGGCAAGTCCTGAAGCCAGCAGAGCCAGGTCTGGGCTCATCCTGGGGTCACAGGTTCCATTTTCTCCCAAAGATATCTCCTTCCTTCCAACTAGCCCCCACCTCCCTAGGGCTGGCCACCCCTGCTCTCTCCTCCTGGATGGTCTCTGGTCTTCTCCTGTGGATCAGCCACCAAACAGGCAGTGGGACCTTCTCAACATACACCTGACCATTTCGCTCTGCTAGGAGCATGCAGACCAGGGCAGGAGGAGGCTGGTGCAACTTTTTGGGCACTGGGGATAGAAACCAGGGCCTTGGGGGTGCCAGGAAAGTGCTCTACCACCGAGCCCCAGCCCCAGCCCCAGGACTACACTTTTGTTCTTTCTTCTCTTGCCTTTTTTTTCTTTCTGGCTGCTCATTGATGTCTTTTATCATATCCTTTAAAGAACCAGGAGGCAAGTTCCCCTGAGTTCTGTGAGCCTTCTTGTTTAGTTATCAAACCTGAGGTAGGCACCATGGGAACCCCAATTCATTATAGCCAGTTGGTATGACATACAGGTGACAACCTGTGACTTACAAGTGGCATCTGGACTGGGGTGGGGCTGCCCTTGTGGGGCTGAGCCCTTCACCTGTGAAATCTAACTTACCTCTCAATGGTGTCAGAATTGAGCTGAATGTCAGGTTACCCAGCAGATGTCCATTGGAGAAATGTGTGGTGCAGGAAAGCCACCCCCACACCTGGCTACAGAAGTCCTCTGTGCTGACTGTTGAGAGTGCAGGAAGAAAAAAAAACAGTTTGCTTTTTCTGTTATATAAGCACTAAGTGTGCTTTCACTTGCTGTCAGCTCCTATGGACTCCCACAAGCCCTCCTTCTCCAAGGGCTTTGATCACCTCTGTTTTCTGAGCATCCATGGCAAGGCTGACCTTGGGCCAGCATGCCCACATTCCCAGCATCCTCTGCAGCTGCGGCCTGGGTCTGTTGGGCTCAGTTGGTGGAGAAAACCTATCTCTTGTGTTCACCCCAGGACTTCAAAGAACCAGGGAAATATTTGTTCAGCCTAGACAGGTCTGAGCTTCAAGGTTTCCCACAGTCGAGCCACGCTTGCTACTTGGGAATATTTTTAGCCAGAATTTGGGACTGAGCCTATGGCAGGGAATAGGGGTGTGACCACTCTACCCAGAGACCCACACCCTCTGATAGGCTCAGTTTCCCCCAACTCTCCCTGGACACCACAGTAGCCCCTTGCTCTCCTCCCAGGGCTCATACTTTCTAGAAAGAATGGTCAATGTCATTGTATTAGTTTCCTCTTGCTGCTATAACGAATTTGCACAAATGAGGGATTTAAAGCAACATAAACTTATCTTACAGTCCTGAAGGCCAGAAGTCAGAAGTGGGCCCCAAGCTCCTCTCCTGCCTTCCAGTGTTGGCAGGGCTCCATTCTTTCTGGAGCATTCCTGGCCTTTTCCAAGTCCTAAAGGCCTCTTGCATTCCTTGCCTTGTGGCTCCTTCCTCCATTTTCAAAGCCAGCATCTGCAGATCTCTTCTCTCCTCTCCTCCTCTGCCTGCTTCTGCTACTTCAATGGACCCTTGTGATTACACTGCCCCTGGCCCCCAGTGTAAGAAACCAAGGGCATCTTTTTGTCTTGAGGCCATCTTAGAGCAACCTTGATTTTATCTGCAACCTAATTACCCCTTGCCACCTTATATAATGTATTTACAGACTCCAGGAATTAGGACATAGATGTCTCTGGGGGGTCATTATTCTGTCTACCACAGCAAAAGACACCATGCCTCCCAGCACTGGATAAACAGAAAAAAGAAAAGAGAGTGAAAAAAAAGTCACCATGCCCCAGTTAGAAGGCACAGGTGGCAGTTAAGATAGTTGGCCCTGGAGGCACTCACCTGGGTTCAAGTTCACCAGCAAAGTGACCTTGGGCAAGTTGCTTCGCTTCTCCAAACCTCAGTCTCCTCATTTTTAAAACGGAGGATAATGTGATACATCTATAAAATGGAATACTACTCAGCAGTGAAAAGGAATAGATTATGACTATATCACAGCAGGGTGGACAAATTTTTATGAGTGAATGAAGCCAGATTTTTGTTAAAAGCACATATCACAGGATTTTGTTTATATATAATTCTAGAAAATGTAAACTATTTTATAGTGTCAGCAGATTGGTGGTTACTTGTCCTCAGAGGGTGCAATTACAGGGAGCATAAATAATCTTTTGGGCAGAGTACAATGGTGCACGCCTGTTATCCCAGACACTTAGGAGGCTGAGGCAGGAGGATTACAAGTTTGAGACCAGCCTGGAAAATTTAGTGAGACCCTCAGCAAAGACCCTATCTCAAAACAAAAAAGTTAAAAAATAAAGGGGTTGGGAATCTAATGCAATGGTAAAGTACCCCTGAGTTCAATCCCCAGTATTAAAAAAGAAAAAGAAAGAAAATTTGAGGACGATGAGGTGATGGAGAAGTTCACTATCTTGATTGTGTAGATGGTTTTGTGGATGTATATAATAAATTGTTCACTTTAAAATATGTGGTTGACTATCTGTAAAAAATATGTATTTTGGGGGCTGAGGTTGAGGCTCAGCAGTAGAGCACTCGCCTAGCACATGTGAGGCGCTGGGCTGGATCCTCAGCACCACATAAAAATAAGAAAACGAATAAAAGTAAAGGTATTATGTCCAACTACAACTGAAAATAACATTTAAAAATATGTACTGTTGATTGCACATTGTTTAACCCTCAGTAAAGCTGTTTAAAAGTGAATTCCACTATCCCAGCATCCATCAAGTCCCACAATGTAATTATGTGAATATCTTCCCGATACTTCGGTCAGGTAGGCCAGCACTGGCCACGTCATTCATTCATTCATTCATCAAATGTAACCTCCATTAAGCAGCCCCAGTACTAGGACATGAAGATGGACCTGCTGGGTGCCTGGTCTAAGGGGAGAAATGGATGAGGAAACAGGTCCACATGGTGAGGCATGGGCCCCTGAAGACCCACACACAGGAAGCCACCAAGGCAAGGAGGAATCGGCTTCAGAGAGGAGGAGGCAACATTTTTATGGGTCTTGAAGAATGTGTAGGAGTTTGCCATGAGAAAAAGAGTTATCTATTGCTGTGTAATGAATTACCCACCACTTAAAACTTCAAGGAACCATCTTATTATGTTCTTAAGAGTCTACAGGTCAGGGGCTGGGGCTGGGGCTCAGTGGTAGAGTGCTTGCCTTGCACATGTGAGGCCCAGGGTTTCATCCTCAGCACCAAATAAAAATAAATACATGAAATAAAGGTATTGTGTCCACCTACAACTAAAACAAAACAACAGTCAGTAGGTCAGAAATGTGGGCAGGGCAGAGTGGAGGGAGCTTGTCTCTGCTCCTTAGGAAAACTAGAGACTGGAGCAACTTAAAAACTGGAGGCTGAAATGATCTGATATCTCCTGTGTCTGGCCAGGGTGACCCAGAAACTGGGACTGCCAGCCCCTCTCTCACAGGTGTGGCATGGGCTCTTTCCCATCAGGGTGCCCTGGAGAGGAAGTATTGCACTGGAGAAGAGGCTCTGCACTGCGTTGTGTGACAGCCTTGGAAGTCACAGGCAGGACTCCCCCTGCATTCTATTGGCTGAAGCATCCTAAGCCCACCCAGATTCCAGGGGCTCTGATGGGGGAACTGTGCTCCACTGTGTTCAGGGAGTGTCGCTGATGGTGAAAACATCTGATGTATCCATGGATCACTTACTTACACATGCCAACACCATTCTGAGCGCTCTTTAGGCAGAAACTCATGGAGTCTCCCCATCATCCTGAGGCATGGAGAACTTCTACAGAGTCAGAAAGTGGGCAAGCAGGAGAGCTGAGATTTGTACCCAGGCAGCTGGCTCCAATGTCCAGGCACCAGCCATTATACCACACTGCCTCCTATTAGCAGAGACCAGTGTGGCTGGACCATGTGGCGCCAGTGGGGAGGGCGGGAGCTGTGTCTGTAGGGGGGCAGGGGGCCAGGGCCTGAAGACCCTTGCCAGACACATGGAAGAGCCTGGAGTTCAGGCCAAGAGCAGTAGGGAGCCGTGGAAGGGAATTCTGCAGAAAAACAGCGTGACCAGATCTGTGTCTCAGAATGAGCCCTGCAGGGATGGGCAGAGCGGGAACCGAAGGAGCCAGAGCCAGAGATGGCAGGCAAATCAGCAGTTGTTGCAAGGGCTCAGGGAAGACCTTGATGTGGGGAAGACAGGACGGGCTCCATGAGGGGGTCAGTAAGCGCTGTCCTTCAAATGGTCTGCAGTCCTTAAATATCTTGCGTTTGAATGACATTCTTTCTTTCTTTCTTTCTTTTGATGTTGGAGATTGAACTCAGGGGTGCTCAACCACTGAGCTACATCCCCATCAACCCCCTTAAAGACATTTCTTATTTTAAGACAGGCTGTCTCTAAGTTGCTGAGGATCTCACCAAGATGCGGAGGCCGGCCTTGAACTTGTAATCCTCTTGCTCCAACCTCCTGAGTTGCTGGGATTATAGGCATGTGCCACTGTGTCTGGCTGGAAGAACATTCTTACAATGTATATATATATATATATATATATATATATATATATATATATATATATATACAATTAAAAAATTCTAAATAGTACAATACATTTAACATTTTAAAACATATGTGAAGTGTAATAAATAAAATGTTTATATATTATGTAACAATACATAAATACATAATGTAAATATACAAATAACATAAATATAGAACATAATATCAATGCATAAATAATGTATAGATACATAATATAAATAATATATATGTATATATATCTATATATTTGTGTGTAATTGTATTATAAAAGTTACATATATATATATATAATTTTTTGGTGCTGGGGATGGGACCCAGGGCCTTGCTCATGCTAAACGTGTGCTCCTCCACTGAGCCATACCCTTAGCCCCTAATTTATATTAATTATAAATTACAACAAGTTAAATTATAATTTATATTATTATGCTTTATAATAATATGTATTGTATATAAAATAACAGATATAAAAATTCTTACAACGTATTTTAAGCCCAGCTTAAAATAGAAAGCTCAAACTATACTCCAATTTATTTCTTTATTATCTATTTCTTTACTTTGGTGGTCTCAGAAAGAGCCTTAAGTGTGCTGAGCGAGTATTCTACCACTCACTGATCAACATCCCTCTCGTAATCTCAATTTATTTTATTTTATTTATTTATTTTGGTCCTGGGAATTGAACCCAGGGGTGCTTTACCATCAAGCTACACTCCCAGCCCTTTTCATTTTTTATTTTGAGAAAGGGTCAAACTAAGTTGCTGAGGCTGGCCTTGAACTTGCTGGGTTTTTTTGGTGCATTGCTGGGATTACAGGTTTGCAACACCACGTCCAGCACCTTGATCTTTATTTATTTATTTTTTATTTTTGTTTTTGTGCTACTGGGGATTGAACCCAGGGCCTGCTGCACTGAAATACATCCACAGTCTTTGGTTTGTTTAAAATGTACTTACCTCCTGTGCAGTTTACTCTCCTCCAGCCTCTACCTACTCTCTTCGCCTCTCTGTCCTCCGGCATTCCAAATACTGCAGATCTCCTCAACCGGGCTCCTCTCTCTTGGGTGTTCTGAGTTCTTCTAGGTAAGGCCACAACTCCTGGTGGCCCTTCTGCCAGAGCTCCAGCACTCACTGCATTCTGGCAACACCCCTTCTCACCCCCCAAATGATACAACTACACATACACACATACACACACACACACACACACACACACACACACACACACTGGTCTAGATGGAAACACCTCAAATTCTAAATAGCACTTATTTATTTATTTTTAGTTGGACCCAATACCTTTATTTTATTTATTTATTTTATGTGGGGCTGAGGATCAATCTCAGGACCTCACACGTGCTAGGTGAGTGCTCTCCGCTGAGCCACAATGGCAGCCGGGTATTTTGCATTTATTCAGGTGGTAGGATTAGAGGCATTTTTCTATAATTTCTACTTTTCTAATTATTTTGCAATGAACTCATATAACTTTCATAACTTAACAAAATAGCATTCTGGGGCTGGGAGTGTGGCTAAGTGGTAGAGCACTTGCCTAGCATGTTCAAGGCCCTGGGTTCCATCCTCAGCACCACCCAAAACAAATAATTACAAAAAGTCTTCAAACCTCTTCTCCCGGCTCCCCTCTCTCTTGGATCACTGGCTCTGGAGGAAGCCAGAGGCCCTGACATGATGACACACAAGCAGCCCCATGGAGAAGTCAGCATAATGAGGAACTGAGGCCTCCTGCCAACAGCCCAGAGAGTGAGCCATGTCGCAGCAAATCCTCCAGCCTCAGTCCAACCCTCAGAACCGCGGTCCTGTAGCCTCATGAGACTGATCCAGAAGCACCCAGCTGAGCCACTCTGATTTCTGACCCACAGTCTATGTGGAAGAGGATTCAACGTATTGTGTTAATGCCACTTTTAAGTTCTAGGGTCATTTGTAATAGAGAAACATCACTAATAGAGCGTTAGGAATGCATCCCTGGATTCCAGTTTGGATGTTAGGTTAGATGAGATTCAAGACTGGGAACTGTCATGGGGAAGAGGGTAGTCTCTGTTTGGGGGATGTTGAGCTTGGGGGTCTTGGGTGAAGGTGGACCATGGACCATGGGTATAAAGGTTTGAAGGTTAAAAGAAAGATCAGGGGAGGGAGAGGTGGGAAAAGAAACTTAGGGAAGAGTTCATGGAGCAGAGAGAGTACAGGGCCGAGGAAGGGCCCGAGAGAAGGCCACAGTGGAGGGGGCCAAGGAGAAGCCATCAGAGAGGCAGAAAGAGACTAGGGAACAGAGTAGTGTTTGGGAGAGGGAGAGCTTTGGAAAGCCATGTACTGAGAGGGGACTGTGAAGTCCCCAGGGGCACCTTGGTGGCCTTGCTGAGAGAGTAGCTCCAAGCTTTCAGTCTTCTAAGTTCTTGTCTGAGAGCTTTCCTCAGTGAAGTCACTCCTCAGTATCGTGGACACCCTCCCTGTCCCCACACGGATGCCAAAATCCCTGGGTGCTCAAGCCCCTTAAACAAAATGGTGCAGTATTTGTGTGTCACCTGTGCCTACTTCCTGTGTATTTTCAACCACCTCTAGAGGACTTAGAGTGCTAATTCGATACACATGCTATAGAAATCACTGTTATACTGCAATTTTATTTAAATCATCTTTTATTGTTGCATTTCTATTTTTAAAAATCTTTTCTCTCCATGGTCCAATTGGTGGATAAGAAACCTGAAGGTTGGGCTGACTGTCCGTTCTCCCATAGACAAAGGACAACCCACCCTCACCCTGGACCATGAATGTTTAGGCAAATTCTCCAACCCTGGGAAACGGATCACCTAGAGCTTGTGGGGAGAGGGGCTCCTCACATAGGTGGCCCCTGTTCCTTGTGCTTACTCTGTTGGGTGGGAGTGGGTTTGTTTGATTTTTTTCATTTTTTTCCTTGTACCTTTCAAGAGCTTTCTCAATTTCCTCTTCCTCTTTCCACACTCCTGTCTGGGGAATGAAGTGTAGAGAAACCCACCTCTAAACATACACTCCACAGAAGCGCACTTACGGATCCAAGTTGGAGGGGGGGATTCCTCTTAAGCTCCGTCCTCTTCTTGAGTAATTTCAGTGGTGGCAACTTCAAGGGGAGGGAAGGCTCCCTTAAAACTCCACGCAGCATCCACGTGGGACCCACTTGCCTTCCCTGGGTTCTCAAAGCCCAATTTAATCCAAGCTTATTAACACATAACATTTTGATTTGCCTTTTCAATACGTTCTGCACTGTAGAAGCATAACAAATTTAGTAATATCAGAAGTAAGGATTTCATATGTTAATTACAATGCTCTACGTCTTCAAGAAGCTCCATCCAGTTGGGCGTAACCCCTGTGGAAAAGAGATTGCTGTAAAGAGAGACAGTTTTTGGTCCTTTCTCCTGTTGAGGGCCACAGCCGAGTCGGGATGAAGCATGGCATTTTTGCCAGAAGTAGTGGTTGAGAGGTGACGCCAGCAAGCCATTAAGATGATGACTTTTGAGTTCTCGTGGGGATTCCTGAAGAGTTCGCATTGGTTGGGGAAGTGCCGGAGGAGGGATTTCCAGTTGGTGGTTCCTGGAGGAGATGCGTGGCGTTCAGGAGAGTTCCCAGGAGTGTGTGTGGAGTGTGCTGGTGGAGTTCAGAAATAAAGTTGTTCCTGCTTCAGTGGCTCATGATTTGTGCCCAGCCAGACTGCGGCATCCTCCCCCTATCCCCAAATCGCTGTATTGAAAGAAATCCCAAAGGAAAAAAAATAAATTTCTTAGGTACAAAAAATGAGTTGAAATCTCATGTTCTCCAGTGTCTCTGTGTGGGTTGTTCCAGAAGCAGAGAATGAGCTAAGGGTCCCAGTGTATACTGTTTACTTGGAGCCAGGATGTCCCCGAGAGGAGAGGGAAATTAAGGGGAAGAGGAGCCATCAATAAAAGATTTATTATGGATCCTGCTGCCCATCCTGCTGGGAACTCTGGGACCCAGTACAGGACATGTCCCATTTCAAAATTATCACTAGAGAGGGGAGCATATGTCAATCATTGGTTAAGAGCTATTTCCAGGGGCCATTAATTCCCTGGCAGTCCACTGCATGGTGGCAACATTGGCCCCAGTTCCCAGATAAAGCCACAGACAAAGGCAGGCAGGTGCGGGAAGCAGAAGTTGGGCTGGTGCATGCTGAAGGGGTCAGGGTGGGGGAAACGGGATGGGCACAGACATCCCCAGGATGATACAGCGCAGACCCAAGTGCCCCTCGCACAACCTCCAGCCCCAGCATAAGCTTGTTAGTTCCTGGATTGTGCCAACGTTCAATGCAGCTCTGAATTTTTCTGGGCCAGGAGAGATTCTGAATCTTCAGAGCTAAACCAGCCAGCAAATATGTTTTAGCATTTATAAGGCACTAGGTAGATACTAGTTAGGTCTGGAGACTCAGTTATGAGTCTTGATTTTTGTGCTGTACATGCTACAGTGTGCAGACTGTCAACTAGAGGTGGCATGTGAACCTCTAGTGGCAGACAGGGTCACTCTAGGGGGTTGAAAGAACACTTTAAATTTTTACTTTGTTAGTTATATATTTATTTTAATGAGTATCCAAAACGTATTTTACCATTCAACTCTTGTTTGGTTTTCCTTTTCTGCAGCACTAAAGATCAAACCCAGAGCTGGGCATGGTGGCCCATGCTTATAAACCTAGTGACTCAGGAGGTTGAGGCAAGAAGATTGCAAGTTCAAGGTCAGCCTCAGCAACTTAGTGAGACCCCATATCAAGATAAAATATTAAAAAGACTGGAGATGTACTTAAGTGGTAAAGCACCCTTAGGCTCAATTGCCAGTACAAAAAAAAAAAAAAAAAAGTTCCCACCCAGGGCCTCATACGTGCTAGGTAAGTAATCTGCCCCTGAGCTACATCCCTAGTTCTTGGTTTTCATGGATATTATTGCTTAGGATCTGACTGAGTTTAGAAGGTGAGCCAATCCAAAAGGTTACTAATGGGTGAATGTATATAAAAAAAAAAACATGGTTAACACCAAACCCGGGTAAATATTAGCCATAAAAAAAATAAAATTCTGACACACGCTCTAACTTAGATGCACCTTGAAAATGTTATGCTAGGTGAAATAAGCCAGGCTCAGAAAACAAAATCATGGCAAGATTCCACTTGCCTTAGGTATCTCAAGTGGGAATATTCATGGAGACGAAGTAGAATAGATATTACTGGAGGCTGTGGGGAGAAGGGAATGGAGTTATTATTATTATTTTTTTAGAGAGAGTGAGAGAGGAGAGGAGAGGAGAGAGAGAGAGAGAGAGAGAGAGAGAGAGAGAGAGAGAGAGAGAGAGAATTTTTAATATTTATTTTTTTTTAGTTCTCGGCGGACACAACATCTTTGTTGGTATGTGGTGCTGAGGATCGAACCCGGGCCGCATGCATGCCAGGCGAGCGCGCTACCGCTTGAGCCACATCCCCAGCCCAAGGAGTTATTATTTAATGAGGACAGAGCTTCTGTTTGGGATGATGGAAAGTTCCAGAGATGTGTAGAGGAATGGTTGTGTAACTTATTGCCACTGGAACCTGAAGTGAATGATGGTTAGGGGCTGAGGAGGCTGCTCAGTGGTAGAATGCTTGTCCAGCCTGCATGAGGCCCTGGTCTCAACCCCTAGAAACACACACACACACACACACGCACATGCACACACACACATGCACACATACAGACACGTGCACATACACACTCATGCACACACACATGCACACACGCATGGTTAACGTGGTAACAATGTCTTTCTTACTACAGTAAAAAAAAAAGTGTGAGCAAATAAAAACATTGATCTAAATAAAAATACCAAGTAATGTACACCTGGCAGTGCCCTGTAACAAAGGATGTTTGAGGAACTGGCAGGTGAACTTAGAGAAAGGACAGGTAGGTGGCTGGATGAAGGGTCAGGTAGACTCAGGAAGCAGATCCAAGAATTTGCCAAGGTGAAGAGGGAGGAAAGACACGGCAGGGGACATACTCTCCCGCCCTGGGGACAGCAGTGCTCTGCTCTGCTGGGGAGGACGGGGCAGAGCAGGTGCTGGTCGTCCCACTGGAGGGGTAACGCGGCTGGCTGCAGGCTGCTCAGGAAGCACAGATCTTCCCCACTTCTGGTCAAACTCGTGAACAACATCAAGGGGCCAGAGAAAACCCCTCAGAAGTCAAGGGTTGGCAGCCTGAGGCCACGAGATGGGCACGCCCACCATGGTGAGTGCGGGGCCTATGACATGTGCCGACCGTGTCCGTGACAATAGTGCGGCTCCAGGCCTGGAGTGGTGGTGCACACTTGAAACCCAGCAGCGCAGGTGGCTGAGGCGGGAGGATGGTGAGTTCAAAGCCAGCCTCAGCAACTTAGTGAGACCCTGTCTCCAAATAAAAATCTGAAAAGGGCTGAGGATGTGGCTTCATGGTTAAGCACCCCTGGGCTGAAACCCAGGTACAAAAAAATAAAAATAAAAAATTGGGGCTCCATCCTGGTAATGTTTTATATTGTGACAAGTTCTTCCTGATGTGTGGTGGGGGGAGAGAGGAAAACATCGTTCCAACACAGGCTGCTCTGCCCACCATGCTCTCCAGGAGTAAGCCCTGCCCCTCCTACCTTCTTTGGCCACAGGCCACCTGAGACCACGTCCCTGCATTGAGGACACTGGTAGAGTTTCAAGATGTATATTCTTCCTTCCACTTGATTCCCCAATGCAAAACATAAACATCACCCAGTCCTAACTTAAAGACACTGGCCATGTTGGTTTGTTGGGAGAGACCCAGGGCAGGTAGGGAAGGGGTCTCCAACATGGCACTTACCTGAGACACAACAGATGCCTCCTTTGGGGTGTCCATGCCCCCATACTCTCTCTTGCTCTTCGGTGACCCTGTCTCATTTGTCATCACTGACTGGATGGTCCCCCGTGAGTCTCAGCTCCACAGAGACAAGGCCAAGGCCAAGTCAGTCACACTGCTGTGTCACCACCACTAACCTGGGGCCTGGGGCCATGAGGCACTCAGTAACTACCCATCAAATAAACTCACAGCACATGCTGGTGCCTGACCCTGAGCCACAGGCTTGATGACCGTTCTCTTAACAAATTACAATCACCCTACGACATAGAGCTTCTGAATAATTTTTTAATTTTATATTGTTTTGGGGGCTACCAGTGATTGAACTCAGTGGCACTTGACCACTAAGCCACATCTGCAGCCCTATTTTGTATTTTATTTAAAGACAAGGTCTCACCGAGTTGCTTAGCACCTTGGTTTTTTTAAAAATTTTTATTCTTTAGTTTTAGGTGGACATAATATCTTTATTTTTTTATGGTGATGAGGATGGGACCCTGTTCCTCACACATGCGAGGTGAGCGCTCTGTCACTTGAGCCACAACCCCAACCCTTAGCGCCTCGCTTTTGCAGAGGCCGGTTTTGAACTCACAATCCTCCTGCCTCAGCCTCCCAAGCCGCTGGGATTTCAGGTGGGCATCACCGTGCCTGGCTTTATCTTATGTTTGAGGCGAGGTGTTGCTTACGTTGACCAGGTTGGCTTCCAACTCCTGGGCTCCAGTGATTCTCGTTGTCTCAGCCTTCTGTACAGCGGGGACAGCGGGGACTACAAGGTCATGCCACCATGACTGGCTGCTTATTTTTTAAACAAGGTTGTTCTGGAGCTGGGGCTGGGGCTTGGTGGTAGAGCTGCTTGCCTAGCTTGTGTGAGGCACTGGGTTCGATCCTCAGCAGCACATAAAAATAAATAAAATAAAGGTTAGAAAAATACAACAACATGATTTAAAAAACAGACAAACAAGCAATATTGTTCTGATGTCCCAATTTTACAGATGAAGCCATGGAGGCTGGGGCTGGGTAACTTGCTGTAGCAGACACTGTGGGTGCTCCACCCATGACCCCCTCCCATCCCGCTCAAGGCCCTGACTGTGCGGGGGGGGGCATATTATTGGTATAGGCTGGGACTATAGGCTCAGCCACTTAGTTTCCCCACTTGTCCTGGGGAGTCGTTTCTTGCAGCATGACAGATGAGCCATGTCTTGCAGGTATGGTGGACTGTGTGTGGACAGTCAAGGGGGTGGGACTGGAGTGAGGGTGAGCAGGAGGAAATAAGGTCCCTGTGGCCCCCAGAGGGAACCTCAGTTTTCCCACTGTCATTACTGGGTTTGGGCAGCCTAAGCCATCCTGAGAATCAGAGCCCCAGGCCCAGCACCACACTTGCCATCCCAAGCAATCCTCCCTGGGAAATCTCCAGTGGGGTGTGCCAGCTGGGTTTTTTGTTGTTTTGGTTTGGGGTTTGATTTGGTTTGGTTTTTCAAACACAAAGCAACTAAACCAAACACAAGCAATTACAACCTCCAAGTGAGGGCAGCTGCTGTCCTCCTGCAGAGGGTGGGGCAGAGTAAGCCCCTGGGAAGCTTGCCCTATTGTTCCTCAGTGAAACATGCTGGTGGCCTGTGGACTTGTCTGTGTGTCAAGTGTCAATGAAAACAAGTTGACTTACAAAGTACTAAAGTCCCAGATGTGGTGTTGCACGCCCGCAATCCCAGTGACTCGGAAGGCTGAAACTGGGGAATCGCGAGTTCCAGGTCGACCTGGAAAACTCAGTGAGGCCCTGTCTCAAAAACAGAAGTGGCCACACACATGTGGGAGGCTGAGATGGGAGGATTGCAAGTTCAAAACCAGCCTCAGCCTCGGGGAGTTGCTAAGCAAATCAGTGAGTCCCTGTCTCTAAATCAAATAGAAAATAGGGCTGGGGAGGTGGTTCAGTGGTGGAGTGCCCCTGAGTTCAATCCCCTCCCCAAAAAACAGAAGGGGCTGAGGGTGTGGCTATGAGGTCAAGTACTTTTCTAGCAGGTGTGGTCCTGGGTCCACATTCAGTACCAAAAAAGAAAGAGGGAAGAGAGAGAGAGGAAGAAAGGAAGGAGGCAGAGAGGGAGGGAGGGAAAGAGAAAGTCCTGAAGTGGTGCTGAATGAGCGGGATTGGAATCGTTTCCAACACAGACCGCGGCGTGGTGCGGGGACAGGAAGAAGATGTCTGCGTCTGGCATGCGTGTGGCCGAACACACAATTGCCTAGAACCAGGCAGTAGAAACTAGAACGACAGTGGCCTCCCGGAAATGCAGGTGGGTGGCTGAGGATTGTTTTTAATTTTATCCCGTATGCATTCATGAGCAGCCAGTGTTTCTAAAAGTGTGTGTGTGTCCTCCTTACAACCCTCTGCCCCATCCCCAGGGTGCCCATGTTCCCTTGGGGACAGGGTATTGTGGTGCTCCAACTCGACCCCCTCACTCCAACCTGTCCCTGCTGGGTGGTGAGGCCCTGGAGACATTCTTGGCCTCTCTCGACTCCCATTTCTCTGTGGTACAAGGTGAGACTGGACCAGGTTTCCCCCAGGACCCCTCCCATTCCAATGTCCCATGTGCTGTGACTTGGTAAACCCAATCCAGGGCCCAAAGCTGGCCTGATGGGTGATAAACCTCTCCACCCAGCCCACCCCACGACACTGACCTGGGCCACTGAAGCCTCCCAAGATGGCGGGACAGCACACCCAAACAGCAGCAGTGCTTGGGCAGGTGTCCCCGCCTCCAGGCAGCCTCTGCCCCGCCTCTGCTACCAGCACCCTCACTGTGCCCTAAGTTCCCCCTCACCCTGTGCGGACCTTGAGGGACTCTCCCTGCTGACCCAGCATAGTGCATATGCTTCCCCAGGCCCTGGTTCCGCAGCCCAGGGACGCGGTGACACCAGGACGAGGGGCTCTCCCCACGGTGGGGTTTCCTGGAGAGTGGTCCATTCCTTGGTCCCCTAGGGTCTGGAGCCACCCAAGCCCTAGTCCTCCTCCCATCCATCCCAGCAGCTCTCCCCTGACCAGGAAATCCCTCTTGGGCCTAAGTTGTCACCTCTGTCCTGTGCGAACCCTGAACCCTGATGGACAGGAGAGCAGCCCTGTTGCTAAGACAGCAGCTGAGACCAAGCGCATCTTCACCCTCATCCCACCCAGGAGCCACCTGGGGAGGGTGATCTCAGCAGGCCGGAGAGCCCACAGCCCTCCACTCTGCCCTGGAGAGTCAGGCCCAGGCCCCACCTGGAGGAAGAAAGCAAGCTCTTCCTTCCTGGAGGGCAGCGGGGCTCAAGCACCCCCTTCCTTTTCTAGAGCCCAGAGCAGGAAGCAGCCAGCGCAGGAAGGGCAGCCTGCACCCAGGGACTGGCTAGAGGCTGCCAGGAGTCCCCTGCTGGGTTCAGGTTCCCCCAGTCATTGGGAACCCAGGCCTGGGATGGACGAGGCCTTGGAAACAGTCACAAGCTCAGCCCTCAGCAGCTGAGGACGTTGGCCAGAGCCTATAACATTAACATTTTCAGACATCACCTAAAAATGGGGGGATTCAGCCCCTTTCCCAAGAGGAGCTGCAGAGGGGGTGAGCTGCAGGGGGAGCCTGGCAGAGGAGGTTATCCTTGCCCTTTCCATCAAAGGGACACAGGCTGGGAGTGGGCACGGACAGTGGTTCTCCTTTCTCAGATGGGAGAACCAAGGCTCAGACAGGACACGCTGGGTCTTGAGAACTACGAGACCCCCCCCCCCCCCCATTCTCCAGGTTCCTCGTAAATAACCACAGCAGCTGTCCGGGCTGCACAATGTGGCCTATGGAGCTTGGTGAGCAATTATCACACCTGCAAAGAACCACAAGGGTCTTTTGGCTCGATGGGCCTCGAGTGCATCTCCCTATCCCATCCGAGGGCAGCACATAGCACCACTGACCCTTGCTGTGCAAGAACTCAGTCCAGGGCTGCCAGATCTCCTGATCACCTGGAGCCCGGGAATGCAGCCTGGGTCAGCCCTGGGGGAGGGAAGCCTGGTCCTTAGCACACAGCCAGAGGGGGACTTCCCTGTGTGTGCCGATGGCCTGCGAGGAGGGCTAGTGCAAGAGGTGGCAGGGTCTCCCCAGGGCACTGGCCTCCCCTTTGTCACAGGGCACCTCTTTACACCCACCTCCTCCCAAGCCACCTAAGGAACAGAAACAGTAGTTAGGGCCTCCACAGTCTGCAATGACACAAACCTGGGCTCTTGGCCACTTGTAGCTGTGTGACCTCTGGCAAGTTACTCAACCTCTCAAAACTTCAGTTTCTTCATCTGTAAAACAGGGGAGGAGAGCCTCTCTTTGTAGGAGAATAATGCTGCTCAGCAAATCCCATCATTCTTATCAATAAACACATTATGGTTCCAGAAGCCTTGGCACACGCCTGTAATCCCAGCAGCTCAGGAGGCTGAAGCAGGAAAATCACCAGTTTGAGGCCAGCTTCAGCAACTTAGAAGACCTTGTCTCAAAAATAAATGAGGTGGAGGCTGGGGATAGAATTCAGCAGTAAAGCACCCTGGGTTCAGTCCCCACGACCACAAAAGAAATAAAAATAAAAAGGTATTGTCCCTTTCCTGTTCTAATACACCTCAAGCCCCCAGCTATGGGGTTAACACAAGTAGTTACCCGGGAGTTTTCCAGCCCTGGATAAACAGGGAGTCACCTAAGCAAAATCTGATGCCCAGGCCTAATTCAAAAAGGAGAGAAGGGAGACAAGGCAGCTCACCTCTCAGCCTTGCCCTGGCTTAAAGTGGAAAACCACTGATCTAGTCTACTGGCCTCCAGACAGATAGGGAAACTGTCACAGTGAGGTGGCGTGACTGAAGCAAAGTCACACAGCAAGCAGGAAGCAGGGCTGGACCAGAAGTTCCATGCTGACTCCTGCGTGCTGCCCCAGCTCATCTAACCCTTAGTGTGTTAGCAACACTTAAGGACTCCAGGGCCAGACATGAAAGGGGCAAAGAGGGCTCAGCTGCACTCGGGTGTCGTGGAAACTGGCAGGACAGCACCAGCGATCCTTGCTGTGTGAGAACTCAGTGTGGGGCTGCCAGATGTCCTGGTGACTTTGAAGGACAGTTAGAAACCTGAGTTTTTGTGCAAACTTTCCTGAATCTTAAGAATTACGTTCTAGGGCTAGAGTTGTGGCTGAGTGGTAGAGAGCTCACCTAGTATGTGTGAGGCACTGGGTTCGATCCTCAGCACCAAATAAAGATATTGTGTCCACCTAAAACTAAAAAAATAAATATAAGAAAAGAATTACGTTCTAATTCCAAGCAAATTTTTAAAATATTTATTTTTTAGTAGGAGTTGGACACAATACCTTTATCTTATTTACTTATTTATTTATTTATTTATTTATTTTTATGTGGTGCTGAGGATCCATCCCAGGGCCTCTCACATGCTAGGTGAGTGCTCTACCACGGAGCTACAGTCCCAGACCCCAAGCAAATTTTAAACCTGAGCAACCAACCAACAAAAACCTGGAGCCAGGTGCGCTCCTCTGGTTACTGTAAATTTGCCACCTCCGTTCAGGATTTCAGGGTAGGACCTGGGGATGATTTTTTGGCACTGAGTCAGGATGTCATGAGGGGTTCTTGGAAAGTATCTTTCTCTATAGATCAGTGTCTGGTCCTGGTGGCTCGAATTCTGCCGTTAGCTATTTGTTCCTGTGAGTGAAACAGTGCTCTCCCCGGATATTCTTGCCAAAAGATTTCGAAGAGTTAATTACAAATATCTTTGTCTAGAGGACAGATCTAGGTAGTGTCCTGGACCTGGAAGAACAGAAAAAAGTAATATTGACAAGAGCAATTGGACGACACGGAGCAGTTCTGATGCCCCAGGTGCCACCCCAAGACCTAGGGACACAGAGCGCCACCAAAGCTTCTGAGAGGATGAAGCAAGGCATGTGTATATTTTAGATAAGAAGCTGCCAATATTCCCCCAAAATACCACCCCTGAGGCTGAGATCAGACAGCTGGTGTCTTGCCAGCCAGGAAGCATCCGCCACATTTGCCATCTCAAAATAAGTCTGGCGTCTTCCAGGGACAAAACTTTTAGTTGCCAAATGAATTGCTGGGGCTCAGCGGAGGCTCTGGCCACCTGACCTTCTGCCCAGAGTCCTCGCAGTGCCGAGGGGAGGACAGAGGGAGGCGGGCAGGCAGGGGAAGCTGTGCCTCGACACTTTTCCCTAAAATGCTGATCTTAGGTCTAGACAACAGGAAAGGTGCCGCTAAAATTACTACGAAGCCTTTCCCCAAAAGGCATCCAGTTACCTCGAATTTGAAAACAGCGCTGGCGGAAGCCTCTCCTCTTGGCCTGTCCTGGGTTTCCACACGAGGGCTCTGGAAGAGGACTCCAAGATTAGGGATGCAATGAAGGAGAGGCAGAGGCCTGGAGAGGATTTCCCAGGAAACAAATGGGGGTGGGGGCGAGGACCAGATTCTTCACAAACTCCCTTCTCTCTACTCCAACACGCTGAGTTCATCCAGTGTGCCAAGCCCTTCCCACCACGGGGCCTGGGGATCTGTGGACCATCGTCACCAATGCCCCAGCCCCCAAGCCCGTCCACATCACCTCTTTACTCCTTAGACCCAGCCCTACCACCCCTTTTTCTCAGGAGCGGTCTGTACGTCTGGAATTCAGTTCCCTTGCTCCTAGCAGCACCCAGCCCAACCGAATCGCACTGTAGCATCATACCCAGTGCCGAGCTTGCCTGAGCAAAGCTGCGTAAAAATCACCTGGAGAGTCTGTGCAATCTCGGATTCCTGGGCTCCATCCACAGAGATTCCGGCTCAGCAGATCCAGGGGCCTGGGAATTGCATTTCTAACCAGTTCCCAGGTGAGGGTGATATCGGGCCTGCGCTATCCATGACAGTAGCCATTAGCCTCCTGTGGCTACTTAAGTGAAAATCAAAGTTAAATCAAATTAAAAATAGTAAGCCAGGTGAGGCAGAGCCCATGCCTATAGTCCCAGCTACTTGGGAGGTGGAGGATGGCTGGATTTCAGGAGTTCAAGGCCAGCCTGGGTAGCACAGCAAGAGCTCATCTCTAACAAAAGTAGTCACACTAGTCACATTTCAAATGATCAACAGCCTCATGGGGCAGGTGGCAGCCAGGCGGAATGGTCCAAATGGAGAACATTCCCCTGTCTGCAAAGTTTCTCTCGGGCAGCACTGGTCTAGACTCCGGAGCACACGTCAAGTTGGAAATCGTGGGCTCCCCTGTGAGTTTTTCACGGCTGTTGTCTCGAGCAATCAGAAAGCAGATTTCCCGAGGACGGGGACTAATGCTGTTCAGCTCATAGGAAGAAATATTTGTTGAAGAAAAGGATGGCTAAACAATGGATGGATGGAGGGAGAGACTGATGGTCAGCTGGACAGAACTCCAGAAGGGTTAGAGAAACCTGGTGGCCTGAATTCTCTCTGAGATTGGATCCACATCTCCTTTACTGACCGGGCACGCTCCCTCCATTCAATACTAGAATCCTGACCCCAGACTCGAGCAGCAGAGGACTGTCCCCCAGGTCCTGGATGGCCACGCCCTGCTTAAAACTGAGAGGAAGCCACTGATGGAAAAGAATGTCGATTCTAAAATGCCTTTACTATTTTGTGTTCCTGGCTACCTAGCAAACAGGGGCTGACAATCTGCCTTTAATAGCTGCAGCTCTGAGTGTCTTAAAGACATTTCTTTCCAACTAAGTAACCCAAATAAATTTAGCAAATTTTTTTTTAATAAGGAGAAATAATTAAAGAACAGATGGTGTTGCTTACTTTGAAATTTTTGCTCTAAAATAGATTTTGTGTGCACCTTGGTTAGAGTTCATTGCCCCCCCCCCCCCTTTGTATCCATGTGTTAGAAAAGGAGATCAGCTCACTAATGACCTGGCTGTCTTTTCCCTACAAGATCCCAATTTAAGAATCTCGTTTCATTCTAAGAAAATTAATTCAAAATGCCAAATGATTTAAAAATGTATTAAGATTCCCCTTAGACTAGAAAGCAAAAAAAGGAGTTTTCATTTGTCGGCTTAAAATCACCTTGGGTAGTAAAGACTGAAGTTTAGTTCTTAAGACTTGATCCCTAGAATTGAGCTCTTGGCAGAACTATAGGTTCCATATGTCCACAGAATGTTTCATTTAAAATATATGTGCTTTTAAATTGGTCTCTGAACATTTCTGTGCCATGGTCTCTAACCACTCCATGCATTTTCCCAACCCTTAGAGCCTTGTTCTCCTCAAAAGTGAGACTCTTTTATTTGCATTGGAGGTAACCTCTTTCCAGCATGCCAAAACCTGTTCACTTTCAAAGCCACTTCTGGAGATTTTATAGCCTGAAATGGAATAAAATTTAAATTTAATAAAATGTGAGATCTGAACTAAAAAAAAAAAAATGAACTTGTTTAAAAGCCAGCTACCCAGACATTGAGGAAAATATTTTGAGAAAACCCCACAGGGCAGAGGGGGTGGAAAGCCAGACCATCGTTAGCCTGTCAAACGTCATTTGGGGCTGGCTTTAGAAGAGAATCAGAACTGGGGATGCAATGCAATTATTTAAATCCAGAAAGAAAAATGTTTGCTCCCAAATCTGGCAGGAGATGATTGCCTCTGACTTCAACTGATTCTGCACATGGGCCCGGGAAGCTTCCAGCCTAGGAGAGCGCCCAGGACACCGTGTCACACCTGGGCTTGGAGTGTAGTGTGAAAAGGAGAAGGGCCTGGCCTTGCCTCAGATGGAATCAGGGTTGCACTCGAGGCCTCCTGGGGGAGCAAGCCACATTTTTCTTTAAACCACAGGTTAGAACAAGAGGGGATTTCTCTTCCTTTGTTTCTCTGTCTCTGCCTTTGACCCTGGCTGGCACCCCCTCCTATGCCCCTGCAGCTCTCTCTCTTTCCCTCCTTCTGGCTCCTGGGAGTGCGAAGGCCTAGGCTGGCTGTCACACAGGCCCAGGGAAGGAGGCCATTCAGGGCTCCACCAGCCTCAGGTTATTTATTACACCCCCCCCTCAGCCCCAGTCCCTCTGCAGCCTCCAGGGCTGCAGCTTCAAGGCCGTGAGGTCTGTTGCACACACCCACGGAAGGGCCTCTGGTGGATTCATATGAGGCCCCCAGTTGGGCTTTTCGGCCTCCCCCAGAGAATGTTCAGTCACCTCTGCACCTCCTCTCCCACTGTGGGGAAGACACGCAAGAGGAGCGCTCCAGCGACCGTGGCTGGCTCAATGACAGTTCCAGGAAGAGCATGGGCGGACCCTGTGGGGACTGGGGTCTGGGTACAGTAGCCTGCCTGGTGTCGGGGCTGAAAGGTCAGCTCATCTGCCTCAGTCACCCCCGCAGGACTCTGTGTGTGCGGGATGCTGGGTGAAAGCTCTGCTGCTGAGCCACCTCTCCAGCTAATCACAGGAGTGTTTAAAGACAAGTCCGTGGGGGCAGAGATGATGCTGTTCCTTCATCCTTCATCCTAAGGATGCACATCCCACTGCAGGGCCCCCAGCTGTCCCAGAGCGGGGAGCCCCACATTGTGGGTGAGAACTGAGGTCCTCTAGCATCTTTAATCCTCCACTTCTCCTGTCTCCATTCCTCAGCCCAGTGCCTCCCTGTACTCCCTCTTCTCCTGTGTCCCTATCTTTCTTCTTTTGAACAGTAAGATCTGTCCTTCTCCAGGAAACTTTCCTGGGTAAGAGGATTGCTCATGGCATGCCAGCGGGCATGGTGGATCTCACGGTGAAATACTACTACATCCATTTCACAGACTAGAAAACCGAGGCTCTGGCTGGTTAAATGACACGTCCAGCTAGTCAGCTGCAGAATCAGCATCAAAATGCTTTTCCAGGTATGGGAGACTCACAACCCCTCTGAATGGCTGTCACCATGGACCCTCCACCAGCAAGGCCTTGCCCTGGGTGTGGCCCAGGGGTCAGGAGGGCAGCCCTGAGTCATCCCACTCTCTCATCAGGCCATCCTGGTGAATAATGACTCTGGGCAAAGCAGAGATACCTGTGTGGGGGAAGAGAGGCCTGGGATCGACCTTGAACTTAAGAGGCTGCAAGCTCTGACCAGCCACGCTAATGGGCCCAGAGTTACCTGAGCCAGCCCTTGGATGGAAACTCAGGCATCATGGCTGGCTGGCCTGCCGGCCACCTGGCACCCCACCCAGGTGACAGTGCCTCTTCTCCATTTCACGGGGCCTCTGCTCTGACAACCTTTTCTCCTGCAGCAACAAAGCTGTCCCCATTTATCAAGCGCCAACTAAGTGCCAGACACTCTGCTGAGCACTTTACCCAAATTATCTTGTTTAATTTTCACAACTGCAGGAAAACGGTGTTAATGCTGCATGACAGGCGAGGAAACTGAGGCTCGTGGGGAACTGGGAGGGGGCCCGGGGGGCACAGCTGAGCTGCAAGATGAAACCTGAGCAGGCCTAGGTTCTTACCACGGCCTGGCGCTGCCCCTGGATAGAGATTGTGGTTCACATTATTGGCGATGTGTTGTCTTCATATTAATCTATTTTCAAAATACTCTACAACATTCTAAAGGGAAAAATGTAACTTGTCAGAAGAAAAAATGGCGAAATCGAGGTGGGGGCGGGGGCTGGGAGGGGCAGGGAGGAGAAGGGTTCATCTGTGAGGTCATCATGATGTTCGTGCACACAAACCCACGATCCCAAATCAAGGATTTGGATTTTTGCCACAGGTGACAGGGAGCTCAGTGGCTGGAGCTCCAGGCTGCTCTCTAGGGCACCAGGACCTGTGTCTACCCCACGAGGGCTCTGTAAATGAGATTTCTGGGATTGGCACCACGTTTTACCTAGAGTGATAGTGGAGACTCTTCCTGTGAAGAGTAAGCAGAGAAATTTCAGGGCAGGGACATAGCTCAGGTGGGACACTGGTCCAGTAGGCCCAAGGCCCTGGCTTATGTCCCTGGAAACACTACACAAATTGATAGAAAAATAATAAAATAGAACTTAGAAATTGGGTTTGAATGTAAAGTTTCTGAAAAAGTTCCCAATGGAATTAAAGCCTCCAGGGGCAGCTTTAAAGCTATATGGTGGGCACAGCATTATTTCTGATGAGGATGCCTCTGTTCCAGGTACTCTAGAAAACTCTAATCTAAGGTTTGGAGGGGCCAAGGGGGCAAGATCACCAGGTGGCCACAACCTTTTCTCTCCCCCCTCTGCCCTGATGGATATGATGATGGGTGTTATGGTTTAAATGTGAGGTGTCTCTCCAAAGCTCCTGGGTTAATATAGAAATATTCAGAGGTGAAGTGATTAGACTGTGAGAGCTGGAACCTAATCAGTCCATTCCATTTGGAATGGACAGACTGGGTGGTAGCTGTTGACAGGTGGGCATGGCTGAAAAAACTGGGTCTTCCTGCAGCCTCTTCCCCTCCCTCTCTGTCTCTGTGCTTCCTGACCCCGCCATAAACTGAGCAGATTTCTTCTCCTGGATCCTTCCCCCATGATATCCTCCAGTCTCACCTCAGGCCTGGAGAAATGAAGTCTGCCATCTATGGACTGGGACCTCTGAAACCATGAGCCCCTGATAAACTTCCCCTCCTTTAAGTTGTTCTCATTGGGTATTTTGGTCACAGTGATGCAAAAGCCCACTGAAACACTGGGTAAGGCACAGCAAATCCATGAAGGTGTACATATGTACACACACACACACACACACACAAGTTTTTTATTCATTAGATGAAGTTTACTTATTTTTTTCAAGGTTTAGTGCTTTAAAATCAAAATTGGGTGAGGAAGGATTTATTCTACTATGTACACTTCAGAAAGCATATAACTTCTACACTAACAAAACAAGAAGTCTTATTGATCAGGTGGATAAGTAAAAAAAAAGAAACTTAAAAAGATGTTAAAAGCCAGAGTTTGGTGTCTAACCCACAGCTGAGAGGGAGATAATTTCCCTTAATTTCACTGGTAGTCTCTGTTTAAAAAGGTGTCTAGGGCATGTCCAGGTTTTCAGGCATCTCTGGCATAGTTCAGCCAGTGCTGGGGTGTGCACATGTGGTCCACAAAGAGAAATACCATGGAGTCTCCCAGCCCTCTCTTAATGGCCCAGGGAGCAGTGAACAGTCACTGATTTCCAGTGAATATTGGCTTTTTCCTAATTTTGGTGATAACAATTTTCTACTTTGGCGGGTCCCACGGTTGCAATTTAGAATTGCTTCGCACAGCCCACTGAGGCCATGGGACAAACCGTCACTGTGGGGCAAGCACGCAAGAATGTGTTTCTGAGTGGCCTCCTCAGATGTACCTCCCCTCCTTTTTTACCTAGGGGTGGTGATGGGGGTGAGCAGTGTGAGCCATGTGTGTGTGCTGGCAGAAACCTTGCTAGAGGGCCAGAGAGTAGCAGGGAGTAGCAGGAGGAATCCGGGGTCTTGGCACATTTTTTGGAGGGCAGCTACTGAAACCATGGACAACATGCCCTCCTCTGGAATATTCCAGAAAGAGAAGCCTACTTCTGGTCTCTTTCAGCTACTTCTCTTGTTGTTATTATGTTCCTACTTTCTTTGTTTAGCAATTTATTTTCTACCCTGACCATAACCTGTTGAGTTGATAAGACACTGAAGTGTCTTGGATTCAGAGTGCTGCAGTTTTGCATCACCCTGTGCCATCCTTGAATGCACAGGCTGAAGGTCTGGACTGGGATTTTCACTGCTGGCTCTGGCCTCTGATCCACACCACCTGCCACCCAGCCTCCAGGTTGACTGTGGCTCTTCTCAGACTGCATATTTATGTTAACCAGTGCTTCATGCTGTCTCTCCTCCTTTCTTACCTCCCCTAATCCTTCTCCTCTTTCTCCCCCACCCTCACATCTATTCTGATTCTTTGGGGAATTCTGACTCATGTGTGTACCACCACCACCACACACACACACACACATACACAAAATCTTCATGATAAGGCCCTAAAGGCTCAGGAAAATTTGCTGTCTCTTGGAACGAAACTTAATTTATGCCAAAGCTCTATGGTTTGATGGATGTTTTTGAGTCCCTGTGAAGTCCCATACTAAAACACAGGGCATATAATGTAATGATTTTGTTGGTAAGATAAGTCAGTTCCAGGACACATGCAAATAGATAGGGAGGAAGAAGGTGCAAGCCCCAAAGCAAGAAACAGCTGGCCCAACATCTGAAGCAGCACGATGTGGGCCACTGATGAAAAGATACACTTTATGCATATAAATATAAAAATAGATATTAAATATATTAAGATATATTTTATGTATAAATGTGTGAATGAAATGATATAATTAGCATAAATATAAAATATATAAATAGATATGTATTTATTACATAGATCTATATACATACATGAATATAGATACATGCACATGCACACATGACTACATACATATATACATATATATGGTCATTAGATTAGGTTTTTCTTGGTTCTAAGGAAACATAAATAAATAAAACAAGCAAAACTAATAACTTTCTGGAATGTTACAACTTTGGGTTGTGGGAAGACTGGAGACAAATCAAGGAAGGCTCTGGAACACTAATGGTACTGATGAAAAGACTCAACTCTCTGACTCTATCTTGGACACCTTAGCTAGGGGTCTGTGCCCTCGATTAGTGAGAGGTCAGTGGCTCTGACTGGTCAGCTGTGGCACTGTGCACACACCCCTGAGTCAAGATGCAGCCAGAAGTAGGACTGGAAAAGGACATGCAGAAGCAGGCACCATGGCTGACCCTGGCAGAGCAGGACAGGGAAAGTTCCACAAGGAAAATCCTTGGTTTGTGTTCCAAAAGTAGAAAAGGTAATTCCTCGCTAGGCCAAAGCAATAGCTATTTATTATGATACTAGCTTCCACTTGGGGATTTCCTTCCAGCATTTCTTGGGAAAATGATACAGATGTATTTTTCTGAATCCCACATTCTAAGAAATTGAGCTTGGGATAAGAGGTTGTGAGGGGAAAGGGGAAAAAAACAACAAGGTAGATAATTGAATTACAGCATATGGGGTAGAGAGAGAATATGGGAGGGGAGGGGAGGGGGGATAGTAGAGGATCAGAAAGGTAGCAGAATACAATTGTCACTAATATGGCATTACGTAAAAATGTGGATGTATAACCGATGTGATTCTGCAATCTGTATTTGGGGTAAAAATGGGAGTTCATAACCCACTTGAATCAAATGTATGAAAAGAACTTTGTAATGTTTTGAACAACCAATAAAAAAAATCTGGAATAAGTATCAACTGTAACATGCAAATATTTTAATTTTCCAAATTCTGGCAAGTGTGTGACGTCCATCTGCCAAATATGGTTAGGTATCAGTTCTCTAGGATTGACTCTAAGATTAACTTGTGGTAAAAATGTCACACAATTTTGACATTGTTTTATTATTTGTCTAGCTTGTTCATTAGTTATTTTAAAACACTTTTGTAAAGTATTAGCATTGACATGGAACCTTCTATGAAAATTTGTAGCTTTTTCTAGTGTAGAGAAAATATGTATGTCATGTGTAGTTTTTTCTGCTAAATCATTGCCCAAACTAAGGGCTCCAGGCAATCTTGTATGTGCAGTGATACGTCCTATAAATAATGGATCTTTTCTGTCCTAGATTAGACTTTATATAGTGGAAAACAAAGAGAAAACAGTAGAGGAAGGGGAAATCCTACCAGCGTCTTCAAGGGATACTATAGCATTGACTATATACTGACTATCGGAAAATAAGTTAATTACAGAATCTTTAAACATCACAAATGCTTATAATACTGCATTAAGCTCTACCTTTTGAGATGATTGTTTGAGTACTAAAAATGTAAAAGTTTGATCAGGGGTAACTACTGCTGCTGTACCATTATTTGACCTATCAGTGAATATATTTGGAGATTCATGATAGGTGTTTTTCTTGTCATTTTTTGAAAAACTACAGGGTGAGAAGACCAAAAAGACAACAAAGGATTAGATGGCAAGTGGTTATCAAATGAAAAATTAGATTTGCACATGATTATTGCCCAAGTATTTAACTCATTAGCTAACTCATCTATTTGATCCATAGTATATGGATTAATAATTTTATTGGGAGAAATTCCAAACACTCCCTTTGCTGCTTTTATTCCTTTGAGTATCAATTGTCCTACAGCCTCAGGATACCTAGTAAGAATAGTGTTAGGAGAATAAGATAAATGTATGCACAATAATGGACCTTCTTGAGAAAATACTCCTGTAGGAATATTTTTTCGTTGGTAGTACAATAAATAATAAAGCCAAACATATCAATTCTATCCAAATGCATATTTTCCATATATGTTTCAATGATTTTTAATGTCTTTCTTGCTTCAGGTGTTAACATTCTGGGTGAATTTGGATCTGATGGACCTTTTAGGATATCAAATGAAGGTCCCAACTCTCCTGTTGGTATGCCTAGATAAGGCCTTATCCAATTTATGTCTCCTAATAAGTTTTGAAAGTTGTTAAGTGATTTGAGTTCATCTATCTGTATTTGAATTTTTGGTGGATGGACCATGGTTGAGGATAATAGAACTCCTAAATAATTAATTAGAAAATTTAATTGTACTTTATCTATTGCTATCTCTAGATTACAATTTTTTAATAAATTTGTAAGTGTGGCATAACATTCTAGCAATGTGTTTTTATCTTTGTGTGCTAATAATACATCATCCATATAGTGAAATATTTGTAGTTCAGGATTTTGATTTCTAAGTGGCTTGATTGCTTTGTTAACATAAATTTGACACATAGTTGGGCTGTTAGCCATCCCTTGAGGGAGTACTTTCCTTTCATATCTCTGATCAGGACCTTCATGATTCAGTCTATGGATAGTAAATGCAAAACGTGGACTATCCTCAGAATTAATTGGAATTGAAAAAAAAAATCTTTAATATCCATAGCTAAAACATACCAGGTTTTTGGCAAAGCAGACAATTGGGAAATCCCCAATTGAGCAGGTCCCATAATAACCATCTCATTATTAAAGGCTCTTAAATCTTGCAATAATCTCCATTTACCAGATTTCTTTTCGATGATATAAATGGGAGTATTGTAGGGAAATACATAAAGTTGTATATGTCCCTCTGCTATTTTTTGTTTGACCAGGTCATGGGCTGCTTGTATCTTTTCTTTAGTCAGGGGCCACTGAGAAACCCATACTGGTCTTTCTGATTTTCAAGTAATTTTTATTGTGTCAGTTACCCCTCCTGAATACCCAATCCATGTCTATCTATTTCTTGATCTATTTGTATTGGTGCCACTATACTTTGTCCTTTTTCTCCTAATCCTTTTCCTTTCTTAAAACCTTTTCTAGCCATAATAGTGGGCGCATTTGGATTGATGTTATTTGTTAATGTTAGTCCTAATTGATCTAGGACATCTCATCCCCATAAATTTACGGGAAGATGATCCAATACATATGGCTGTATAGTTCCTTCACATCCTTCAGGATCCTTCCAATCTAATACCATTGCACTTCTATGGGGATTAGTTGCCACTCCTAGGCCTTGAAGCATTTGAGTGGCTTGTTGTAATGGCCAATGTTTTGGCCATTCTTAATGAGAGATGATGCTAAGGTCTGCACCTGTGTCCAGTAGCCCATTAAATTCATGTCCTTGAATATTTAGTTTTAGCTGGGTGAGAATCTAAATTTAAAGACAGCATAGCCCAATCTACACCTGTGGAGCATAATCCCCTGGAACCTCTTTCAATAGTACTACTGAAAAATTTATCATGCAGGCTGGGTATTATTAATAACTGTGCTATTCTATCTCCTGGTGAAATTACTGATATACCTCTTGGAGAGCTAGCCATAATTTTTATTTCACCTTCATAATCGGGATTAATTACCCCAGGACTCATCATAAGTCCTTTTAGAGTAGAAGAACTACGTCCCAATAATAAGTCTACTGTTCCTTGGGGAAGAGTTCCTTTTACCCCATGGAAATGATTGGAACTCCCATCTCTGGAGTTAGTAGTGCTCTGGCGGAGGAGCAGATGTCCAACCTTGCACTCCCTCTGGTTTGTCTGATGAGTGATCTAATGGATAATGTGTTCTAGGCACTATCCTGATGGTGTTGCTGGGTTCCTTCAGTGCTCTGTATATTTGTGGTCATGGGCCCTGTAGCATTGGGCCCTGCTGTCCATTTTTTGGTGATGGAGTCCAATGGTTTTCTTCATGATATCATGGGTAAACACCTGGTCCTTGTCTGTTTTTTGATAATGGAGTACCCTCAATGGTGGTTTGAGAACAGCATTCATTAGGCCAATGTCTTCCTCTATGGCATCGTGGGCAAATACCCAGTATTCTACCCCTTTGATACCTAGTTTTGTTAAACTAGGGGTTTAACATTTTAAAAGGGTAACTCCTTTTAAAATGTCCTGTGTGTTCACAATTGTAGCATGTTTTTGGCCTGGCATCTAAAGCCTGTTGTACTGCAGCTGCCAAGACTTGCCCTTGTTCATTAATGTCTCTACATAATTTAATATATGTGTTTAAATCTTCATTTTCCATCGTCTAATGGCCTCCTTGCACCAATGATTTGCTTGTTCAAAGCTAGCTGTTTAATTAATGGCATTGCTTGTTCTGTATCCTCAAAAACTCTGGTAGCTGTTTGAATAAGTCTATCTACAAATTCAGCATAAGTTTCATTAGCTCCTTGTATTACCTTAGAAAATTGACCTTGTAAATCTCCATGTCCATGTGAAGTCTTCCATGCCCTAACTGCATCTGCAGCAATTTGTGAGTGTATAGCAGCATCATATCTAATTTGTTGCTGTGATCCTCATAAGGTCCCTTACCTAACAACATACCTAGATTTCTCTGAGGATAACTAGCTGCTGCATTTCGCCTAGCCGTCTCCATGCAAAATTCCTGATTGGCAACCTTCCATAACAAATATTGCCCTCAATTTAGCACAGATTTACACATACTAGCCCAATCTGCTGGCTTCATGTCCAAGTTGATAACGGATTCGACCATGCTTACAGTGAAGGGTGCTTTAGGTCCATAGGTTGTTACAGCCTCTTTTAGCTGCTTCACTGTTTTGAAATCTAGAGCACGGTGAATTCACTGCCCTCCTGCCTGCTTAAGTACAGGGCATGCTAATCTTTGAGGTCCTGTCTCAGGATCCCATCTATCAATTATGGGGGTTGGGGTCCCCCAGCATATGTTGTCTCCATAGGTGGAGCTGTTGGTTGGGCACTTATGCCCTCTGGTGATAGAAAGGTATTAGTAGCAACCTCCTGTTGTAACTTTTTCCCTGATAGCCCTTTTTCCTTTAAATTTTCTTCCTCTGTCTGACTAGCTTGAGAGACCTTCTCTTTTACTTTATCTTCTACTATAGTCTGAACTGAAGGCTTTGGACTAGGCAAACAAAATCGTATCATCATCCATAATGGCAATGTGCCAACTGGCAGAGTTCCTGGGTTTTTCTTTTCCTTTTCCCTTAAATTTTCACCATGATGGTCCCACTCTGATATATTCAACAACTCGTCCTTAAAAAGCCATGGGCTACATTTTTGTATTGTATCAACATATGCCCTAACTGTTCTCAATTTTACTGGGGTGCCTCCTTCCTCTAACAATTTACTTAACACTCTTTCGATTTGTTTTTTACTAATTTCTGATACCATATTTCTACTATAAAGATAATGCAAACCAACAAGATAACACAAAACCAAACCAAACAGAATGAAACAAAAAACGAACAAAAAATCATTGTATCAGTTTTTCTATTTTCTTGACATGTGCATTTGTGGTCTCTCTTTATCTCCATCTCAGGGGTAAACAACTTCAAACCGTGAGCCAACCATTTTCCCCAGTTTACCTGAGAAATTCTAGGGACAGGCAGCTTGATACAAAAACAAAACAAATCAAAACAAGAACACATTGTTGTTTGAAATGGTCACCCATTCTCTCGCTTTTCCTCAGGGGCGAGCAATTGCACTTACCCCCAAGCTTCAGGTGTCCCCAGCAAGGGCCACCAAATGCAGCAGTCTGGCTGGGCATAAATAACCAAGCCACCATGAAGCACTTGTAGGCTCAAACAGCAACTATTTATTCCCAAACTCCACCAGCACACTCCACACACGCTCCCCGGGAATACTCTCATCCTCCACAGGGCTCCGCGCCCACTTTCTCGGAACCTCGCGAGAACTCAAACTCCAAAGTAGCGGGCGCCCGAGGTAGCAGGAGCCGTCCTATTGCCAGACAGCAAAGATCTATATACAACTGAATACACAGCTTAACTTAACCATCATCATCTCAATGGCTCGCTGGTGTCACCTCTTAACCACTCCTTCTGGCAAAAATGCCATGCGCCATCCTGCCTTAGCTGTGGCCCTCTATAGTATTGTTCACCAGTTAGACTGTGTTCATCTTGGATACTTTTGCTGCATATGTTTAGCTGATGGTTGATAAGATTACCTAACTTTGGAGAGTGATCTCACTGTGAAAAAAAATCACCCTGATTCTCCTCAACAGAATATCTCATGATCAAACTAATGTGGTGACAGTGTTCTTAAAGTAAAAGCAAAATCGTTCAAATGGTTTCTGACTGGATACCTTATAAATAAGTTTTCATACCACAGCTTAACATAAGCCATAAAAGACAAGAAGAGCACAGATTCAAAGTTTGAGAAACACATTCTTCATTTTCGATAGAATAGGAGAAAAAGCACACTGCCAACTTTCTGCATACAGATAAGGGTAAAGAACAGCTGGTATTTTGGCAGTCAGGATCATTCTCCCTTTTGTAGTAGATGAGGCCAATAGAGCTGCTGAGTGTCAAAGAACATTTTCAAAACACCACCAGTAGTGTGTGGGGGCAGGTACTGGTAATTAAAATGAGGAGATTAATACTCCTGACTAATATGTCTGATTTTTAAAATTATTTTTCTTTTCATTTTTATTTTGAAATAAGGTCTTCCTAAGTTGCTGAAGGTCTTATGAAACTTGCAGTCTTACTGCCTCAGTCTCACAAATCACTGGAATTTCAGGTATGTGCCACCACACTCAGCAGGCTCACAATTATTAAGAAGCTTAAAGTGGATTCAGGATTATATATGCCTGACCCCACAGGGAGAACCTACCTTACCTAGACCACATGATTCTTCATTCTTTTATTATTCTATTTGAAGGTAAATAAGGATATTTATTTAAAAAATAGGATTAGCAACACGTGGTGGCTCATGGCTATAATCTTAGAAAAACTGAGAGCCTGAAGTAGGAGGATCACAATTTCAAAACTAGTCTCAATTATGTTGAAAGGCTCTAAGAACCTCAGCAAGATCTTGTGTCAACATTAATTTTAAAAAAGAAATAAATTTAAAAACTTGTGAAAAAAGAAAAAGGGGTGGGAATACAGCTACATTAGTTTAGTGTTTGCCTCATTTGCACAGGGCCCTGGGTTCAATATCCAAAAGAAGCACACAGTCACACACACACACACACACACACACACACACACACACACAAACATAAACTCACACAAGCACACAAAACCTGGTGATATAGCTCAGTAGTTAAATACCCCTGAATTAAATACTCAATATTATTTAAAAAAACAAATAAATAAGATAAAAGCAGAATTTCCATTCATCTCATACTGTTTTATCCCCCCCCCCATATGGGAATAATATGTTGGAGCAAAGACTTACAAAACTTCTAGCATGAACTTGAAGTAAACTAGGAAAAAGGCTGCAAACTGAATTGAAGAAATTAAGAAACAAAAATATGCTATTATTTTCTCATCAGAGATGAAATTTTAAAATGGATATGTTTTATTACAGGCATGCTAATAATGCAACATGCTATGAATACTTCAACCAGAAGACTGTATCTGTATGTCAACATTTTTTGTAAATTGAAGCTGGCTGCAGTGGCACATGCTTGCAATTCCATTGGCTCTGGAGGCTGAGGCAACAGAATTGTGAATTCAAAACCAGTCTCAGCAAGAGTGAAGTGCTAAGTAACTCATTGAGAATCTGTCTCTAAATAAAATAAAAAATTAGTCTTCAGATATGACTCAGTTAAAGTGTCCCTGAGTTAAATCCCTAGTCCAAAAAGAAGACTTTTTCAAATTGAAAATATGAAATTTCACATATGAAAATGAAGGAGAGAAGTAAATATGGCAATGTTTGTGATCTATAAAACAAATGATACACAAATCTCCACTATAAGAATACCATCTGGGAGTGTAACAACAACAGCAGCAAAAATACAAAAAAAAAAAATGATACTCCTTGAAACTTGCTTTAAATCAGAGGATTTGTATTAGCCTCAAATTACAAATGGTTTTCAGGTCTTTGGCTGCTGTGTATGGGCTGAGACCCCGTAAACAAGGTTTAGCACCCCAGGAGTTTAAAGAAGATGTGAGGAGCAGGTGTGATAGTAGGGTTGCTTTATTTGAAGGCAACAGTTGCTTCTAGCCACCCTATAGCTTCTAGCCCTCAGTCCCCTAAATTATTTCATAGAACTATTTTTTTGAACTGCAGGTCAGACAAAGAAGTCACATTGCCAATACTTTACTAAAGTAAGTACATAAACTCAAGCAAATGTTTATGACTTTGAGTATGTACACTGAATCAGTGAGTTTATAATTTTGGCTATCTACTACAACCATAGCCCTCTGAAACCCTGCCACCTTGGAACACACTCAGTCACATTTGGCCCTATAAAAATCTCATGGCATTGAGTATTTTACAACTTCTTCCATAAAGAGCAGTGCTAACTTCTCCATATTCAAGGCACTACACAGAATGCTATTCATCTCTAAACCATACATACATAAAAACAAACCAGTCAGGAGATCTCTTACCTCATGTTTAACATATTTTCATAAGTCCACAAATTCTGCTTGATAGGTAAAATGTGATGAAATTGGATACCTGGGCCAGTCCTGCCAGTAGTTCACTGGAGCCATTGACTGCTCTTGTTTCATTTTATGCATAACCATTGACTGGATTTTCTGCCCCCAAAATAAGCCATGCTAGGTAAACCACTGCTTGACTCTGCTGCTGAATACTGAATCAAGAAAAGATTGCCAATGAGAGGTTTGCTTCTTATCTTCCAACTTTGTCAAGTTTGTGTCATTTATTTTTTTTTTCATGTATTTTTTTATTGGTTGTTCACAACATTACAAAGCTCTTGACATATCATACTTCATATATTAGATTGAAGTGGGTTATGAACCCCCAATTTTACCCCAAATAAGTTTGTGTCATTTATGCTAATGTTAATCAATCCAAAATTATACAAACAGTAATGACATTTCAGTCCCTTTGAAATTTGTCAATGAATCCCTGCCCATTTTGATGGAGGCTCACAGCAGGCCTAACAGGTGCCCTGGAGAAGACTTGGACCTGGATGGCAGCAATAGAGCCTTATTTTCCTCCATCTGAAATTAATCAATATCTTGAGATGACTTTCTGGCTGGATGCAGAAAACAGGAATCATTTCAGAAGAGTTGATTCAGCTCAGAAATGTGTCAAACCCAGCTGGGCACTGGGGCTCAGAGGTGACTGGTCAGAAATATTTGCAGTGGCCTCATGATGGCAGCCTTGCACAAAGAAAGATCAACCTTGGTGCTTGCCTGGTTTCCAGGTAAGTCACATGGATCCTTGGCATTGGGCACTCACCTTCCTTCCTACAAAATCTGCAAAGCCACTGCCCAGGTGTTAATTCTTAATAGTAGCTGAACACTCTGTGCTATTCAAGGTGAATAAATAAATAAATAAATAAATAAATAACAGTATCATGACTGTTCATCCCAGCCTGCTTGTTCTAAGTGGGGCTGGGATTGAGGCTCAGTGGTACAGCACTTACCTAGCATGTCCTGGTTTTGATCCTCAGCATCACATTAGATAAATAAGTAAACATATTTTGTTCATCCACAGCTAAAAATTATTTTTACAAAAGAGGCTAAGTGTTCTGTTTTGTTCCCCAATTTCAGTGGTGCAAAAAGTCACAGAATCCAGAGAAGACTTATCATTAAAAGAGACTCAAGGAAGGAGCAGGCAGGGGTCGCTGGCAGGAAATAGTCCACAGCTGAGGAGGGTCTGACGCCTGGCTCTCGGGACTTCCTAGAGGGAAGAAAAGGAACCCAGGGCCTCCCTGGGAACTGTGCCCTGGCACCAGCTGGGTCCCCTGTCAGCCGGACTGGATGGGTTTCAGGAGGGTTTCTTGAGGTCACCAGTCCCTGCGAAGGGAGTGGGAGCTCGCCCACGCTGGGGCAGGAAGACAGGACCCAGGACAGCAGAGCCTGGCAGCAGGGGAGGCCGGAGCTCCAAGGCCACCTAAGCGGCGAGGGCGGGAAGCCTGTAGTGATTGCGGTTGCGCTCCAGACACCGTGCGCCGGGCCTAGTCTCCCAGATCGCTGGGCTCCGCATGTTCCAGGATGGTGTCTCTGGCACTCTGTTCTAGGGCTCTTACCTGTCGCTTTCCGTCACTGTGAAGGCACCAGCGTTGGAACCCGCTTTCCTGGGGCTGTGGGTGCCACCTACTGTGTGCCCTGGAGGCTGGGCTGCCTGGCTTCCAGAAAGGACCAGAGCGCAGCATCTGCTCCACGACCCTGAAAGTGCCTCATTGGGGAAACTGACTCTAGTATGGAGCTCCTGGAAGCCTGAAGGGATCTCAGGGGACATGTGAGTTGGGGCAAGGCCTGTAGAATGTGGGTTTTGGGAGGAGTTTGTGGCCTGTAGGCCTGGCAACAGCAAAGAAGACCCCCAGTTTACTCTCTGGGATGGCGGCCAGGCACTGTCAGGTAGGGACCCCTGGGGCCACCCGTGGGAGGTCAAAAGGATGAAAACAATGAGTCCCAGGATGGCAGAGCCTAAGAGAGGGGCATTTTCTAAAAGATGAAGAGATGGAAAATGGTCAAAACTAGTATATTTTAAAGTTGAAATGAAAGCTTGCAAAATTTTGGGACCCTACAGTTGTGTACTGTCACGACCCCCTTGCCCGCAAGGAAGACACAACACCAGGAATCTTCTTTCAGCCGTTTATTCGGATCCTCGAACTTTCTTCTACTACTCCCCGGAAGCCCCTCCCAGCCTTAATAAAGTATCCCAAGGCCCAATGCAAAGCTGCCACGTGGAGCTTTCTCATAGGGTGTTAAAGAACCATGCGCCAACTCTCCCAAATAAGGAGTTGTTTGTCACAGACCACAACGAGGCCAGCGCCATCTTGTAATGGCGACCACAGTCCGCCGAAGCTGCTCACCACAGTTCCCCCTTTTGTTTTCTAAAAACAATACAGGCGAGAGTAGAGGTCCTATCCCACTGTGCAGAAAGGGCTGCATAGTATGGCTCAGCCCCAAGGAGGCACCTTCCCCAGATCTGAGGCCATATCAGCCGACGCTTTTTCCGTGGGACGGGGCGTGGACGCGTCTAACCCGCATGCAATAGGACATGCTCTCCTTGAGGTCCACTCCAAGGATCACTCAAGTGCAGTGCCTTGCCTCGCATCCTGTATCGTGACGATGGTGGACGAAGGGGGATAGCCGAGGCTGAACTGTGGCTGTTTAGAAATACAACGACAAACAAGTTGATAACACCCTAAAAGAAAGGCACGGGTCCTAAAGCGATAGAAAAGCACTAGTGTGGAAACCCATCTGTGTGCAATGGCAGTAAAGCCGGCAGAGTGCAAGGGCTTTCCAACACTAAGAGAATAGCAAGAAGAGACATGTCGTTCCCAGTGCAATGTCCGTAAACTTGGGGTGCAACGACCATGTCAAAGATTTACTGTTTAATTTGCGCAAGCCAAACTTGAGGTGAGTTGCCATATTCTAAAGCTGCAAGAGCTTGTATGATCATAGCCTTATCATGAGCATTGCGGGCCTTGAGGCGACAGAGAAACCACAAGCAGAGAACCATACCGAAGCAAAACATTGCACCAAAAATGCCTACCCCCACCCACTCTTTAAAAAAGGAAAAGGCAGAAGATATCCAATCGGTGAATTGACCCAAAGTTATGGGATCGACATGGGTACTATTCAAGACAGCTATCTGGGTTAGTTGAGACTGGATCAGGTCTTCCGCTGCCATGGACCAATTTCCGGCCAAGTATTCGCCAATGATACGGGAAGCATTCCTGGAATCATTAAATCTGACAGAGGTTATACATAAATGTGCACGTTGGTCAACACAGCCCAAAAGCACTAGGTCAGCCAATTCTTCTACCTGAGCTTGGAGTAAATCTATTCTTTGGTTGGCAGCTAAAATCCCTGACAAAATATGTTGATTAATTGCATTTTGGGATTCAAGTATGGTGGAAGTTTGTTGAACAACTTGATTAACAGTGGCAGCAGTCTGCACTTGATTGGCCATGGCCACTCCGGCCGCGACCGCTGCAGCAGCAGATACCGCCACGGCTGTCACTATAGCAGCCGTGATTCCAAAATCCCTGCGGACTCTAAGTAGCTCAACAATGGGGAATTTGTCAGGGTCCGCAGTGACTGGGATTGGGACAAAAGTTGGAATTTTCATAACCACTGCCACAGTCGAGGAACCATCCCAACATTCAGCTAAGAGACAGGTAACATTAGAACAATCCAGCATCTCTGATGAGGTGTCATTATCCAAAAGGAGTAAGAACGGGGATTGAACACAAACCGCTGCAGGGGGCAATGTGGCATTATCTAACAGAGAGTTGAACGAAACAGATGTGAGTCTATTACCTCGCTCACTCTCGTAAACAGTGCCAGAAACATTAGCCAGCCAACTTTTGGCCCCCAGCAATCGAGCCAATGCAGAAATATCAGCTGAAGCCCCCTTGTTGTTGGAAATCAGCCATTGAAACCAGGACCAACCCGCTCCTGTAGAGGAGTTGGCACTGTTGTTAAAGTTGTAAACATGCCTCTTAAGAGAGGGGGAAAAGGAGAAACCTTTAGCAACTTGACGTTTCTCCCAAGAATGATCCTGACAAGGCGTGAATGTTGGGGGGAAACCGAGATTAGGGGTACAGTAAGGAGAGGCCTTAAAATGAGTGGCATTATAAAGATTATTAGAAGAAGGAGGCACTGGGATTAGTACCTCAGAGATAATAGCCAAGGTAGTTATGTTTAAAGCAGAGCTACTTGCAGGGGTTCCTGAGCCAGATTGTTCCCCCGAGACTACTTGGCTCAATACAGCACTGAGAATGCTCCCTGAGACCTGACTGGACCGCAATGGATCCTCCCAGTTAGTCAAATTCTTGGTCTTAAGACTGATACAATGAGCGTTCCCAAGGCTAAAACAAAAAACTCCTGTGAGATTAACTTGAGACTGATTGAAAATGCTTTCCACGTCCCCTCTAGGAGAGGCACAGGGAGCAGACATCTCACATGAGGTAGAAAAAAGAGTGGGAAGGACACTAGAATTACCATGAACCGGCATCGGCATTGGCCAAGCCCGTGCCACTGCCCACCACTGCATTGGTGTCGTCTGCGTCATCGGCATCAGCACCAGAGCCAGAGCACTCAGCAGAATGAAGATCCTCATCACGGGATTGCCGTGGTAATTCTTGTTGCTGAGTAGCTGGCGCCAAGACTCTTCTTGTCAGGCGTTCAGGGACCCACAATGGTTCCGTGCGATCCTGAGGAAAAACACATACAGATCCTCGTGCCCATGTCAGCACGGGGTCAGGGCCGTTCCATTGGCCCGTAAGAACATCTTTCCACTTAACATAGCCAATCACAGAGGGCTGAGGGGACACATGTCTATCGGCCGCAGAGCGACCATGAATATCCAAATTCAAAAAATTAATGGTAAAGAGAGCTAAGGACAGGCGTTCTTTAGGAGTATGTTCAGCTCCTATTCCCCCTTTTTGTTTTTGTAAAGTTTCCTTTAAGGTGCGATGAGCACGTTCAACAATGCCTTGCCCTTGAGGATTGTAAGGCAAACCATGAGTAAGTTGTACTCCCATAGTAGAACAAAAGGACGTAAATTGTCTGCCAGTATAAGCAGGTCCATTATCAGTCTTAAGGGACGTGGGCGCACCCCACGCCACCCAGGCCTCCAGGCAATGAGTAATGACATTACGTGCCTTTTCTCCTGATAAAGCAGAAGCATGAATAATTCCGGAGAACGTGTCAACAGAAACATGGACATACTTGAGGTTACCAAAGTCAGGTATGTGTGTCACATCCATTTGCCAGACAACCAGTGGTTTCAATCCCCGTGGGTTCACTCCATAAGTAGGGGGATGAAGAAACGTGACACAATGGGGACAGTGTAATACTATCTGCCGAGCATCTGCTCTCGAAATGGAAAAATGCCTGCGCAGTGTTAAAGCGTTAACATGGAAATTTTGGTGAAATAATTTAGCCTCCTCTAAGGAGGAAGCCAAACAGATCAACTGACCTCTAGTGGCTAAGTCTGCACAGGCATTACCCTGCGATAACGGACCAGGGAGAGAGGTATGAGCCCGGATGTGCAGTGGATAAAAAGGAGCAGTGCGGCTACAGATAAGCTGTTGAAGCTGATTAAAGTAAGCAGATACATTACGGGCATCACTAATAGCTCCCACAACCTCCAAGATTTTTAGTGCTTGTACTACATAGATGGAATCCGAAATGAGATTAAAGGGAAAAGAACACTGCTTAAAAACCTCAATAACAATTTGCAGTTCTACCCACTGTGGATTTCCAGGAGCAAATTGATGCTGAACAGGGGGAGAATCATTAATTACATAAGCTCCCATTCCAGACTTGGAACCATCAGTAAAAATGTTAACAGCCCCCGGAATCGGACTGGATGAAGTTACTTTGGGGAAAATGATAGGATGTTCTTTAACAAAATGGAGTAACGGATGAGAAGGGTAATGATTATCAATGTCCCCTTGAAACGAGCAACATAAAATAGCCCAGTTATCTAGAGTAGCACACAAAACACTAAGCTGAGCTTTAGTATAGGGTATAATAAGAGAAGAAGGTGATTGTCTGAAAAATTGAATGCTTTGTTGAATCCCTTTAAGTGCTAATGCTGCAACAGCATCAGGATAATATTCTAAGGATTTTCCTGGGGATACATGTGGGTGTATCCATAGCAAAGGTCCATCTTGCCACAGTACTCCAGTAGGTTGCCGCATAGTGGCAAGCACACATAGCTGGAAAGGTTTATGACTCTGGAGCCTGCATAAAGTTGCATGTTGTATAGCTTCTTCTACTGACATAAGGGCCGCTCTAGCCTCTTTGGTGAGGCTACGAGGGGAGGTAAGATCTGGATCACCCCTAAGGGTAGCGTACAAAGGCTGTAGCATAACATTAGAAATATGTAAATATCCTCGTATCCAATTAATATCTCCCAGCAGTTTCTGAAAATCATTTAGAGTTTGGAGATCCTGAGTTCGTATGGTGATTTTTTGTGGTTGTAACTTGTCACACCCAATTGTTGCTCCCAAATATTTAATAGAGTCCCCTGTTTGAACCTTTTCAGGTGCGATGTGCAGTCCAAATTGAGCTAACAACTTCACTAGGTCTTCATAGGCCTCATGAACTGTCTGCTCTGATTTAGCAGCCAATAATACATCATCCATATAATGAATGATCTTGATGGAGGAATACTTGTGCCTGAGAGGTGCGAGTGTCTTCCCCACATACATCTGACACATCGTGGGACTATTAGCCATTCCCTGCGGCAACACTACCCACTCGTACCTTTGATCTGGCTCCTCGTGGTTACACGAGGGAAGGGTGAAGGCAAAACGCTGCGAGTCTTTAGGATGCAAAGGAATAGAAAAGAAACAGTCTTTAATGTCAATAACAATAATGTGCCAGCCTTGAGGAACAGAGGAGAGCAGAGGCAGCCCTCTTTGAATGGGCCCCATAAGTTGCATTTGAGCATTAACTGCTCGTAGATCATGCAGCAGGCGCCACTTCCCTGATTTTTTCTTAATGACAAATATGGGAGTATTCCATGGAGAAGTAGAGGGTTGGATATGACCCAAGTCAAGTTGCTCTTTAACTAGAGCATGGGCTGCTGCCAATTTAACCGAGGGAAGAGGCCACTGAGGCACCCAAACAGGCTCCTCGGTGAGCCATGTTATGGGTATTTGAGCCCCAGCGGCCCCTAGGAAAAACCCAGACCAAATCTGTCAAGCTTTTGATGACCTTGTACAGGATGCTTACGTCCCTGTAAATGTTTTCCTAGTCCTAGACCTGGCCTATACCCCATATTTTGCATAATCTGTTGGGACACTGGGGAATAGTCATTACTAAGAGTGAACCCCATGTCTTTCATCAGGTCACGGCCCCATAAAGAGATAGGTAAATCAAGCACATAAGGCTGAAAAGTACCATTATGTCCTTCCGGGTCCTTCCAGAATAGATGCCTGCAGCTGATCTGAGGAGCTTGGGCATATCCAAGTCCTCTCAGAGACTGATCAGAAGTCTGCACTGGCCATCCCTTAGACCAGTCCTTAAGTGCAATAATGCTACGGTCTGCCCCTGTATCAAGCAAGCCCACAATAGATTTACCCTCTATACTTAATTCCAAAGTAGGGCGATTGCTCATATCTAGTGACAAATAAGCACAATTCCCTCCGGTGGTACCAATCTCATTCCCTGTCCGTGACCTTAAGTCTGCAGGGAAATGATCATGTAAACTAGGCAAAATTAGTAATTGAGCAATCCGATCCCCTGGGGAGATGGACACAATGCCCCTTGGAGCTTCCACCATAACCTTTACTATCCCAACAGTATCAGGACTTATGACTCCGGGGAAAACATGAAGACCTTGTAAAATAGAGGATGCACGTCCAATTAGCAAACCTACAGTGCCAGGTGGTAGAGGCCCTTTGAACTCAGTTTCCACCAATTGAACTCCCATCTTAGGTGTTAACACGAGTCTGGAGGTGGAACAGAGGTCCAATCCCGCGGCACCTGTAGTGGCTCTCCGCGTTTCATGGGATGGCGTAGAGATGGCCATGTCTCGGGTTCGGGTGTGACATTCTCCACTGCCCCATATATTTGCGGGCCCTGTGGTCGGGGGCCCCGTCGGCCGTTTTTTGGCCCAGCTGAAATAGGCTGTCCATGGATGTCCCTCACTGATCTACACTCTCTTGCCCAATGCCTCCCCCTTTTGCATTTTGGACACAATCCCGGTGGACGAAGGCCATTGGAAGGGCCACCGTGAGGAGGTCCAGTAAAATTGCCACCGTGAGGAGGTCCAGTAAAATTGTTTAGTTTGGGACACTCACGTCTGACATGACCGGGTTGACCACAATGGAAGCACGTTCCGGTGGCAGGACCGCCCCCTTTTGCAATCCGAAGGACAGCAGCTGCAAGACCTGCATTAGTTAAAGGTCCTCCAATCTCTCTACACACCTTCATCCATGCTTCTATGCCTTTGTTCTTATAAGGAGCGATTGCTGCTTTACATTCCTTGGTGCATTGCTCAAAGACCAATTGCTTGACAAGGGGCATGGCTCTATCAGGATCCCCAAAAATCTTTCCAGCGGCATCCACCATCCTTGCTACAAAGTCTGAAAAGGGTTCTGTAGGGCCTTGTATAATCTTGGTCAAATTACCAGATACCTCTCCTCTGTTTGGAAGTGACTTCCATGCCCGAATGCAAATGTTATTAATTTGATCATATACCTCAAGAGGGAATCCTTTCTGTTGATTAGCAAATCTACCTTGCCCCAAAAGCATGTCCTTATCCCAATGAGGATGTCCTGCCGCATGGTTTTGGGCGGCTTGCTCTATAGCGCCCTCTAGCACAAATGCTCTCCAGTCCAAATATTTACCTGGAGAAACACAAGCCCGAACAAGGCTAGCCCAATCAGAGGGAGTCATACAGTATCTAGACAGACTCTCCACCTGAGTTAGTGTGAAGGCGGCATCCACCCCATAAGTGCGCACAGACTCCGCCAGGGTCTTTACAATTTTGAAATCTAAAGGCTCCTGAAATCTTCCCCTATTTTCATCCTGAAAAACTGGATAAGCAAGACCCATTTCAGCGTTAATAGCCTTCCATGTTTGAGCATGGAAAGCTCTCCCCGAAACACCCCCACCATACGGTGGTGGATCCGGAGGATCACATTTCTTGAGCCCCTGTCTATCTTTGTTTCCTTCTCCTACAGCTAAACTCCCTAGCTGGCGAGACAGCCTCCCAAGCTCCTCCTCCTCATCCTCCTCTTCCTCTGACCCACTTTCACATGGGGGTGTGCGCAGCGCACTGAGATCTGGATACAAGCGTTTCTTCCCCTGCTTCTCGCTCCGCACACTTCCATCCTCCCGAGATACCTCACCTTTTGCCGGAGACAATCGTCTCCTCCCCTGTTTCACGCTCCGCATGCTCCCGTCCCCCTGAGATACCTCACTTCCTGCCGTCTCTGATCTCTCCTCATGTAATTGTTCTAGAACTTCCTGTCCTTTAGTAAGTGCGTCATGACATCTGTCATCTGTGAGACAACTACGGACTATTTTCCAAAGGGGTATCACCCCACCCTCTAATATGCCCTGCTCAGAAGCAAAATCGATATCTTTGCCTAATTTATCCCAACTAGGTATAGTAAGACTGCCTGAATATGCAAACCACGGTGCAGCAATATCCACCTTCTGTAAAAATCTCTGTAAAGTGCTATGTTTCACTTTCAGGCCCTTGGAGCGTAACAGGCCGTCTAGGGCCAGAAGAAGTGGACTTGAAGATGTGACACCCATGACACAACAACAAAACAGACACAGAAAACAAAAAATGAAAGCACACAGAAAACAACAATGAAAGTACACAGTGCAGCTGCAATAAAATATGAGGCTCTCTCTTTCTTTGTAGAGGAGCTGATTCCGCTTTGGTTGCGGGTCCCGCTCTCCGGGACGATGGGGTCCCGCTCTCCGGGACGATGGGGTCCCGCTCTCCGGGACGATGGGGTCCCGCTCTCCGGGACGATGGGGTCCCGCTCACCGGGATGATGGGGTCCCACTCACCTGGACGATCTGGTGCACCACCCCTGACGACTGAGAGTCCTGGTTATCCCGGGTTTCGGCACCACTTGTCGCGACCCCCTTGCCCGCAAGGAAGACGCAACACCAGGAATCTTCTTTCAGCCGTTTATTCGGATCCTCGAACTTTCTTCTACTACTCCCCGGAAGCCCCTCCCAGCCTTAATAAAGTATCCCAAGGCCCAATGCAAAGCTGCCACGTGGAGCTTTCTCATAGGGTGTTAAAGAACCATGCGCCAACTCTCCCAAATAAGGAGTTGTTTGTCACAGACCACAACGAGGCCAGCGCCATCTTGTAATGGCGACCACAGTCCGCCGAAGCGGCTCACCACAGTGTACCTTGTGCCTGAAGAAATATTAGGTCATTGACTCTCTTCTACCCTTCTATTTTTTGTTTTTATTTTATTTTAGCAAAGAATTGGTTTTGCCAGCATTTTTCTCAGGAGCTGAGCATTAGCCACAGCAGGGAAGACAAACTTACAATTCTCAGGTTGCTTTTGACTTCAAGTCTGTCTAGCACTTCTAAATGTAGAGGAAAATAATTTCTTGCTGTATTTTCCATGTTTAATTCCTGCCCTTATCCTCAAGAACCCAGTGATATTCGTTTATTGGTTTTATAAGCATCTATTTAAATGTAGTTTTTGTATGAAATACTCCCAGTTGCCACAGGGTGTAGTTTGAGGATTAGAAAGTGCTGTCAGAGAAAGCTGCTAGTGGCTTCATTTTCCAAGAATGTAAGTCATTTCCTTTCTGAGATTTCAGGGAGTTGATATTACACAGCATCTAAATTTTGTGGGGACAATTTTTCGTAATATATCTGGCTTTTTGGTTTCCTTCCTAAGAGCAGTGTGTAAGTTTAAGCCAAGCAATGTTAAAAGATAAGAAATTTTTCAGCATCTAGAGCATTATAAGACTATTTTAGAAATAAATTTTACCAACCAAGACCTACAAATGATCTGCAGAATGTAGAGTGGGGGAGGGGAGATGACCAGAAAAGGGCAGAAAAACAGATGACTTTGCTTTTGTCCTTTGTAGTATAAAACCTGTAGCACTTGTCATTTTCTTTGGATTTAGTTTTGGGAAAGGTTTATGTTTAAAAGAAAATACTTCACAATATGAGACAATCATATTTGAATGCCTTTTGAGTATGTTTAGAAACATATTGGATTCATATTTCATATTAAAATGGACTTTTGGTAGGATTGTTAGATGTAAAGGGTCCCTGAGGGGATATCTCATAACAGGTTATCTTCAGAATATCTTCTTCAGAAAGCAGACTGGCTATAATATGAACTAACCCACCCTGCCATATTCCCCTTTGAATTGCTTGTAAGAATCCCTGAGATTTGATATTGATAGGACACAGAAATCAGCAGTTGTTTCAGTGATCAAAACATTTTAGGGGACAGAAAATCTTTCTCTATATCCAGTCCCTCCTTTTGGTGGGTATCAGGAGTAAGTACACAATTTGAACTTGCAAATTTAAGATGCCACTGGTTCTACAGGAAAATGCCTGAAAACAACATGGGCTATGATATAGACACTGCTTTTGAAAACAAATTCCAGTGTGCCAGGTAACAGTTTTTAGTTCCAAGTTTATTAAAACTATCATTAGACTGGGCTAGCTGAATTAGGGGTGAATTACAGCTTTTTCTAGATTCTGGATCCTGTTTCCACCTTTAACTATGTTTATAAAGCTTTTGGATTTCAGAACTCAGGACATAATAGACTGTGTACCCTTTTGTGGCAGATACTTGGAATGAGAGTTTCAAACAGAATTGTTTTGACTGAGCTGTCAGTTTTAGAGTTTAATGTCAATGAATCCTGTCTCACAACTAACTTTTTTGATAAAGGACTTCTTTTTGTGGTTTTCAAATTGAATATTGAACATTTTAATTTCTAAAGATGTGTTTGTTTTTTTTTTTTTTCTATAAAACCTGCAAACAACTATTTTATTACATGGAAGCCAGTACCAAGAAAAGATTAATTCAAATCACATGTAAAAATGTATGTGAATTTTAAATTTCGATGATCTCAACAAGTTTTATTTTTGTTGATGAGGCTGTCTGGATCCCAGATGGCACTCACAAATTATTCCTTAGGTTGTATTCTGAACTGATAACCAAATTCATGGGCATTCTCTAAAACCATTTTACCATGGTTTTAAATCTTTAAAAGGTAGAAAGTGGAGATGATTTTTTTTCTATTATTCATTAATACATACTTCATAATACTCTAGTTTGGAACATGAAGCCTCTTTCTCAAGTGGGAAAATTAATTATTTAATGTTTTGTATTTTTATAGGCAAGGTATAGAGACTTTTTTTTCATTTGTGCAATTTCAACTTTTTTTTTTTTTTTACAGAAAAAAAAAGTTTTAGTCTTCAATGGAATTCTGCTGCAATACAGCTCGTAGTTTCGGGTGAAGCAATTGGTTCTTGTATGAAGGCCCTCAATCCTCTATGGCCTTCTTACCCTTGAAAACAAACAACAATATCTATCCCTAACATTGGAATGTTAAATGGTATTTTTTTAAATATCTATCCCTAACATTGGAATGTTAAATGGTATTTTGGCATACTTCAGTTACATATTTTTAGAAAGTCTTTGTATGGGAGAATATATATATATATATATATATATATATATATATATATATATTACATATTTTGAGAGTTTGCTACTTTGTGATTGTGTTTAAAAGAGAAGGAGAAATAGGAGAAATGTAGGGAAGGAATTTATGATAATGGAATTTTAGTTAAAATATATCCTTCCTAAACCTAAGCAAGAAAAATAGTATTTTGGCCTCTGTGGTTAAGCTTCAATGTAGGGGGTAGTCTTTTTAAATTGTACCTTATCCTGGGGTACAGACTTGGGAGGAGTCTATAAAAATAAGTAAAATAAAGTTAAAGAGATAATTTGAGATTAAGGAGGAAGTAGAATACTGGGCATTGGGTTGAAAGGAAAATTTAAACTTAGAAGGATATGTATTTAAAACAAGGCTGAATGAGGGAGAACTTTTAATTTAGATGTGGGAATTAAAGATTGAGATCTTTAATTGATTGAGGAAAAAGGACTGAATGATTGGAATTGAGTTACCTATAAGCATGGAATATGTCTCTGGTTGATATTTGCCTTGGAAACCTTGTCTGTCTCAGTGTTGTGTTGAATCACTACTTTGATGTTAAATAATGTACAGAGACTGGGTGTTTATTTCTGTCCCCTACCTCTACCAAAAGCCAGTTTCTGTTTCAAAGATTGGGAGCATATTTTGTCTAAGAACTAATGATGAAATAAATAAAAAAAATTTAATTAGTTCCCCAGCATTTGGGGAAGCTGTCAATGCCTCCCTCCTATGCCCTGGGACCACAGGGACTCTACAGCAGTAACAGAAGAAGTTATTATAAAGTTTTGCGTAAAAATGAGCAAACTGTATTTCTCAGTATCTTATGTAATTTAGTGTATAGTTATTTCTGATGCAAGTTTGTATACTATCACTTTTTATATGAATCATATTGAGCAATCATGCAGCATACCATATTGATCAAAGAAGGACTACAGAACATTGAGAATGACAAAGAATTAATTGATATGACAATTGATCCTATTACCTTATCAAGATAAAGATCTTCTAAACAAATTCCCAGATGAACCCACTGTAGACCTAAGGAGAAGGCAGTGCTTTTCTGAACATTCCTTTGAGTTTTATAGCATTTTCTTGAATGTCTTTCCCCACCTGTGGCCTTACAGCAGAGTTCAATCTCTACAGCAGAAAACTTGGTGGTGATTGGGTCATTACTGAGGTCCTGGAATTAATGTGGTAATAGTTGGGATGATTTATAGACCCTTAGTATTCCAGGTATTTTCAGATGTTTTCCTATTTTTTTCTTTTAATTTTATATAAAACAACACCTTATATTAATTGATAGCCACTGTTTTTTTTTTTATTGGTTGTTCACAACATTACAAAGCTCTTGACATATCATATTTCATACATTAGATTGAAGTGGGTTATGAACCCCCAGATAGCCACTGTTTTATGTGAGAGAAAAATTTACTGTAAGAATAAATTCTGGAAGAAGATTTTAAGAAGTGAATTGAAGATGCATGATTAGCTTTCTAGGTGGTTCTCTTTCTGGTCACATAAAATGATACATAATGAATTTTCTCCCCACAGGGAGCAAGCACTTGTGGTATATCATTTCAGTAGATTATTATTATTTCTTCCTCCTCCTCCTCCTCGTCGTCTCCTCCTCCTCCTCCTCCTCCTCCTCCTCCTCCTCCTCCTCCTCCTTCTTCTTCTTCTTCTTCTTCTTCTTCTTCTTCTTCTTCTTCTTGTTTTTCTTCTTCCTCTTCCTCTTTGTGAGGGGGGTATTCCTTATTTTATTTCTTCAAATTTGTTTTTAAATTATTACATATAGCCAGAAAAATCCACAAGTCAGAAGCATACAGCACAAAGTAATCACATTTGGGAAATTAGCATCCAAGTCCATAAACAAAAAACCTCACTGCTCACTATATGGTCATAATCCTTGTCCCAAGGTTTACTACTATTCTGACTGCGAATGTCATAGGTTAGTCTGTTGTTGGACTGAATTTAAATTCAATCAAACATAAGATGTCATTTTTTGGTGTCTTCTTTAGCTAAATATAATGCCATGTAATATGTCCAAATTGATAAAAATAGCAACAATTCTTTTTTTATTTGTGTGGGTGAATATACCCAATTTATTTATCCATTCAGGTTATGAACATTTGGTGAGTTTGGGGCTAAAATTGTTAGGTAACCTTTTGATAGCTCATAAAGTTAACCCTTTAGGTTGGAACAAGACCACAGTCTTACAATTAACAAAATAACTTCCAATTTTTTTTCAGAATAGTCCATTCTTAAAAAAAAAAGTAAAAAGCTGCAAAGAAGATTCATTTTTTTGCATTCTTCCTGTGTTTATGCTTCTCACCTCTACAAATTTCTTTGCTTTATTACCCCCTCCAAATGAAGTTATCTTTTCTTCTGTACCCATGAAAATATCCAGTCTTTGCCAAAAATAGTAGTGAAATTCTGATGTTAAAGTCTGTGGTGGTCCCCAGAAAGCTCTTGGTATAAAACATAGGATTATGATTTCACAGAGAGATCTAATAAAAGGAAACAAAGTGCTTGCAAACAAGGACTATTTGTACAGATATTTTATTTCATGTTTACCTCAAGAATAAAGGAAATTTCATGATTCAAGAAAAGGGTCAGCGTTTTAGCTTAGACTCATTAAAAGGTAAAAATAGTATAAAATTATAAATGTTTTATAACTTTGTAGTAAATATATCTTGTTTGGATGAGATACTCCTTACAATAGCAGAATTTAGCATGTGTAATGTTAGACTTTTTTTTTCTTTTAAACATTCTTGTTAGAGATCCACTTTGATAAGTTGCTCAATGAGTTATAATGCTATATTACATTTTAAACACAGAAGAGAGGCAAGAAAGTAGAATGTTAACAAACAGATCTTTGAGATTTTTCTTCTGAGGTCCAAATCCAGTTCTGTTATTCTCAATTATTACGCAACTTTGGAAAACTTACTTCAACTCTCTGAAACTTTTTCTTCATCTGTAAAACCATTGGTAATAATGGTAACTCTCCCACACAGTTGTTTCAATTATTAAATAAAATGTTGCACATAAAACAACTCGCTTGCTCTTTGCCATATAGTAAAAAGTGAATAAATGTTGGCTATTATTACATAAGACCAAAAGAAATTATATATAAAGATTTGTGTATTGAGAGAGAGAGAGAGAGAGAGAGAGAGAGAGAGAGAGAGAGAGAGAGAGAGAGAGACTGTTGAGTCTCTCTCTTTAAGGAAAAAATGGCATTCATTGTGAGTCCAAGTAAGCTGATCCCAGATTTTCTCATTTTGCAAAAAAACTCCATAGACTTGACAATAAATAAATCTATCAGGACTCTTACTAATTCACTAAAATGCACCCTGCTTCTCTTTGCCCTAATTAAACATGGGAGACCTTGAGACTTCCTGCTTCCTGTGATCCCTTTTCCTTGGACAAATGGAGATGAGGTGTGGAGTCCTTACTTTTCTTCTTTGCAGTACCCTGAACCTCTACCTTATTCTCAGGCTTTGACACCTTTGGGGGCCTCCACTTGCATAGAGATTCAGATATATATTTAAACATTCAAATAAAGATATTTTATTATCAGGCTATGATGATATCTATTTTGTTCTGTTAGATCCCACCAGTTGAGTAAATCCCTCAATAATAAAATAGTCTACATACGGTCAGCAGTATTCCAATAGGAAGCCTTTATTACTGTCCAGGGCTCACTCAAGAACAAAGAGCAGCCCTACTGATGTTAGGTCAGGGTTCAAAAAAAATTTACAGGATGAATTATATTTTCAAATTAAATTAAGTTTTACACTGTAACAAATTGTGTAGATAAAATGTGAATCAACAGACTCCTGATTAAAGTAGATAATATATCTTCATTATATGTCAAAACAAGTCCAGTATTTAAGCCTTAGGAAATAAGACACCATTTAAGATGGGGTGATTATCACAGCTCTCTTTCTGTTTGAAATCCCAATTCTGTTTTTGTATGAACCTGAAAAAAACCGGTATGGTTATATGTTTCTCTAATTTCAGTGACTCAGGAGATTGAGGCAGGGAGATTTCACATTCAAGGCCAGCTTCAGCAACTAAGTACCAAAGCAAACAAACAAAAAAAAATGACTGTGTTGGGCAAGGTGCACACAACTGTAATCCCAGAAGGATGGGATAATGAGGCAGGAAGATGGTAAATTCAAAGTCACCCTCAGCCAAAGTGAGACCCTAGACAACTCAGTGAGACTCTGTCTCTAAGTATAATACAAAATAAGGCTGGGGATGTGGCCCAGGGTCAAGTGCCCCTGGCTTCAATCCCTGGTAAAAATAAAATAAAATAAAATGGAGCTGGAGGTGTGACTTTGTGCTTAGATGCCCCTGGGTACAATCTCTGATACAAAACAAAAAAAGTTCTGCATTTTTGAATAAGTATCACTATCTAACATCCAAGAGAATATGAGAATATTGATAACTCATGTAGCCTAGAAAAGGTTAGTTTTGGCTTTGAGATAAGGTAGCGTTGACCCTGAATTCCAATAAAGTTACCTAGTAGTTGTGAGACTTAGCAAATATTCTTTCACACTGAACACCTATGTAAACCTCATCTATTAGGAAAGGCATAATAATCATAAGTGCCAACATGTAACAATTCTGCAGCTTGATCTATATACAGAAAGTTGATGATATGTTTTTACTCCTACTCTAGAAAAATGTAGAATGTGTTTCCGAAACTTTAAATAAATGGTCTCTTATTATTTTTATGGATTACATAATGCTGTGTCTATGAAAAAGTATTAGTCAGGTATCTGTTCTAGAAACATTTTTAATGCTTTTGTTTTTGCTTTCAGAACACTGTTACCTCCCTGAGAACAAGCCCACAATATTTTTTTAATCATGAGTTATCTGGGGAAAGAAAATCAGGGTGTTTTATTGGCAGCCAGATCACACTCTAAAGTTCAGTGTACTTACCAACCATCAGCTAATCATATGCAGCAAAGATTCCAGGTGAACCAAGCCTAATTTGATGGATGCCCCAAATATAAGCTAATAAGTTTTAGAGTGAGTTAACTAGTGAAAGATAATTAATTTACTCACTATAGGCTGGATGCCAGGATTCAATCACATGATATGCAGAGGTTGTATGAAAAACAGCAGTCATCTTATTGATAGTGATTTATTTTTTCTTCCTTAAAATTTTGTTGACTCTCTTAATAAACTTTATTGAACTGTAGAAAAATATTTATAGATATATATGCCTCTAATTATGCAAACATTCTCCAGTACCTAATAAATTTGGTATGAATATTAGTAAAGTTATAAAAAAATATCTAAATCCTGCCTCTAGGGTCAAGGTAAAATTGCAAATAAGTTTCTCTTTAATGTATTTATACTGTAGAATCTGGGCTACTGGAAAATCTGAAGACCTGGCACCATCCACCTCCTGGGCTACCAATTCTTTATGTTTACCATGTGATACCTGAAATGGGAATGAATCTGCTCTTAGAATCTAGTGAAAAACAATGCCCACATTTGTACAGTTCTGGGTTGGAGCTGCCAGCGATCTCAATGTGCACTGTCTCTCCTGTTCTTTGGCCCTATTGAGAATTTGTCCAGGAAGTGTATTCCATCACCTAGGACATAAAAATGAGTGGTTCAGGTCTTTCATCTTGCTGATGTCAATAAATTCATAACTCTTAAACATGAAATTTTTTAAAAAGTATTTATTTATTTATTTTAGTTTTCGGCGGACACAACATCTTTGTTTGTATGTGGTGCTGAGGATCGAACCCGGGCTGCATGCATGCAAGGCGAGCACGCTACCAATTGAGCCACATCCCAGCCCTTAAACATAAAATTTTAAAGCATTAAACTGAGATATGCCTGAGACTTCAGGTAAATAGTGAATATTAAGATGGATTTCCAAAAGTACATGTATGTATTAATAAATTGATAATGTCAAGTCATGATAATTTATTGAATATAGTGTTTTTAGTTATAATTTGTTTAAGCTCTTATTTTCTTCTTTCCTCCACCTCCTCCTTTTTTCATTTAAGGACAGGGTCTTTCTGAGTTTCTTATTGCCTTACTTTTTGCTGAAGGTAACATTGAACTCACAGTTATCCTCACTCCACCTCCTGAGTCACTTGGATTACAGGTGTATGTAACTGTGCCTGACTTTTGTTTTTGATTTTTAATGTGAATAGTAAAAACTTTAAAATTATACTTGTGAGTCTTCTTTTAGGGGTGAGAGATATGGGGATATTGAAGCCTCAGGAAATTGCTAATGAGTTTAAACCTCAAGCTATTTTTCATAAGATCAGAGAACAGAAAAGTTAAATAAAAATTTAAAGTAACTGAAATCATTTCCATAAATAAAAATATAAACATATTTATTCACAAATTGCTTTAACCTTAAATACAGTGATAAGTGTAAATGCACTTCTGTCTGGGTTAGGTCCTACTATTGGGAGGAAATTTTGCCTCAAAGTAACTCCATCCCAAGATACTTAATGCAATTCACAACCACTCAAAAAAATAAGAAGGATAGGGGGATTCCAGGTTTCTGAAGCACACCTGTAATATAAGTTATTTGAAAAGGCATCACAGGAAAAATTTATTCCCTCTCTGAAGACATATATATATATATATATATATATATATATATATATATATATATATATATATTGTTTATGGGATTTTGTAATGAGGGTGCACAAGTCTAATACACAGTTCTTTTATTTGTTGCTGCAGATGGATATAATATCATTATTAGTTTGTTTCTTTGTTGTTTGTTTAATGTGGTGCTGGGTGTTCAACCCAGTACCTCACACATACTAGAAAAGCACTCTACCACTTAACCACAACCCCAGTCCCCACAGTCCTTCACTTTCTCTTTTTTTTGTATGTGTATGTGGTGCAGGAAATTGTATCCATGGCCTTATATAACCAAAACAAGCACTCTACTAACTAAGCTGTATCCCCAACTCTGATCCTTAATCTTTCATCAATGAAAATGGGGAAGTGCCTGAAGCCTTTTCCAACCAGTCTCTTATGTGAAAATTCTCCAATCCTCACGCAGCCAGTGATGAGGGGGTGGGATTCCACAATCTTCTGTTCACTTGGTTTCTGGAACCCACCATTCTTTTAATCTTTTTGTAGGCTTTCTGTTCTGGATCAGGAGCCCAGGTTTCTTTGCTACACAGAAGCTGAAAACAAATCTCAGGGTAAACGCTGAGAATACTAAAAGCCAGGAAATGGTAAGTTTGTTTGTTATCCTGAGACTGGGTATAAAGGTTGTTTGAAGCTGGTGGAAGTGGCAATGGCAGAAACTGGAAATTGTGGCTAGGAACTCCCCATGGTTCTCTCCAGTGTCTGGGGCCAGAGGGACTCTCTTTAGCAGCTCAGACTTCCCCCTCTGACTAGTCTAGTGAAGCTTAGATAAGCATTTGAAAACCAGATAATTTTGTTCCATCATTGAATGGAGTTTTCAGCTTCTTTCTGAAGCCCTTTGTGGGCATCCATGTGCCACAAGTCCAGCATGTTCTCAGATTATTATCCCAGTGGTGAAGACTGGAATAATTATCAGGAGAGAACCCCAACTCCATTTGTTGTATTCATGCATGAGAGAGACTGTAGATTTTAGGGCTTGTTACTCATGTTTTTTTTTTTTTTTTTTTGGTACCACAAGTGAAACCCAGAGGTGTTTTTCCACTGATTTACATCCCCAGCCATTTTTTGTATTTTTATTACAAACAGGGTCCCTTTTATTTTTTTAGGTCCTTACTAAATTGTTGATGATGGCTTTTAACTCATGCTCCTCATGACTCCAGAGCTTTTTAAATGAAAAGGAAGCTTTATCTCAAATCCAAAACAAAAATTTGAAATCCAGAACTTCAGCTTAAGTCTTCTTAGGTCTGAGAATATACCCCTAGTTTTCAAGCTCTTTCTTCACATATCTCTTTGTAATGTTTATCTCTGTTCACAGTGCATAAGTATAAAATAGAATAGATAGTAAAATGACCCTGTAATAAGGAGAATAGGCTTCTTTGTACCACACCTCAAGGCTAACTAGAAGATATATTAATGAGCACCATTAAGGCCTATTTCAAATGTAAAAACCCTTGAAACCCATTTAGCAGTATACCTCCAATAAAGTACTTTGTTCCTGGGGTGATTCCAGAAAGAATGAAAGTGAATCCATATGCTTTTCTTAAGACTATATTTGGCCTAAAACCATCTGTAAACTTCTAAGATGGCACACCAAAATGAGTTTTTCTAGTATCATTCCCTTTTCCACATGGTGGGAGTTCTATTTCTTCTTGGTTAAATAAATAAATTTATTTTTCAAAATTTCTGAGACAAGCATCCAGATACAATTGGCAAAGTTAGAAATTTTGTTTCATCTCAAAACTCCACTTTCAACATAATCAATGATTATTTTCCAATGTTTCATAAAAAGTCACAGATTTCCCTTACTATAATATTAAAGGATTATTTTCTTCTGCATCAGGCTATCTGTTAGTTTGGATCAGCAATCAAACAATATCCAGTATTCAAAAAATAAACTGCAACTACAATTATATTAATGATAGAAAAAATTTATGATGATTCCAAAAAAGCAGTGTTTAATTGCATTTATTTATATACTTCAGCAACATATCTATGAAAAATATGTTAATGAGCCACGTCTCTGGTCTACTTAAGACCAAAATTTTGGTTCCAGTTACCCATATTTCTATTTAATCTGTGAATCATTCAGAAATGATTAGGCACACATCCTCTTTGTAAGAAAAATGTCAATAATGAATAAAAAATGGATTAATCTGTTATGCTCGAATTCAGGACCCCCAAAAGACCACCAGAGACCCAAGATCCATGTAAGCAGCAAAGAGGTGTTTATTGCGAGCTAGCTCGGTCCTCCGTGCGCACACACAGCAACTGGTGATGCTAAGAGGCCCCAAGCCCAGAGTGTGCAGCAGTTTTATATATTCTTTGGAGAGGGCAGGGACTTCACATACATCATAGCATTTCTTAGCAAATCATCACACACCACGGGAAAATCAAATAACAACTCTAAAACATGATTAGCACATTCACTGGTGGGAACAAGTTGGGTAGGGGTGATTGGTCAGTACAAAAGGGGTATTCATTTGAACTAATTGGTTTAAGCCAAGAGGGGTGTATGTGCTGAACTACATGGTTTCCCAACATGTAATCAACCACCATAAACTACTGGGAGGGTCATCTGGCATCCCACCTAACCTGACCTAGTCAGGGACACCTGGCACAGCAGATCTCTCCTGTTATTTGTAGATAAACAATTTAGCAGGGTGGGAATGTGCCTAGGAGTGCTTTGTGGGTTTTTCCAAGGACAAAGATGATGTCCCTTACTTGGACAGGCTTTGCTCTGAGGTAGAGGCTAGTTTTTCAAATCCAGGTGATGCTAAGGAATTATCTACTGTATCTTTTACTAGCAACCTATTCTATCCACAGAATTTTTAAATTTGCATTTTGAATATTTTGTATATTTAGCTAGATCAACCTATTTTTTTAGGAACATGTTTCACTATAGAACATGAGGAAAGTTCTGATGTAATCACACCTTCAAGGGAGACATAGTTGAATCTTACAGTAAACTGATATTTAACATTAATTTGTAATACAGTTGATGAAATAGAAGGTGTTTTTTTTAAGAAAATATAAACTAAGATTGGGTTGATTCATCAAGTAAAAATGTACGTATGTGGAGGAAAAGTGATTAGGCATTTTGAAGTATAGGATACAACCAAAAAAAGTGATTTCTAATATCTCTTTGAGCTCTTGTGATTCAAGGAACTCTTAAAAAGATTATTATGAACTTTTCAAGATTTCAAGGTCTTACTGATCAGTGAAACACTCCATTTTTGAAACTAGAAAAATAAAAATTTAAAATAGAAGATGATAGAAGGAACAATGAAAAGCATGATTAAAAATAACATTTACAATTTTTAAAACACCTGAAGTGAGAAATTTAATGTGGGAAGGAAGAAAGGAGAGAAGAGACTGAGGGAGAGCATAAGCACTAGTTTAGCACAACTGTCCACATACCCTAGACTCAGCTTGCCACTCCATCCATCATTCTCCTCATGTTTGGTTCTTAAACTTTTGTGCTCAAAAATAGAGTATTTGAACTTTTTGCAATTGTAATCAAGCCCGTGCACTTTCCATGATAAGAAAGAGTGTCTAGAGAGGTAGGTTATTAGAATTGAGTTCAGAACTTTCCTACAGTCAACTCCAAGTTTAGAAATGCCACTTTTCAGGCTACAGTCACTTCCTGGTGAATCAGGTTTAAAGGCGCAGAAACAGTAGCATAGTCACTCATCACTTGTTATTTTACAGCTCCTATTTTATTCAAGATTAACTGAGTAACAACCCAAATTTTAATATTCTCCACATTCAAAATACATCATCTCTTTGTGCTTCAGTTTCCTCGTGTGCAGAAAAGAAATAGTAGTAAGTCCAACATCATAGGGTTAGAGAAAAGCCAAATGTATTTTTACAAATCTCTTAGAATACTGTGCTGAAATTAGCTGGCAGAGTCATTGGAGCTGTCATCATGTAATGACTTCCTTTTTCTGTGATTTTATATTTATTCAGTTATTCTGGACATTTCCAGCCCCTACTGGGCTATCAAGGTGGTGGGAAGTCATCCACCTCTCAAGCACACCTTAGTGTGACTAATACCAAAGTCATGCTAGGGCTGGGGCTCTGGTCCATGTTGCTCCTTGCCATAAAGATTACCATGAATGATGATAGTCCTTGTAATCTTCAGCTCAGAGTCTACCATAAAAACCCTAGCCACTCTGCATTTGGTGGCATTATGGAAAACCAGGAGGAAACCTTAGCACTTGGACCATTCTGGGAGGAATTTTGCAATCTAATCTAAAAGGGCAGAACATTCTGTCAAATACAATCTGAACTAGGACCCATTCCCCAGGAGGAAACTGCCCAAGTTGCCTGGTCAGGGTGTTGATAGCATGACCTCCTTCCTCTTGGCCCTTTCTCAGGGTGTGAATGAGCATGTAGGAGGGGGGGGAGAGAGAGAGAGAGAGAGAGAGAGAGAGAGAGAGAGAGAGAGAGAGAGAGAGATATTAAATATGAAGACAACAGAATCAGGCCATATCCCAGGACTGACTCACCTGCTTTATTTTCTCCCTCCTGGACAACATTTGAAAAGGTACAACCCTGAAACACATAGTACCAGGGTAACACAAGAAAATCCATGTAGTGAGTCTGTCCCAATAAAAAGGACATTTCTGTGACACTGAGCCCAGTGTATTCCTGCTTTATTTATAGGAACTGTTTGTTTAGTTTGAGTCTGGTCTCTAAGAATAGGAAATGAACCCATCCTGGGAACAAGCCAGAGTCTACATCTCAGAGATGACCCTTTAATCCCTCTGCCAATTCTTCTGGTTTTGAAAGGAGAAGGGTTCAAGGCTGAGTCACTTGGGTTGTTGGTAGGGGTGGCTCTGACACTAGGCATGTTTGGATGCTGCTGGTTTCTCAGTATGGTTTGGGGGGCTTGATTTTAAATTCCTGATGGAATAGCAGATATGTGACCCCTTTGTCTCTCCCAAAAAGCCACAAAAAATCCCTTGAGCCCTTGGTTGGTGAAACATCAGTTGCAAGGAGACCCCATTAGGATTCAGATGCCCCCAGGAAGAAGGGTGTGGCTATGGAGAAATCCCTTTCTCTCCAGTATCTTCCTAACCTGGAGGCAGAGACTGGAGCCAGGTTTTCTCTCAAAGTACAATACATTTTCTGGGTGTTTGCTTGTTGAGTTTTTCAAGGGTATGTGATAAAGACCAGGATTCTTGACCCACTTAAATTTTAAATATCTAACCCAGAACTTGTTGCACTAAAGTCCAAAGGTGCAGCCTCTCCAGAGAACGAGTTTAGATTGTGCTTGAAGCTGCTCCCTTTGCTGGCATGTTGGGTTAGTGAGCCTGAGAACCAGACCTACTGAGCCTAAAGGAAGGAACTTGGGTGAAACTGTTGGGCTTGGTAAAGCTTGCCTCCATGCTCCCTCTCTGGGAAGGAAAATAATAGTGTCAATTTATTTACTTTCTCTCCTGTTACCTGTTGACCCTCTCTTCTATGCCAGACAGTACTCTAGGGCCAGGTGATGACTAGGTGTCAGGTATGATTAACAATGAAAAAATTCAGCCTCTGACCCTGAGCTGAAAGCATTTGCAAGGCCATCTGTGTGTTAGGTGCCAGGCTGGAACACAAGTAACAACTAAAAAGAGCTGTCCCTGTCCTTAAGAAGTCTGGAGTCCAGTGAGGAAGATGAATATTAATCAAATAATTGCATAAATAAAGATATTATCACTAATAATGGAGAGTTGTGTACAGAAAAGGTCAAGGTGCCCTGAAAGAGTAGAGAGATGAATGGGCCTGGATGAAGGGACAGAGAAGGACCACACACATCAGATGGTGTGTTGTCTATTGAGCATAGAGATGACTGATGGCTGTAGGTAGGTGGCATATTTTTGAGTTTTCATGAGCAGCACTGGGACACCCATACCCTCAGCCAATTGTCCTGAGGATGATTACAAGCAATAAAGTCTCATGTAGAGTTTGTGTCCACAGAGAGGTTGGGGATTCCACCGGGCGATTGGCACATGGAGGCTTTGGCCTTGACCTGTGGGTCTGCAATAGATGTGGTTAAATATCTTTTTTCTTATAGTGCGCTCATCTCAGTTGCCTCATTGAGTGAAGGTGTAAACAATGTCATGCTCACATGTCATTTTCTGCCTTTTACTGGTGCATGGTGGTCCTGCCACTGTACTCAGAAATCTGCATAGAAAGATGGTCCCATGTTCCCTTCTGCAGTTTCATGCCTTCAGATACTCTCACGCAATGGCTTTGTTAGGAGAATTCCTCAAACAGGCACTCAGGACCTGCCAATATGGTACAATCTAGAGCAAATCCCTACAGCAGAGAGCTTCCACACCTTCATTTGAAAAATTTGACTATTTTATCTCTTTTATGCCCAGCATTTTCACAGGCACCCAATTAAAGGAAAGAAAAGCATCAGAAATGGACCCACCCTAAAAAGTTCATGAGACAATTCAAAAGAAATTTTCACTCATTTATACAACAAGTAATGAGAACCTACAATGTACCAGACATAGAAGCAGATTTGGAGGCCATACTCAGTTGCAGCTAAGCACAATCCCTGCTTCAATGTGCAGGTAATCTAGAGGAGGGAAAGAGAGACTCAAACCATTGATGCACATGGCAATTTCAAGTGTCTTACCTGCTTGGCTAATCTAAGAGCTATTGGAGGTCATGACATTTAAACAGAGCCCTGAATGTGTCCAGAGCATTCTGGACAAAAAGAGCACTTGGAGGGTTCTGAGGCTCTATAGCAATTGGCTCATTTAAGGAATAAGGAGCAGCAAGTGTAGCTAAATATGAGCAAGGGGGCAAGTGGTCGGTTGGCCAGCAGGTACAGTGTGGATTTTATTTTGAATGCAGAATTTTTTTCACAGGCAAACATGTTTCACTTCAGCCAGAACCTACCTGTCAATCTGGGGGAGATTCTGTAGACCAGTAAAATTTTGAAAGGGACAGACTTGGGATTCTTAGTACAAAGAACCCTAAATAAACAGACATTTGGAAAGGAAAGATGTCAATATTAGCCTATTTTGGGGTAAGAAAGAACAGTGCCTCCTTTCTAGGAAGCTTTCCTGGACCTGAGAGGATGAAAGTAAAATGTGAACCAACCACAGGACAGGCTCATGCTTGTAGCTCGGCACCTGTTTCCTACCTTCTGGATTCAACACCCCACATATCCTCCATGAAATTATTGCTTCCCTGTTTTGGGGAATATGGTTTGGCTCTTCCTACTCAGAAGTGTTTTTCACCTCCTACACCCACATCAAAGTGACTGGCTCAGGGATAGCACAGAACTCAATCAGAGGCAATGAAACCCAAGAAGAGATTGCCAACAGCCTGCTGGCAAAACACACTTCCTGTCTTTCCCTGGGAGCCTTCAAAATGAAGATGTGAAATTTAGAATCACTGCAGCTATTTGTGACCAAGAGGAAGATTCCAGATGTGTTAGGGGATGTGGAGAAGCACAGTGTGACTCCCAAGGATAAAGCCAGTCACACAAAAGGCAGGGTGAAAGATAGAGAACTCAAAGTCCTTGTCACTGTACTGAGGTCCAGGATCAAACCTTACCTGCAGCCTGGGGAATCCTGGATATTTTAGTAGCCTTGGCCAGTTCAATGTTCTTTGTTATAAAAACCAGTTTTAGTTGGGTATTCATGTCTTGAAACATAAAAAGCCCATGTGACAAACCTTGCAGTAGGTTCCCAATAGTGCAGAGGGTCTCTGTGCATCCTTGATACTTTGGAGGAAGTAAACCAACCCCCCCAAAACAAATAAAAGGTCTCTTCTCCCATTTCTCTCTTTCAATGTTTCCAGCCTTCCATCACCATACCACTCACTTTTACTCTCATGGAAAAGCAGAGGAAGCAGAGGAGGAGAGGAAGCCTGTTTCCAGGTACATCACCACACTGTGGGGAGCAGGGATAAAGCATTGGTGAGGCAGCTCCAAGCCTGACATTTCAGTATAGAGATAACAGGGTAAAAATAAACTCCCAAGTTCTGTACCTGGCACTTGCTTCTGTGCTTCAAAGTTCTTATCTCTCTCTGCTTTGGGGACAGAAATGTTCTTTTCAGGTCACCACTTGGACGTCCTCATCCCAGCCCTGGGCAGAGAGGAGGAGGTGTGGGTCATTGTCTCCCATCTGTCCACACCTGCCAATTCACCTCTGGGGAGTCAAGTGACACCCCCCTTCCTGCAGCCCCTCTTCTTATTTTTCAAATCACCATCCATAGGATGCTCCAACCACATGATGGGTGGGCAAGCCTGGGCTGAAGTCTCCACCTTCAGAGGGTGTCAGAAAAATGAAATGATTTGTCCAAAGTCACACAGCTAATTTGTACTTACTGTATTCTGGTCTCATACCTGGGCCTTTTCTGCCTGTCTCTGAGCAGGGACAAAAAGAACGTGATTTTTTTCTGCAGAGTCCACAGACAGCCAAGTAAGCTGGGTACCAGGCTGCTACTATGGGTAGCCTTAACATCATCTGGGATATAAGCATCCTGTGTGCTACCTGAGAGCCACACCCCTCACAGTTGCACACTTTGTTAGAGCTTTGTGTTCACCAGGAAGCAGTCTACTTGTTTAACACCAAAGAACACTAGGGACAAGTCAGTATCAGGGACACAGTCCCAACTGCTGCTGAAGTGCAAAGAGGGTCCTTGAGCCTCAGGTTTCTCATCTATACCATGTTGGTAAAAATAGATCTGCATTGTAGGATTGTTTCAGGGCCTACATGAATAAGTCATCACATGCCTGGCACTTAGCCTGTGCCTGTGATATGATCATCTAATATTCGGAGCTTTTCATTACAATTGTAGCTCTTCCTATGACTGTGTTCATGTATAGTGGCAATGCCACTTGCCCATGTCAGTTGATCATGCCCTCTGAGTTCTTTGTCTTTCAGTGGCCAAAGATTTGCTTTGAGCCATTTCAACTGGCACTTGCTTCTCTGCTTCACAGTTAAGACTTCTGTGGTTGCCAGTGACCAGAAAAGTGATCCTAGCTGGATGACATGAAAAAGGAATTTATTGGCTCAGTGGATAAGTCTAAAGGTGTCCAAGTGTATATCCTAGCTTTAGACACAGCTGGATCAAGGGATGGCAATGATTCCATCAGGATTGGTGTTCTTTATCCTGGTTTCTCAGCTTGATTCTGTTGCTTTTTCCTCCCTCCCCAAGGTGGCAGAAATTACTGCAGGGGCATCTCATCTTCTTGGTTTCAAAGTCAGTGGGAAAGAGCCAGTCCTGGCATTCTCATAAAATCTCATTGCCCATCCCTGAAACCACCCATTGTTGTGGATGTAACAGAATGCTCAGAAAGAAACAGGTTCTAGATTTGAGGTGGGTGGGCAACTCCACTAAAACCCCAGATGTGAAAGGAGTAAACAGGTTGCCCAGAGACTAATCAGGCACAGCTACCAAAAAAAAAAGTCTTCTGCAACCACCCACTCTCTGGACATGTGCCCCAGAGTGGTCATTTGTCCTGAAATCCCAGGGAGCAAAAGGGGCTACAATGAAGCTGTGAAGCCAGGCCAACCATCTCTGAAAAAAAATGAAAAATTGTGATCTAAAAATGCCTCAGTGCCAGCCACTGACCACCTGGACCAGCTCGCTTCAAAGAGAATTCTTGCCTGAACCTGACTTGTGTGAATGTCTAGAGCGTTCGGGTCCCTGGGTAAGGGTCGCGAAATAACCAGGACACAGGGGATGCAGAGCCAAGGCAGCAATTGCAACTGCATGCTGAGATTTATTTGCAAGTTCCTTTTATATTCTTCTTCTAACAAAGCAAGCAATTAACACTTTACCCACATTGCCCAAATATCATGCCTCAGCAGGTACACAGAGCTAAATTCAGATCATTCCTGTTCATTTGATAAGTACCCTCCCAAAGTTCTTTGTAAACATTATCTAATCCTCTGAGGATGCATTTGTTTCTTTAGAATGTACTGTTCCCGGGACAAGTATGCAGGAAGCTTCTTCCTCCTAGCCAAACCATGCAGAACTTGTGACTTGCGATAAGGGGAAGAGAACTTTTTCTCCTCCTAACTGCGGTCTGCCTCAGCTGACCTAAATCACAACCACAGCTCTTGCAATCTGTCAGGCCTGAGGGAGCTAAACTCTGCACACTCGAACCCCAACAATTCCTTCTTTTTTCTTTTGTTTTTCTAAAACATCTTTCCATAAAGTTAATATAGAGTTTTGAGATGGTCTTATGCACATGCAATATATAGTCACAAACAGGATAATAACTAAGCATAACACTATTACCACTCCTCCAGCCGTATGGGTAAGACTTTGAGCAATTCCTTTGGGATCTAATCCCTCTAACTGCTTTAAAAACAATTCAGCTATTTGTGCAGCATCATCATGTTGAAACCCTTTTCCAAAAATTTCAAATATATCTTTCAAATATATCTTTCCTTTTGTAAAGAATCAATCATTAATTGAGCTGTTTCATTACCATCGAGATAACTTTGTATGATACTCCATTCGTGTAAACTTTGATTATATTGTATATTAGTTATACAGAAAGAAGTTGAATTCCAGTCACATTTTAATCTAATTTCTTGTTCTAAAGTGAGTATCTTTTTTCCTAATCAATTAACTGTCTGTTTTAAAATATCCATTTGAGTTTGAAGTCTAGAATCAATTTGAGCTTGGGATAGCCATAACTCATGCGAATCTTTATGCCATTCCTCAACAAAATGTTTTGTTTGTAAAGAAGTATGTAAAGCTATCCCTGAAACTGTAGCAACTGTAGCCACTGCAATAAGACTTAGAATTACAGCAACAACAACTCCCACAAACCGTTTAGTACGTTTTAACAATCGTCTAACGAATTCCAGAACCAAAGTATTTAAAGGATCTTGGGACCATGGTCTTTGTAAATTCATAGGAAGCCAAATGTGAGAACGCTGTTGTAACAGCACAATGGAATAACCAGAAGGAATAGAAACAGATGTATTAATACAGGTATACAATTTACAATTAAAGCATAAAATTTCCTTATCAAAAGTAACATTTCCAATTAAGAACAGATATGGCATGGGCGCACATGTGGTTATATTATATTCTTTAAATACAGTAAAATTATAAGAAGTAGCAGATTGACTAGTCCCAGAGAAAGAGCCATTAGACAAAATTACAGGTTTAGTTGCAGCAGCAATTTTCCATAAATATGTTTGTAAGTGATGAGGGTACTGCACTGAAGCCAAGCATGGGTCAGCAATTCCGCCATCACCCCAGGCCATCAATTTGTCGTTCCAAATGGTTTCATTCCATCTCTCTTTTGGCAGGATTCTGTATGTAGAAGATAAATCACAAGCAGTAATATTCCATTCTGAACAATTTTTTAAGAACATCCCATAAGGACCCCACATGATAATATCCTGAAATATCTTCCCAAATTTACCTAAACATTCCTGCCATATGAAGGGGCAGTATCTCAAGTCTGATAAGTAAAATCGGGGCACTCGGGGAACATAGGGTATTTTTGTTCAGTTATATTATCCCAAGTCATATTAATGGACCATGCAGACAGCCGTTGTAAATGGGTTCGAGAACCATTACTCCAGTTTCCAGCTAGTATCCAATGTTGCCAATCTAATTGTAAGCAAGGAGGAACGCCCAAGCATATAGGTTTACTGTTATTATTCTTATAAGTGAAATTAAATGGTGTTCCATCATTAATATTCATATATGTTAAATTGTTCCAAGGGGGAGATAAAAGAGCAGGAGAAGTATATAAGGTAATATCCATGTCACCCCAAATAACAGGTTCCAGAAAAGGTGGATTGGGAATATAGGCCCAATAGTGAGTATTATTATTTTGTACCTCAGAAGCGGAAGACACTGTCAATAATGCACACATGGCCAGAAATAAATTTTCTGGGGTGCAACTCTTCCCTGTTCATTGCAGCACCTTTTGCCCTTCCCCACTCAGCTTTTTTAATTTGACCCCACGTATGTAAGGGAGAGAAATTAGGACGTCAACGACGTTGGGCCCCCAGATGGAGACAGGCCATTGCTGCCACCGGAACATCAAGCTCAGGATCTTGATTCCTCGGCTGGGGTAGTGGATAGGGTGCCCCCCTTGGCGGTGTTCTGATTGTGACGGGTCTGGATCCACCACCCTGGGAGCCACTGCCGGTGTCCATTTTCTGTTGAAACATAAGCATAACCCTTTCCTCTATAAAGTAAAATCCCTGGCTGCCATTCAGCATCTGCCGCAATTTTTTATCCAGATTGGTTCATGAACTGTTTCTAAGGTTTTTTGCTCAAAATGTCGTTCTGCTCTTGTCAATATTTCTCCTTGTGGAAGATTAAGGAAATTTAAAATAAATAAGGCTTGATGTAACAATGCTTTAGGTTGATTTTGTAAATGTCCAAACAAGTGCATATTTAAATCTGTCATTTTCCTCCTTTTTAATTTTTTAATTTGTGTTTTAAGTGTAGCATGTACACGTTCTACTAAAGCTTGTCCTTGTGGATTATATTCTATTCCGGTTAGATGAACAATATCATATAATTTGTAAAAATCTTTAAAATTTTTACTAGTATAAGTTGTACCATTATCAGTTTTAATCATAGTGGGAATTCCCATAATAGCAAATGTTTTCACTAAGTGTTGAATAACATGACGGGTGGTTTCTAATATCTTTAAGTTTTGGTCCATTGTTGTTTTTAATTGGGTCATTTGTTGTGTCCCATGGACCAGGGAAGTGGTCCCTGTGCCCACCCCTGCAGCAATTCCCATTCCTAATAAGATGGTTAAAGTGAGGGATACAGGTTCCCGGCAGAACCGGGTTGTATGTCCCCTTATTTGATCTTCAAATGAACCTGCGTCATGATAGAGCACTCTGGGAAACATCAGCATTATTATACAATTAATCACATCTGTTGACCATTTTATGAAAACATAAATAATGTTTAAGTATATAGAATTATACTCTTGTAGGGACAGATAAGGCAAGGCACCTAAGATAGCACTGAAGACAGGGAAACAGTCCTATTTGGTTGCAACCGGATTCAGAGGGCATTGCTTCTGTTGTAATCAATTAATCCCCTGAACCCCAAGTTTAGGTAGTTTCAGAATTTTGTACTCAACATGTAAGGGAAGGGGCTCAGAAGTTCACAGTCTGCAGAAGTTCACAAAAAGCAGTTTTTGTTTCTGTTTTTTCCTCTGTTCTGGGCAAGTTAACTTTTCAAGGATACCTGGGAGGGGGAGAACTTTTTTATTTTTTTTTTCTTGCCGGCTGTTACCATGGAGCCCAGTTGATAACTTTTTTATCTTAGAAATGTAGCCATCTCTGTGAAGCCCCAGCTCAAGGCCAGAGGCCTTGTTCACATATTTTGTGAAAAACTAGTAAGGGGGTATCTAGCTTAGGAGTGCTGATTTTTCCAGCCAGTGGCCAAGTAGAACAGGGCAACATGAAAAGAGGAAGTTTATCTATACTGAACTCTTTTATAGGGACTCTTTTGTCAAAAGTCCTTAAGTCAGCCATGGTGAAGACTTCTGGAGAAGGTCAGTTAAGACTTTTTTGTGGGCCTGGTACAGAGGGGGAGTTCGGGGAAGGTGGTGCTGAGAGCAGCTCCGTGGATCTGAGAATGAGGAAGGAGAGATGTAAAAGAATAATGGGAAAGGGGTTTGGGATTTTCCTAGCAACAAAAACTTGAGTAGTAGAACAGGTAGAGCAGAGGGGAAGACTGGAGTGAGTATCCCAAAAAGCCTGTGAGGGACTTTAAATTTTTAGTAACATGTTTTCAGTAATGACAAAGCAACTTTAAAGGCCATTTTCATTACATCTTGGATAGGGGTGTGAGGGCTCTCCTCAGCTGGTTTGAGCTTTGGGTTAGCTGGTAAGAGGACCTGGTGGGACCCGGTTTGGGCACTGACAGGAGAAGAGAGGAGTGAATGGGTGGAGAGATACTTCAGTACCTGTTACTTTAGCAAGGGGGCAATGGTCTGAGAACCGGCAGAGGTTTGGGTTCCATCTAGAATTAGTTAAAATTTAATATAAGCTCCCCATTGTTCTAAAATATCCCTTCCGATTATATTAAGAGGAACTTCTAGAATGTAGGGTTTTAATACAGCTATTTGTTCATCCTCTGATTGAATAGTTATATGGTTTAAAGCTTGGCCAATTCTTTGGACGGGAGCCGAGCTAACTCCCTTAATATGACAGGGTATAATTTGATACTGAAGATTAGACGGCCAATCTTAAGTTTTTATTATAGTAATATCAGATCCTGTAAATCAATAACTACAACATGCCAATCTTTTGGTAACATAGCAGGAGAGGGGATTCCAGGTTGTAAAGCCCCCATAGGGTACATGGAATTATTCATTTCCCTTAAATAAGTTAATAATCTCCATTTATTAGACTTCTTTTTTATGACAAATATAGGTGAGTTCCATGGGGATGTAGAAAATTCAATATGACCTTGTTGTAATTGTTCCTTGACCAACAGGTGAGTAGCGTCTAACTTTTCTTTTGTTAAAGGCCATTGTTCAATCCATAAAGGGTCCTTGTATTTCCACATAATTTTCAGTGGCTCCATCTAGAATTAGTTAAAATTGAATATAAGCTCCCCATTGTTCTAAAATATCCCTTCTGATACTGCCACATCGATGTTCATAGCAGCACAATTCACAATAGCTAGACTGTGGAACCAACCCAGATGCCCCTCAATAGATGAATGGATAAAAAAAATGTGGCATCTATACACAATGGAGTACTATGCAGCAATAAAAAATGACAAAATCATAGAATTTGCAGGGAAATGGACGGCACTAGAGCAGATTATGCTTAGTGATGCTAGCCAATCCCTAAAAAACAAATACCAAATGTCTCCTTTGATATAATGAGAGCAAATATGAACAGAGCAGGGAGGAAGAGTAACATTAATCAGTGACATGAGATGGGAGGGAAAGGGAGAGAAAAGGGAAATTGCATGGAAATGAAGGGAGACCCTCATTGCTATACAAAATTATATATAAGAGGTTGTGAGGGGAATGGGAAAATAAACAAGGAGAGAAATGAATTACAGTAGATGGGGTAGAGAGAGAAGATGGGAGGGGAGGGGAGGGGGGATAGTAGGGGATAGGAAAGGTAGCAGAATACAACAATTACTAATAGGGCATTATGTAAAATTGTGGATGTGTAACCGACGTGATTCTGCAATCTGCATTTGGGGTAAAATTGGGGGTTCATAACCCACTTCAATCTAATGTATGAAATATGATATGTCAAGAGCTTTGTAATGTTGTGAACAACCAATAAAAAAATAAAATATCCCTTCTGATTATATTAAGAGGAACTTCTAGAATGTAGGGTTTTAATACAGCTATTTGTTTGTCCTCTGATTGAATAGTTATATGGTTTAAAGCTTGGCCAATACTTTGAATGGGAGCCGAGTTAACTCCCTTAATATGACAGGGTATAACTTGATACTGAAGATTGGACAGCCAATCTTGAGTTTTTATTATAGTAATATCAGATCCTGTATCAATTAAAGCACTAATAATTTTGGTCCCTAGCTTTACTTTTATAAGAGGTTGCATTTTAGTAATTTGTGTGGCCCAAAAAACACTTTGTGTGTCAGTACTGCCAAATCCGCACTGCCTCTGATTAGAGGAATCCCCTATAGGGAGGTAAGGTAATAAGAGAAGTTGGGCAATTCTTTCTCTTTTTGAGAAATTAACATCAGCAAGAGAAGACATCAAAATCTGAATTTCTCCTTCATAGTCTGCATCAATAATGCCTAAATGGACAGTAATACCTTTAGCATTAAGGCTGGAGCGTCCTGTGAGCCATAATGTTCTCCAGTAGGTCTAATTTTGTCCCAAGCTTCTAAAGCTATTTCCTTCAATTGCTCATGAATCTCAGGAGGAATATTGATTTGATGTTGAATGTCATCATACATACCAGTGCCATATAACATAGGGTATCCTATTGCACAAATAACAGGATTTTGACTGTTACCATTTTATCTAGCCTTAGTGGCACATCCTTCTAAAAACCACATGTGCCATTGAAGATATTCAGGTTCCTGTAAAAGAGCACGGCCCACAATCTTCCAATCCTCAGGAGCAAAATTATTGTAATGAGTAGCAAAAGCATTAAGCAATTCTTTTACATAATGGGACTGAGGTCCGTACATTGTCACTGCCTTTTTTAATCTGCCAATATGATCAATATCAATCCCCTCATACCGAGGTGGATGTGCCATTCCATTAGCTGGATCAGGCCTGATTATAGGAAAAGCAAAGAAGGGAGTTTCATCCTCATCGTCAGAAGGCTCTGAGTCCATTTCCTGGACAGCTTTAAAAGAAGCTGCCAAAAAAGGGTTAATGGCCAGAGGGGCAGAGGGCCTGGTTCCCAATAAAGGCCTAGAGTCCGCTTTAGCTTCTAATTTATTGAGACGTCCCAGAACCTCCTCCATAACGAGTTTGAATTGCTCCGAAACGGAATGATCATCAATCATCGTTTTTACTTTTGTTTTCTTTTCTGTAACATTGCCAATTAAATCAGCAGAATTTTGTGAAGAATTATGAGTCAATTGTTGCGTATCTTTTACTACCTCCTCCTTTTCACTAATATCCAGAGGGAGATCTAAAATAGAGGGAGCTAGCTCCTTTTGTAAATTGCCAATCAACCTTTCTTCCTCCATAGCTTTAAACATTGCATATAAAATAGACCAGATAGACCAAAACCAAATCGGAATTTTTTTGCCTTGCCTCATGGCCTTTTCAACATTATGACGGACCTGTTTCCAATTATCCACATCCATAGATCCTTCCTCTGGGAACCAGGGATTCCATTCCCTGACCACCTTAAGACACATCTCTATATCAGAATGAGAAATGTTAATACCATAGATGGCAAGTGAATGCCTAAGAATACGTAAAAAAGGAGAAGATAAAGATTGTCCCATCACCCTGTAATATAAAGAAAAAAAATACTTACCCTTCCTGACAATCCAGCAGGGTCCCTGTTCGGGCGCCAAATGTGAACGTCTAGAGCGTTCGGGTCCCTGGGTAAGGGTCGCGAAATAACCAGGACACAGGGGATGCAGAGCCAAGGCAGCAATTGCAACTGCATGCTGAGATTTATTTGCAAGTTCCTTTTATATTCTTCTTCTAACAAAGCAAGCAATTAACACTTTACCCACATTGCCCAAATATCATGCCTCAGCAGGTACACAGAGCTAAATTCAGATCGTTCCTGTTCATTTGATAAGTACCCTCCCAAAGTTCTTTGTAAACATTATCTAATCCTCTGAGGATGCATTTGTTTCTTTAGAATGTACTGTTCCTGGGACAAGAATGCAGGAAGCTTCTTCCTCCTAGCCAAACCATGCAGAACTTGTGACTTGCGATAAGGGGAAGAGAACGTTTTCTCCTCCTAACTGAGGTCTGCCTCAGCTGACCTAAATCACAACCACAGCTCTTGCAATCTGTCAGGCCTGAGGGAGCTAAACTCTGTGCACTCGAACCCCAACAGACTGGCACAGCCTCCTGGGCAGAAAGCATATTCCTTGATCAGCAGCTAGCATCTGGGCTCTTCTCTAAGCCTTTGTTAATTACTTTTTTTTTTTAAGGGAATCAGCTGTGACAAAAAGCCCCTTTCATAGTATGCAAAAAATATATGTGCAGCACAGAGTAACATTGCCGTAAGAGGATAGGGAGCTGCTTTGGGCTCCCATCTGGGGTCTGTTGAAGATATCAATAAAAGGAAGGTTAAGAAAGTCCAGGAGGAGTTAATGACTTATCTAGCACCAATTTGAGAAATTAAAACAGTTGCAAACAAATTATAAAGGGAGTAACTTTCCCACTTGTTGATTCAGTTGTGTTTATTTCCAGCAGGTAGCTGCCTGTACCATCTGCAATTTTCTCATGCTCCGCGAGACAGCGAGTGAGTCTCCCACTTTTGCTGGAAGAATTTGATGTATGCTGGTCCACCTGAAACCACAAGGAAACTCTAGAATCTCCCTTCATGAAGCCTGCAGGAGAGGTGGAAAAAAAGAGGGTGAAGGAGCAAGAAAAATTTCTTTTAAAATAATTATGATCATTATGTATGCATCTACTAGTGGGAGACTCTGGGAATTATTTTTTAAAGATGAAAAAATTTTCTCCTTTGGTCTTAATTCAGAGTGAGAGAAAAATCAAATTAAGAAAGAAAAGAAAGGGAAGATTTTAAATGGGAAGGAAAGAACAGGGTTGGGGCTGGGAGTGAGATTCTGGGGAAAAGATGGGGTGAAGGAAAACCCCTGGACACCTTCCTTTCTCTTCTAGATGTTGGTAGGCTGAGGAGAAAGAGCTGAGAGCTGGAATAAAAAGGTGAGACAGGCAAAGAAGAGGGTTCACATCTCTCCTATAGGACTTCCCACCCTCCCTCCAGGGCCCTCCAGAGTGCTACCGATCAAGCTGGTGAAGAACTGGTTTCTGCACATCAACCAAGATGGTGGGGCTTCCTCAACAATGGTGCTCACTCTAACAGGAGCCCTGCAAATCTCACCAACACTGAGCCAAATGCCACAACAAAATTAGCAGGTGTGGGTGTGTGAGAAGTGGTATTTTATTTTAATGGTCCTGTCTCTCCTCTAATTTTCTTGTGTGGTTGATAAGCAGAACTCCTCTGCCCTGTTTCCACTTCCCTCTGCTTCTGCTGTCTTTGTCTCTCTCTGACCTTCACCCCCACAATCTCTTAGTGCTTCCTCTTTTCTGCTTTGTGTGGAACTCAGGGAGCAGGCCCAGAGTGGGTTCCAGGTCCCAGGGGCACAGTGACAGGCACAATGGTGGGTATTCAGATGAAGGCACTCACCACTGTGCTCTGCAGAATGAGCACAGAAGTCCTGGAAAGAAAGAACTTTGGTGGATCCACTCTGGAACCCCAACATAGCTGAAGGATTTCTTCCTTTCTTCCCTCCCTCCCTGCTTCATTTTTTCTTTCTTCCTTCCTCCCATTCTTTTTTCCTTCCTTTCCTCCCTCCCTGCCTCTTCTCCTCTCCCTCCCTCTATGATGTGCTAAAAGTCTTTCCCTAGAAACTAACAGGGAGGAACTCAGGTGTCGGCAAATGCCTGGCAGGTGATATATTGAGGGAAGCATGATGGTGTGAGTGGGGAATGGTGGAGGCTGCTTCTACAGGAGCACCTGCCTAGGGAGGTGCTTCACTAGCTCTCACCAGCAATTGTTGAGGAGGAATAGCATGTGGTGTTAAAAACTCGATGCAGGCCAAGAAGAAATCCAACTATGGGCTGCAGTGGGAGGAGCTGGTGGGTAGGATCTTGAAGGCCTGTTTGCATGTTTCCACTGGATTTTTAGAGATGTAGCTTTGGCAGCAGGGTGGAAGATGGTTGGGAGGAGGGCAGTAGCCATGGGCAGTCAGCTATAAGAGCTTTTAGAGAAGGCTTGGTGGTAGTCCTAGACTCTGATTTCTCCAGGTACCTCATTTTTATGGGTAGGAGAGTGCCCCACTGGACATCAGAAAATGAGCTCAGGGTGGAGAGAATGATTGTCAATTTTTCCTTCATTCCCAAAGCCACCCATCCCCTTCTGTTCTGCTCTGTCCTAGACCAGAAAGACCATAGGTTAGTAAGGTCAGTCTCTGTAGTACAGCAGGGCCACATAGGTTGCCCAAGGGGATATAAAAGAGGCCTTGGGTCTGGCCTGCATCCATGCCACTTGAGGTCCTATGATTGGGGTCTCTCCATGGCCATGATAGAGCCCACAGGCCCCAAATTGTCTCTTCCTCCCTGCTCCTTTCTCACTAGCCACAAAATGTTGTTGGATGGTGCAGAGACCTGAACCAAGCACAGAGACTTCTGCTCTTACACACAAACCAGACAAGTCCCTAGTGAGTAGAGAAATGGCCTACAACTGAGAGCTCTGTGCCAGGACTGACATTTGAAGAGGAGGCTTCAGAGCCCAGAGCTTAGAGGATGAACTTTCTGTCTTCTGTTCAAAGTGGAGAATGGCATCCAGGGCAACAGTTCTGCAGCTGCTCCTACACACAGAGGGATTTCTATCTCCCCTGCTCAGCTACAATTCAATCCCAATCTCATTGACCTTCCTGGGTTTCAGGCTCAGTTTCTGAGGTCCAGCTCTCCCCTAGATATGCCTGGATCTTATTTCTGAGGGCCTGAGCCAAGGCATCCAACCTCCAGTCTCCACAAAAAGTAGAGGGATCTTCCCCCCCATGAGAGAAGTTTCCATACAGATAGCCATTCCTACCCTCATCATCCTATCCCTGGGACCCTGGGGGTTGACCCTGCCCTATGAGCCTCCAGCAGCTGATGACCAGTGGGAATACAAAAAAAAATGATCCTTGGGAACGTCAGAGCTAGTATCTATGTATGTGTGTGTGTGTGTGTGTGTGTATATATATATATATATATATATATATATATATATATATATATATATATATATATAGAGAGAGAGAGAGAGAGAGAGAGAGAGAGAGTTTGTTTGTTTTTAAGAGTAGTGAAGGGAGCTGTCTTTGAGGGTTTTTTGTTCCCTTTGCTTTTCAAAGCAGTTAGGAAGAGAGAAGAGATGATGGGGCTCTACAAGTCAGTCCCACTCAGCCAGTATTCACTCATAGTCACTGGTAGAACATGCCAAGGAGTATAGGACCCAGTACAGCCTACCTCCCTGAGATGAGCAGGGAGAGCCCAGCTTCTGCAGGAACTGCATAAATAGCAGGTGGGGCCACCAGGCACCAGAGGAGACCTTACCTTTTCTATTCAGTCAGCACCAATTTTGAGGGGTAGGTGGTATTATTCCCATTTAACAAATAAGAAAGCAAAGCTCAGAGAAGTGAAGAAATTTTCAAAAGGCCATTCTGCTAAGAAGCAGGCTCACATTTGAGATTCAAAACAGGGGTCTCTGGCTGTATGGATGGGCTACTGATGTAGAGCACCAGCCAGAAGGAAGGATGTTCTGGAGATTGTTCAAGAAATTGCTGGATTCAATTCAGGGAACCTGCATGGATGGCTGTTTTTTGTCTACCACTGTGCTCACCCAGTCAAGGGGCCCCTGAGGCCAGTCTTCAACCTTAGTATATCAAAGCCACATATCCAGCTTCTAAAATATTGGGAAATGGCCATAAAAAGTTTTTCCAAAGAATTAAAACCTAATAGACAAGGTGTGGACATAATAGTAAGAACATCTATGTTCCAACATCAAGCTTAAGAGTTATGTGTTTCTTCACCCAGTGTCTCCCTAATGCACTAACCATCCCTTTCTGGGTTTGCCGCAGCCTTCCCAGTTTGTGTTCTTATTATTCAATGCTGGTTTCTGTGCCTGTACTACATTCATGTGTGTTCCTAAACAATAGTGTTATTTGCATTTTTCATTTTTTAAAATTTGTTTGTTTTGATGGTGCAGGGAATTGAACCCAGGGCCTTTTGCATGTGAGGCAAGCACTCTACCAACTGAGTCATATCCACAGATGCATTTTCAATATTTTTATATCATTGATGTGTTGTATGTGTCCATATGCATCTTACTTTTTAGAAACAGCTTTATTGAGATATAATTTAATATACTCTTCAAGTAATCTATTTAAAACATAAAATTCAATGTCTTCCAAAATATTTGAAGTTGTACCATAATCACTATCATCAGTTTAGAACATTTTCATCACCCACCCCAAAGAGCACTTCCATCCTCCAGCCAGCCACATTCCCTCTAGACATTGACAACCACTCATCTCCTTTCTCTTTCTAGGTTGGCCTCTCCTGGCCATCCCACCTAAGGAACTCCAGCTGTGGAATTCATTTATAAATTAAACCATTGACCTTTGTATCTGAATTTTTTCACTGAGCATAATGTTTTAAAGTTTTATCCACATGGTAGCAAGTATCAGTTCTTCATTATTGACAAATAATATTCCACTGTATTGGTATACCACATGCTTATGTATTTTCTCATCAGTTGATGGACAATTGAGTGATTCCCATTTTTGGCTATTATGCAAAACACTTCTATGAACATTCACATCCAAATTTTTGTGTTGACATATATTTTCATTTCTCTTCTATGTGCCTAGGAGTAGAATTGCAGAGACATGTATTAACTCTACCCATATTTTTTTGAGAAACAGTCCATCTCTTTTCAGAAGAGATGTGCTTTACATTTTTCCCAGAAATATATGAGGGTTTTGATTTTTTTTTACATCCTGGCTTGTTATTGTCTTTTTTATTATAGCTATCCTAGTAATGTGGAAGTGATGTCTCACTGTGTTTTGGATTTTCATTTCCCTGATAGCTAATGAGATTGAGCATCTTTTCATGTCATTTGTTTAAAAATGGTCATTTGTTTATCTTTGGAGAAATGTCTACTCAGATCTTTTGACTATTTTCAATGATTGCTTACTTTTTCATTATTGAGTTGTGATAGCTCTTTGTATATTCTAGATTTGAGTCTCTCATCAGATATATGAGTTGTGAAATTTTTCTCCCATTTTGGGGTTGTATTTACTCTCTTGAAATCTTTGAAGCAAAATGTTTTTCATTTCCATGTCTAATGTCTCTGCTTTTTTTTGTTGTTGTTGCTTGTACTTTGGGTATTATATTTGAGATATTATCAACTGATCCTAGGTCATGCAGTTTACACCCATGTTTTCTTCTAAGAGTTTTATAGTTTTAGCTCTTCCATTTAGATATTGAATCATTTTGAATTAATCTTTGTTTATGGTCCAGCTTTGTTTTGTTGTTGCTGCTTGTTTGTTCTGTTTTTTTTTTTGCATGTGGCTATCCAGTTGTCCCACAACCATCTGTACAATTGAATTGTCTTGACTTCCATCTAGAAAATTAATTGATCAGAAATGCAAAGGTTTCAAATCTATCCAATGGTCTGTGTGTCCACCTTATGCCAGTTCCATAGTTTCTCAATTTCCATAACTTTGTAGCAAGTTTTGAATTCAAGAAGTTGGAGTCCTCCAGCTTTGTTCTTCTTTTTGAAGGTTGTTTGGACTATGTTGGGTCCATTGAATTTTAATGTTAGGATCACTTTGTTAGTTGATATTTTGACAGGGATTGCACTTAACCTGTAGATTTGTAGAGTATTGTTACCCTCTTAAAAATATTAAATCTTCCAGACTATGAACATGGGATGTCTTTTCACTGATTAAGGTATTCTCTAATTTATTTTATTAGTGTTTTATTGTCTTCCAATAAAAAGTCTTACACTTATTTGGTTAAATTTATTTCTAAGAATTTTATTCTTTTGATGCTATTATAAGTAAAATTGTTTTCTTGATTTCATTCTTTATTTCCCCCTTGTCAACATTTAGAACAGATATAGCTGGCTTTGGGATATTCTATCTTCCAACCTTCTTTGAACTTATGCCATAGTTTTAATGACTTTTTGGCGGATTCTTTAGAATCTTCTCTGTACATGATGTAAACTGCAAATAAAGATAGTTTCACTTCTTCTTTTACAAACTGATTGCATTTTATTTTTTTTCTTGCTTAATGTTCCTGGCAAGAATTTTCTAGTACAATGTAGAATAGAAGAGGCAAGAGTAGGCATCATTTTCTTGCTCCTGATCTTAGGGGGAAAGCATTCAGTCTTTCATCTTTGAGTGTGGTGTTAGCTCTGCATTTTTATCTTTGTAGATGTCCCTTATCTGGTTGGGAAAGTTCCCATTGATTCCTAGTATATTAAGTGTTTTTATTGGGTAGCATGCAATTCACTTTTGTCTCTCAACATAGTGAGGTTTACCCATGTCTAACCACAGATTGAACAGTCCCCCTTTAACTGAAGGTTTTGTAGGGGAGATAGAGAAGAAGGTTTAATCACTTAATACCCCTCTCCTCTAATTACCTCCTCTTTTTTTCTTCAGTCACTATCTCTCCAACTCTCTGCACACCTGTCTCACCAGAGAAACTATCTCCTCTCTTATCCACATGCCTAGAAGAGGGTCGCAGCAAACAGAAACCCTCTTTCTCTACATACATCTGGAGATAATTATAAAAATGTGGGAATTCCACAGAATAAACCCTTTCCTCTGCTTGGTGGGAGAAACGTAAGCTGCAGGTCTCCCTGAAGGAGGGTGGGCTTGAGCCTAGATTAGAAGAACAGGTAGGACATTGCTAGGGGAGGGCAGAAACAGCTTGAGCAATGGTATCTCATGTTGTTCCCTGCCATTAAATCAATCTGAATTTATCCCCTAACAATGTCCAGGTAATTTGGCCTTGGTTGGAATTAAAAGAGGATCTTCTGCCCATATGATGTTTGCACTCATTGGCTCTACAAATTCAATATGATTTCTGGCCTCTACAATTGTCTTGTCCAATATGGTCACCATTGGCCCAATGTGGCTTTAGAAATGTAAACTCATTACAACTAAGTAGCATTAAAAATTCAGTTTCCTTTTTGCACTAGATACATTTCAAGTGATCAATAGCCACATGTAGTTAGTGGTTATCATATAGTACTGTAGAACATTTCCATCATCACAGAAATATCTCTTGGACAGCATTACTCTTGTATTGAAGGGAGAGAAGATAAAATTAAAGAAGATAACTGGGGACCTTGAGACAAACAGGTTAGCCCTGGGCATAAGGTGAAGGAAGCCTGGTAGAGGTTTGTAGGCTGGGTTTCCATTTTGGCTCTGTCCCTTCTAATTTTGCAAGTCTTAGATAAATTATGTCTCTTCTCTGGTTTTCTCATTGCCCCGAAAATGCAATTGTTGGGCAATGTAATTATAGGAGCTTATGCCATGATTTATAGATTCTGTTGTAGTTTAATAGCCAGAAAGAGATACATGAAAGTGTTTTTTCCAGATGCACAGAAAAGATACTTGTACTTGGGGAGTTCCAATGGCTCCAACAGTGCTTAGCTGAACCAGCTGAGCAAGTCAGTTAACATCTCTGAAACTCATTTTCACACCTGTGAAAGTGAATAAGCATTTTAGGAGGATGAATTTAGATGATTTAAAGGAAAGCATCTTGAGAAGAGACCCAGATGCCAGATTGTCACTAAAAAGGAAGGTAAACAAAGCTATTTTCCAAATTGATATGACCACAGAATGTCATCATTATCTTCTCCTCCTCCTCCCTCTTCTTCTTTTAATTCTCCCAAGAAATACCCACAAGCACTAGTTACAATAGAGTGGAGCACACTTGGGAATTGAGCATCAACAGGAATAGAGCACTCTTCTAGGCCACAGCTAAAGTCAATGGCTATCAACCAGTGTTGCCCCTGAAAAATATCTGTTCTAAGATAGAATTTTGAAGGTCGGTGTTGGATGACACCAGAGAGATTGCTTGGGCTACAATTGCTGGAAGGAATCCAGAGAAGGAAGAGAGAGCAACTTTTCAGGAAAGGCACAGGGTGGCAGAGAAATCCTACCATTCCTGAATAGGTACACACCTCGGCATCATCATTGGCACTGTCTGCCATTCTTAGAATGACTGAAAGGCAGGTGGTATTATACCCATTTCACAGGTGAGGAAGCCAACGCTCAGACATTAAGCAACTTACACATTTTTCAACATGCAGCAAATGGTAGTGCTGGGATTTGAAACCAGGCTGACTGAATCCAAAGCCCTGGATCTTTGCTCTCAATGAGCCTAAAATATCATGACCCTCAGACTTTAAATCTATAACAGGTGAGGAAGCCAATTGCTTGCAGTTTGGAAAACCAGTATTGTAATGATTAAACTTTTTTTCTTATAGCTACATGAGCTGTTTAAATGGGATGAGCTAAATTCATTATCTTTCCCAAGCTTCTCCAGCTTCCCATCAAAGATGAGTCCAAAATCCCCAAAACAGAGCTAAAATAGCCCCTCATCCTTGCCACATCCCACCCCTATTCCTCTGGGAATCACCCACAGGAAGTAGGCCAGTACCAAACCTGAGGTTCTGAAAGTGTTAGAGAGGCTTATACACACATTCTGGGTCTGAGTGAAACCCAGATAATCAGTTGGGACACTGAGTCCTTGAGCTGTTGGGAAGGGATGGGTGGGTGCGACATGGAACAGGAACTCTGTGGGTGATGTGTGTCTTGTTGGATTGGGCAATCTCTATCCTAGAGACTAGGTATTGATCAACTGAAATCAAAAGCAGCAGTGCTAAAGTATTTATTTTTAAAAACTTGACTTCTTAAGGGTAGGGAAACCTTTGACTCTGCAGCAATCTGGTCCAAACTGTAAACAAAATGTCTCATGTAACATCACCAGCACTTAGGGATGGAAAAACAGGTTGGCAGGTGGGAGCCTTACACAGAAGAGGGGAAAACATAAGGACATATCCTTCTGACTGTTTGGCTGAACTTGAAAACAAGCATAGTGTCTTCATTTGCAGTTAATTAGGTTAACCCACCTGTGATTGCAAAGGGGATCACTTTTGCTTCAGTAGCAGTTAGCAATTAAGTCCCCACCTCCTAGTCTCCTCTCTTTTCCACTTTCCCTGAGGCTGACTTTATGGGGTTTTTATTACTCAGAAAGAGACCCAGGAAATTGGGGCACTGTGAGAGCAGGAAGCCTGGAATGGGTGGCCCCTCGAGACATTGAGAAGACATCCCTGGGGCTACATTCTTAGCTGTGTTCTGAAAGTGCAGACAAATTATGTATGTTTCTGTAAATCAGTTGGATAATATTCATAATGTTCCTAATGTGCCGCCAAATTGGGGAACCAACCACTGGCCTGGAGGATCCTCCAGGAGTGAATTGTTTCTGTGCAGTTCTGACCCTTGTTTTCCCACCACATAGAGCTGGTCAGTTTATAATGTAGCAGGTTAATAATTAAAATTGGGATTATGTAATCCTTCAAGATGCAGACTGGCTTGCTCCCAACTTCCCTTGAAGAATGCAGGGCACTCACCACCAAAATCAGTGGGAACTCCCAGAAGGCTTACCTGTGTGGGCACAGGTGAGCACAGGGAGTGGGCTGCATTTTTATCCTGCTCCCTCATGGACTTGGAACTGTATGGAAACCAGGACTGGTAGCTGTACTTCTGCCCTCATATTCCTTTCTGTTTAAATATTGAATTATTGCCTCTACCTTCTCCTGACTTCCCCCTTGCTATCTCTCATTAGTTTCCCTTAGATCATGGTGAGTAGAACCACTGCTCTATTTATAAGCTGGAGAGCAGGAAATCTGGCTTGGCTGTGTAACTTGAAGCAAGCTATTTAACTTCCCTGACTCATAGGAGGGTTATTAAATTTAGGTCAAATTAAAGAACAGATGTGGGAGCTCCATTGATAGAAGAGACATAACATTTAAAAGGTCTATTCAGAGAGCAGCAATTGAGCAACCCTCATGACCAATAACTCTTAGAAGCCTCTGAAATAAGGTTTCTCCCAGTCAGAAAAAAAAAATGAGATGGAATTTGCAGCTTTTGCAGTGGCTTTAAGAATGATATTTTTTTAGGTGGGTCTCACTCAGATTCTTCAAGGCATAGTAGATACCTGCCACTTGTTACCATTGGTAGTGGATATTAGTGGTTGTTTTGGCCACTCTTTTTCTATATGTGTAAAGAACCCTGCTGTACTTGTAGAGGACATATTGATTGGCTCCATATGTGGAAATGGAGTGCAGAATTAGTTGATTAGATCATCAGTTTTCCTAGGTCATAAGTGATTAGTTTAAGTGTACATCATTTAATTTGGGTCTCTAAGACTTTTACAAGAATTTCTGAGATGCAACCATAGGCCTTTCAAATAAATCAGAACCTACCTTGACACAGGGCTGGAGCTGCTGTGGCTTCTTGGCAGCAGGAAGAGAGAATTTGTCTGAGAATGGCCAGCAACAAAAATAGAACAAGATGGACAGAGAAAGAGCTGGGGTTTTATTTCTAGAGTCTGAATCTAGTTGTTCTTGGATGATTGAGCTTTTTGATTATACAAGATATGAACGAGCTTCTTTTCTTTTTCTCTGAAACTGCTATGCCATGAGTTCTGTGTCACTTGCAACCATAAGTCCTGACTGATGACATTATTCTTATTCTCTTTGCTGATAGCTGTTTGTTTCTTGATCTTGACCATTTCCAGCCCATGGCTGCAGGCCCTAGCTGAACCTATTGAACCATCATCGGTCTTACCTTTCACTTGCTTTTTGAAAAAAAATGAAATTGTTTATCTTAATGCAAAATAATAATCTTTTTCTTTTATTTTTTTATTTATATTTGTTTGGGTACCATAAAGATGGTAAGAACCATTTATCACATTTATCACATTTTAATAGGTTTATACAAGTGCCATTTTCTACATAGAACCATGTCTTACCCCCATGTTACAGATGAAGCAACTGAGAATTCAAGAAGTGAAGTGACTTCATGTCCAAGACTACACCTCTAACATGTGGCAAGCCTGCAATATAGGGCTTTTGTTCATAGGAGTTTATTTTTTTATATATGGCTGTGGAAGATGACTAAGGGGGTTTCAAAAGATTCAGGTAACACCCAAACTCCATGATCAAGATATTGTGTTTCTTCAGGCTCACCTGTAAGTTCCCACAGCCCTATGCTTCTGTATGAAGTAACACATCAAAGTGCCCATAGTTTCAGAAATACCAAGGCTACCCAGGATCATTTGCTCTCAGGCTAAGGGTATTTCTTCTTAGATTTTGGGGAAGTGTACATTGAATAATGAGGTTCTCCTGGCCATGCCACTCTGTCTTTCACCCTGGTACCCATTTCCCCTTCCTGCCACATTCCCCACTTTCTCTCTCTCTCTCTTTGCTTAATGAGCCATCCTGCATTTTCAGAGCTTACGGTTGCAAACAAAAAAATCCACTGTAGCTGCTCTGAGAAGAAAGGGAGAATGTCAGGTTGTGTTGGGTAACTCTCAGAATCTCCAGCAATCCCAAGTCATTGGGCTTACAGACTGCACTGCCAAGAGCAACACTTCCATCCCAGCTACAAGGACAGGAACATACAGAATGGATGGAGCTGACGTATATGATTCATATATAATTTAAGACTCCATGTTCCTCCTTAATCTCACTCTCCATCCCTAGTGAGGGAAAAGTGAGTTTCCAGTTTCTACTTTTAGAAGGAAAGACTCTTAAGCTGTGAACTCCCCCAAACCTAGGAAAAGTATGCAAGAGGTATAATCAAACCCTCATGAATGTGTGCCTGAGACTTCTATTTCTACTAAGAGGTCACCATTGCTACTAACCCACCTGTTCCTAGGATGACTACTCATAGTTAAGTGCTGCTCCTGTGTTCTCAAGGGGCCTCACAGCCCTCTTTCTCAATTCATAAGACAGCCCTTGTAACCCCCTTCTACCTTTCCATATGGGTAATTTAATCTTACCTCAAAAACTGTATCTTTAGAAAAGCTAATGCTTTTCCTATCTATGGTATATACTCATGGTATCTTGTCTTTTAAAATTTATCTAGTTATCATAGTTTATGTATTTTGAAACCTGTCTCCATTCCTGGGCTTTAAGCTCTATGAGGGCAGGGAAAGTTCCCTGTTTGGTTTCTCCCTACCTATCTCAGCTATGGCTCCCTGTTTGGTACAGCATGGCATGTACTCCCTAAATGGCAGTTGGATAAAAGTGAGCTGAGTGGGTCTAGCTATCCTGGACTGATATCAGGGAGAACATCAGACTTCTATCCCAACAACTGATGATCACACAGTTCTTGGCTATTGGAAATGGGCCTTATATAGGGTTGAGATCAAGTGAAATCAGTGATAAATACCCCCAGAAGAAGGCAGTATATCAAGGAACTTGTAGAATGAGAAGAGGTGGTTACCATTCCCCCTGTCTTGGATGAAAGTAGAAGCTGGTAAGAAACACATACCAGTAGCTCCTCCTGGGCACCCTGGCCCCAGTTCTATGGCATGAGAAGGCTGCTTACAGGAGCCCCACAGAAAATCAGGACAGAAGGGTGTGGGTAGGAAAAGCTTTCAAGCTTCACTTTTGGGGGAGCAAGAAGGTAGGAGGGAAATTGCTCTTCCTTCTGTTAATTCTTGCTTTAGCTTGATTCTTCAGCATTTTTGATATTCTCATGCCAGAAGATAAGGCATGGACTTTTCCCAAAGTGTTCTTTCCCTTTAGAACCATGAACCCCTCCAAGTCTACACCTCTCTCTCTCTCTCTCTCTCTCCCTCCCTCCCTCTCTCTGTGTGTCTGTCTGTCTGTCTGTCTGTCTGTATTTGTCTTTCTTTCCTCTCCTTCTTCAACAGAAAAACATGGCTAGGTATCCATTACCTTAAGACATCTTCCCATACGTACCACTTTCTCATTCTCCATTGACAATATTTGAAAACTTCACTTGCAGTACATTCTCTTTAACCCCTGTCCATAGAGTTTCTATCTATTAGTCTCTGGGGCTGTCTACTCTGCCCCAAATTCACTCTTGGCCCTAAATCAGTCACTCTTCTCCTTTCACATGTCTCTAAGCCTTTTAAATACTTTATGAAAGCTCTGGACATTCTTTCAAAAGAAAACACACTCTACCCCTAGGATAATAACCCTTTTTTTTGAGGATGGAACCCAAAGGTGTTTTTCAATTCACATTGGGGATGAAGAATACAAACTTGGGCACCAGAGGATTTAAGAATCCTGGATCCACCTTCTCAGTTGCATAAACTTGGGCATCAAATCCCCCAGTTTAAATAGGTTATTATAATGTTTAATTTTGTGTTGTTGTGGTGAAGCAACCATGGCATTTAGAAGAGGACTTGTGTGCGTTAAATAATCACATGTCCATCATCATCCTCTTTAATATTTTAGTCTTATCATTTATGCTCATCAACCTCATGAATTCTAGATCCAACATGGTTCCATATCTGACCCATGGATGTCCCTTCTTGGCTATATAGTTGACAATATTTAGAAATTAGGAGTTCTCATGAAAATTTTGCATTTTGGCTTCTCTTGTAAAATCGAATCTGAGAATACTGTGTCAACATTTCCTCCTGGAGCTGAGTAGTTCTTCAGTTCATGACGGTCCTTCCCTGTGCCCAGCACTAAAGCCACAAATCCACAGTACAAGGTCATTGCACTGACACAGTCTTATGGTCAAGAAATGTTGTTGTAACCAAAAAATGAAAGCTAGGCCAAGGAAATTATTTAGATATATACCTATCCATTTATTTATTTATGTATTTATTTATTTAGATGTGGGGGATTGATTCTATGGCCTCACACATGGCAAGCAAGTCCTGGGTTAGGGGTGTTGCTCAGTGGTATGCCACTTTTTTTTCCATCCATAATACAGTTTATTAAATCTTTGTTCCTAATGTATTTTTCTTGGAGGTACTGGGAATTGAACTCGGGGACACAACCACTGAGACACCTCCCAGCCTTCTTTTTAATTTATTATTTGAGTTTTTTAGAGACAGCGTCACACTGAGTTCTTTACTCTTTGTAATCCTGGTAAGTCACCTTACAAATCACAACACTTGGGCTAAGGTTGTGGTTCAGTAGTTGACAACATGCCTAGCATGTGTGAGGCACTGGGTTTGATTCTTAGGATGACATATAATTAAATAAATAAATGTCCACTGACAAGTAAGAAATAATTTTTAAAAAATGAATAAATGGGCTAGGGATATGGCCTCAAATTGTAGTGTGCTCACCTGGCATGTGTGGGGCACTGGATTTGATCCTCAGCACAACATAAAAATAAATTAAAGATGTTGTGTCCACTGAAAACTAAAAAATAAGTAATAAAAATTCTCTTTAAAAAAATGAAAAGAAAGCAAAATCCTACTGCCTAAGAATCTTGCGCAACTGGGATTTCAGGTGTATACCACAGAACCTGGGGATTCACAAGAATTTTGAGGATTTCACAGTCTTTCATAAAATTTTAACAAGAGTGGAATTTAAGTCTGCTGCAAGTCTTTAAAACTTCTAGTACACTGTATCATTAAATAAACCTCTCCATATTCATCTCAGTTTGTTTCACATAAGCATCACAGTACAAAAGTTTGTGACAAAGTGCATATGTGAAAGGAAAATATGTGATTAAAGGTCCAAGAGGTGACTTGTTATTGTGTTTGGCCCCCAAATCATGTATTCAGTATGACACAGAATATTTTAATTGTCATTTAATCATTATATATTCTCACTACTTGCTCTCCTAAAAACCCAAACCCATCATAAGGTGGCCATCCACATGTCAGTCCACATGCCAACACTATTAACCAAAAGGGGTAGGCAGATCCTCTCAGAAGATTCTGTAGCCCTATTAGGAGTCTGATTCCTGCACTCATGTACTCACCAAGACTGAATTCCTACAAAGAATGCTGGCACCCTACGACAGTTGCATTCACTCCAGTTCCTCACACTGCCCAGGAGCAAGCCTGCAACTTCATATATTATGTCACAGGGCAACTCTTAGACAATATAAAGGAGTAGAGATAATACCATGGTATGCCACTTTTTTAAATAGAAAGCATCCATTAATTTGTGCAAGAAAAAAATTGTGCATATTGATTTCACATTGCAAACATTTGAGTTTGCTCTCCAGCTCTGTAGGATTTCTAACTATTGGTCATTTCCTTCTTTCTCACATTTTCTCCACTATCCCAGAAGTACTTCTTTATTCTTCCCACTCCTATTGTGGGGTGGAAATGACACCTTCAGATGCTCTTTCCTGTCACTAATGAGCCCTTAGTCCCTGCATGCCATTCAGGGTCCTCCCACTTTTGCACTCTGCATAGAGTGTCCCTTTTTCAGAGCTGGACCTTTTCTACCTGGAACTTCTAAACTCTACATCAAAATGTGCCTCGTCTGCATTTCATGGTAGCAAGCTCCTCTGGTGGCATGATCTTTACTGATTCACTGCTAAAGCATCATTTATTTCATCTCAGTGTCTGAGCTTAGCAAAAAAGACTTTTGTAGGCAAATGCCTTCATTTCAAGGTGTGCCTCTGATAGCAGAAATATCAGTCAGTTTGGCAGATTAGGGGTAGAGATATTTTTAGACCAAGCCCTGTCAATCACCAGTTGCCTGCAGTGTGGTGGACAACAACACTAAATGTATCTGTTTATAATTGCTGCTGTAACATACTACCACAAATCTTAGCTGCTGAAATAAACATTCATTTATTATGTCACATTTCTGGCACTAAGGAGTCATAGAATAGCCTGGCTCAGCTGGGTCCTCTGCTTAGCCCTCCATAATGATGGCTTCAAACTGCTGGCAGGGCTTCATCCATTTCTGGAGGTTCTGGGTTGGACTCTGCCTCTGAGGTCATTTAAATTGTAGGCTGAATTCAGTTCTTTGGTGTTGTAGGACTGAGGTCCTCATTTTCAGCTGGGGCCTGGTCTCTGTTCCTGGAGGCTGTATGCACTCTTTTTCAAGCTTTCCCAGTGGACCCTCCTGTAAAAGCAGGATGAAAGCCCCTCCCTTTGAATCTCTTTAACCTCAGCTGCTTTTAACTATTCTTATGGGCCCACTAGAAAAATTTAGGATAATTTCCCCATCTGAAGTTCTTTAACTTTAATCACATCTGCAAAATCCCTTTTGCCTTGAAATGTAAGTCAGAGGTTCCAGGGACTTGGGCACACACATCTTTGGGGAACCATCCTGCCTCCCACACTGAGCAAGGAGGGAGAATGATAGGATTTACACCCTTGCTCCAACACTTACTCTAATTGTGGATAAAACTTTTAACTGCCTGAGTTCCAATTTCTATCTCTGTAGAAGGATGGGAGCCAGAGCTTAACAATTTTGTCATCATTCATTATATAAATTCAGCTTCAATAAAATTCACATGCTAAAGCCCTTTCATCAATTCTACAGACACCGATGTCATTGTCCCATTGGTCTTACACCACATGGTCCTCTGATGATTCTCAGGTGGTGTGGTACCCCTCTGCCACCCTCAACAACTATCTAACAGGAAGGGGGTGGTTGTAGCAAAATTAGTTAAGAACATAAACTTTGTAGCTGGGTTGCCTAAGCCTGGATCCTAGCTCTTCTATTTACCTTGTGACCCTGGGAAATTTTTAAGCTCTGTGCTTCAGTTTCATCATCTGTAAAATAGAAATTATAATATCATCTCTGTAAAGTCATTGAAAGAAATAAGTGAATTTATATTTGCAAAGTGCAAGGCATTCTGCCTGGCACATAGTGGCAGCTGCCATCATCACCACATTCACCTCATCAGCATCAACCACATTGTCACTTTGCACCAGTGTCCTTCACATCTCTTTTGTACATTTGCAATCATCATTTTTATGTATGTATTTGCTCAGTGTATATCACTCCCATTAGATTTAAGATTTCTAGGGAATATTCAGTTGAAGAGAGATGCTTATGATTAATTTTCCTTACCTAAGTCATTGAGAATTTATTTTGTAAACAGATTGAAACATTAATCATAAAGAAAATATCTTATCTGGATATCATGTATCTTATTTGTTTCTTCTTTTCCTCCCCAGAGGGAGGTAGTTCAAAGTACAACAATATCAAGTATTGCTGTGGGTGTGGAGAAATGGAAATGCCCAGACAATGTAAACTGATACAGCCACTGTACAGTATAGCTTGGGCAGTAGATTTTAAAATTTAAAAAAATGAGCATTTCTTATGATCCAGCAGTTTCACTTCTCAGAAGACACCTTAGAGCCACATTAGCAACTCTGTCTGAGAAGTCACAAATACTTTCTGACAGCAGAATGGGACAGCCTATAGTTTATCAAAAGAGAAAGAGTTAAATAAAATACAGCAGCCCCTGAGATACAGACAAAAAAATGAAGAACTTCTCTCTCTGTTTTTCAATTTTATATTTTAATTTAAACTTGACATGTATTAATAAAAAAGCAAAACTATTATGAATCAATACCATTTTTATGTTTAAATTTTACAACAGGGTTATGAGGTAGGTATTATTACTACCTGTATAATATAGACAAGGAAACTGAAACACAGATAAGTTAAGTAACCTCCCCCAAGGTCATCCAGTGAACCTGGGATTGGCCAGTCTCTAAATGGCCAGTTTCCAAGTAAGTGGAATTACTCATTGTGCTATAAAGTTTTTTCTTTTCTGTAATGTTTATAATATAGTAATAGAATATAATTCACATCTTAACACAGGCTTGAGAGACAGATGGCTTGTGTAAACTCTGGCTCTGCCAATCCTAACTATATGAACTTGAGCTTCTCTGTGCCTCAACTTCCCCAATGTTAAATAGAGAATAATAATATCCAGCTTTGTGGGGCTTTGATAAAGGATACACATGTTAATTCTGGTGTGGCATTTAGAGTAGCATTGTGCATATTTTAAATATCCATGTGTTCATTGTCCTCTTTATTATTTTAGTTTCATTGTTTATTCTCACCAACCTCATTCATTCTAGATCTAACCTGAGGGTTGTTCAAAGTTTAAAACTTTACAAGGTGCTTAATCACAAAAGTTTCAAGACAGCTGTAGAGCAATATATTGCCATAAGGAGGAGGAAGTCATTCTTGGTGGCTGGCCCTCTCCTGTTTTCTTTGTCTTTCCAGTGTTCAGCAGGCATCTTGCACATAGTAAGAGATCATCAGTGTTCTGGGGGAAGAGGAAAAAACTCCATGTAAAGTTCTGCATTGTCTGACTGAAGATGGAAAGAATAGCCCAGACCTAGGTCTGTGAATTCCATGCTACCCTCCCTAGGTACATTGACCTTTGGGTTCTGGCTGGAAAGGTGTATGATGTTCAGGTTTTCTGGGGCTTGGAGATAGCAGCATGTGAGTCTGGGAGCAAACTTAACAATTTCTGGAGGAGCAATAAGGAATCTAAAAAACACAACTCCTAGAACTGAAAAAAAATAGCCAGGTCAGAGATGCAAGGTCAGCATGAAGATTTCCTTTTTCAAATACTAGCAAGGAAAAATTAGATTCAAGATGAAAATCATTATTGTGGTTGTCCATGATGTGGGGTTGGTTTCACTGGTGGAATATTCATAAATGAATGTAGGAAAGTTATGTCTGATTCATTCTACTGTCTTTCCTATTCCCAGAATAAAATAATTTTATGAAAGAGCCAGTTAAGAAGATGAGATCCTAATTGGAATAAGTTATACTCCATCTAAGTATGTCAAAATACACTCTGTAAGATATATCTAAAAAACAAATTTTTAAAGAAACTCAAATATTGAAAAAAAAGAATACCTCAGTGCTATTCAAAATCACAAAAAAATTTACTCAGACATAAACTTAACAAAATATATACAGAAACTATACACTGACCATTATAAATCATTGGTGAATGAAGTAAAAAAAAAAACCTAAATAAATAGAGAGATGTGCTATGTTCATGAAGTGTGAGACTCAACATAGTAAAGATGCTGGTTCTTCCAAAATTGACTTATATATTTTAGCACAGCTTTTATAAAAATCCCTAGCAATGGTTTTGATTTTTGAATATATAAATACAATAGTTCTAGGGTTTAAATGGAAAAGTAAAGGAACTAAAACAATATGAACAATATTAATATCTAAAACAACATTGTAGAAGAAGAAAGTGGGAGGTTATAACTGGCTTCCTATGATTTTTAAGGCCTATCATACATTTAAAATAACTGAGATTTTGTGTAATATAGGCAGGGTGTATGCACATAGATCAATGGAACAGAATTAAGAACTGAAAAATAGGGGCTGGGGTTATGACTCAGTTAGAGAGTGCTTGCCTAGCACATATAAGGCACTGGTTTCAATCCTAAGCACCACATAAAAATAAGTAAAAGTGTGTCCATCTACTACAACAATAAAAATCTAACTAAAATATAAAACCACATAAGCATGCCCAATTAAAATTTTTATTTTTACTTTTTTATACTGGAGCTTGAACCCAGGGGTACTTTATCATTGAGCTACATCCCCAATCCTTTTTATTTTTTTATTTTGAGACAGTCTTAGTAAGTTGCTCAGGGCCTTGCTAAGTTGCTGAGGTTGGATTCAACTTGCAGTCTTCCTGACTCAGCTTTCTGATTTGTTGGGATTACAGGTTTGTACCATCACATTTCCTGCCCAACTGATTTTTCACAGAAGTGCAAATACAATTGCTCATCTATATGCAAAAATATGAACTTTGAACAAATTAAGTCTTCTACTTTATACAAAAATGAATTCATAGTTGCTCATAAATATAAAGGTAAACCACAAATCTATAAAGCTTTTGCAAAAAACAGGAGAAAATCTTCATGACCTAGAGTTATGCTAAGAGTTCTTACATATAACCTCAAAAGCACATTCCATAACAGAAAAAAAGATGATATTTATTAGACTTTATCAAAATTGTAAACTTAAGTTTTATGAAAGAGTTAGTTAAAAAGAAGAGAATATATCCATAGACAGTGAGAAAATATTTGCAAAAGACACATCTAACAAAGGGTTTGGGTCCAGGGTGCATAAAGAACTTGAAAAATTCAAAAGTTAACAAAAAGTTTCATTAGAAAAAGGGCAACAAACATGAATAGATACTTCACTGAAGTAGATATACTGATGACAGGTAAACACAAGAAAAGATGGTCAAAACCTTTGGAAAAGCAAAATAAAGCCACATGATATAATTAACCACCTTGTGGTATGACTCAAGTAAGAAATATTGGCATACTAAACACAGGCAAGGATGTGAAGCAATGGCAATATATCACTCATACATTGCTGATGGAAATGTAAAATGAAACAGCTACTCTGAAAAATAATTTGCCAGTCTTATTAAGTTAAATATGCACTTTTCATCAGACCAAGCAATTGTACCCCTGGATATTTATATTAGAGAAAGTGTATATTCATAAAAAAGCCTGTGTTTGAATATCCCATGGCTACCTGATGCCCATGATTAGAGCCTCAAACCAGAGACAATTCAAATGTCCTTCAGCAGACAAATGAATAAAACAAATATTACAAAAAGGAATAACTATCAACACATTCAACAGTATTATGCCAAGTGGAAAAAAATCTCAAAAAGTTATGTACTATGTGACTTTTTTTTAAAGAGAGAATGAGAGAGAGGGAGAGAGAGAGAGAATTTTAATATTTATTTTTTAGTATTTGGCGGACACAACATCTTTCTTTGTATGTGGTGCTGAGGATCAAACCCGGGCTGCACGCATGCCAGGTGAGGGCGCTACCGCTTGAGCCACATCCCCAGCCCCTATGTGATTTTTTTAAAAAAATATCTTTAAATGCAAAATTGTAGAGATGGAGAACAGATCATTGGTTGCCAAGTTTTAAGGTTGTTGACAGTGGGTGAGGGGCTCAATGGGTGGAGTGAGTACATGAGAGAACCAAGGGGGAGTTTCTTAGTGATGATAGAATGATTCTTTATTGTGATTGTGATGGTGATTTTACCAGACTACAACACCCATAATACCCCTCAAAAAACCCTAAATAATAATAATAACAATAATAATCATGTATGTGAAAACTAGCAAAATCTGAATAAGTGTGTAGTTTTGTGAATACTCTTGCACCAGGCTCAGTTTCCTTGTTTTGTAGAGGTGTTATGAAAGTTTTAATAACCAGGGATGCTGGAAAAAGGTAAATGGCAACTTGATTCTTTCTGCAATTTCTTGTGAGTCTAAAACTATTTCAAAATGAAAGATTTTTAAACTAAAAATGAGATTCCATAATAAAAATTTGGGGCAAGGTAACATATTCTCATGGACTAACTCTACCTTATTTACTGGTGCTTCTCCAGCACATACACCATGTGCAGTAAATGTACTTAACAGGTAGTCATGGGATGAAGGAATAACTTAGTGCAGTGTTGACCCTTGTCTGCCTTTGAAGACAAGAAATAGAAGCCCAGGCCTAGGTCTTCCTGCTCGGTTTACCTCTCCCCCAGTCTTCTGGCTGGCAGGTGCAGGAAGGCTCTGGTTTCCTGCAGCAGGGAGAGACATGCGTGACAGGGCCAGGGATTCCTGGAAGAGCCACAAGTAGGTGGGTGGGTGGTGGGCACCAGCTTGGCCCAGGCCTGGTAGGGGAAAGGGCCTTCCCGGATTCCATTTTGGTCATTTGGGTGCAGATGGCCTTGGGAAGAGGGTGCCCCTTTTTCTGGCACATACTTTCTCCTCTCCACAAACTTAGGCTTCCCTGAAACTCTAAATTTAGCTGTCTCCTTGGGAGCCTCTCAGGCCTGAGTTTGAGGTCTAATGTCAGCTTTCTAGTTTTGTGATCCTGGAAAAGTCACCCCACGGAGCCTCAGTGTTTGCATCTATAAATTGAGAAGAATATCCCCCTAGCTTGCTAGACTGTGTACAGATATTGAGATCATTAAGGTCAAGGACTCAGCGGAGAGTCAAGGGAGCTCAGTGAAGGCCTTCACCTTCTTCTCTCTAAACAGCTTCAAGTGCCAACGGCATGAAATTACCCCAATATTCTGGATGGTTTGTTCTTTCCTCCCATCCTCTCGACTGACTCCTCCTTTGTATCCAGCTGGAAGTAAGTTAAAACCAACATCCAGGACAATCTCATAGGGAGGGGAAGATCCGTGAAGAGCAGCCCTCAAGTCAGAGGTGTGGCCAGGGTCCTGGTTAATTTGACATGAGTGGATTCAGTGGTGGCAAGTCAGGCTTCCTGCATTCAAATTTTAGTGCTGCTTTTTTAAATCAACTCCTGGACACCTTTTGTAAGGCCTTAGAATCTCAGTTTTCCCTTCTAAAAAAGAGGGACTTTGTTAAAATATATATGAATGTATATATATTACAATGTGTGAAGGTAAGAAAAAGAAGCCCAGGTCTCGGTCTTCATGTTCAAGTTACCCCTTACCCAGTCTTCTGGCTGGCAGGATATATATATATAACAATGGCAAATTGGCTGCTTTTGGCTGAATCACTTATCCCAAAGAAGTGTCTTTATTTTGTTTCTATGCTAATTCTGTAGCACTAATAGAATCAAATATTTGCTACTGTGACAAATTGTCAAAGAAAATAAAATATAAATAGGGTTGTCAACCACAAATGAATGACACCTTCCAGCAGAAGTGCTTAATGGACAACAAATGTTTATCTCCTCTTGCTGCTCTAAAGGAAGTGGTGGGAGGAGAGTAGCATGAATGGCAGCCTAGTCCAGGAGTGATCTTAGATGCTTCTCTTAAAAAATAATTAATATTTTAAAAATCACAAGGAATTACTGGATGCTGTAACTCTTGAATAGTTCAAATGTCAATTGAAATTCCATGTGATATTATTATCAATCTAACTAGTCAAGGAGCTCATTATAACTAAAGGATTTAGGGAGCTGCAGATGCAGCTCAGTTAGAAGCATTAGTAATGCATTAAGAATGCTCAACCCCCAGCACAAAAAAAATTGGCCTTATGTGTATAATCAAATAAAAAAATAATAATCACTGCTTTTAGGAAAACATGATTGACCTGAAATACAGTGGACATTATCAGAATCAAAATACTTTCCTCACATTCAATTGCATAGCTAGACTATAAGGAACTCCAGTGTAACATTGTAAAGTATGTTTACATTAATAGCATATCACCAAAACAACCAAAAAAGCTTTATTGACTCTTGGGAAATAAAAAAAATGGACATAGTATAGCTTAGAAAATTATTAATACACTAGACTAGAAATATGAAACTGACATAAATCCTCCAGGACAAACCAGAAACTTTGACACTTGCCTGTCATCCCAGATACTTGGGAGGCTAAAGAATGAGAATCACAATTTTGAGACCTACCTGGGTAATTTAGCAATATTATGTCTCAAAATACACTTTTAAGATGGTTGGGGATATATGTAGTTCAGTGCTTGCCTAGCATGTTTAAGGCCTAGGGTCTAATTCAAAAATTTTGAAACTGATATATCTGATCACATACAACCATGGAAGAAGTAGAATAGGGCAGAAGCCATTATGTCAACTCCCCAAAAATTATTAAACTCCACCTGCACTTTGTTCAAATCACATTTAACATGTCTAAATGCTGCTTTCACTAATTTAAAAAGATAACCTTTTAAATATTATAAAAAATATATATTGGGGCTGGGGTTGTGGATTAGTGGTAGAACACTCACCTAGCATCTGTGAGGCACTGGATTCAATCCTCAGCACCAAATAAAAATGAATAAATAGAATAAAGGTATTCTGTCCAACTACAACTATTATAAAAAAGTGTATGTGCTTTTCTAATGAATCCACAAAATACTATGTATGTATACTCAACTCTGCTCTAAAGCTACCTTCTAAGCACATGGAGGCACCAACATTAGGATAAAATGTTATCATGGAACTTTCATGAGAAATAACCCTAAGTACTAATAAACACACAATCTAAAAGAAGAAATTCAAACTTCTGACACCAAAAGGACATTGGTACATTTTTTAAATAATACTTGAACAGAAGTGGAGCATAGTAGAGTTTTCCAACAATAATTCCCAATGTCAATAAAGTTCAATGATGATCAGATAGCCTGTCCCCTTACTTGTAAACAATAAATAATTAACTTTTTGATGAATGTAGATTTTAATAAGATATAAGAATATGCTTTTAAATTTGAAAATTAAAAAAAATAATTTTAAGATTATTTAGATAATGTATTTAATTTACAAAATGCAGATAATGACTTATCTCTTGTATATTGTAATAGTTTGAGTCCTGAGGAAATTTGATCTATAGATGTTTTAAGTATCAGGCATTATAATAGTTGACATAAAAACATCTGCATCCTAGGTAGGAAAGTTGTGGAATGAGATGGATATCATTAACCAATGTACATGTATGATTGCATGAATGTCATGACCATAGCTTGTGTACAACCATAGAAGTTAAAAAGTATGCTCCATTTGTGTACAATGAACTGAAGAGCAATCTGCTGTCATGTATCACTGATTAGAACTTGTAAATAAAAATTAAAAAAATTTAAAAACCATCATCCTGCTTCTTTCTTCTAAAACTGATTTGAAAATTTTGCTTAGAATAATTTCATCCAAATTTGGAAGACATATTGTGGACTATGAGCATATGTATAAATACATGATCTTTTTAACCATACCTGTGGATACCTCTGATGCTTGAATCCTTTCAAAGCCATCTTCTGTGTGAGTGTATGGTGGTGGAATTCAACCCAGAACCTCTCACATGTTAGGCAAGTGCTTTGCCATGAGCTATATGCCCAGCCCTGAAATATGTCTTAATAAGCACAACTTAATTAAAATAAGTCAATATTACCATAAGAATTTTCAAAAAAATTCTTTCAATCAAAAATAAAGTAAATTAAAAGTATGTTTTAAAAATGTTGTTGATAAAAAACAGCAAAAGTACAAAGGATTCTGTTGAAAACTAGAAAGAGAAGAAAACAAATGTTGAACTAGAATTCTGTTGGACATGGGGAATTTCTGAGTAAATACAGACATTGCAAAAAGACTCTAAAATAAGGAAACTATAAACTGACCAATTAGCATAGAAAACCTGGACTGATGCTAAGAGATATCCCACTGAAAAAGACCACAGGATCATCAGGGATCAGAGATGAGTGTTACCTGACCTTTGACAAATTCTGATTTTTTTTGTAAAATATATATATTTTAGCTGTTTATAAACTTTTATTTCATTTATGTGTTTATTGCAATGCTGATAATTGAACCCAGTGCCTCACACATGCTAAGTAAGCACTTCACCACTGAGTCACTACCTCAGCTGATTTTATTTTAATGTCTGTAATCAAGCAAATGGCTTAAAGTCTGAGGCAGGAGAATCAGGAGTTCAAAGCCAGCCTCATCAAATTAGCAAGACGTGTTTCAAAATTTTAAAAATAAATAAATAAATAAAAAACATTGAGTCAGGGGCTCAGTGGATAAGCATTTGTGGGTCCCATCACTGGTACAAAAATAAATAAATAAATGTTTAAAAAGAGAAAGAGAGGATTTTCTTAAATTTGGTTTAAGGCATATGAGAACCTGAGATACTTCATCCAATGCAGGATAGATGTTCATTAAATAGGCATTATTTTGTGTACCACTGTAAAAACTGCCAATTAGCACATTGAGGCAACACAGCCTACAGCTGCTCCACCTGGCACAACAGGGGTGGTGCCTGGAGCAGGGTCTGTCCTGGAGGGAAGTCAGAGTCAGGAGGACCCTGGGTCTGGAGGAGAGGTGGGCCTGGAAAGGGGCAGATTCTGGAAGAGACTAGGATCTGGCAAAGTGAGGAGGAAGGATTGCATTGTTAGACCAGGACGCAAGAAAAGACCACGGACTCCAATTAAAATCAAATTAAAGCAAGCTTATTATTTTGACTGGCTGGGCTGCCTTTCCCTCCCCAAACGGTGGGAACAAGACAACAACCCCACCTTTCCTACAGCCCAGCTTTATAGCCCCAAAAGTTACACGAAAGGGGGGTTACAGATAACAGAACTCTGACAAGCATCACACTAATGGTAGTTTACAATTTTTTTTTTTTGCTGGCCCCAACATCAGAATTTATGAAGACCATTAGAGCCTCAGAGAGGGTCATTGTCTGGCCAGGGAAGGCCAATATTTATGAGGTGTCACTAAAGTTTCAAAGAGGGCTGCTATCTGGTCAGAGAGCCAGGCATGGGTGAGTTCAAGGCACGGGCAGGCATTCCAAGCAGGTTCAGAATTTGCAGTAATTTATAGTAAAGCCGAAATTAGCTTTTCATGGCTTTGTGGCAAGATGGCTCCCAATTTTAATAAAAGATCAGGTTGGGTCTATCATTCCCCCCTTTTCTTATGTGTCCCTTTCAAATCTTTGATAGAGTAGGGGAAGAGCACTGAGGGAATTTTAATCCCTCAGGTAACAGTCTCCAAATTTTAGAACTCACCCAAAACCGTTCTCCCTGATTTTTACCTGACTTAATTAATTACTTATATTGATAATCTATTTATTTTTGGCTCCATTGTTGTAAGAAGAGAGGCGTCACTCATTTTGGCTTCTTCTGAGCTGAGAGAGGGTGATGTGAGGGAGCATGGCGTGAGGGACATGAGTTGCCTTTTAGAAGTCAGTTTGGTTTGAAGTCTGGTTGGGGAAGAACAGGTTGTAAAGTCATCTGGGGATGGGTGCTTCTATGAGAGAAACAAAAACCATGAGTACTGAGTACTGAGTAATGTTGCAGCAGCTGGAACGTGTCACTGTATAGCAGTTCCCTCACCAGGCTTTAACATCCCCAGTTATCAGGACTGTAAGCATAACATTTAACTTTTAGTGTTACAGATGTCCTTCCCCATAAGATACAGTTTAATAATTTAATGTCATCTGATCTTGCAAAATTCTTTTACTAGTATGAGCTCTGTGTCTAATAGAGAAACCTTTAATTCTGTTACTCAAGGCTGGATAATCATACTAGCAAACACGAAGCCTACCTGTGTAGGTTAGGAATATCTGTAGGCCTTAAACTAAAAACTTCTGTCTCTGGCAGCTCCTCTTGATAGTCTCTTTTTATAGTTATCAGGCGTTTCTGTCTGAGAATCCTTCTTTGTAGCCTCCAGTGTTACTTATTTTGGGAGGCTAACATAAAGTGTATACCTTAAATAATAATAATAATAATAATAATAATAATAATAATAATAATAATAATAATAATAATTATAATTATCATCATCATCATCATCATCATCATCATCATTATTATTTAAAATGCCCAGGAATGGCTGTATTTTGGTTTTAACTGTCTTTGCTAAGTGTTTAAGATGAAGCAGTCAAACTGACTTTTGTTTCTATCTATTGTTAACAATCAGCTGACCTTTTATGGGAGTCATTCCTGGGGAAACTTCTCAGTTCTGCTGGTGCCATTTGCGCTAGGATGGGTCTAGTTCTTGCTTGACCATGTGGCTTCCCTCGGAAGCACCAGGGATGTCTCCCTTCTCTGATGACTCTCCTCTTCATAGCAAATGCACTGATTGGCTTTCTGTTCTCCAGTGGTCTCATTAGTCTCCCTGATCGGGAGGTTATGTGGCCCAGAGTTGCAAAGCTCTTTAGAGAAGTCCCCTGTTCCCTGGATTCAGACTGACTCAGAGGGCACGAGCCAAATATTGGTTTTTCTGGCCCTTTTAATTTAACTTTAATTTTAAAACTTAATCTTAAACATCCAGCAAATAAATTTTAACAGCCTTATATTAAGAGTACTGGGCTTTAATGTCTATAACTTTATGATTATTCATCTTTTTATTAATTGGGATCTGTATTATCCTATCTGTAGGTGATGGCTTATTATCTCAAACTAACCCATGTTGTGTTCTTAAAGCAACACTTCTGTAAAACACTAACAGGGAATCTTTAGATCACTTATAAGGAAATTACAAAATAAAATTAACAAGAGTAAAAACACTTAGTTCGTGTAACAGCTACCCTGAATTTTTGGCTGAGTTATACATTATATCCCCTGTTTGAGATCCTAGTAATCTTGACAGAAAAAAAAAAAAAACAAAAAAATCAAACTTTTGAACATAACTTTAAATGAACTAAAATCTGGCCTACTGCTTTCATAGTCATTCTCACATGTAGTAAGATGGGACACAGAGCCTCATCTCAGGTAAGGCAGGGCTCTTTATAAATCTTAAGTGTTTTAGTTCTAAAGCTGATCTTTGTATTTTAAAATATCATTTTACAAAGTTTACATAAATTGTTTGAGGTCACATGAACATTAGCTAACACCATATGATATCACATTTAAAACACGAATTAAAGAAAGGCTGAAAGTTTTTAACCTTTACATAGATTAGGCTCTCATTAACTTAAAAATACATTTAAATTGTTCCCCAATGTAAGAAGTAACATAAAACTTTACATATCTTATTGATAACAGGTAAATAAATCCCCAATATATTTTTTACCATACAACTTCCGAACACCAGCTTGATATAATGCTCTTTTAAAGTTTCTACCTTACAGACTTGTATACCTGGAAGATATGAGCACATTAATAGCATCACATTTACAGTGATGTTTCTACATTAACCAAGTTTAGCTTTTAAGGAAATGGCAGTACAGTGCTCTAAAATAACAGTTCTTATTTAACCAGTTGTTTAATTTTTATGGTTGCTTGCTCTAGAAAGAAATAAAACTTAATAAACACAATGTTATAGGTAAACTTATGTTTTAAGAAATTTTTGTCTCTTTAACACATGACTGATTTTTACAATCTTATACAGACTTTAGTACAAACTTATACAGACCTTAGTAAATCAATCAGATATCTAACAAAAGTACTCATGAATGAGTAATCCCATATCAAATTTACTTTACTTATTTATCAAAATATTAGACAAATGTATTGAACAGTGTAAACCATTTTTGTTGAAGGAAAAGTCCTAGAACCAAGGCATATTAGACATTTTATAGACATTAATATTTTATGAGTTTTTTGAACACCTAGAAAAACTTGTAAGCTTAAATTTAAAGACATTTATTTTTATGAGCGCTCCTTATATATGTTAATTTGTATATCATATATATGATATACGGACATATGTATATATAGACATCCAACACATAACAAAAGTGTGCACACATAACAATAGTAAAGGCCTTGGAGCTTTTCGCAGGTGAAATCTCCATTGCAATGTTTCAAAAACTCCACAGTTGGTCAAAGATAGAACTGATCAGAAAAACATTAACCTAGGTCTGTAGGATCAAAATCAAGAGCTCAAAAAAAAAAAAAATACAGAATCTAAGGAAAAAACAAAAGTCCTAGAAAAAATACTGGCCAGTAATTAGTAAATACCATACAATTTACTTTTTTTTAGGCCTCAGATCAGTCTCCTACTGAGCTTGCAGGCTTCTTTCATTTGCATTTCAACATAAGTCCTGGCTGAGGTCTGAAGGAGCAGGGAAAAACTGCTATTTTGAGCAGGCACCTCAGGCCTAAGGCATTTTAACCATAAGTCATAATTTTCAGGTTCTGATGTTGAAAATTATGATACAAGTTTAAGATACAATTCACAAAATTTTAAATCTTTACATCTTGTTTTGTCAACAGATACCATACTATGATTTACTATCCTTGTCCAAATTAGTGCACTGGTACACACAGTAGCATTTTTCCAGGCTACCCAATTCAAAATTGGTGAAAAAAAGACTGAATGATTGGGAAGTTACTTGCCAACTTGGAAGTAGAGTTCTTTAGTTTTCCATCCTAAGTATTTAAGTTCTCTGGCATGAATTATCTGAAATCATAAACTAAACAATTACCTAAACCCAACTTTTAACTGCAGCATTGTGCAATGCATCAAAAACCCATTCAGATACCAGATTGTTACAATAAAACATCATCTTTTAGACACACATTCAGCCAAGATCATTCCCAAGAAACAATTTATAATATCAACACACTATTGCACATGTCTTAAAGGGTCAGAAACAAAGACACAGGACAGACAGAGAGGAGCTCCAGACTATGGATGACAGACAGAAACCTTTAAAACAGAGCAGATAAGAGAAAAATCTCCTACACCAGTGGCACCATAGATGTCCCCACAAGGGGACCAGATGTTTTCACAGAGGGGCAACCTGAAATATAAAATCAAAGGTCTCCATGGCGACTTTACTGCATTAAGTGTCTCCTTTTTCTTTTTCTCTTTTTAAGAAGACAGAGGTGGCATAATCCTTACAGTGCAGGGAAGGAAGGAGGGAATTCCCCGAAGCAACAGGGCTTCGGCAGCTGCTGGGAGTCCCTCAGTCCCTCCTTTTACTTACAGGATTCCACCCCAAGCACGCTCCATCTCCTAACATTTCAGTAGTCAGCTCTCAAAAAGTTCTGGGGGGGGTGGTATCAAAATTTGTAACTGAAAGTTCAGTTCCTGACCTTAGAGCCAATTAATGCCAATTTAATAATGAGGACAGGGTTTTGAGAAAAAGAAAAAGGGAGTTTTATTGCTTTGCTAACAAAGGAGAAACACCGGGGACTCTGCCCAAAGGTTGTGACTCTCTTGATCTGGAGGGACAAGGGGTTTTAAAGGAGTCTCACTTGTTAACCTGGGAGATACTTGGTTCTTAGATCCCCAGCAGGCATTGCCCTCTGCAGTGGGTGTGCTCCAGCAGCCAGCCAGGGGCTTCTCTCCTCCTGCTTAACAAAGGGGGGTAAAGTTCATCGCAGTTCCTTAAAACACAGTGCAAGGGGTGTCAGGCTGACTTGCTTTATTACCCATTTTCACGTCCAATATCCTTAAGTTTTCACCACAGAAATCACACAACAAAACGCACAAAAACAAACAAACAAAAAACACAGAGAACACAGAACAAAACACAAGAAAACAGAAACCCGGCGCCGAAACAGAAAAACAGAGGAGCAGTGCAACGTCTTGCCAAAGCTCTGGGGTAGGAGCGCGTGTGTGCCCCTCGGCACCTCTCTACCCTTCCAGAGGAATTCCCTACAGAACAGAACAGAAGACAGAACGATTTCTCATTACTGTCCGGACAGGAGTATATGTGAGCCTCGCCAGGCCACCTCTCTGTCATCAGAAGAGATCTCCCTTAACCGGATACCAGATGTTATAAAGGCGCCACTTACCTATGGAGGCCTCCTCCACCAGGTGCTTGCTGATAGTTTTAGTGCGGCAGTTCACTGCAGTGCTCCGGGGACGGAAGGCTCACTCCGAGGCCTTGGAACGTCTCAAGTTGCGCACCCCCTAGAGTGGCTCTCCTGCCCGGGGCCCTGGAGCAAAGGCCAGCTTCAGAATTTCCAGCAGTCGGGTCTTGTGGTCTGGTTGGGCAGGGTCATCTCACTGGGGAACTCCAAAATGTTAGACCAGGACACAAGAAAAGACCACTGACTCCAATTAAAATCAAATTAAAGCAAGCTTATTATTTCGACCGGCCGGGCTGCCTCTCCCTCCCAAAACAGTGGGAACAAGACCCCACCTTTCCTACAGCCCAGCTTTATAGCCCCAAAAGTTATACAAAAGGGGGGTTACAGATAGCAGAACTCTGACAAGCATCACACTAATGGTAGTTTACAATTTTTTTTTTTTTTTGCTGGCCCCAACATCAGAATTTATGAAGACCATTAGAGCCTCAGAGAGGGTTGTTGTCTGGCCAGGGAAGGCCAATATTTATGAGGTGTCACTAAAGTTTCAGAGAGGGCTGCTATCTGGTCAGAGAGCCAGGCATGGGTGAGTTCAAGGCACGGGCAGGCATTCCAAGCAGGTTCAGAATTTGCAGTAATTTATAGTAAAGCCGAAATTAGCTTTTCATGGCTTTGTGGCAAGATGGCTCCCAATTTTAATAAAAGATCAGGTTGGGTCTATCAGCATCTGAAGGAGAGGTCTCTAGAATGGCCAGGGCCTGGAAAAGAGCGGGGTCTGAAGTAGAGGCAGAGTCTAGAGGAGGGCAAGGCATGGGAGGATTGCGGTCTGTAGGAAGGGACATTTACAGAGGAGGGGTGTAGGGTATAGAGAAATAGGCTTGATCTGGGTGGGGTCTGGAGGGAAGGACCTAGAAAAGGGCTTGATCTTGAAACAAGAAACTTCTCTGGAGTAGGTGTAGAAACATGAAGAAGCATGGGTTCTGGGAGAAGTACAGGGACTGGAAATTTGACAGGATTATAATAAAAGGTGAAAATACAAGAGTGGGGGGAATCAGCAGAAGAGGTGGGGTCTAAAATATTGGTAGGGTCTGGTTGGTGGGGCCTGAGTCTGAAGGAAGAACAAGATTTGGAGAAAGGTGGAGATTTGGGGAGGGTATCTGAAAGATGGGGAAAGGGTCTGATGGGGGTGCGAGATCTGAAAGAGGTTCTGGGTGCCTGGAGCTGGGAGCAAGAGGAAAAAGGAGGTGATGATGAGTAGAGGCCTTGGTGGTCAATAACATTTAGAACATCTCAATCTCTAAACTTTCACCCTGAAATCCCACCCTAGGTTATGCTGAAGCTGAAACTGGGCAGAGGTGGTGAGAGTCTGCCATACCCAACACCTGCCATAGCATAGGCATCTGCAGCCACACTGAATCCAGGGGCAGTTTTCCCTGAGCAACCAATCAAAACTACCTATACTGTTCTAGCTGCCTAAAGATGCTGAGGAAGTGACAGGTGTTTATTGCATAATGTTAACAGGAGTGGTTGCAGGCATGGTGACAAATGCCTGTTATCCACCTAATAGGGAGGGTGGGGCAGGAATATTGCAAGTTTGAGAAAAGCATGGAAAATTTAGCAAGATTATGTCTCCAAATAAAAAAGGACTAGGGATGTTGCTCAGTAGAGTAGCACCTACCTAGGATACATGAGGTCCTGGACTCACTCACCTTTACTGAAAATAAACAAACAAATAAACAAATAAATAAATGGAAAAAGAAAAAAAGGGGGAAGAGGAATATGCTTGGCTATTTTGAAGTCATTTTATTTTTTTTTCATCCTTTTCATGCATTTTAATACTCATGGACAATGAACTATTTGGCAGAAGCTGTAGAGTATTTGAAAAGCAAAATCGAAGGTGCTATTTACTCTGTGTGATTAAATTCAAAATAAAGGTCTTCTAAAAATGAACATGATTGTCAGTGGAAAAAGCCAGATTGGGCTTATAGATAGCTGATTCTTCAATATATTGTCAAAGTCTCCAACTTTCTTGAAAATACCCATAAAGTTCCATCAATAAAATTAAGAATAAATAACTGTCATGACTTTAAACTAACAAGCTTTTGCACAGCAAAAGAAATAGAAGTATGAATTGGAGATCTTTTTCAGCTTCTCTTCTAACCATATTAATATCGAGATAAAAGAACTCAAAACACTTAACATCAGTAAAAAAATTGCAATGCAAATGGGCAAAAGAAATAAATAGTCATTTCTCAAAAGAATAAATAAAAATGGCCAAGAAATACATTAAACAGTTTAAGTAAACAGATTAATGAAAATTAAAGCTACACAGAAATTTTATCTTAGTTCAGTTATAATGGCAAACATAAAGAATACAAGTAATACTAGATGCTGGTGAGGATTGGGGTAGGCACACTTATATGTTGTTGGTGGAAATGCAAATTAGCACAACTCTGGAAAGGTGTATTGAGAATTAAAAAAAAAAAAGCTAGGAATGAGGGCTGGGCTTCTCCTGGCCCTGAGAGCTAAGGGGAAACTAGCTGTGAGCCCAGCTCTCTCCTTCACTATTTTATACAGTATCACTGTACAGGAGTACCTTTCTTTGAGGCTGTGACTCTCATCATTTTAACACAATGACCTCAAATGTTTTCTTTGGATCTGGCAGGGAATAAGCAAGAATGTTTAGGGAGGGTCCAGAGACTGGAGATGGAGCCCAAGTGCACTTCCACACTTCATTGCCTGTTTTCTTTTATGTTTTAATGGCTCTTTTTTTTTTTACACTGTTAAAGTATTAGAAAAAAATATTGAAAAGTGTGTTTAGACTACTAAGTTATTTGTTACATTGTGATGGCAAAAATAGATGTGGTTGAGAAATGAAATTGTAAATATACTATGGTAAGAAACCTACTTCTAGGAAAGGGGTCAATTCCATTCCCATCTCTCAGTCTTTCTCCAGGAAGGTTGATTGACTGTGGGTCTCTTCAATTTGGATTGTAGATAACTTCTTTAGGGAGTCTGACTACTCCCCTTTGAAGTGCAAATGAACCTGTGTAAGCTTCAGGCCCAAGGCCAGATGTTTATCAAAGGCCTGGTAAGAATGACCATTTTTCCTCTAATCACACTCTGTTTCTCTAAACAAGTTTCCCATTAGAAACTCTTTGCACAATCATATATTGGGTAGACTAGAAAATTTATGGTGCTAGATAGCCAATAAATGTTTGAGAAAGTGTGAATGGGTGATCACAAATTGGAGTTTTGTTTACTTTTGGGATCCTCTAGAGTAAAAATATGGAGTTCTTCTTCTCTCTGAGTGCTGCTTGCTGCTTCTCCACTAATTTTTCCCCCACGCCACCCCCCAAAAAATTTATTCTTAATAAAATCAGAATTTATTAAAAATTATTTCATACCTTTTATGGAATGAAACATATCAATTACATTTTCTTTGGTCGATAAAGTCCCAGTTAATTGGCAGTGCATGTATATTTTTTTCTAATTTCAAAATGTGTTATTAGAGCATGTTAGTTATACTAATAGTAGGGTCCATGCATACATGCATGGGATATAATTTGCTATCATTTTCATTTCATTCCCAGTACTTTTACTTTGCTTTTTTTCCCTCCTTCCCTCTACTCCCTTCCCCTTATTTGTCTTCCTTCCATTTATTTATTATTATATCAAATTGGTGCTATATAGATATATATGGAAGTGAATTTTACTGGGGGTTATTTATACATTGTACAGACATCATTTGGTCAATCTTGTCGCTCAGTTCCTCCCTTTTCCATCCCTCCTCACTCTTTTGCAATTATGCTGCATCCTATTTTGCCAAGGCATGGTCTGACTGGTACTGTCACTGATTTACTGACCAACACTGAAAATGTCATAGAATTGAAGACTTGAAGCAATGAGTACAACTGTGATGGGAGTCTCCCTTAGGATCATCTATATTCTGCCATGAGTTCACATGCTTTTATTGGATAATTGTTTTTAACATTTATGTTTTAGTTGTAAGTGAACACACAGTATCTTTTTTTTTTATTTTTATGTTGTACTGAAGATCAAACACAGTGTCTCAAACATGCTAGGTGAGCACTATACCACTGAGCCACAAACCCAGCCCTAGTGGGTACATTTTAAGTTTCTGTGTGTCATAGCTGACTGTGAGTACCAGGGAAAATAATATGGACTAAATACTTATAAATTTGAGATCTTCAACAAACAAATATGTATATCAATTCACATCATTACGTCTAAATCCATAATGAAATAAAGCCAAGACTAAAAAACATGTTTCTGCACAGTCACATTTGCTATTCTGCAATGAAAAACATTTGCGATATATCATTTATATAAAAACTATTATATTTAGTTTGTTATTTTATTCAGTTTATGATACATAGTATAAATAACTGTGATAAGTCCTTGAATTAAGTGACATATATAAAAAATTATGAATTACTTACAGGAAGGGATAGAGGCATAAACAATCAACATCAAAATTATTTGATCTCAGTTTTTAATAGAATTATATTCCTATAAATTGAATTCATATCCTTATATTTTACATAAAGTTTACATAGTCTCTGTAAAATCCTAGTTCATTTATAACATATCCAAACCAGACATGATTCTCACCAATACAAAGATGTAGTTACTCCAGTGATGTACAGAATAACAAAGAGAATTATTCAAATACTGAGATTTTTTAAAAAACTAATTATATTACTTATAAAACACTAAAAATCCTTCAAGTGGGTGCCTGGAAGCCAAGACAGTATATTCTGGCCAGTGTGATGTCTGTCTGTCTTTTTTTTATATATAATAAGTTCTGCATTTTAATTTTTCTGCTTTTAAAGCAAACACATAGCCAAATATTCCCCCAAACCCATCATCTACCAGTATAGGAAATATTTCCCAGCAATCATCTGTAACCTAATAATAGTCAAAGTACAGATATAATACCAAAAATAAAATCAACATTTAGAATTGGAGACAAAAATAATCTTTAGTGATAAGAATCCCTTAATTTGATACTTTAAAAATAATAACAACCTGTCATGAGGGGGTAAAATTGTGATTTATGCTGTTGGGAGAGAAATAAAGAATGTCCACACACTTCTGCCCCTTTCAATGCTTTATTCACTCAAATTACACAATATAACTTCACTCTATAAGTTCTTAATAAAGAAAACAGCAATTATTATTGCTAGGCACAGCAATAAACAATTCACAGCAAACAATTCAGATTAATTAATCACAGAAAAAAATTCTAGATTATTTTGCAGTTTTATTTTAAGAACAGAAAAAACACACTTAATGATGACAGACTAGTGACAGACATTCCCTCTGCATGCTAAGTTCAAAAGTCTCAAGCCTTAGGCTTTATGTCCACCAGATGTACACTCACTCAAACTACAGTAATCAGGTACAGAACCAAGGCAGATTTTTCCTGCCATGGAGTAGATTACCTGTTGAGTAGAAGGTCATAGAAAGAAGTTGAGGCTCTCACCAAGGTCCAGATGAAGTTATAGAGTTTGAGAGTGATGAGGATCTCACAGAGGATCAGGAGAATGATGACAAGCAATTAGATGTCAGTCCAGTTCTTCACCAGGCTCTCCAGCTTGAGTGCATCCTTGTTTCAGTTGGCTGAATCACTGTTCATTAGCTCTATTTTTACACTAAATTTTGGGGCTTTATGACCCCCCTTGCAATCCTTACCAGTTACCACCAGATTTCTCCCAGACATCATTTACCCTGGGGTTAGAAACATCTGGTCTGTTGGTCTCCACCCTTATCTTCTCACTTTATCCTCTTATCAGGAGAGGACAGCCTGCCAGAGGCTTCACTCTGTTTATCAGAGTAAGGGGAAGAAATTGTCTGAGGTCATACTGGAGGGATCTGTGTGTGTGCCTGGTGAGACTGCAGGTTTCAAACTGGAGTTTTTAAAATGGAATTGCTTAGGCTCAGGTCTAAGGCCATTCTCACCATTCACCCACTTGATTCACATTGCACATCCTGGGGAAGGGGTGCCTAAGCTTGCCACTGTGAATCATCCATTCCATTGACCAAAGGCCAGACTTCACATATGTCCAAAAGTCACTTCTCATTGTGGTTTGTTGCATTGTTCCATAACCACCAATAGTGGCCATAGTTGAATTACATCTGGTTAAGACCAAAGTGTTTGCAATGTACCCAGGGATTATTATAATATAATCAAAATCAAGTGGTATGCTAGGGTTGAGACATTTATAAATTTGTCTTGAATGTAAGTCCCAATGGACTAATTCTGTTACATTGTCCCAGTTGACTCTAATAGTCACTGTAAGGCTCTCAAATGCTCTGAGATATATTGAATCTAAATATTGACTAAAATACAAGAATTAGGGTGGTTCCTCTAATTATATATACATAGGCATTGCAATTCCAACTTCCATCATTCTCTATTTATTTATTTATTTTTCTCTTTTTTTATTGATTATTTAAAGCATTACATAGCTCATGATATATCATCTTTCATACATTTGACTCAAATTGTGTTTTGAACTCCCATTTTTACCCCAAATACAGATTGCAGAATCACATCTGTTACATATTCACATTTTTACATACTGCCATATTAGTGACTGTTGTATTCTGCTACCTTTCCTATCCCCTACTATCCCCCCTCCCCTCCCCTCCCCTCCCATCTTCCCTCTCTACTCCACCTGAGGCTTCTTCAAGCATGGAAACCTCCTCACAGTTCCGATGTCCTGAATCATCTCTCTTCTTTCCTAAAACTCAGCTCTTTTGATTCCATTTGGGACAGGATTGAGTTTATCAAATTTCTCTCTCTTTGTGGATAAAATTTGCATTTGTCTTCAGGCTTCAACTCTTGATCCTCCAACCATTTTTTTTAATTCAAAATATTTATTTCTTTCAAACACCTAGTTCTTGGAATAAAGATCTCTGGCATTCAAAATGATTATTACATCTGCTACAGATTTATAGAAAAATATGAATGATTAATTAAAATTCAAAGTCATGGCAGGCACGGTGGCACTCACCTGCAATCCCAGTGGCTCAGGGGACTGAGGCAGGAAGACTGTGAGTTCAAAGCCAGCCTCAGCATAAGCAAGGCACTAAGCAACTCAGTGAGACTCTGTCTCTAAATAAAATACAAAATAGGGCTGAGGACATGGCTCAGTAGTTGAGTGCCCCTGAATTCAATCCTTGCTATACCCACCCCTTCCAAAAATTATTCAAAAGTCCTAAGTTGTACCCTTTGGTTCCCTTTGTATCATCTATATGCTATAGGCATCATCTCGGAAAAGCCCTTTCTTCAACAATAAATAGAAAGTAGAAGGAGATAAAATTAAATCACACCCCCATTCATATAAAAATATTGCTTACTGAAAGTGCAATGATTTCCGTACACACCTCCTGCCTTCAATCCAGAGATGGTCCAGAAAACATCTCCTTGGCATTCCCACATATCTTGCTCCACTTCAACAAGCCAGGAACCACAGGAAAGTCCCAGAGTTCTTTTTTTTAAATTTTTTTAATGTTCTTTTTTTATTGATTGTTCAAAACATTACAGAGCTCATGATATATCATCTTTCATACATTAGACTCAATTGGGTTTTGAACTCCCATTTTTACCCCAAATACAGATTGCAGAATCACATCTGTTACATACTCACATTATTACATAATGGCATATTAGTGACTGTTGTATTCTGCTACCTTTCCTATCCCCTACTATCCCCCCTCCCCTCCCCTCCCTCCCATCTTCCCTCTCTACCTCCTCTGCTGTTGTTCAATTCTCTCCCCTTTCCCCCCCTCCCCCTTGCCTCTCATAACCTCTTATAATTTTGTGTATCATTGAAGGTCTCCTACCATTTCCATATGCTTTCCCTTCTCTCTCCCTTTCTCTCCCCCCATTCGTCTTTGTTTACTGTTAGTCTTTTCCTCATGCTCTTCCTTCCTGTTCTGTTCTTAGTTGCTCTCTTTATATCAAAGAAGACATTTGGCATTTGTTTTTTAGGGCTTGGCTAGCTTCACTTAGCATAATCTGCCTTAATGCCATCCATAGCCCTGAAAATTCTATGATTATGTCATTTCTTAGTGCTGCATAATACTCCATTGTGTATAGATGCCACATTTTTTTTTATCCATTCATCTATTGAAGGGCATCTAGGTTTGTTCCACAGTCTAGCTATTGTGAATTGTGCCGCCATAATCATTGGTGTGGCCGTATCCCTATAGTGTGCTCTTTTAAGGTCCTCAGGGAATAGTCCGAGAAGGGCAATAGCTGGGTCAAATGGTGGATCCATTCCCAGCTTTCCCAGGAATCTCCATACTGCTTTCCAAATTGGCCTCACCATTTTGCAGTCCCACCAGCAGTGTACCAGTGTACCCTTTTCCCCACATCCCCGCCAACACTTATTGTTGTTTGACTTCATAATGGCTGCCAATCTTACTGGAGTGAGATGGTATCTTAGGGTGGTTTTGATTTGCATTTCTCTGATTGCTAGAGATGGTGAGCATTTTTTCATGTACTTGTTGATTGATTGTATGTCCTCGTCTGAGAAGTGTCTGTTCAGGTCCTTGGCCCATTTGTTGATTGGGTTATTTGTTATCTTATTGTTTATTTTTTTAAGTTCTTTGTACATTCTGGATATTAGGGCTCTATCTGAGGTGTGAGGGGTAAAAATTTGTTCCCAGGATGTAGGCTCTCTATTTACCTCTTTTATTGTTTCTCTTGCTGAGAAAAAACTTTTTAGTTTAAGTAAGTCCCATTTGTTGATTCTTGTTATTAACTCTTGGGCTATGGGTGTCCTATTAAGGAATTTGGAGCCCGACCCCACAATATGTAGATTGTAGCCAACTTTTTCTTCTATCAGACGCAGTGTCTCTGATTTGATATCTAGCTCCCTGATCCATTTTGAGTTAATTTTTGTGGATGACGAGAGAAAGGGATTCAATTTCATTTTGTTGCATATGGATTTCCAATTTTCCCAGCACCATTTGTTGAAGATGCTATCCTTCCTCCATTGCATGCTTTTAGCCCCTTAATGAAATATAAGATAGTTGTAACTTTGTGGATTAGTCTCTGTGTCCTCTATTCTGTACCATTGGTCCACCTGCCTGTTTTGGTACCAGTACCATGCTGTTTTTGTTACTATTGCTTTGTAGTACAGTTTGACCTCTGGTATCGCTATACCTCCAGATTCACACTTCCTGCTTAGAATTGCTTTTGCTATTCTGGGTCTTTTGTTTTTCCATATGAATTTCATGATTGCTTTGTCTATTTCTACAAGAAATGCCGTTGGGATTTTGATTGGCATCGCATTAAACCTGTAGAGAACTTTGGGTAATATCGCCATTGTGATGATGTTAGTTCTGCCTATCCATGAACAGGGTACATTTTTCCATCTTCTGGGATCTTCTTCTATCTCTCTCTTTAGGGTTCTGTAGTTTTCATTGTATAAATCTTTCACCTCTTTTGTTAGGTTGATTCCCAAGTATCTTATTTTCTTTGAGGTTATTGTGAATGGAGTGGTTTTCCTTATTTCCATTTTAGAGGTTTTGTTGCTGATATACAGGAATGCCTTTGATTTATGCGTGTTGATTTTATAACCTGCCACTTTGCTGAATTCATTTATTAACTCTAGCAGCTTCTTTGTAGACTCTTTTGGGTCTGTTAAGTATATTATCATGTCATCCGCAAATAGCGATAATTTAATTTCTTCTTTTCCTATTTTTATGCCTTTAATTTCTTTTGTCTGTCTAATTGCTCTGGCTAGTACTTCGAGAACTAAATTGAATAGAAGTGGTGATAGAGGGCATCCCTGTCTTGTTCCAGATTTTAGAGGGAATGCCTTCAGTTTTTCTCCATTTAGGATGATGCTAGCCTGAGGTTTAGCATATATAGCTTTTACAATGTTGAGGTAAGTTCCTGTTATCCCTAGTTTTTCTAGTGTTTTGAACATAAAGGGATGCTGTACTTTGTCAAATGCTTTTTCTGCACCCATCGAGATGATCATATGGTTCTTGTCTTTAAGTCTATTGATGTGGTGAATAGCATTTATTGATTTCCGTATATTGAACCATCCTTGCATCCCAGGAATGAATCCTACTTGATCATGGTGCACAAGTTTTCTGATATGTTTTTGTATTCGATTCACCAGAATTTTATTGAGAATTTTTGCATCCAAGTTCATTAGAGATATTGGTCTGTAGTTTTCTTTCTTTGAAGTATCTTTGTCTGGTTTTGGGATCAAAGTGATGTTGTCTTCATAGAATGAATTTGGAAGAGCTCATTCTTTTTCTATTTCTTGAAATAGCTTGAAAAGTATTGGTATTAATTCTTCTTTGAAGGTTTTGTAGAACTCCGCTGTATACCCATCCGGTCCAGGGCTTTTCTTGGTTGGTAGTCTTTTGATGGCTTCTTCTATTTCTTCCTTTGTTATTGGTCTGTTTAAATTGTGTGTGTCTTCCTGTCTCAATCTGGGCAAATCATATGCCTTAAGAAATTTATCGATATCTTCATTATCTTCTATTTTATTGGAATATAGGGTTTCAAAATACTTTCTAATTATCTTCTGTATTTCTGTAGTGTCTGTTGTGATATTGCCTTTTTCATCCCGTATGTTAGTAATTTGAGTTCTCTCTCTTCTTCTTTTCGTTAGCATGGCTAAGGGCTTGTCTATCTTATTTATTTTTTCAAAGAACCAACTTTTAGTTTTATCAATTTTTTCAATGGTTTCTTTTGTTTCAATTTCATTGATTTCCGGTATGTTGTGTCTATATTATCATTTGACTCTAAGAATTTTTTCATCTCCTCCTTTATGTCTTCTATAACCCATTGATCATTCAATAACATATTGTTCATTTTCCATGTGATGTAGGATTTTTCCTTCCTTCTTTTATCATTGATTTCAACTTTCATTCCATTATGATCAGATATGGTGCATGGTATTATCTCCACACCTTTATATTTACTAAGAGTTGTCTTATGGCATAATATATGGTCTATCTTTGAGTAGGATCCATGTGCTGCTGAGAAGAACGTGTATCCACTTGATGATGGTTGATATATTCTATATATGTCGGTTAAGTCTAGGTTATAGATTGTGCTGTTGAGTTCTATAGTTTCTTTATTCAGTTTTTGTCTAGAGGATCTGTCTAATGGTGAGAGCGGTGTGTTGAAGTCACCCATAATTATTGTGTTGTGGTCTATTTGACTCTTGAACTTGAGGAGAGTTTGTTTTATGAACGTTGCAGCTCCATTGTTTGGTGCATACAAATTGATGATTGTTATGTCTTGTTGGTGGATGGTTCCTTTTAACAGTATATAGTGTCCTTCTTTATCCTTCTTGATTAACTTAGGTTTGAAGTTGATTTTATTCGATATGAGTATGGCCACTCCTGCTTGCTTCCGAGGGCCATGTGAGTGGTATGATTTTTCCCAACCTTTTACCTTCAGCCTGTGTATGTCTTTTCCTATCATATGAGTCTTCTGAAGGCAGCATATTGTTGGATTTGTTTTTTTGATCCAGGTTACTAGCCTATGTCTCTTGATTGGTGAGTTTAGGCTATTAACATTTAAGGTTACAATTGAGATATGATTTGTACTTCCAGTCATGCTTGTTTATTTATTTATTTTAGTTTGGCTAGTTTTACTTTTTGGTTACTTTCCTCCCCCTTTACTGAGATACCTCCTGCTGTTAGTTTTGGGCACTATTTTTAAATTCCTCTTCTTGTAGTGTTTTGATCAAAATGCTTTGCAGAGCTGGTTTTCTTGCTGTGAATTCTTTTAGCTTTTGTTTATCGTGAAAGATTTTAATTTCATTGTCAAATTTGAAGCTCAATTTTGCTGGATACAGTATTCTTGGTTGGAATCCATTATTTTCAGCGTTTGAAATACATTGTTCCAGGATCTTCTCGCTTTCAAAGTCTCTGATGAGAAATCAGTCGTTAACCTAATTGGTTTACCCCTGAATGTAATCTGCCTCTTTTCTCTCGTAGCTTTTAATATTCTCTCCTTGTTCTTTAGATTGGCTAGCTTCATAATTATATGTCTTGGAGTTGGTCTATTATGGTTTTCAATGTTTGGGGTCCTGTAGGCTTCCAGGATTTGGCAATCCATTCCATCTTTCATCTCTGGGAAGTTTTCTAGAATTATTTCATTTAATATGCTGTCCATTCATTTGGTTTGAATCTCTGTGCCTTCTTCTATCCCTATGACTCTCAAATTTGGTTTTTTTATGACGTCCCATATCTCTTGAATAGATTGCTCATGGGATTTAAGCATCTTTTCTGTGTTGACTATATTCTTTTCAAGTTGATAAACCTTGTCTTCATTATCTGATGTTCTGACTTCTACTTGATCAAGTGTATTTGTAATATTTCGTTTGAGTTTTTAATTTGGTTTATAGTTTCCTGCAATTCTAGGATTATTGTTTGATTTTTTTTTAAGATCTCTATCTCCTGGTAGAGCTCGTTCTTTGCCATTTGAATTTGCTTGTTTAATTCATTTTCAAAATATACTTTTATTTCTTGGACTTGCTGTCTCATGTCTTCTCTAATATTCCTTTCCATTCGAGTTAGGTATGCCTTGAGTTCTTTCCCTATCCCTGTTTCTGATGTTTCTATGTCCTCCTGTAGAATTGAGTTGTCTTGCATTGTTTGTAATCCTTTTTTCCCTTGTTTTCTCATGTTGTCCACGTTACTTTCCAGCTCTTTTTGATTGTCGTGTTTCTGCTCTCTTCTATAGATTTGTTTTGTTTCTGTATTACTCTGATGTCTCTCCTTTGTGTTGTTAAACTATGCCTGCTAACGTGGATTCCACTGGGAAGGAATTCCGATGTCCGAGCTCCAGTGACGACACTACTCTGCTATGACGGCCCCAGTCTCCTTGCCGGGGTGTCCTAATGAGGGGGTGTGACTGGACTGTCTCTGTTTGATTTCAGCTCCCGGTCGCGGCAGGTGGGCGGTCTCCAGCCGCCCAGTATCACAGGCCGCAGACAGGTGATTAGTCGCCAGCAGGCGGGCGTTCTCCTACCGCCCAGTTACGCGGGCAGTGGGAGAACTGTCGCCGGCGGGCCTGCAGTTTACAGCCGCCCAGTCGCTAGGGCCTTGCCTCTAGTCCCCTGGTTTCTCCTGCTAGTCTTGGTTTCTCCTGCTAGACCAGATTTCCCCTGAGTGATGGTTCTCAGCAGTTCAAACTGTACTCTGGGCTTGCCGTTTGTTGGGTGTGGAGGGTGGCTATTGGGACATTCTCTATTTATTAAAAGTGGGACTCTGTCCTCTAGTCACATCCTGGGCAAGATATGGGCAGAAAAACAAAAGATGGAGTTCTCACTATTCCATTATAAGCTCAGGATTTAGATCTCCACTGGCTGTTTTTGCTGAAAAAATAATGTGACTTTCAAGTGTTTTTTAGCCTGTGACTGACTCTTGCAGGCTTTCAGAAACTGGGAGAACATGGGTCTGTTTTTAAGTCCAGCCACATTCGCACCCCACAGCCACAGCTAATTGCTCCAGCAACCCCCCTGCTCATTTCACATCTGCAAAGTGGGACTTATGCAGCTTTGGATCCTATGGTGTTTTTGAGGATCAAAGAACAGGCTGTGGGGATGAGTGGGAGACCCCACATAATTGGAAGCCTTGTAAAACCAAGGTACGCCCTGGAGTCATGGGGCTGCACTTTGGGCCTGAGAGACATTAGTTTGCAATGCATGGCCCAATTGGCTTCTGGGGGAATTTAGCAGAAAACCTACTCTGCATTTAGCATGCTTGTTTTGGTGCCAATAAACTCAGAGAGAGACAAAGGGGCAAGAAAAATGATAAGGCCGTAGTATGCACCCAGACAACATGTGCTTAGCAAGGTTAACTTCTTTATGCTGATTCCTTATTAATAAATGGGAAGAATAGGACCCACTTAATGAAATTTTCAGGAAGACTGAGAGATATGTGTGGACAAACCATCGAGTCCTGTGTCTGGCACACAGTAAGCTCTATAAATTTTATGTGTATTTTAGAAGACAATTTAAATTTTTCTTCCTCCATAGACAGTAACATCGTGATATCTTCTCTTTTGCTTTTAGAAGAGTGGACTCATCCTGACTTTCCCTAACCCAGCTGTAACTGGAGCCACAGAGGTTCCCGAATAAGAGTGACTGCAAGATGAACCTGGGAAAGAAAGACAAGGAGAGGAGGTCATGGCTAGGAGGCTCAGGAAAGGAAGTATTTTAATCACTCCCAAGGGAAGGCATGTAAAGGGCCACTGAGAGATCACAGTGATGGAGTGCAGGCTCAGGCAAGGTCAGAAGGACCAGGACCAAGAACACAGGACTTGTTCTTATATATCCACTGCTCACTCTGCTAGGTGCTTTACCCTGGGCCAAGGAGGGCAGCATGACCAAGTCTTTGCAGTCTTTTCCACTGAGTGAGCACTCTAAGGGTCAATGTCTTTGACTGACCCTTGGCATCACCAATGTGCTCTCTCTAGAGGAGATAGGTTCCAGAAGGAAAGACCATGGCTTTTCCAGGAGGGAGAGAGAAAAAAGAGAAAGAGATTGAATGGAGTGAGAAATCTCAAGATGGAAAGACCAGGTACTCTCAATTCCCTTTTTAGAAAAGAAACCTGGCCTCTGACGTAAGCACACAAGATAGAATGGAGCAATATCAGGTGAGGAGCAGACAGATTTAGGGAAGTCTCTGAAAAATCATGTTAACTGTGTTAGCCAATGGTCCATTCCTGTAACAAAATATCTGAGATAATCAACTTAGAAAGAGGAAAGATTTAGTTTAGCATAGTTTTGGAGGTTTCAGTCAGCTGTTGGTTGGACCTCTTGCTTTTAGCCCCCTAGCAGGGGGACAAACATGGCAGAGAAGATCCTTTCACCTTCTGGTTAATCACAACGAGAAAGACATCAGGGCTCCACAGTCTTCTTTGGGGGCCTGCCCCATTGACCTAAAGCCCCTCATCACACCCCAGCTTTCACAGGCTCTACCCACCCCCTGCAGATTCCCCTACACCAGGAAGAAGCTGTCAACACATGGGCCTTGGAGATACACTCAAGATCCAAACACAGCAATTACAAATATTTCTTGAACCCTTCCTCTGTGGCAGGCACACTGTGAGCCACATACATGGCCTTTCTCATTTAATCCTGACTGTACTATTGTGATGTTAGCCACAGTACAACCCCAGCCTGTGAACAGGAGAATAAGTCAAAGGCAGCCATGATCCTCAGTCATGGAGGTGAGGCAGGTAGGATGGCAAAGCACAGCACTACCCACACGGAGCCTTCTGAACACATGAAAGACACAATTAGCACATAAGCACCCCATGAATTAAAAATTCAATGGACTTTGCATTGAAATCCAGGGCTTAATAGTCACTTATTTTCAAACAGAGAGTTTTATGGCCATCAAAATAGAGGTGGAGTGGAACCACTTTTTTTGGTCTCCTATCAGGGGGCAGCACATGAACCAAGCACCAAGAGCTCTAGTACATCCTACTCTGAAAAAGAAAGTGAACCCCCTGCTTGTGCCCAACAGAGAACCGATTGCAGATGCCACAATGAACACTTATTTATTTGATGACAACATCCACTTTCCCGTTGCCTGCTGCTGGTTGACATATGGTAAGAACAACAGTCGATGCCTGTGTTTGTGTGAGTTTGTGCATGTGCGTGTATGTGGGTTGGTGTGCGTGCATGTAAGCAAGTGTGCATGGATACATGTAAACCTTTTGGTGGCTTTGCCAAACATAGCTAGAAACTGCACCAAATGACATCTTCAAGGAAGCATCTGAGCAAGGGCTGTATTCTTCAAAAAAAAAAAAAATCAGAGGATTTTGTAATCAGTGGTGATTTCTTAATAGATGGAGGTGTCAGATGTCCAAAAGAAACACCATGTGGGGTATTCATACCCCTGCCTCTGTTAAATGAGATTATTTACTGATAGATGGCAGTTTTCAAAAGCAACCCATTCCCATGAAATGGCACACATGTTCATGTAAATGTTTGTTTATTATATCATGTGTGTCTTTTGGGATTTTTTTTTTGCTTTGAGTTTATTATCAACATCAACTGTAATCAGTCACTTGTTGAAAAAGGTGGGAGGACCGAATTTGTCTCTGATGACACAAAGTTGAGAAAATCCTTTCTGTTTAGAATTCAATGAGACTTCTGTATTGGTTTTGTCTGAGGCCAGAAAGGACTCCTGGGATAGAATTTGTAGGAAAACAGTATTATTTTTCCTTAGCCCTTTTTTGTAAATACATTGACTTTTAGAAATGACACTGGCTAGCCAATGAAAACACTTCTTTGATAAAGACTAAAGATTTAAGATAAAAATCAGCTGGGCAGGTTTCTACACACACACACACACACACACACACACACACACACAAACCACTTTGAACTACACAGAGAATGTCATTTAAACCCAAACAGATAAGGTTTAATCTTGCTTTTGATCCTCTTGTAGATTTTCCTCAAAATGGCCACATATGCATAAACATGCTGATTTTCAGATGAGGGGGACCTAATTTATCTCTGTTAGAACAGCATCTTGGTGCATAGAACATGTACACCTCAGGCTCCAAGCCTTGGATCAGAGACAGCAGGGTACCAGGCAGAATATATGGTGGACTTTTTGTTTGTGCACTAATCCAGTAAGAAACTAAAAAGGGAGAAAATAAGCAGGGTGCCTATATCATGTCATTTTGAAAACTAGAAAGTCACACTTGTTCTCTCTGGTGTCAGTAAATCTTTGCAGAGCCTCAGCTCCTCACACTTAGAAATGCTCCTAAGACAAACTGTATCATGATGCTCTTATAGAACCATGCACAGGGGATTCCTCCAACTGTCTGTGTCCTTGCTCTTTATCATGAAGATTTTCCAATATTATGGCTTGAGAAGTAACCCCTGGAGGCAAAATCATTGAAAACACAAAATGTCACTGTCAGTCACCCTGGAGAGGGACCTGCTGAAACACACTGACTTCACTTTCAACCTTAGAGTGGTGAGAACAGCCACCTCAGGCCTTAGAAGGCAAAGACTCAGACAGATACAGACCTTGTAAGGTTCCCTTGTCCTTCTACCTGCTTCCCTACTTGAATGACTCTCATAGTAAACCAGGGAAGTGGTAAATGAAATGTGGAGGTCTTGTCTCCAAAGGGATCCCCAGGAAAGAGAACTCAGAGGGCAGAGGATGCTGGGTAACTAACATCTAGCACCATCAAAGGACCTGGAAGAAATCCATGGGCAGCCCTGTTCCAACTGGCTCTCACTTCTTGGTGTCTCCTTCTTAGTCACTGTCATTTCCTACATGGTCATAACCTTGAGAAGACTGAAGAAGCCAAAACCAGAGGAGAAGGAAAGAAAGTGTTTGTGTTTGTTGTGTGTGATTATGTGTGTGTTTACGAAGACATGCATATATATGTGTGTGGGTGGCATGTGGCAGTTGTGAATGGGGGGAGTGAGGTGGATGGTGGTGGCCTTGGTGGATTTGTGCTTGAAGGACTGGGAAAGTGGTAAAATGGCTCCAGTCTAAACACAAAAGCAGAATCCAATTCATCAGTGGTCAGACATTTTCTAGAAGTCTGCTGGCTCTCCAGCAACACACTGTTGCTCTGTATTATGTCTTGCCCTGTGAGAAGCCTCCTCTGGGCAACTCTGTGATATGAGGCCATTTTTAGCCACAATCTAATCTTAACACAATCTAATCTACTGCAGTCATCTAGCATCTACCATGTGAATGCTTATTATTTAAAAAATGCACTTGTGTTTACATGGCTGGAGTCTCAGAGTCCTCCCACTTGTGCTATTTGTCTGGATGTGTTTCCTTGTCTCTGAGGAAGCTGCCCCTGCTCAACCCCACTCCAAAAGAAAACAGGAGACTCCCATGGCCTGTGTTGTCCCGATTCCCATGACAGGGGCTTCCAGGGTGATGATCCCTACCAAGCATGATAGTGGCTGCTGGAGGATGGGAAAGCGGGACACAGGTTCCTTGATAGAGCAGTGGGGCAATTCCTGCAAGCCATGACAAAATCTAGCCACTCCTGGGGAAGCACTGTGGTGGAGACTGAGGCAAGGCCAGAGTGGAGGGCAGCACTGCCTTCCTCAGAGGATGCTTGGGTCCTACACTAAGAGTAGAGGGACTGAAAGACACAGTCCTCTTCTCTGGCTTTAGGATCAGGAAAAGAAGACAGAAGAATGGCAGTGTGACTTTGGAGACTTGGAAGGCAGCTGAGTAAGGGTCAGAAAAGTCACTGGACCAGGGGGACAAACTGCTGGGTTCTAGTCCCGGAGCTTTTTAACTGCATGCTGGAGACAGGCCACTTCTGTCTTCTTTACAGACTCAGTTCAAAACAGAAAGGTTGGATCAAAGGCCTTAAAGATTACTCTAGCTGGGGAACAATTTGAGAGGACAGTCTCATGTCAGTGCTATGAGTCCACAAACACAAGCACTTCAACCACATGTGTGGCAGAAAATAGAAAAAGTAGGGAAGGTGGAGAGGGACACACCAGGCAGAATGAGCACATGTGAAGCCACCATGGTCACTGGGCCTAACATCTATGAGAACACAACAACCAAGGTGCCTTAGAAGACACAGACTGCTCATCTCCCACATTGGGTCCAAGACCACATTTTTCCCAACTGAGAACCATTCTGATACTTAAACAGACCACAATATCCATGATAATGATTTCAACTATTGTCACCACTTTTGGTACAGCCAAGTCCCTAACATAGGCCCACTTCTTCATCTGTTACTCAACAGAAGAACAACCAGTCTCTTAATATGGAGGAACACCTGGGCTGCTATTAGAGAAAACTAGCAGGTGAGTCTTCACAGTAAGTTCTTCTTAATGACTCTTCAAGTATGACTGATTTGGTTTTCTGTGGCTGTCACTAATACCACAGACTGAGCACTTTATAGAAAACAGTAGTTGATTTACATCAGAGTTCCAGGGGCCAGAAATTTCCAGATGTGGTATCATCTCTGGCTGCAACACAACATGGAAGATGGCTTCCCAGGCAAGACAGGTGCTAGAGAGATCTCACTCCAAGGCTAACCCATTAAACCATTAATTCAATAATGGTTTCATCCACTAATTCAGGAATGAATTAATGGATGAAACCATTAATAATTAATTAATATCCATGCATGAGGGCTCTGTTTCTCAAAGGCCACACCTCTGTATACTGTGACAATGGTCGCCAAGTTCTCTAATCACAAAACTTGTGGAACACATTGGAACCACAGTAATTTGTAATTTAAACTGTGTTTGGTTTTCCACTCCATGTACTTATCTGAGAAATATTGAGAGTATACCCACAGCAAATGCCTTGGGTGGCTGTGCATCTCTGCTGTAACCTGGGAGGCATCCTACAGAGCTAAGGTTTGAATGGAGTCACCAGCTCAGTCTTTCCCTGGGAATCTGATGACAGCAATAAAAATAGCTGATTTGTATGGAGTACCTGCCACAGGAAGTTTCCCTCTCTTTTTCACAACAATCTCATAATTCATTCAGCAGTTTATTTATTTTTATTGCCCACCTATTGCATGCCAGAAACTCTCCTGGGCTCAGGCAGACAGCAACAGGTGAAATCAATCCAAGTCTCTTCTGCCATGGGGTTGAGAGATATGATAGATTCATATACATGATGTCAGGTGTTTACAAGGCCTGTGGGTAGAGACCAAGCAGACCAGGGAAGTGAGAATGGCAGAAGGAAATATGGGAATTATAGGGTATTCAGAGAGACCTCTGGTGAGGGCAAAGAGCTAGATACTGAGTTCCAGGTTCAGTTAGAGAGAGTAGCAGATGTCCCCTTCTATGGAGGGATACCCAGCAGCTCCAGTGTCTCTTGTTTAATAAGAGGTGATGATCCCACTATATTCCAACATGGCATCTGCTTCTCAGACCAGAGAGATGTGGGTGGGTGACAGCTGGGACCACATGGGGCCAGCAGCTCTGCTTGCAACCCCACATATTAAGCCAGTCTCTTAATGCCAGTACCCTTCCTGGAGACTGCCCAGGGTGGCTGAGCTCTTCTGCTTTCTGGGGCCAATGGAGTAAGAGCGAGACACACTGACAGGAAAGAGAGGACCTGCACAATTTTCTGGTGTTTTTTCCTCCTTATCCTACCCCAGAGCCTCAGGCCAAACAAAGAGACACTGGAGTGTGATTTTCAGACAGTACTCAAAGAGTGATCAGGGACTCTGCAAAAAGACATAGGGACTTTTGCCACAGGTGACAGGGAGTTCAGTGACTGGAGCTCCAGGCTGCTTTCCAGGGCACCAGGACCTGTGTCTGCCCAACAAGAACTTTGTAAATGAGATTTCTCAGATTGGCACCATGTTTCACCAAGAGTGAAAGTGGAGGCTCTCCCTGTGAAGAGAAAACAGAGACATTTGAGGGCAGGGACTTAGCTCAGGTAGGTCACTGGTCCAGTATTCCCCAGGCTCTGGCTTCTGTCCCTAGCACCACTACACAAATTGATAATAAAAAAATAATAAAATAGAACTTAGAATTTGGCTTTAAATATAAAGTTTCTGAAAAAGTTCCCAATGGAATTAAAGCCTCCAGGGGAAGCTTTAAAGCTAGATGGTGGGCACAGCATTCTTTGGGATGAGGATGCCTCTGTTCCAGACACTCTAGGCAACTCTGATCTAAGGTTTGGAGGGACCAAGGGGGAAAGATCACCAGGCAGCCACACACTTTTCTCTCTCCCCTCTGCCCTGATGGATATGATGATGGGTGTTATGGTTTGAATGTGAGGTGTCTCCCCAAAGCTCCTGAGTTAATGCAGAAATATTCAGAGGTGAAGTGATTGGACTGTGAGAGCTGGAACCTAATCAATCCATCCCAGTTGGAATGGACAAGCTTGGTGGTAGCTGTTGGCAGGTGGGGCATGGCTGAAAAAGCTGGGTCTTCCTGCAGCCTCTTAGCCTCACTCTCTGTCTCTGTTTCCAGACCCCACCATAAACTGAGCAGATTTCTTCTCCTGGATCCTTCCCCCATGATATCCTCCAGTCTCACCTCAGGCCTGGAGAAATGAAGTCAGCCATCTATGGACTGGGACCTCTGAAACCATGATCCCCTGATAAACTTTCCCTCCTTTAAGTTGTTCTCATTGGGTATTTTGGTCACAGTGATGCAAAAGCCCACTAAAACACTGGGTAGGGCACAGCAAATCCATGAAGGTGTACACGTGCACACACACACACACACACACACACACACACAAACACACAGAGGTCTTTATTCATGACATAAAGTTTAGTTTTGTTTTTCAAGGTTTAGTGCTTTAAAATCAAAATTGGGTGAGGAAGGATTTCTTCTTCTGTGTACACTTCAGAAAGCATATAATTTCTACACTAACAAAACAAGAAGTCTTATTGATCAGGTGGATAAATAAAAAGAAGAACCTTAAAGAGATGTTAAAAGCCAGAGTTTGGTGTCTAACCCACAGCCGAGAGGGAGATAATTTCCCTTGATTTCACTGGTGGTCTTTGTTTAAAAGGGTGTCTAGGGCATATCCAGGTTTTCATACATCTCTGGCATAGCTCAGGTGGTGCTGGGGTGTGCACATGTAGTCCCCAAAGATAAATACCATGGAGTCTCCCAGCCCCCTTTTAATGGTGCAGGGAGCAGTGAAGAGTCACTGATCTTTAGTGAACATTGGCTTTATTCTCCTTTTGGTGATGACAATTTCCTACTTTGGGTAGTGACATGGTTGCCAGTTAGAATTGCTTCACACAGCCAACTGAGACCATGGGACAAGCCATCACTGTTTGGCAAGCTTCTGAATGGCCTCCTCAGATGTACCTCCCCTCCTTTTCCTCCTGGGAGTGGTTATGTGTGTGAGCAGTGTGAGCCACCTGAATTCACTAGTGAAAACATTGCTAAAGGGCCAGAGAGCAGCAGGGAGCAGCAGGGGGAATCTGGGGGCTTGGTATGTTTCTTGGAGGGCAACTACTGACAGCCTGGACAACGTGCCAAGCTCTGGAATATTCCAAAAAAGAAACCTACTTCTGGTCTGTTTCAGCTACTTCTCTTGTTGCTATTCTGTTCCTACTTTCTTTGTTTAGCAATTTATTTATTTATTTGTTTATTTATTTATTCATTCATTATTCATTCATTCATTCATTTTTGAGAGAGAGAGAAAGGGAGAGAGAGAATTTTTTAATATTTATTTTTCAGTTTTCGGTGGACACAATATCTTTATTTTATTTTCATGTGATGCTGAGGATTGAACCCAATGCCCCACACATGCCAGGCGAGCGCATTACTGCTTGTGCCACATCCCCAGCCCTAGAAATTTATTTTCTACCTTGATTATAACCTGTTGAGTTGATATGACACTGAACTTCAACTTGAACTCAGAATGCTGCAGTTTTGCATCACTCTGTGCCTTCCTTGAGTGCACAGGCTGAAGGTCTGGATTGGGGACTTCACTGCTGGCTCTGCAGCTCTCAAGCCTCTGATCCACACCACCTGCCATCCAGCCTCCATCTTGACTCTGGTTCTTCTCACACTGCATATTTATGTGAACCAGTGCTTCATGCTGTCTCTCCTTCCTTCTCACCTCCCCTAGTCCTTCTTCTCCTTCATCCTCCTCTTTATCCACCACCCTCACATCGATTCTGATTCTTTTGGGAATTCTGACTTATGTGTGCACATACACATACACAAAATCTGCATGATAAGGCCCTAAAGGCTCAGAGGAATTTGCTGTCTTTTGGCATGAAACTTTATTTATGCCAAAGCTCTATGGTTTGATGGATATTTTTGAGTCCCTGTGAAGTCCTATACTAAAACACAGGGCATCTAATATAATTATTTTGTTGGTAAGATAAGTCAGTTCCAGGACACATGCAAATAGATAGGGAGAAAGAATGTGAAATCCCTAAAGCAAGAGACAGCTGGCCCAATGTCTGAAGCAGCATGATGTGTGCCACTGAAGAAAAGATAAACTTATGCATATAAATATAAAAAATAGATATTAAGAGCATACTATAGGGATACTGCCACATCAATGATCATAGCAGCACAATTCACAATAGCTAGGCTTTGGAATCAACCTAGATGCCCTTCAATAGATGAATGGATTAAAAAACTGTGGCATTCATACACAGTGGAGTATTACGCAGCACTAAAAAACAACAAAATCATGGATTTTGCAGGGAAATGGATGGCATTAGAGAAGATTATGCTAAGTGAAGCTAGCCAATCCTTAAAAAACAAATGCCAAATGTCTTCTTTTATATAAAGAGAGCAACTAAGATCAGAACAGGGAAGAAGAGCTTAAAGATTAACATTAAACAGAGATGAGTGGGGTGAGAGAAAGGGAGAGAGAAGGGAAACTGTATGGAAATGGAAGGAGACCCTCATTGTTACACAAAATTACATATAAGAGTTTGTGAGGGGAAAGGGGAAAAAAAAACAAGGGGGAGAATTAAACAACGGCAGATGGGGTAGAGAGGGAAGATGAGAGGGAAGGGGAGGGGAGATAGTAGGGGATAGGAAAGGTAGCAGAATACAACAGTCATTAATATGGTATTATGTAAAAATGTGGATGTGTAACCAATGTGATTCTGCAACTTGTATTTGGGGTAAAAAATGGGAGTTCATAACCCACTTGAATCAAATGTATGGAAGATGATATGTCATGAGCTTTGTAATGTTTTGAACAACCAATAAAAAAAGAAAACAAACTGAACTAATAGGAATATAAGACTATAATAAAACAACAAAACTTAAAAAATAATTAAATAAATAAATATATTAAGATATATTTTATGTATAAATGAAATGATATAATTAGCATAAATATAAAATATATAAATAGATATGTGTTTATTAAATAGTTCCATAAACACACATGCATATACATACATGCACATGCACACATATGCCTACATATATACATACATATATATGGTAATTAAATCAGGTTTTTATTGTTTTCAAGGAAACACAAATAAATAAAAACAAGCAAAACTAATAACTTGCTGGAATGTTACTACTTTGTGTTGTGGGAAGACTGGAGACAGAGGAAGGAAGGCTCTGGAACATTAATGGTATACTGATGAAAAGACTCAACTCTCTGACTTTATCTTGGAAACCTTAGCTGGGGGTCTGTGGGCTCAGTTAGTGAGAGGTCAGTGGCTCTGACTGGTCAGCTGTGGCACTGTGCGCACACACCCCTGAATCAAGACACAGCCAGAAGTAGGACAGGAAAAGGAAATGCAGAAACTGGCACCATGGCTGACCCTGGCAGAGCAGGACAGGGAAAGTTCCACAAGCAAAATCCTTGGTTTGTCTTCCAAAAGTAGGAAAGATAATTCCTGGCTAGGCCAAAGCAATAGCCATTTATTATGATACTACCTTTCACCTGGGGATTTCCTTCCAGCATTTCTTGGGAAAATAATATAGGTGGATTTTTCTGAATTCCACATTCTAAGAAAGTGAGAGAAATAGGAAAAATGATTACAATTGTCCACTGAGAACAAAAGAGCACCATTCCACACAGATATGTTGCTCCTCAAAGGGACCCAGTGGTGCAAGAAGAAAGAAACAGCAGGGGACGCTGAAATGCAGAATTGCAGCTCAGTGTCCTGGTTCTAGCCAGGGCAGGAGAGAAGGGGCCACCACTCTTGCTCTCTTTGGGATTGTGGGCTGGTGTGACCACATGATAAACACATATCCTTGGCCCTGTCTGCTGCTAAGGGTGACATCTTACAAAGTCAGCACTGTGCTAATCACACACCACCCTTTCCTCAACTCTATGATGGTGCTCCAAGAAATAACAACCTCTAAAGCAAAACAAGCCCTTCCCTGGCATTTCTACATGGGGTTCTGTGAAGAGCTAGTCTTGCTAAAAGATTAGACCTTATATTCGTTAAAAACCACCTAGCAATACCTGCAGGTGTGTGCTTATGTTTGTATGTTCAACCCAGGCTACAGCTCTCTTTGAATATACCAAACATACATATGTATCTTACTAATTACACAATTTTATTGTCTATCTCATAATGTGTTAATCACATGAAAAGTGTCAGAAGAATTTTAACAGCAATGGTAATTTAGGTGGATATTTGGGGGGGGTCAATTCTGGTCTTTTGTCTCTAAAACCCTAACATCAATATCAGTCTGGAATTTGAAAACCAACAATCACAGGAAGTGGCATTATTCAGAGAGCAACGATGGAGATGCAGAGTAACCTTCCCATCATGGGACATGTCTTCCCCATTTCTTGCAGGAGACTCTAAGGAAGGAAGCCAGGGAAGGCAGGGGTGTTTTGGCAGGGAGGAGTGAGACAGAGACACTGTGTGTTTGTGTGAGGCAGAGCTGTAAGGTAGAAAGGAAGAGGGAAGGAAAGAAGGAAAGATGAAAGGAAGAAATGAAGGAAGGAAGAAAGGAAGAAGGGAAGGAAGGAAGAAAGAAAGGAGAAGGACATTAACTCTCTCCAGGGAACAAGGAAACCCTTTAGAAATTCAACTTTTTTTTTTCCTTTGAGTGTTTAGGATTATATAACTGCTCTAACATAGCTCTCTTGTTTTAAATGTAAGAATTGTTCATATTAAATAATAATTTGCCTTGGAGACTACATTTAAAATATGCTAGAAAATTAATCTTATGGACAACCAGATTACTGTCCTGGATAAGAAAGGAGTATTAACAATTATTATATTTTCCCTGAAATATGACATCATCATACACTTGTCCATTCAATTAGTATGTACAGTCCCACAATGAGTGTTGTGCTTAAATGGTAAGTAATAGGCAAAGTGCCTACTTTTCAGATTACTATTTTGATGTTTTACCAAACATTGCAGATAAGACTTAAGTGAAAACATGCAGTATAGATCATAGGCTTATAACATCAATTTTCAATTGAGAATACATCCTAGATGATTTTCTTAACTATAAATCTATGCTAAACTCTAATTATATATATATATATATATATTTTTTTTTAAATTTATTTATTTATTTATTTTAGTTATCGGCGGCGGACACAACATCTTTGTTTTTGTATGTGGTGCTGAGGATCGAACCCGGGCCGCACGCATGCCAGGCGAGCGCGCTACCGCTTGAGCCACATCCCCAGCCCTCTAATTATATTTTTTTAAAATATAAATAATGCTAAATACTTATCTGATCACTTCATCTTCTTTCCTTGGGTATTTCATATAATATTGAAGGAACATACAGTCTTAAATGTTGTGCTTTCACATTGACTATCTTGAATGTCAAGCGAAGATTCAACAGATCTTAACTTTATAAATCACATAAATGTATTCACCATCAACTCTGTGAAAACTCTAAGGCTAGACTCTGGGATAAGGAGTTCTTTAAGCCACTGTGCAGTTTCTAGCTTGCATGGTAATTGCTCTCTAATTTAGAAACTGTGTGATTACCAAGAATTTCTAAAAACATTATATAATTAAAAAGAGGCATATAATTGCAAATTACTCATGTAAGCATTTATTACATCTGAATAAATGAAGCACATGAGATCACAAAACAAAAATATGGACCTAAAACTCCTCACACAGCTAGGAAAAGTACTGTAATTACAAAGCAAACTAATTGTCTTTTAGGTCCAAAGCATGTGTATTCAAAGTCCTGTAGCTAATAAATGTCTATACCTACTGTATTCCAAATTTATTGCTGTGTATGCACTGTTATAATTTGTTTGAAGGATCATGTTTTGATCTAGTGTTTTATTTCAAACAATTTCTTAAAAGTACTAACAATTTTTCTTGTAACATCCATCACTATTTATATTAGTACCACAGTTATATGTTGAATTTTGAACCTACAGGAGAAGCTTATTTAAAATTTAAAAATTCTGTGTCACTTAAAAGATAGAAGATATATTAAAGCTGACCTTATTGTCTAGGAAATAGAAATATGCTGAGGGAATTATTTCCAGGTATTTGGTCATTTTTGATGTACTGATCTGTGTATAATAAATAACATTTAATTATGTTTGCAGATTTATGGAACTATGCTTCAAAATAAATGTGCCTTGAGAAAGAATATTAGTGTATTTAGCTTCTACATCTATGTCTAGAACATTTACATAATATCACAAAAATTACATGATTTGTGTAGAAATGCTATTCACTGTATCTTTATAGTATTTTGAGGAGATTCATGGATTTTGAATTTTTGCTTCAAATATATTTTGTCAAAAATAAACAGAACTTGATGATCCAACATGGCCGTCGGTGAGGAAGCAGCGATTCCAATGTCTCCACATTAACGGGATCAGAAAGACCCATTGGAACAGCGGCAGTCTACCTACTGAGGAACTTCTAGCAAAATTCCGTTAAGAGGGGTCCTGCCTGAAATTGGTAGGTTTATTAGAAGTGTCAGTTTGTCCCAGACAAGTGGATCTTGGCCGGCCACGCGGGCACGGAGGTCCAGTCCCGCAGCCACCAGCCACTTCTGCAAGCGGCCGGCGGCCCAGAGCGGCGCGGCCCGCCCGAACCCACAGACGGCACCCGCCATCCCACCATCCCAGGGAGGCCCTGCTCTCGCTCTGCGAACGTCCACCACGCCTGCCAGGCTCATAGCCACGCGGCCGCAGCTGCCCGGCTCTACAGGCGGCCCCCCGGCGGGTGCAGAGGTACAATCCCACGGCCACCAGCCGCTTCAGAAAGTGGCCAGCGGCCCCGAGCGGCACGGCCCGCCTGAACCTGCCATCTCGCCGTCCCGGATCTTAGCCACGCAGCCGCAGCTGCATGGCTCTATAGGCAGCCCCCGGCGGCCCGGTGCAGCGAGAAGTGTCCCCACCTGGCCCAGCAGACAGCCCGTGCCCTACCGGCTCTACTAACAGCCCCGCCCACCTGGCGAATGGCTTCCCCCCTGAGACAGCGTGAAGGGAATCTAACCAACCCTTTACGAAATAGCGAACTGGGAACTAAAACCAGAGATTGTGTCAGACCAGAGACAAGCCAGTTCCACCCCTCCCTTCGGACACTCCGGCAAGGAGCCAGGGGCCCGCCATAGCAGAGAGGGGAAGTCACCAAAGTTCGGCCAAAGAGATTCCTTCCCAGTGGAATCTACTTTAGCAGGTGTGTGACTCCCACCCACACCAGATACAAACAACTGGGAAACTTCAAAATCTCTCCATGGGTGTGATCATAAGGGCCAAAGGACTCTCGACCCCCAACTCCCCCTACTGCCAGTGATGAGGGCGTGACTGTAGGGACAGAGGGAAGCAGAGAAGACTCCCCACCCCCAAATCCCCCAACCGTGAACTGAGAGGGTGTGACAGTAGGGGCGGAGGGAAACAGAGGACACTCCAGACCCCCAACTCCTTCTACCACCAGCAGTGTGGTTGTGACTGTAGGGGCTGAGGGAAGTAGAGGGGATCCTCGACCCCCAACTCCTATTACCACCAGCAGCGACACCAATGGTCTTAGCTGCCAGATTCTGAAGGTGTGCCCACCAAAGGGGTCCGGAAAAATTAAACAATTGACTCCCAGACCACAGCTCCACAGCACTGGGGCTTAGATGAATGACAGCGAGAGTGCTCAGTAGTTAGGGAAATAGAGAACTCGGTGGGGCTGAAAGTGTAACCAAATCCTTGGGGAACTGCCTCCAGTGAGCAGGACCTGGCTGGCTGGCAGGAGGAAGGAGAGGAGGGGCTGTAGAAGTGAAATGGCTCTGGACCAACAGGATTGAGAGACTCCCAGGAACTGCCTTACAGGGATTGCTGTTGACACATTGAGGGCAAAACTCATCCCGGAGGGCACAGCTTTGCCTACAGGAAGAGAAGAAAATGGATCTCTAAGACCTAATTTTATTTCCTATTTCATTTTAATTTTTTCTCTCCCTTTTCCCTCTCCCTCTCCCCTTCCAAGTTTTACTGCTCTTTCCATTCTCCTCTATGCTATCTATCTCCCTCTCCTTCTTTCTTTTCAAGAGCACCTACCTTCCCCTTCCCCCAACTTTCATCCCAAACATTACGTCCTCCATTTCGCGTAACTGTCTAAATACAAATAGGTGTGTGCCCTCCCCCCATGCCTGCAAGGTAGCCGGACCTGCAACCCACCAGCAGGTCAGGCCCAGCAACCTGGGAGTGGCAGAGCCGCCCCACGTGCCTGCAAGGTAGGCGCACCTGCTACCAACCAGCAGAACAGGCCCAGCGGCCTGCTGATGTGGTAGGCACAGTGCCCCAATTGGAGGAGGAGCAGAGCCCCTGCCCGCGCCTGTGCAGGAGACTTTGCAACTATACAAGAGTAATACAAATATATAGGGGGAAAATTCAACAACACAACAGTCTCAGTAAGCAGAAAGAAACTCGAACAGTATGAAGAGACAAGGAAAGAAAGGACCACAAGCAATGCAGGTCAACTCAATGTTAGAAGAGGTAATATCTGCAGCAGATGGAATGTCAGATAAAGAATTCAGGAGATACATGCTTCAGATGATCTGGAGTCTCAAGGAAGACATGAGACAGCAAAATCAGACAATGAAAGATCTCTTCAACAATGAAATACATAAACAAATCCAGGAAGCAAAAGATCAACTATACAGGGAGATAGAGGTTATAAAAAACAAACAAACAGAAATCCTAGAAAGGCAGGAAGCAATAAGCCAACTTAAAAACTCAATTGAGAATACTACCAGCAGAGTAGAACACTTAGAAGATAGAACATCAGACAATGAAGACAAAGTATTTCAACTTGAAAAGAACATAGACAGCTCAGCAAGACTGTTAAGAAACCATGAGCAGAACATCCAAGAAATATGGGATAACATTAAAAGACCAAACTTAAGAGTCATTGGGATACAGGAAGGCACAGAGCTCCGAACCAAAGGAATGAGCAATCTATTCAATGAAATAATTCAAGAAAACTTCCCAGACTTGAAGAACGAGACAGAATCCCAAATCCTAGAAGCCTACAGGATGCTGAATGTGCATAATCATGAGATCCACACCTAGACACATTATAATGAAGATGCCCAACATACAGAATAAGGAGGGAATTTTAAAAGATACAAGAGAAAGGAAAGAGATTACATTTAGGGGTAAACCAATCAGGATAACAGCTGATCTCTCAACACAGACTTTGAAAGCTAGAAGATCCTGGAATAACATATTTCAAAACAGAAAATGGGTTCCAACCAAGAATTGTGTATCCAGCAAAATTAAGCTTCAAGATGGAAGATGAAATTAAAACCTTCCACGATAAAAAAAAGTTAAAAGAATTTGCAGCTAGAAAACCATCTCTCCAAAAATTCCTCAGCAAAACATTACAGGAAGAGGAAATGGAAAATAACAATGAAAACCAACAGTGGGAGGTAGGACAGTAAAGGGGGGAAAATAATCAAAGAGGAAAACAAACCATATTCAGTAACATAAATAAACAAATATGGCTGGAAGGATAACCCATATCTCAATAATAACCCTAAATGTTAATGGCTTAAACTCATCAATTAAGAGACACACGCTAGTAGAATGGATCACAAAACATGACCCAACAATATGCTGCCTACAGGAGACGCATCTGATAGGAAAAAACATACATAGACTGAAGGTGAAAGGTTGGGAAAAATCATATCACTCATATGGACTTCGGAAAGAAGCAGGAGTGTCCATACTCATATCAAATAAAATAGATTTCAAGCCAAAGTTAATCAAAAGAGATAAAGAGGGACACTACATACTGCTCAAGGGAACCATACACCAACAAGACATAACAATCATAAATATATATGCCCCAAACAATGGTGCAGCTATGTTCATTAAACAAACTCTTCTCAAGTTCAAGAGTCTAATAGACCACCATACAATAATCATGGGAGACTTCAACACACCTCTCTCACCACTGGACAGATCTTCCAAACAAAAGTTGAATAAGGAAACTATAGAACTCAATAACACAATTAATAACCTAGACTTAATTGACATACATAGAATATACCACCCAACATCAAGCAGTTACACTTTTTTCTCAGCAGCACATGGATCCTTCTCAAAAATAGATCATATATTATGTCACAGGGCAACTCTTAGACAATATAAAGGAGTAGAGATAATACCATGCATCTTATCTGACCATAATGGAATGAAACTGAAAATCAACGATAAAAGGAGGAAGGAAAAATCATGCATCACTTGGAGAATGAACAATAGGTTACTGAATGATCAATGGGTTATAGAAGGCATTAAGGAGGAAATTAAAAAATTCTTAGAGATAAATGAAAACACAGACACAACATATCAGAATCTATGGGACACATTGAAAGCAGTTCTAAGAGGAAAATTCATTGCATGGAGTTCATTCCTTAAAAAAAGAAAAAACCAACAAATAAATGATCTCATACTTCATCTCAAAATCCTAGAAAAAGAAGAGAAAAATAACAGCAAAAGAAGTAGAAGGCAAGAAATAATTAAAATCAGAGCTGAAATTAATGAAACCGAAACAAAAGAAACAATTGAAAAAATTGATAAAACTAAAAGTTGGTTCTTTGAAAAAATAAATAAGATCGACAGACCCCTAACCATGCTAACGAAGAGAAGAAGAGAGAGAACTCAAATTACTAACATATGAGATGAAAAAGGCAATATTACAACAGACGCCTCAGAAATACAGAAGACAATTAGAAATTATTTTGAATCCTTATACTCCAATAAAATAGAAGATAGTGAAGACATCGATAAATTTCTTAAGTCATATGATCTGCCCAGATTGAGACAGGAGGATATAGACAACCTAAACAGACCAATATCAATTGAGGAAATAGAAGAAACCATCAAAAGATTACCAACTAAGAAAAGCCCAGGACCGGATGGGTATACAGCAGAGTTTTACAAAACCTTTAAAGAGGAACTAATACCAATACTTTTCAAGCTATTTCAGGAAATAGAAAAAGAGGAAGAACTTCCAAATTCATTCTACGAGGCCAACATCACCCTGATTCCGACACCAGACAAAGACACTTCGAAGAAAGAAAACTACAGACCTATATCTCTAATGAACCTAGACGCAAAAATCCTCAATAAAATTCTGGCGAATTGGATACAAAATCATATCAAAAAAATTGTACACCATGATCAAGTAGGATTCATCCCTGGGATGCAAGGCTGGTTCAATATACGGAAATCAATAAATGTTATCCACCACATCAATAGACTTAAAAATAAGAACCATATGATCATCTCGATAGATGCAGAAAAAGCATTCGACAAAGTACAGCATCACTTTTTGTTCAAAACTCTCGAAAAAATAGGGATAACAGGAACATAACTCAACATTGTAAAAGCAATCTATGCTAAGCCCCAGGCTAGCATCATTCTGAATGGAGAAAAATTGAAGGCATTCCCTCTAAAATCTGGAACAAGACAGGGATGCCCTCTCTCACCACTTCTGTTCAACATAGTTCTCGAAACACTGGCCAGAGCAATTAGACAGACGAAAGAAATTAAAGGCTTAAAAATAGGAAAAGAGGAACTTAAATTATCACTATTTGCAGATGACAAGATTCTATACCTAGCAGACCCAAAAGGGTCTACAAAGAAACTATTAGAGCTAATAAATGAATTCAGCAAAGTGGCAGGATATAAAATCAACATGCATAAATCAAAGGCATTCCTGTATATCAGCGACAAACCCTCTGAAATGGAAATGAGGACAACCACTCCATTCACAATATCCTCAAAAACAATAAAATACTTGGGAATCAACCTAACAAAAGAGGTAAAAGACTTATACAATGAAAACTACAGAACCCTAAAGAGAGAAATTGAAGAAGATCTTAGAAGATGGAAAAATATACCCTCTTCATGGATAGGCAGAACTAACATCATCAAAATGGCAATATTACCAAAAGTTCTCTATAGGTTTAATGCAATGCCAATCAAAATCCCAATGGCATTTCTTGTAGAAATAGATAAAGCAATCATGAAATTCATATGGAAAAATAAAAGACCCAGAATAGCAAAACCAATGCTAAGCAGGAAGTGTGAATCAGGTGGTATAGCGATACCAGACTTCAAACTATACTACAGAGCAATAGTAACAAAAACAGCATGGTATTGGTACCAAAACAGGCGGGTGGACCAATGGTACAGAATAGAGGACACAGAAACTAACCCACAAAACTACAACTTTCTTATATTTGATAAAGGGGCTAAAAGCATGCAATGGAGGAAGGATAGCATCTTCAACAAATGGTGCTGGGAAAACTGGAAATCCATATGCAACAAAATGAAACTGAATCCCTTTCTCTCACCATGCACAAAAGTTAACTCAAAATGGATCAAGGAGCTTGATATCAAATCAGAGACACTGCGTCTGATATAAGAAAAAGTTGGCTACGACCTACATACTGTGGGTTCGGGTTCCAAATTCCTCAATAGGACACCCATAGCACAAGAATTAATAACTAGAATCAACAAATGGGACTTGCTCAAACTAAAAAGTTTTTTTCTCAGCAAAAGAAACAATAAGAGAGGTAAATAGGGAGCCTACATCATGGGAATAAATCTTTACTCCTCACACTTCAGATAGAGCCCTAATATCCAGAGTATATAAAGAATTCAAAAAATTAGACAATAAGATAACAAATAACCCAATCAAGAAATGGGCCAAGGACCTAAACAGACACTTCTCAGAGGAGGACATACAATCAATCAACAAGTACATGAAAAAAATGCTCACCATCGCTAGCAGTCAGAGAAATGCAAATCAAAACCACCCTAAGATACTGTCTCACTCCAGTAAGATTGGCAGCCATTATGAAGTCAAACAACAACAAGTGCTGGTGAGGATGTGGGGGAAAGGGTACACTTGTACACTGTTGGTGGGACTGCAAATTGGTGCAACCAATTTGGAAAGCAGTATGGAGATTTCTTGGAAAACTGGGAATGGAACCACTATTTGAACCAGCTATTCCCCTTCTGGGTCTATTCCCTAAAGACCTAAAAACAGCATGCTACAGGGACACTGCTACATCGATTTTCATAGCAGTACAATTCACAATAGCAAGACTGTGGACGCAACCTAGATGCCCTTCAATAGACGAATAGATAAAAAATGTGGCATTTATACACAATGGAGTATTACTCTGCATTAAAAAATGACAAAATTATAGAATTTGGAGGGAAATGGATGGCATTAGAGCAGATTATGCTAAGTGAAGCTAGCCAATCCCTAAAAAACAAATGCCAAATGTCTTCCTTGATATAAGGAGAGTAACTAAGAACAGAGTAGGGAAGAAGAGCATGAGAAGATGACTAACATTAAACAGGGATGAGAGGTGGGAGGGACAGGGAGAGAGAAGGGAAATTGCTTGGAAATGGAAGGAGACCCTTAGGGTTATACAAAATTACATACAAGAGGAAGTGAGGGGAAAGGGAAAAATAATACAAGGGGGAGAAATGAATTACAGTAGAGGGGGTAGAGAGAGAAGAGGGGAGGGGAGGGGAGGGGAGGGGGGATAGTAGAGGATAGGAAAGGCAGCAGAATACAACAGACATGAGTATGTCAATATGTAAATCAGTGGAAGTGTAACTGATGTGACTCTGCAATCTGTATACGGGGTAAAAATGGGAGTTCATAACCCACTTGAATCAAAGTGTGAAATATGATATATCAAGAACTATGTAATGTTTTGAACAACCAATAAAAAAATAAAAAAATAAAAAATAAATAAAATAAACAGAACTTGGTCATAAAGCTTTTTGTTTTATATTATATCATCAATTTATGGTAAATTTATTATTCTCTTTCAAGCACAACTATATATAAAAAATAGTGATTCTTTTTCTTGGTACCATGTTATCTTCCACAATTCTTATCCTTTGTGAAAAACAATGATAATTTTGTAGTGCAGAATTACATCCTTATAAAGCATATTTTATTTCCTCCAATTTTAATCATGGATATAAATTCATTTCAAAATGTATTGAACATTTTTGATTGTGTATTATAAGTCCATAAACTAAGCTAACTATTTTACTTAGAGATCTGGATCTTCAAGTATACAAGTCTATTTTACCCACAGTCAAAGAGAAGCATAAAACGAGATAAACATCCACAACGAAAAGAGGAGGTGATCTCCAGTACAAAAGACTTCAAAGAACTTCTGGAAAACAGAAAGTCTGGAAACAGATGAAGTTGGCATTTTGTTTTAATTAGAGATTTACAGGAGGTAGATTAAGACTATGACTAGGCATCTTTGAAGTTCATAAGTGAGTGTGCTTCAGATCAGCAAAATGGAAATAAAGGGAAGGAAGCACATTTGGGCACACAGAATCTGAGGTTGCAGTCTAATCTCAAAGGAGGCTTCTGCTTACTCAAAGTGAAATTTTGGAGCTGTCTTGAACTCTCATATTTGTTCCTATTTGAGACATGGAGTGTGATTTACATGAGTTTCAAACAGTCTTGAGTGAAGGAAGTCTTGAATGGTCATAGCCAGAAAAAACTCTCTTCTAACTGATGAAAATATTTTGAAAAGACCACTTTCAGCAATTGTCTGGGAAATGAATCCTTCAGTCCTAATGGTGCCATAAAGCACAGTTTCCTATAGTGACACCACAAAAATTCACAAAAATTCTGTACTTAGTTTATGGTACTGGTGAGGCTGTATTCCTGAACAAAACTTATAAGAAGGGAAAACAGTGCAATTAATTACAATTTTGACAGCTGTGTATACTGAATGTCAAATTAATGGTCATCTTGTGTCTTTTCTGCTGTTCATTTTAGATTCCCTAAATGTACTTCTTGTGGTCTCTATAACTTAGCTTATTGAGTGAAACTCATACTCATCCCCAAATCATTTCAGCCTCCTCACCAAAATTTTCTCAAGAACTACTGTACTGGTCCTTTTACAATTCCTGTAGGGCAAGTGAGTACTAAAAAGTAGAGAACTGGATCATCTTTTTTCAAATTGAATCATCTGATTTTTATCTCAATTGCAACATGGAATCAATATCCTTCTGGTAACAAGTGTGAATTGACCTATCTAGGATTGTGGTTTCTCCTCTTGCTTTGTATTTTCTTAGTACATAGATTTTAGAGTCCTCAGGTGCAGTTTAAATTTTAGTTGGAATCTTGTGAGGCATCCTGTTGGAAAAGTTTCCTCTTAAATAATTAGGATTTCTAAAACTGGAGGATGCAGAGGCATGGTATAAGAAAATATAATTGCTAAGTGGGTTAATGGAACTGATCATGAGTGGAGACTCTTCAACTTTGACACTCGGGCTCCTGGATCTATGTAGTCTATCTCTTGGTAGCACAACCTGATATAATGATGTGAAATTTAAGAAGTTTTAGCAACACCATTAACTGTTCCAGAATTCTACCAGGCCAGTAGCTTTTTGTTTCTTTTGTAGATGATAATACAGTGGGTACCATGGTAACAGACCAATAGTAATAACTTTATTTTTGTTAAGTGTGGTCTGATTCAATTTTAGGCATAATCTATTGGCACTTTATTAGTGGTGCTTGCTTAGCATTTATTGTCTGTAAAATCAAACTATTAAAAAAAAGTTTGGGTTTTTTTTAATTTAAAATTATTTCTGGGTTAAAAGAGGTCCACTTGTTAATTTTTTTATGAGAGAATGATAAAAAGAATGATGCTGTAACAAGAACCTAGAGATAGACCTCTCCTCCTAGCTGGCAGAATATTTAAAAGAAGCATTTGATAGATGAAATGTGGTGACTGGAAAGCACTATGGTACTCAGTCCTCATTCAACCTGTACATCATCTGCAGCTGGATAAAAACAACTTAGCCAAATCAAGTTGTATTGGATGTCTTGTACAATGTCCATGATGTATGTGCTTTTGTATGTGATAGCATGAAATTCCATGATATTTACACTGCATTGTCTCTCTCAGAGATTCAACCTTATTACTGAACCCCCCAAATTTTATAGTCTTCAAAAGGTCCTTCTAGACCCTTGACCAAGTCTTGATTTCTTCCTATTAGTTTATGTACCTTCTTACATGATGTAACTTTTTTTTCCATGTGAAATTAAGAATGAAGTCTACTACTATATATAAATAGTATTGATTTTTCTTGATGGTAAGAACATCCCTCCATGAACAGCATTCATGTCCTGATATTTGATGTGGGAAAGGCTAATAAATTAGAGAAATAAATCATTCTTACTTCTTGTGTGTGTTTTGCAATGAAAACTATTTTAAAGTCAAATTTGTAAAAATGCTTACTGGTTTCAACCTTCATAAATATTCTGTAGACAAAAAATGCAACAAATAATTATTTTTAAAAGAGAATAACTAACTGATGAAGCATGAACACAGGTACTTGTAACTATTAAAAAATAGAGTGGGTTGTGGTGGTCTGTACAGATGCAGATACTCAGAAATAATAAAATGTCCAATGTAGATTAAGCAAGAAATCACAGAATGCATATCATTATGATTACATAAATGATAATCAATTAAACACTAAAGCCTTTTAATATTTGATTTATTAGGCCTGAAAGGAAAGAAGTGGCTCCATAAAATAAATTGGTTTTTCTCCCTCTCTCATTGCAGTTGGGAAAAATAATGGGAACACCTAATACATTGAGAAGGGTCTTTTATGTATATATTTCAAGATTATGGTCAATATCAGACAACTAGTAGTATTTATGGCTAAATTTATTGCCTTGTATAACTTTACATAGTTGCAGATAGAGTGGAGGCTGCTGGTTTGGGTGTAAATTTTGGAAATTACTGTTTTATATGGTACTAGGGATTGAATGTAGGGGTGCTTTATCACTCATATATATTCACAATTCTTTGATATTATATTTTGAGACCTGGTCTCACTTTGTTACCAAGGCTGGCCTTAAAGTTGTGATCCTTCTGCCTCAGCCTCTATGATTTTTTGAGATTACAGGTATATACCATTACATGAGGTCTGGACACTACCTTTTTATTTTTTACATGCATTTAATAATCAAAACTATTTTAAATATTCTTGCCTTTTTTTTGAGATAAAATATTCAATAATACCTTTGCAAATTGTTTTTCACCCTCACATTCTTTTTTTTTTCAAAAGGCCAATCTTCATGTTGAGTAGTTATACATTTTTTTTACCATAACAAGATATACTCATTCGATTCTATTCTGAGTTAGCAAGTCAATTTTATATGTTTTATAAAAACAAATTGCCATAAATTTTTCTGTTCATGCTCTTAATAGAAGTACCTTCCTCTTAGTCATCATCAAAAGAAAGATAGGAGGAAATTTAGTAAAGTCAAAAGCTAAGATCCAACAGTTGGCCAGTTTTTGTTTCAACCAGATGTTTATGATTTGATTGTTTTTCTTTTAAAATTTTTCTTCTGATTGCTCTGATATCCTTTCTTATGATATTTAATAGCTCCATTTAAAAGAAAATGTGAATGGTAGATACTAAGGGAAATAAATATCTGAAACAAATTAATAGTACTCAATATGCTTCTCATGATTTTATACCCCTTCCTCCCACCATTCTTGGATTGCAATTCATAGAGTTTTAAATGACTTCCATTCCTCACTATATTTCACCAATCAGCACATGCAGAAATAATTTCTTAACAAATTTATATTAAATAAGTAGCAATTTAGAGAAAACTAGATATAATTTATTACACCTGTGAAATTAAAACAATATATGTGGCAGTTTGCCAAGGAATACTTGGCATATTCAAAGAATAAAATGAAGAAGTTTACCATAATTGTTGCTTTACTTTATGTGATAGAGCACAGTTTATTGTCATGTTGTTTCAAAAGGACATTGACAGTATCCTTATGAAAAAAAAAATACAGTTGTTATTCTTTAACAAGGATTTTACTTGAATTTTTTTAAAATTTCTACCCTTTTATCTTGCACACTAGGAGGTATTTGCTGGGGTGAAACATAGTGAGAAACTGATCAATCAATTGTACTTTCAACTAAGGTTCTAAAATGCATCTCTGACACATTTGCAATAGTTTTCATTTTATATAATAGCATGAACATTCAGCATGAGAAGAGGTTGCTCATTAATTTTGGTATCAATACTAGGTTAGGTACATTGAAAAGATGTTGAGAAAATTACATCCGTAATGGTAAAATCTTCCAATTCTTCATTTTCATCTTTCCTGTGGTGATTCTGCTATTGATATTAGTATGTTAACTTTAATTTTAATTGTCCATACAGTTTCTTAAAACATAAGACACTTAGAATTGTGGAAATCACAGATAGCATGTTTATTTCATAAACTGATATAAGACTCAATGAAAGATTTCAGCATTATTAATGTACATTTTATCAAAATTCCATTAAATCACAATGTGACATACAGTAGTAAAATTTTATATAGCTAAAGGTGTTTTAACAATGAATGCTATGGTTATTGTGGTGAGGGTTAAATGTTGACTCTTTCTTAGAGGAATTGTTCAATGGTCTCATTTATAAAGCTTCTCTTCAGAGTGTTTTCTATGATGTCTAGTGATGTATGATATATAATTTAAAATGTTTCTACATTCTCTACATTTATGTCTTCTTTCCAGAATAAATTGCTTGATTTCTTATTAAAAGCTTTGCTACATATTTTCCTTTGTAGGGGTTCTTTTCTTATAAATTCTGTTGTTAATGAGGTATAGTTTTTCTTTAAAAGTATTATCACTTTATTTACATTTCACATTCACCAGGGTGTCTTCTGCTGTGGTGAATAAAGTTTTAGTTTTTATTAAGTTTTTTTTTGCCACTTATTCACATTTGTAGGGCTTTTCTCCAGTGTTTGTTCTTCTGTTGTGAATAAGGCCTGTTTTATGGCTAAAAACTTTGCCACATTCCTTACATTTATAGGGTTTTCTCCAGTGTGAATTCTGTTGTGGAAAATAAGGATTGATATTTGAGTAAAAACTTTGTCACATACTTTGCATTTGTGAGGCTTCTCACCAGTGTGAGTTCTTCTGTGGCAAATAAGGTGTGATTTTCAACTGAAAGCTTTGCCACATTTTTACAATTGTACGGCTTCACTCCAGTGTGAGTTCTCCTGTGGTGAATAAGGTCTATTTTTTGACTGAAAGCTTTTCCACATTGTTTACATTTGTAGGGCTTCTCTCCAGTGTGAGTTCTTCTGTGGCAAATAAGGTGTGATTTTCGACTGAAAGCTTTGCCACATTGTTTACATTTGTAGGGCTTCTCTACATTTTGAGTTCTTCTGTGGCAAATAAGGTGTAATTTTTGAATGTAAGCTTTGCCACATTCTTTACATTTGTAGGGCTTCTCTCCCATGTGAGTTCTCCTGTGGCAAATAAGGCCTACTTTTTGATTGAAAGCTTTGCCACATTGTTTACATTTGTAGGGCTTCTCTCCAGTGTGAGTTCTGCTGTGGTGAATAAGGTGTGATTTTTGACTGAAAGCTTTCCCACATTCTTTACATTTGTAGGGCTTCTCTCCAGTGTGAATTCTGCTGTGGTAAATAAGGTGTGATTTTTGACTGAAAGCTTTGCCACACTCTTTACATTTATAGTGCTTCTCTCCAGTGTGGGTTCTCCTATGGTGAATAAGGTTTGATTATTGACTGAAAGCTTTGCCACATTCTTTAAATTTGTAGGGCTTATCTCCAGTGTGAGTTCTTCTGTGGCAAGTAAGGCCTACTTTTTTACTGAAAGCTTTGCCACATTGTTTATATTTGTAGGGCTTCTCTCCAGTATAAATTATCTGAATTTTTATATGATATCTGGTGTTCACCCTCACCTGTAGTTTTCCATATTTTTTTTTGTAAATAGTCAAGATTACAACTTCTATATTTTCCACTTATCACTTTGTGAAATATATCTTTTATGCCCCTTTCTCGTGAATATTCTTGGGTATCTTGAGGAGTCATGGCTAAAATAAACAAAATTAAAAAAAATACTGACTAGAGTGTGATAAATATACTTTGCATACATAACATGAAATTAAGGTAAAATAAGTACATCAGGAGTGTAGCAGATTAGTACATTCAAAGTCATCATAAATTCAAAAATATATCAGTTCAATAAAAATGTACAGACAAAATTACTTGAGAATATTACTTAAATTTTTGTAGTGACCACAGTATCCAAGAGCAGTACATCATTAAGACGAACAATATAATAAAGAGAAGGAAAGTATGTTACTTTTAGGAAATATCTACCAGCTTTCTTCACTCTCAGTAGAATAAGCGAAATGTAAAACATATACAAACATTTGTGGCTTTTTCAAAGAGTGTCCCAAAACTGGTTTTTGTCTACCATGACATAGAGATGTGAAAATAAATAGTAGATTTTGAGTAATAATACCACAAATAGTCAACAAGTGTAAAGAGGCTATGAACTCTTAACAAGAAATATGAACAAAAATTTATTAAGAAACATACACATATATGTCTATAAAATTTTCCATAAAAACATTTTAAAAGACTATAAAAACCTTGCATAGCCTATGCCATAATACTTGGCTGATTGTCAACACATGATAATCAAGTAAATAAATTGATTTTCATATTTTTACTATAATATGAAAATATAAAATTTTCATATTTTGAGTATAATATCAACCCTACACAAAACACAGTACCTGGTGAGCATAATTTTACTCACTAAATTTTTGACTTTCACATGTGAATCAAATGCTCCTGCAACTTAATCTCTACCTGCCACATTTCACTTAATGCAAAGTCCTGCATGTTTTTCTTAAAACACTTTATGAGACAAAATATTTTCATAACTAAATAATAATAGTATAAAGTACAATATTTTTACTCATTTGATCATTGATGGACACATACATTGAGTCCCTAGCTTTAATACTGAGAAAAATGTTTGCACTAAACACAAAAGCAGAGGTATCTCTTCAATTTTCTGATTTAATTGTTCATTCATACATATATCATACTGGCATTTCTGGATCTTTAGGTCATCCAACTTTTAATTATTCATGTGTGGTGCTTCAGGTTAACCCCCAAAATTCTATGTCATGAACTACAACACAAGTCTTTTTAAAATGTTTTGAATCATGCCGTTACCAAATTTCTCAAACATGAAGTACTTTTCAATGGCCTCCCAATTAGCAAATATTACAAGGATACAGCACTGTTCTTGTGTATTTTTATTTATTTAAATGTTTTTATACTTTTTTACAAAAAATGGACTGTATAATCTACTTTTGGCTCCTTTAATGAACAAATAAAAATAGTATAACAATTATAAACAAAGAGAAGCATGGCTTAATCCAAGTAAGAAAAGAAAAAAAATTAAGAACTGAACATTAGGATACTGACAGTTATGAATTACTCAAAGAACACTAAATACTATTTAAGAAAGTTTAGAGGGTAAAATTGAGACAAAAATAATAATATAATTAGGCACAAATTATGTATGTGAATAATTCTTTAGGAATAAATGACAATGGGATCCCTAGTTTGCAAAGATGAAATTCTACCAATGTGGGACAGGCTTATCAAGCAGGACCAAGGTTAAGAAAGACAATTCTAAGCAACTTTTGAAATACTGTAAAAATTAAAAACCTATAGGGTATAAAAGGGAATATATATATATATATATATATATATATATATATATATATATATCATATATATGAAAAGAATCAAAGCATGCCACAATAAAAAACAATGATCTAGAAACTAAATCATTAATAAAAGTAGAAATAAATAAGAAATATAGAAAACAACTTACAAAGTAGAAGTATAATGAGCTATTCACTTCAAAATATTTATGATTATTAATGCATTATTACAAGTCACAACACAAAAGAAAAATTTGACTAACAGAATTGAATCTAAAAAAAAAATACTGCCAAGTCAGTTCCAGCAGAGAGCATGGAAAGAAACCAAATCTGCTCCTAGAATCCCTATTTATTTAAAGATGGATAATGCCCCTGCCTTTATATCTCATCTTTTTGCACAATATTTAATAAATTAGATATAGTTTTAAATAATTAAATTTCTCATAATCCTTTTGGACAAGCTTTTGTTGATTGAGCAAATTGTATCCTAATATTTGCCTTTTAAAATAGAGACAAAGATCTAGCCTTTCTCATATTAATATGCATTAAATATTGTTTTATTTACACTTAATGTGCTCAATGTACAACATAAAGTTAATACTCAAAATTGGTCATCTGCATTGAATAGACATTTTATTCTCAAACAGCCATTACCAAAATAAAGCATGTAATATATAAGATTCTACCTGACCAGCATGACAAGATCCTATGCCTTTGATCATATGGGGAAAAGCATGGACTGCTACACTTATGCCAGCATGTCCTGTTTGGACTCTAGCTGGATGTATGAAATGTACCTATTATAAATGTACATCAAGACTGATTCATAAGTTTCATTTAACCTTGGAAGAGAAGAGTCCCTTCAAAGAAGAGAATAATCATTTTCCTCAAATGAGGAGAAACATTAAAAGAGGAACCCAAGATACTATAATTCCAGTTACTTTGGGGGATATAAAACCATTAACAGCCTCAGATCAAAAGATGTTGGCTCAAATAAGTTAGAGTGTACTCTGGATAACTTAGTTACTGCTTTGATTGCTAAACTCACACAAAACTCTGTAAAATGTTTTGGTTTTAATAACAATGTTATTCTGTTTTTGTACACCAGCTGTGAGAAATTCACTACTGTCAGATCCTGGAATTTTACAACCCAGTACAGTATCTTGACTTACTTGAATGAAATTGTTATATACCTGGAAAAATTTCTCATGCTATTCATTGTTGTCTTAGCAGAATAACTCTGTCCTTATCATCCACATAGTATGTAATAGGTCACCGTCTTGTGCAATTTGTTTATAAAGCACCTATTATTCTTGATAAAAACTGTTATAATTCAGTGAACCTTCTCTCTAAGCAGAATTTGATGCTTTGACATTCTCCTTAGAGGGTTTCCATGGACTAGGTCTATGGGCTTACAAAACTACTATGAAACTCGCCTATTCTATCATAAAAAGTATTAGCCATGCCTCCATGGCCGTTAATATGCTTAATGAAGAAGAACAACAATATTGTCAAGCCATATTTGACATTCATGCTGCAATTGATTGTCTGTTATTGTTAAATAATTATGGATATCAGAAGTTTAATAACATATGTTCCTTCAATTTAAGTGATAATAGTAATTTTATTTCAAAAGAGTTAGGTAACCTTAAAGATATAATTAATTAGGTCCAACAAGATGACTGATGTTTAGATTTGTTGGATTGGATAATTTAATGTTTATTCAATTTGATCTGTGTGAAAAAATATTCATAGGTGGATGTTTACTGATGTTGGCACTTGCTGTTCTATATGGCTCAATTATTTTATGTCCCCACCAGCATTAAGAAGATAACTAATATTATTTATTAAAAAGGCCTTAAAAATGATGGGAAGCTGTAGGTATTCTGATCTTGGAAATAGACAGGAAAGTGTGGGGGTGATGATAACTGGCACCCAGATTTCCACAATAGTAATGCCTAGTAGTTTCTCCCTGATGCTTTTAAGACAAATCTACAGGTGCACTATCTAGTTTCTGTGGTAATGTCCTTAGGGAGAAGGGGCTCTATGTTTGTATTAACCGTACCTAATCTTGGTTAGCTAGCACTTGGGGTTAAAAAAACACTAGGTTAGAATGTAGTCATGGTAACAGAAGCTATGCAATTTTGGGGTATACTATGTGCAGCCATGAAGAGGAGTGGCTAGATTTTTCTTTTTTCTTTTTCACTGTGAGTGTGTCTCTCTCTTCTTTTTGCTTCTTTAAAGGTATCCTCACAAGATTTTAACAGATCATGCTGGCCCTCAGAACAAAAGGTAAGTTTTGGTGGTTAATCTGAATAAACTGGTACATCACTAAAGAAGAAAACAGAGGACTACAAAGAATTTGAAAATGTAATAAATGTAGGGCACTATGTGTTCAATGATTAAAATCAAAAGAAATAAAGCTAAGGTTCTGAAATTTTTTTCTGTTGAATAACTACTCTGCCAACATTTTTTACTTTGGTTTTCTCTATTTGAATTTATCTAAAGTGAAGGATGTATAACACTCCAAGAAAGAGAGAGAGATTAAAGAGCAAAATAATATATATTAAAGTGTAAAATATCTATACTAAAAATGCCCTTTTTCTTTGAAACATAAATATGAAACTCATTCTTACAAAGAAGTTCACAGAAGATACAAGAGAAGTAAATTAAATAATGACTATTAATTAAAAATTTTAAAAGGAAATTAAACTTACCCAGGAAGGCAAAGTTTCTATAGTTCTCTAACATCACATTTTTATATAAGTTTTTCTGAGCAGGCTGAAGGAATTCCCACTCCTGTTCAGTAAAATCAATGGCTATATCCCTGAATGTTAACAGTACCTAAAATAAGAATAGATAAATAAATAACACATTGACCACATGAACATTTGTACACTCTGTAAGGTAATTGAAGTTGAAATGAGAGTTAGTAGACTATCAGTATCTGCTTAGGGCTACTTCAATAGGAAACAAACCATAGAGATAAAACTTAGAACTACATTATTGTGTCAAGTTTCAAGAAGCTAGCACAAACCGTGTTTGATTTAGAAGTCCAACGACATCTATCAATCTAGGAGAAAACAAAGTGAAACCCGAAAATTCAAATGGTCACTGGAAACGAACACTTCAACTTAGAAGAACGAAATTTGGGCTGACAAGTGGGCTTAGGGTACTGATCATTACCACCAATTATCATCAAGATTCGTTGAAAAAATTTGCTGAGATTTCAGGAAACTCATAGTTTTTTGGAAGATTGGCAACCCATTTCCATGAAAGTGATTTTCGCCAGTCTCTGCTTAGGTATACATCAATAGGAAACAAACCAAAGAGATAGAACTTGGAACTATTTAATTGTGTCAAGTTTCAAAGAGCTAGCACAAACCGTGTTTGATTTAGAGTTCCAACTACATCTATCCATAAAGGAGAAAACAGAGTGAAACCTAAAAATTCAAACTGTTACTGCAAATGAACGGTTTAACCTGGAAGAACAAAATTTGGTGAGCCAAGTGGGCTTAGGGTACTGATCATTACAACCAATTATCATCAAGATTGGTTGAAAAACTTTGCTGAGATTTCAGGAAAATTGTGGTTTTTTGGAAGCTTGGCAACCCCTTTCAATGAAAGTGATTTTTGCCAGTCTCTCCTTAGGGCTACTTCAAGAGGAAACACACCATAGAGAGCGAATGTAGAACTACTTTATTGTGTCAAGTTTCACGGAGCTAGCACAAACCGTCTTTTATTTAGAGTTCAAAATACATCCATCAATATAGGAGAAAACTGAGTGAAACCTAAAAATTCAAACTTTTACTGCAAACGAACGATTTAACATAGAAGAACAAAATTTGGTAAGCCAAGTGGGATTGGTGTACTGATCATTACCTGAAAGTATCATCAAGATAGAGTGAAAAAATATTTGCTGAGATGTCAGGAAACTCGTAGTTTTTTGGAAGCTTGGCAAACCCTTTCAATGAAAGTGATTTTCGCCAGTCACTGCTTAGGGCTACATAAATAGGAAACAAACCATAGAGATAGAAATTGGAACTACTTTATTGTGTCAAGTTCCAAAGAGCTAGTACAAACCGTGTTTGATTTAGAGTTCCAACTACATGTATCCATATAGGAGAAAACAGAGTGAAACCTAAAAATTTAAACTGTTACTACAAACGAACGCTTCAATCTAGAAGAACGAAATTTGGTGAGTAAAGTGGGATTGGTGTACTGATCATTACCTGAAAGTATCATCAAGGTTGGGTGAAAAAATATTTTCTGAGATTTCAGGAAACTCGTAGTTTTTGGAAGCTTGGCAACTCCTTTCAATGAAAGTGATTTTCGCCAGTCTCTTCTAAGGCTACTTCAAGAGGAAACAAACCAGAGAGAGCAAACTTGGAACTATTTTATTGTGTCAAGTTTCACCGAGCTAGCACTAACTGTCTTTTACTTAGAGTTCCAAATACATCTATCAATATAGGAGAAAACAGAGTGAAACCTATAAATTCAAACTTTTCCAGCAAACGAATGATTTAACCTAGGAGAATGAAATTTGGTGAGCCAAGTGGGATTGGTGTACTGATCATTACTAGATTGTGTGAAAAAATATTTGCTGAGATTTCAGGAAACTCGTAGTTATTGGAAGCTTGAGACCCCTTTCAATGAAAGTGATTTTCGCCAGTCTCTGCTTAGGGCTACATCAATAGGAAACAAACCATAGAGATAGAAATTGGAACTAATTTATTGTGTCAAGGTTCAAGAGCTAGCACAAACCGTGTTTGATTTAGAGTTCCAACTACATGTATCCATATAGGAGAAAACAGAGTGAAACCTAAAAATTAAAACTGTTACTGCAAACAAATGGTTTAACCTAGAAGAACGAAATTTGGTGAGCCGAGTGGAATTGGTGTACTGATCATTTCCTGAAAGTGTCATCAAGATTAGGTGAAAAAACGTGTGCTGAGATTTCAGGAAACTCGTGGTTTTTTGGAAGCTTGGCAACCCCTTTCCATGAAAGTCATTTGCGCCAGTCTCTGCTTAGGGCTACATCAATAGGAAACAAACCGTAGGGATAGATCTTGGAACTACTTTATTGTGTCAAGTTTCAAATAGCTAGCACAAACCGGGTTTGATTTAGAGTTCCAAGTACATGTATCATGATAGGAGAAAACAGAGTGAAACCTAAAAATTCGAACTGTAACTGCAAATTAACGGTTTAACCAAGAAGATCGAAATATGTTGAGCCAAGTGCGATTGGTGTACTGATCATTACCTGAAAGTATCATCAAGATAGAGTGAAAAAATATTTGCTGAGATTTCAGGAAACTCGTAGTTTTTTGGAAGCTTGGCAACCCCTTTCAATGAAAGTGATTTTCGCAGGTCTCTGCTTAGGTCTACATCAATAGGAAACAAACCATAGATATAGAACTTAGCACTACTTTATTGTGTCAAGTTTCAAAGAGCTAGTACAAACCGTGTTTGATTTAGAGTTCCACCTACATATATCCATAAACGAGAAAACAGAGCGAAACCAAAAAATTAAACCTGTTACTGCAAATGAACTGTTTAACCTAGAAGAATGAAATTTGGTGAGCCAAGTGGGATTGGAGTACTGATCATTACCTGAAAGTATCATCAAGATTGGGTGAAAATATATTTGCTGAGATTTCAGAAAACTCGTAGTTTTTTGGAAGCTTGGCAACCCCTTTCAATGAAAGTGATTTTATCCAGTCTCTGCTCAGGGCTACATGAATAGGAAACAAACCATAGAGATAGAATTTGGAACTACTTTATTGTGTCAAGTTTCAAAGAGCTAGCACTAACCGTGTTTGATTTAGAGTTCCAACGACTTGTATCCATATACAAGCAAACAGAGTGAAACCTAAAAATTAAACCTGTTACTGCAAACGATCTGTTTAACCTAAAAGAAAGAAATTTGGTGAGCCAAGTGGGATTGGTGTACTGTCATTACTTGAAAATATCATCAAGATTGGGTGAAAAAATATTTGCTGAGATTTCAGAAAACTCGTATTTTTTTTAGAAGCTTGGCAACCCCTTTCAGTGAAAGTCATTTTTGCCAGTCTCTGCTTAGGGCTACTTCAAGAGGCAACAAACCATAGAGAGCGGACGTAGAACTACTTTATTGTGTCAATTTTCACGGAGGTAGCACAAACCATGTTTTATTTAGAGTTCCAAATACATCTATTACTATAGAAGAAAACAGAGTGAAACCTAAAAATTCAAACTTTTACTGCAAATGAACGGTTTAACCTAGAAAAACAAAATTTGGTGAGCCAAGTGGGATTTGTGTCCTGATCATTACCTTAAAGTATCATCAAGATTGGGTGAAAAATGCAGACAAACAGCTGTGACTCAGCACTAATTCATCCGGCTGAAACAACTGGTCAGCCCTTCTCATCCTACGGATGTAAATGCCTACTGAGCCTTCATAGGTAGTGGCCACAGGTTTGAAACAGGGCTTGGGAGAGACAGTAAGGACCCACCCGTTGCATTGGTCATCCGGCAAAGGGAAACGAACTGTCGCCATTTGCAAGTGATACCACCATGGCAGAGAACTGACGTCATCAGACTGCGGCGAAGGAGATAACTTCATTGAAACCTGCGGGTACAGGTGTGTAATTCCCTAGCCTTCCCTCTCCACACATCGGGGAAACCTTAAGGGCCCCTCCCAGCTCTCCCGTAAGGGCCCCTCCCAGCTCTCCCGTGAGCACGATAGCCAGACCCAGGGAATCAGAGGTGGCACGGGACTTGTGGCGTGGAACTACCGCTCCCACCAATGCTGACAGCTGAGGTCTCTTGCACCAGCTACCGGGGGAGTGGCTACCGGAGTGCAAGTAAATTCGCTGAGGATTCTCAGCCCCAAGCTCTACAAACTTAGGGTCTGAGGGAATGGCAAACTGGAAGAGTGTGCCCAGTCATTCATGAAAACAGGGCTCCCGGGAGCAGCAGACCTGGCGTGTAGCCAGTATTGAGGTAAGCGGCACCCGTGAGAGGGGCCTGGCTAGAGGAAAAGTGGGAAGTGACTAGACACAAGAGGAGACCCTAGGCACTCAGGATTGGAGACTAGCCCAGTCTGGGAGGAGCTGCTGCACAGTAATTGGTTGCCGCGTATTGACAGGAGAAACTTGGCCTGGTGGGCACAGCGCCACCTACTGGAAGAGAAGTTAATCAAACTCTAAGACTGCATTTATTAGTTTTTTTCTCTTTTCTCTCTCTCTTTTTTTTGATTTGGGTTTTTCTTTCATTTTCTTTTTTCTCTCTTGTTGTTTTTTAAATTTTTTTTACAATTTTTTTAAAATTATTTTTTCTTCTAATTTTAATTTTAATTTTTTTATTATTTAAATTTTTTTCTTTTTTTTCCTATTTTTTTTCTTATGTCTTTCATTTCTTTTCAATTATCTTATCCCCCCTGCCTTGAATTCTACCTGCTTACTCTCATTCTCTTTAGTGAATTCTTCCCTTCCCTTCTAATACCTTTCCTCCCAAGCATCAAATAAATTTATAGGAGTAAACAGTAACTCAGCAGTCAAACAGAACAAGAAGTAACATGAGCAGCTTCAAAAAGCAAGGAAGAAAAGGAGTACAAACAATGCAGGACAACCTAAATATTCAGGAGGACCTAGAGTCATCAGAAAAATGGTCATATAAAGAACTCAAGGAACACCTTAGACAGATGGAATGGAACCTTAAAGAGGATACAAGACAGCAAATTCAAGCAGTGAAAGAACCCATTGAGAATGAATTACATAAACAGATAAAGGAAGAAGTTAAGTATCTTTATCAGGAGATAGAAATTATAAAAAATAATCAAGCAATAATTCTAGAAATGAAGGAAACCATAAGCCAAATTAAAAACTCAATTGAGAGTATCACTAACAGAGTGGAGAAAGTAGAAGCCAGAACGTCAGATAATGAAGATAAAATATATCATCTTGAAAAGAGTCTAGCCAACTCAGAAAGGCTGGTAAAAAATCACGAGAAAAACATCCAAGAGTTATGGGATAACATAAAAAAACCAAACTTACGAGGCATCGGGATAGAGGAAGGTACAGAGATTCAAACCAAGGGAAAGAGTAACCTGCTGAATGAAATAATTACAGAAAACTTTCCAGAAATAAAAAAGGAAACAGATATACAAATTGAAGATGCATACAGGACACCAAGCACACAAAATCACAGTAGACCAATGCCAAGACACATTGTTATGAAGATATCCAATATACAGAACAAAGAGAAAATATTAAAACTACAAGAGAAAGGAGGCAGATTACATTCAGGGGTAAACCAATTATGTTAACAACGGATTTTTTTATCACAGACAGTGAAAGCAAGAAGGTCATGGAACAATGTATTTCAAACACTGAAAGACAATGGATGCCAACCAAGAATTCTGTATCCAGCAAAATGAAGCTTCAGGTATGACAACGAAGTAAAAATCTTTCATGATAAACAAAAGTTAAAAGAATTTGCAGCCAGAAAACCAGCATTGCAAAGCATTTTGAGCAAAACACTACAGGAGGAAGAAATGAAAAACTATAACCAAAACCATCAGTGGGAAGTGCCTCAGTAAAGACAGAGGGCGAAGGGAAAGATAATCATGGAGAAACAAAGTAATTTTTTTAAAAAAAGGATAAACAAGCAAACATGGATGGAAGTACAAACCATATATCAATAGTAACTCTGAATGTTAATGGCTTAAAATCTCCAATAAAGCGATATAGGCTGGTATCATGGATTAAAAAAACAAATCCAACAATATGCTGCCTCCAGGAGACACATCTGATTGGAAAAGATATACACAGTCTGAAGGTGAAAGGTTGGCAAAAAATATACCACGCACACGGTCCTCGTAAGCAAGCAGGAGTGGCCATCCTCATATCGAATAAAATTGACTTCAAGACTAAGTTAATCAAAAGGGATAAAGAAGGACATTATATACTGTTAAAAAGAACCATTCACCAACAAGACATAACAATTATCAATATTTATGCACCAAATAATGGTGCTGCGACATTCATAAAACAAATTCTCCTCAAGTTCAAGAATGAAATAGACCACAACACAATAATTATGGGTGACTTCAACACACCTCTCTCACCATTGGACAGATCCTCCAAACAAAAGTTGAATAAAGAAACTATAAAACTCAATATCACAATCAATAACCTAGACTTAACTGACATATATAGAATATATCAACCATCGTCAAATGGATATACTTTTTTTCTCAGCAGCACATGGATCCTTCTCAAAAATAGACCCTATATTATGCCATGGGGCAACCCTCAGTAAATATAAAGGGGTGGAGATAATACCATGCATTGTATCAGATCATAATGGAATGAAACTGGAAATCAATGATAAAAGAAGGAAGGAAAAATCCTACATCACATGGAAAATGAACAATATGTTACTGAATGATCAATGGGTTACAGAAGACATAAAGGAGGAAATCAAAAAATTCTTAGAGATAAATGAAAATACAGACACAACATATCGGAATCTACGGGACACAATGAAAGCAGTTTTAAGAGGAAAATTCATCGCCTGGTGGTCATTCCTCAAAAAAAGAAAAAACCAACAAATAAATGAGCTCACACTTCATCTCAAATCCCTATAAAAGGAAGAGCAAAACAACAGCAAATGTAGCAGAAGGCAAGAAATAATTAAAATCAGAGCGGAAATCAATGAAATTGAAACAAAAGAAACTATTGAAAAAATTAAAAAAACTAAAAGTTGGTTCTTCGAAAAAATAAATAAGATCGACAGACCTCTAGCCATGCTAACGAAGAGAAGAAGAGAGAGAACTCAAATTACTAACATACGGGATGAAAAAGGCAATATCACAACTGATGGTACAGAAATACAGAAGACAATTAGAAATTATTTTGAAAACCTATATTCCAATAAAATAGAAGATAGTGAAGACATCGATAAATTTCTTAAGTCATATGATTTGCCCAGACTGAGTCAGGAGGATACACACAATATGAACAGACCAATATCAATGGATGAAATAGAAGAAGCCATCAAAAGACTACCAACCAAGAAAAGCCCAGGACCGGATGGGTGTAGAGCGGAGTTTTACAAAACCTTTAAAGAAGAATTAATACCAATACTTTTCAAGTTATTTCAGGAAATAGAAAAAGAGGAAGCTCTTCCAAATTCATTCTATGAGGCCAACATCACCCTGATTCCGAAACCAGACAAAGACACCTCAAAGAAAGAAAACTACAGACCAATATCTCTAATGAACCTAGATGCAAAAATCCTCAATAAAATTCTGGCGAATCGAATACAAAAACACATCAAAAAAATTGTGCACCATGATCAAGTAGGATTCATCCCTGGGATGCAAGGATGGTTCAATATACGGAAATCAATAAATGTTATTCACCACATCAATAGACTTAAAGATAAGAACCATATGATCATCTCGATAGATGCAGAGAAAGCATTCGACAAAGTACAGCATCCCTTTATGTTCAAAACATTAGAAAAACTAGGGATAACAGGAACGTACCTTGACATTGTAAAAGCTATCTATGCTAAGCCTCAGGCTAGCATCATTCTGAATGGACAAAAGTTAAAGGCATTCCCTCTAAAATATGGAACAAGACAGGAATGCCCCCTATCACCACTTCTATTCAATATAGTTCTCGAAACACTGGCCAGAGCAATTAGACAGACGAATGAAATTAAAAGCATAAAAATAGGAAAAGAAGAACTTAAATTATCACTATTTGCAGATGACATGATTCTATACCTAGAAGACCCAAAAGGGTCTACAAAGAAAGTACTAGAACTAATAAATGAATTCAGCAAAGTGGCAGGATATAAAATCAACATGCATAAAACAAAGGCATTTCTGTATATCAGCGACAAAACTTCAGAAACGGAAATGAGGAAAAACACTCCATTCACAATATCATCAAAAAAAATAAAATACGTGGGAATCAACCTAACAAATGAGGTGAAAGATTTATAAATGAAAACTACAGAACCCTAAAGAGAGAAGTAGAAGAAGATCTTAGAAGATGGAAAAATATACCCTGTTCATGGATAGGCAGAACTAACATTATCAAAATGGCAATATTATCAAAAGTTCTCTATAGGTTTAATGCAATGACAATCAAAATCCCAACGGCATTTCTTGTAGAAATAGATAAAACAATCATGAAATTCATATGGAAAAATAAAAGACCCAGAATAGCAAAAGCAATTCTAAACAGGAAGTGTGAATCAGGCGGTATAGCAATACCAGATTTCAAACTATATTACAAAGCAATAGTGACAAAAACAGCATGGTACTGTTACCAAAAAAGGCAGGTGGACCAATGGTATAGAATAGAGGACACAAAGAATAATCCACAAAGTTACAACTATCTTATATTTGATAAAGGGGCTAAAAGCATGCAATGGAGGAAGTATAGCATCTTCAACAAATGGTGTTGGGAAAACTGGAAATCCATATGCAACAAAATGAAATTGAATCCCTTTCTCTCACCATGCACAAAGGTTATCTTAAAATGGATCAAGGAGCTTGATATCAAATCAGAGACTCTGCATCTGATAGAAGAAAAAGTTGGCTCCGATCTACATATTGTGGAGTCGGGCTCCAAATTCCTTAATAGGACACCCATAGCCCAAGAATTAATAACAAGAATCAACAAATGGGACTTACTTAAACTAAAAAGTTTTTTCTCAGCAAGAGAAACAATAAGAGAGGTAAATAGGGAGCCTACATCCTGGGAACAAATTTTTACTCCTCACACTTCAGATAAAGCCCTAATATCCAGAGTATACAAAGAACTCAAAAAATTAGACAATAAGATAACAAATCACCCAATCAACAAATGGGCCAAGGACCTGAACAGACACTTCTTAGAGGAGGACATACAATCAATCAACAAATACATGAAAAAATGCTCACCATCTCTAGCAGTCAGAGAAATTGAAATCAAAACCACCCTAAGATACCATCACACTCCAGTAAGATTGGCAGCCACTATGAAGCCAAACAACAACAAGTGCTGGCGAGGATGTGGAGAAAAGGGTACACTTGTACATTGCTGGTGGGACTGCAAATTGGTGCGGCCAATTTGGAAAGTAGTTTGGAGATTCCTGGGAAAGCTGGGAATGGAACCACCATTTGACCCTGCTATTGCCCTTCTCGGACTATTCCCTGAAGACCTTAAAAGACCATGCTACAGGGATACTGCCACATCGATGTTCATAGCAGCACAATTCAAATAGCTAGACTGTGGAACCAACCCAGATGCCCTTCAATAGATGAATGGATAAAAAAAATGTGGCATCTATACACAATGGAGTACTATGAAGCAATAAAAAATGACAAAATCATAGAATTTGAAGGGAAATGGATGGCACTAGAGCAGATTATGCTTAGTGAAGCTAGCCAATCCCTAAAAAACAAATACCAAATGTCTTCTTTGATATAATGAGAGCAACTATGAACAGAGCAGGGAGGAAGAGCAGGAAGAAAAGATTAACATTAAACAGAGACATGAGATGGGAGGGAAAGGGAGAGAAAAGTGAAATTGCATGGAAATGAAGGGAGACCCTCATTGCTATACAAAATTATATATAAGAGGTTGTGAGGGGAATGGGAAAATAAACAAGGAGAGAAATGAATTACAGTAGATGGGGTAGAGAGAGAAGATGGGAGGGGAGGGGAGGGGGGATAGTAGGGGATAGGAAAGGTAGCAGAATACAACAATTATTAATAGGGCATTATGTAAAATTGTGGATGTGTAACCGACGTGATTCTGCAATCTGCATTTGGGGTAAAATTGGGGGTTCATAACCCACTTCAATCTAATGTATGAAATATGATATGTCAAGAGCTTTGTAATGTTGTGAACAACCAATAAAAAAAATAAAAAAAAATAAAAAAAAAGAACAAAATTTGGTGAGCCAAGTGGGATTGGAGTACTGATCATTACTTGAAAGTATCATCAAGATTGGGTGAAAAAATATTTGCAGAGATTTCAGGAAACTCGTAGTTTTTTGGAAGCTTGGCAACCCCTTTAAAAGAAACTGATTTTCGCCAGTCTCTGCTGAGGGCTACATCAATAGGAAACAATCCATAGAGATAGAACTTGGAACTACTTTATTGGGTCAAGTTTCAAAGAACACCACAAACTGTGTTTGATTTAGATTTCCTACTACGTGTATCTATATAGGAGAAAACAGAGTCAAACCTAAAAATGGAAACTGTTACTGCGAACGAACGGTTTAATCTAGAAGAACGAAATTATGTAAGCCAAGTGGGATTGTTGTACTGATAATTACCTGAAAGTATCATCAGGATTGTGTGAATAATATTTGCTGAGATTTCAGGAAACTCGTAGTATTTTGGAAGCTTGGCAACCCCTTTCAATAAAAGTAATTTTCGCCAGTCTCTGCTTAGGGCTACATCAAAAGGAAACAAATCATAGAGCTAGATCTTGGAACTACTTTCTTGTGTCAAGTTTCAAAGAGCTAGCAAAAACCGTGTTTGATTTAGTGTTCCAACTACATGTATCCATATAGGAGAAAACAGAGTAAAACGTAAAAATAGAAACTGTTACCCCAAAAGAACAGTTTTACGTAGAAGAACGAAATTTGGTGAGCCAAGTGGCACTTGTGTCCTGATCATTACCTGAAAGCATCATCGAGATTGGGTGAAAAAATATTTGCTGAGACTTCAGGAAACTCGTAGTTTTTTGGAAGCTTGGAAACCCCTTTCAATGAAAGTGATTTTCGCTTGTCTCTGCTTATGGCTACATAAATAGGAAACAAAACATAGAGAATAAATTCAGAAATACTTTAGTGAGTCGAGTTTCAAAGAGCCAGCACAAACCATGTTTGATTTAGTGTTCCAACTACATGTCTCAATGTAGGAGAAAACAGAGTGAAACCTAAAAATGAAAAGTGTTACTGCAAACGAACGGTTTAACCTAGAAAAACGAAATTTGGTGAGCCAAGTGGGATTGGTGTACTGATCATTACTTTAAAGTGTGATCCAAATTGGGTGAAAAAAATGTGTGCTGAGATTTCAGGAAACTTGTGGGTTTTTGGAAGCTTGGCAACCCCTTTCCATGAAAGTGATTTGCGCCAGTCTCTGCTTAGGGCTATATCAACAGGAAACAAACCATAGAGATAGAACTTGGAACTACTTTATTGTGTCAAGTTTCAAAGAGCTAGCACAAACCGTGTTTGATTTAGAGTTCCAACTACATGTATCCATATAGGAGAAAACAGAGTGAAACCTAAATATTAACACTGTTACTACAAACAAACGTTTTATCCTAGAAGAATGAAATTTGGTGAGCCAAGTGGGATTGAGGTACTGATCATTACCTGAATGTGTCATCAAGATTGGGTGAAAAAATGTGTGCTGAGATTTCAGGAAACTCGTGGTTTTTTGGAAGCTTGGCAACCCCTTTCCATGAACCTGATTTGCGCCAGTCTCTGCTTAGGGCTACATCAATAGGAAACAAACCACAGAGATAGAACTTGGAACTACTATATTGTGTCAAGTTTCAAAGAGCTAGCACAAACCGTGTTTGATTTCGAGTTCCAACTACATGTATGCATATAGGAGAAAACAGAGTGAAACCTAAAAATTTGAACTGTTACTGCAAACGAACGGTTTAACCTAGAAGAATGAAATTTGGTGAGCCAATTGGGATTGGGGTACTGATCATTACCTGAAAGTGTCATCAAGATTGTGTGAAAAAATGTGTGCTGAGATTTCAGGAAACTCGTGGTTCTTTGGAAGCTTGGCAACCCCTTTCCATGAAAGTGATGTGCGCCAGTCTCTGCTTAGGGCTACATCAATAGGAAATAAAAAATAGAGATAGAATTTGGAACTACTTTATTGTGTCAAGTTTCAAAGAGCTAGCAAAAACCGTGTTTGATTTAGAGTTCCAACTACATGTATCCGTATAGGAGGAAACAGAGTGAAACCTAAAAATTAAAATTCTTACTGCCAACGAACCGTTTAACTTAGAAGAATGAAATTTGGTGAGCCAATGGGATTGGGGTACTGATCATTACCTGAAAGTGTCATCAAGATTGGGTGAAAAAACCTGTGCTGAGATTTGAGGAAACTCATGGTTTTTTGGAAGCTTGGCAACCCCTTTCCATGAAAGTGATTTGCGCCTGTATTGCTTAGGGCTTCATCTATAAGAAAGAAACCATAGAGATAGAACTTGGAACTACATTATTGTGTCAAGTTTCAAAGAGCTAGCACAAACCGTGTTTGATTTAGAGATCCAACCCCATGTATCCATAAAGGAGAAAACAGAGTGAAATCTAAAAATGCAAACTGTTACTTCAAACGAACGGTTTAACCTAGAAGAACAAAATTTGGTGAGCCAATGAGATTGGGGTATTTATCATTACTTGAAAGTGTGATCAAGATTGGGTGAAAAAATGTGTGCTGAGATTTCAGGAAACTCGTGGTTTTTGGGAAGCTTGGCAACCCTTTCCATGAAAGTGATTCGCGCCAGCCTCTGCTTAGGGCTACATCAATAGGAAACAAACCATAGAGACAGAACTTGGAACTACTTTATTGTGTCAAGTTTCAAAGAGCTAGCACAAACCGTGTTTGATTTCGAGTTCCAACTACATGTATCCCTATAGGAGAAAACAGAGTGAAACCTAAAAATTAAAATTGTTACTACCAACGAACCGTTTAAATTAGAAGAATGAAATTTGGTGAGCCAATGGGATTGGGGTACTGATCATTACCTGAAAGTGTCATCAAGATTGGGTGAAAAAAATGTGTGCTGAGATTTCAGGAAACTAGTAGTTTTTTGGCAGCTTGGCAACCTCTTTCCATGAAAGTGATTTGCGCTAGTCTCTGCTTAGGGCTACATCAGTAGGAAACAAACTATAGAGATAGAACTTGGAACTACTTTATTGTGTCAAGTTTCAAAGAGGAGAACAAACCGTGTTTGATTTAGAGTTCCAACTACATGTATAGATATAGGAGAAAACAGAGTGAAACCTAAAAATGAAAACTGTTACTGCAAACGAATGGTTTAACCTAGAAGAACGAAATTTGGTGAGCGAAGTGGGATTGGGGTACTGATCATTACCTGAAAGTGTCATCCAATTTGGGTGAAAAAATGTGTTCTGAGATTTCAGAAAACTCGTGGTTTTTTGGAAGCTTGGCAACCCCTTTCCATGAAAGTGATTTGCGCCAGTCTCTGCTTAGGGCTACATCAATAAAAAACAAACCATATAGATAGGAGTTGGAACTACTTTTTTGTGTCAAGTTTCGAAGAGCTAGCACAAACCGTGTTTGATATAGAGTTCCAACTACATGTATCCATATAGGAGAAAACAGAGTGAAACCTAAAAATTAAAACTGTTACTGCCAACGAACGGTTTAACTTAGAAGAACGAAATTTGGTGAGCCCCGTGGGATTGCGGTACTGATCTTTACCTGAAAGTGTTATCAAAATTGGGTGAAATAATGTGTGCTGAGATTTCAGGAAACTCGTGGTTTTTTGAAAGTTTGCAACCCCTTTCCATGAATGTGATTTGCGCCAGTATATGCATAGGGCTCCATCAATAGGAAACAAAGCATAGAGATAGAACTTGGAACTACTTTAATGTGTCAAGTTTCAAATAGCTAGCACAAACCGTGTTTGATTTAGAGTTCCAACTACATGTATCCATATAGGAGAAAACAGAGTGAAACCTAAAAATGAAAAATGTTACTGCAAACGAACGGTTTAACCTAGAAGAACGAATTTTGAGAGCCAAGTGAGATTGGGGTACTGATCATTACCTGAAATTGTCACCCAAATTGGGTGAAGAAATGTGTGCGGAGATTTCAGGAAACTCGTAGTTTCTTGGAAGCTTGGCAACCCCTTTCCATGAAAGTGATTTGCGCCAGTCTTTGCTTAGGGCTACATCAATATGAAACAAACCATAGAAAGAGAACTTGGAACTATTTTATTCTGTCAAGTTTCAAAGAGCTAGCAGAAACCGTGTTTGATTTAGAGTTCCAACTACATGTTTCCATATAGGAGAAAAGAAAGTGAAACCTAAATATTAAAACTGTTACTGTAAATGAACGGTTTAACCAAGAAGAACGAAATTTGGTGAGTCAATTGGGATTGGGGTAGTGATCATTACCTGAAAGTGTCATCAAGTTCGGATGAAAAAATGTGTGCTGAGATTGCAGGAAACTCGTAGTTTTTTGGAAGCTTGGCAACCCCTTTCCATGAAAGTGATTTGCGCCAGTCTCTGCTTAGGGCTACATCAATAGGAAACAAACCATAGAGATAGAACTTGGAACTACTTTATTGTGTCAAGTTTCAAAGACCTAGCACAAACCGGGTTTGATTTAGAGTTCCAAATACATGTATCCATATAGGAGAAAACAGAGTGAAACCTAAAAATTAAAACTGTTAGTGCAAACAAACGGTTTAACCTAGAAGAATGAAATTTGGTGAGCCAAGTGGGATTTGGGTACTGATCATTTCCTGAAAGTGTCATCAAGATTGGGTGAAAAAATGTGAGCTGAGATTTCAGGAAACTCGTAGTTTTTTGGAAGCTTGGCAACCCCTTTCCATGAAAGTGATTTGTGCCTGTCTTTGCTGAGGGCTACATCAACAGGAAACAAACCATAGAGATAGAACTTGGAACTACTTCATTGTGTCAGGTTTCAAAGAGCTAGCCCAAACCGTGTTTTATTTACAGTTATAACTACATGTATCCATATAGGAGAAAACAGAGTGAAACCTAAAAATTAAAACTGTTACTGCAAACGAACGGTTTAAACTGGAAGAACGAAATTTGGTGAGCCAATTGGGATTGGGGTACTGAACATAACCTGAAAGTGTCATCAAGATTGGGTGAAAAAACGTGTGCTGAGATTTCAGGAAACTCGTAGTTTTTTGGTAGCTTGGCAAGCCCTTACCATGAAAGTGATTTGCGCCAGTCTCTGCTTAGGGCTACATCAATAGGAAACAAACCATAGAGATAGAACTTGGAACTACTTTATTGTGTCAAGTTTCAAAGAGCTAGCACAAACCGTGTTTGATTTAAAGTTCCAACTACATGTATCCATATAGAAGAAAACAGAGTGAAACCTAAAAATTAAAACTGTTACTGCAAACGAACGGTTTAACCTAGAAGAATGAAATTTTTGAGCACTGTGGGATTGGGGTAGTGATCATTACCTGAAAGTGTCATCAAGATTGGTTGAAAAAATGTGTGCTGAGATTTCAGGAAACTAGTACTTTTTTGGAAGCTTGGCAACCCCTTTCCATGAAAGTCATTTGCGCCAGTCTCTGGTTAGGGCTACATCAATAGTTAACAGACCATAGAGATAGAACTTGGAACTAGTTTATTATGTCAAGTTTCAATGAGCTAGCACAAATCGTGTTTGATTTAGAATTCCAACTACATGTATCCATATAGGAGAAAACAGAGTGAAACCTAAAAATTAAAACTGACACTGCAAAAGAACGGTTTAACCTAGAAGAACGAAGTTTGGTGAGCCAAGTGGGATTGGGATAGTGATCATTACCTGAAAGTTTCATCAGGATTGGGTGAAAAAATGTGTGCTGAGATTTCAGGAAACCCGCAGTTTTTTGGAAGCTTGACAACTCCTCTCCATTCTAGTGATTTGCGCCAGTCTCTGCTTAGGGTACATCAATAGGAAACAAACCATAGAGACAGTACTTGGAACTACTTTATTGTGTCAAGTTTCAAAGAGCTAGCACAAACCGTGTTTGATTCAAATTTCCAACTACATGTATCCATATAGGAGAAAACAGAAAGGAACCTGAAAATTAAAACTGTTACTGCAAACGAACGGTTTAACCTAGAAGAACAAAATTTGGTGAGCCAAGTGGGATTGGGGTACTTATCATTACCTGAATGTGTCATCAAGATTGGGTGAAAAAATGTGTGCTGAGATTTCAGGAAACTCGTGGTTTTTGGAATCTGGGCAACCCCATTAACTGAAAGGGATTTGCGCTACTGTGTGCCTAGGGCTACATCAATAGGAAACAAACCATAGAGATAGAACTTGGAACTACTTTATTGTGTCATGTTTTAAAGAGCGGGCACAAACCGTGTTTGATTTAAAGTTCCAACTACATGTATCCATATAGGAGAGAAGAGAATGATACCGAAAACGTAAAACTATTACTGCAAAGGAACGGTTTAACCTAGAAGAACGAAATTTGGTGAGCCAAGTGGAATTGGCCTTCTTATCATTACCTGAAAGTGTCATCAAGATTGGGTGAAAAAATGTTTGCGGAGATTTCAGGAAACTCGTAGTTTTTTGGAAGCTTGGCAACCCCTTTCCATGAAAGAGATTTTCGCCAGTCTCTGCTTAGGGATATATCAATAGGAAACAAACCATAGAGATAGAACTTTGAACTACTTTATTGTGTCAAGTTTCAAAGAGCTAGCACAAACCATGTTTTTTTAGAGTTCCAACTACATGTATCCATATAGGAGAAAGCAGAGTGACACCGAAAAATTAAAACTGTTACTGCAAACGAACGGTTTAACCTAGAAGAACGAAATTTGGTGAGCCAAGTGGGATTGGGGTACTTATCATTAACAGAAAGTGTCATCAAGATCGGGTGAAGAAATGTGTGCTGAGATATCAGGAAACTCGTAGTTTTTTGGAAGCTTGGCAACCCCTTTCCATGAAAGTGATTTGCGCCAGTCTTTGCTGAGGGCTACATCAACAGGAAACAAACCATAGAGATAGAACTTGGAATTACTTTATTGTCGCGACCCCCTTGCCCGCAAGGAAGACGCAACAACAGGAATCTTCTTTCAGCCGTTTATTCAGGTCCTTGATATTTCTTCTTCTTCCTTTCGGATGCCTCTCCCAGCCTTAATAAAGCATCTCAAGCCCCAATGCGAAGCTGCCACGTGGAGCTTTCTCATAGGGTGTTAAAAAACCATGCGCCAACTCTCCCAAATAAGGAGTTGTTTGTTACAGACCACAGCGGAGCCAGCGCCATCTTGTAATGGCGACCACAGTCCGCAGAAACGGCTCACCACAGTTCCCCCTTTTGTTTTCCAAAAACAATACAGGCGAGAGTAGAGGTCCTATCCCACTGTGCAGAAGTGGCTGCATAGTATGGCTCAGCCCCAAGGAGGGCCCTTCCCCAGATCTGAGGCCATATCAGTCGACGCCTTTTTTCGTGGGACGGGGCGTGGACGCGTCTAACCCGCATGCAATAGGACATGCTCTCCTTGAGGTCCACTTCAAGGATCACTCAAGTGCAGTGCCTTGCCTCGCATCCTGTATCGTGATGATGGTGGACGAAGGGGGATGGCTGAGGCTGAACTGTGGCTGTATAGAAATACGACGACAAACAAGTTGGCAACACCCTAAAAGAAAGGCACTGGTCTTAAGGCGATAGAAAAGCACTAGTGTGGAAACCCATCTGCGTGCAATGGCAGTAAAGCCGGCAGAGTGCAAGGGCTTTCCAACACTAAGAGAATAACAAAGAAAGACATGTCGTTCCCAGTGCAATGTTCATAAAACTTGGGGTGCAACGACCATGTCAAAGATTTACTGTTTAATCTGCGCAAGCCAGACTTGAGGTGAGATGCCATTTTCTAAAGCTGCAAGAGCTTGTATGATCATAGCTTTATCTGGACCAATTTCCGGCCAAATATTCGCCAATGATACGGGAGGCATTCCTGGAATCATTAAATCATGAACCGGCATCGGCATTGGCCAAGCCCGTGCCACTGCCCACCACTGCATTGGTGTCGTCCATGTCATCGGCACCAGCACCAGAGCCAGAGCACTCAGCAGAATGAAGATCCTCATCACGGGATTGCTGTGGTATTTCTTGTTGCTGAGTAGCTGGCGTCAAGACTCTTCTTGTCAGGCGTTCAGGGACCCACAATGGTTCCGTGCGATCCTGGGGAAAAACACATACAGATCCTCGTGCCCATGTCAGCACGGGGTCGGGGCCGTTCCATTGGCCCGTAAGAACATCTTTCCACTTAACATAGCCAATCACAGAGGGCTGAGGGGACACATGTCTATCGGCCGCAGAGCGACCGTGAATATCCAAATTCAAAAAATTAATGGTAAAGAGAGCTAAGGACAGGCGTTCTTTAGGAGTATGTTCAGCTCCTATTCCCCCCTTTTGTTTTTGTAAAGTTTCCTTTAAGGTGCGATGAGCACGCTCAACAGTAGGCTGCCGCATAGTGGCAAGCACACATAATTGGAAAGGTTTATCACTCTGGAGCCTGCATAAAGTAGCATGTTGTATAGCTTCTTCTACTGTCATAAGGGCCGCTCTAGCCTCTTTAGTGAGGCTACGAGGGGAAGTAAGTTCTGGATCACCCCTAAGAGTAGCATACAAAGGCTGTAGCATAACATTAGAAATATGTAAATATCCTCGTATCCAATTAATATCTCCCAGCAGTTTTTGATAATCATTTAGAGTTTGGAGATCCTGAGTTCGTATGGTGATTTTTTGTGGTCGTAATTTGCCATACCCAATTGTTGCTCCCAAATACTTAATAGAATCCCCTGTTTGAACCTTTTCAGGTGCAATATGCAGTCCATATTGAGCTAACAACTTCACTAGGTCTTTATAGGCCTCATGAATTGTCTGCTCTAATTTAGCAGCCAATAATACATCATCCATATAATGAATGATCTTGATGGAGGAATACTTTTGTCTGAGAGGTGCGAGTGTCTTCCCCACATACATCTGACACATCGTGGGACTATTAGCCATTCCCTGCGGCAACACTACCCACTCAAACCTTTGATCTGGTTCCTCGTGGTTACACGATGGAAGGGTGAAGGCAAAACGCTGCGAGTCTTTAGGATGCAAAGGAATAGAAAAGAAACAGTCTTTAATGTCAATAACAATAATGTGCCAGCCTTGAGGAACAGAGGAGAGCAGAGGCAGCCCTCTTTGAATGGGCCCCATAAGTTGCATTTGAGCATTAACTGCTCGTAGATCATGCAGTAGGCGCCACTTCCCTGATTTTTTCTTAATGACAAATATGGGAGTATTCCATGGAGAAGTAGAAGGTTGGATGTGACCCAAGTCAAGTTGTTCTTTAACTAGAGCATGGGCTGCTGCCAATTTAACCGAGGGAAGAGGCCACTGAGGCACCCAAACAGGCTCCTCGGTGAGCCATGTTATGGGTATTTGAGCCCCAGCGGCCCCTAGGAAAAACCCAGACCAAATCTGTCAAGCTTTTCATGACCTTTTACAGGATGCTTACGTCCCTGTAAATGTTTTCCTAGTCCCAAACCTGGCCTATACCCCATACTTTGCATAATTTGTTGAGACACCGGGGAATAATCATTACTAAGAGTGAACCCCATGTCTTTCATCAGATCACGACCCCATAGAGAGATAGGTAAATCAAGCACATAAGGCTGAAAGGTACCATTATAAGCACAATTCCCTCTGGTGGTACCAATCTCATTCCCTGTCCGTGACCTTGAGTCAGCAGGGAAGTGATTATGCAAACTAGGCAAAATTAGTAATTGAGCAATCCGATCTCCTGGGGAGATGGACACAATGCCCCCTGGAGCTTCCACCATAACCTTTACTATCCCTACAGTATCAGGACTTATGACTCCGGGGAAAACACGAAGACCTTGTAAAATAGAGGATGCACGTCCAATTAGCAAACCTACAGTGCCAGGTGGTAAAGGCCCTTTGAACTCAGTTTCCACCAATTGGACTCCCATCTTAGGTGTTAATACGAGTCTGGAGGTGGAACAGAGGTCCAATCCCGCGGCACCTGTAGTGGCTCTCCGCGTTTCATGGGATGGCGTAGAGATGGCCATGTCTCGGGTTCGGGTGTAACATTCTCCACTGCCCCATATATTTGTGGGCCCTGGGGTCGAGGGCCCCGTCGGCCGTTTTTTGGCCCAGCTGAAATAGGTTGTCCATGAATGTCCCTCACTGATCTACACTCTTTTGCCCAATGCTTCCCCTTTTTGCATCTTGGACACAACCCCGGTAGACGAAAGCCATTGGAAGGGCCACCGTGAGGAGGTCCAGTAAAATTGTCTTTTTTGGGACATTCACGTCTGACATGACCGGGTTGACCACAATGGAAGCACGTTCCGGCGGCAGGACCGCCCCCTTTTGCAATCCAAAGGACAGCAGCTGCAAGACCTGCATTAGTTAAAGGTCCTCCAATCTCTCTACACACCTTCATCCATGCTTCTATGCCTTTGTTCTTATAAGGAGCGATTGCTGCTTTACATTCCTTGGTGCATTGCTCAAAGACCAATTGCTTAACAAGGGGCATGGCTCTATCAGGATCCCCAAAAATCTTTCCAGCGGCATCCACCATCCTTGCTACAAAGTCTGAAAAGGGTTCTGTAGGGCCTTGTATAATCTTGGTCAAATTACCAGATACCTCTCCTCTGTTTGGAAGTGACTTCCATGCCCGAATGCAAATGTTATTAATTTGATCATATACCTCAAGAGGGAATCCTGTCTGTTGATTAGCAAATCTACCTTGCCCCAAAAGCATGTCCTTATCCCAATGAGGATGTCCCGCCGCATGGTTTTGGGCGGCCTGTTCTATTGCGCCCTCTAACACAAATGTTCTCCAGTCCAAATATTTACCTGGGGAAACACAAGCCCGAACAAGGCTAGCCCAATCAGAGGGAGTCATACAGTATCTAGACAGACTCTCCACCTGAGTTAGTGTGAAGGCGGCATCCACCCCATAAGTGCACACAGACTCCGCCAGGGTCTTCACAATTTTAAAATCTAAAGGCTCATGGAATCTTCCCCTATTATCGTCCTGAAAAACTGGATAAGCAAGACCCATCTCAGCGTGAACAGCCTTCCATGTTTGAGCATGGAAAGCTCTCCCCGAAACACCCCCACCATACGGCGGTGGATCCGGAGGATCACATTTCTTGAGCCCCTGCTTATCTTTGCTCCCTTCTCCTACAGCTAAACTCCCTAGCTGGCGAGACAGCCTCCCAAGCTCCTCCTCCTCATTCTCCTCTTCCTCTGACCCACTTTCACATGGAGGTGTGCGCAGCGCACTGAGATCTGGATACAATCGCCTCTTCCCCTGTTTCACGCTCCGCACACTTCCATCCTCCCGAGATACCTCACTTCCTGCCGTCTCTGATTTCTCCTCATGTAATTGTTATAGAACTTCCTGTCCTTTAGTAAGTGCGTCATGACATCTGTCCTCTGTGAGGCAACTACAGACTATTCTCCAAAGGGGTATCACCCCGCCCTCTAATATGCCCTGCTCAGAAGCAAAGACAAGATCTTTGCCTAATTTATCCCAACTAGGTATGGTAAGGCTGCCCGAAAATGCAAACCACGGTGCAGCAATATCTATCTTCTGTAAAAATCTCTGTAAAGTACGATGCTTCACTTCCAGGCTCTTGGAACGTAACAGGCCATCTAGGGCCAGGAGAAGCGGACTTGAAGATGCGGCACCCATGACACAACAACAAAAGAAACACAGAAAACAAAAGACACAGACGACAAAAGAAACACAGAAAACAAAAGTGAAAGTACACATTGCAGCTGCAATAAAATATGAGGCTCTCTCTTTCTTTGTAGAGGAGCTGACCCCGCTTTGGTCGCGGATCCCACTTACTGGGACTATCCCCGCTTTGGTCGCGGGTCCCACTTACCTGGGACTATCCAGTGCACCACCCCTGACGACTGAAAGTTCTGGTTCCCGGGTTTCGGCACCACTTGTCGCGACCCCCTTGCCCGCAAGGAAGACGCAACAACAGGAATCTTCTTTCAGCCGTTTATTCAGGTCCTTGATATTTCTTCTTCTTCCTTTCGGATGCCTCTCCTAGCCTTAATAAAGCATCTCAAGCCCCAATGCGAAGCTGCCACGTGGAGCTTTCACATAGGGTGTTAAAAAACCATGCGCCAACTCTCCCAAATAAGGAGTTGTTTGTTACAGACCACAGCGGAGCCAGCGCCATCTTGTAATGGTGACCACAGTCCGCAGAAAGGGCTCACCACACTTTATTGTGTCAATGTTCAAAGAGCTAGCACAAACCGTGTTTGATTTAGAGTTCCAACTACATGTATCCATATAGGAGAAAACAGAGTGTAACCTAAAAATTGAAACTGTTATGCAAATGAACAGTTTAACCTAGAAGAACGAAAATTGGTGAGCCAAGTGGGATTGGGGTAGTGATCATTACCTGAAAGTGTCATCAAGATTGGGTGAAAAAATGTGTGCTGAGATTTCAGGAAACTCGCATATTTTGGAAGCTTGGCAACCCCTTTCCATGAAAGTGATTTGCACGAGATTCTGCTTATTGCTACATCAATAGGAAACAAAACATAGAGATAGAACTTGGAACTCCTTTATTGTGTGAAGTTTTAAAGAGCTAGCACAAACCGTGTTTGATTTAGAGTTCCAACTGCATGTATCCATATAGGAGAAGACAGAGTGAAACATAAAAATTAAAACTGTTACGGCAAACGGATGGGTTAACTTAGAAGAACGAAATTTAATGAGTCAAGTGGGACTGGGGTACTTATCATTACCTGAAAGTGTCATCAAGATTGGGTGAAAAAATGTGTGCGGAGATTTCAGGAAACTCGTATTTCTTTTTAAGCTTGGCACCCCTTTCCATGAAAGTGATTTGCGCCAGTCTCTGCTTAGGGCTACATCATTAGGAAACAAACCATAGAGGTAGAACTTGGAACTACGTTATTGTGTCAAGTTTCAAAGAGCTAGCACAAACCGGGTTTGATTTAGAGTTCCAACTACATGTATCCATATAGGAGAAAACAGAGTGAAAGCGAAAAATTAAAACTGTTACTGCAAACAAACGGTTCAACCTTGAAGAACGAAATCTGGTGAGCCAAGTGGGATAGGGGTAGTGATCATTACCTGAAAGTGTCATCAAGATTGGGTGAAAAAATGTGTGCTGAGATTTGAGGAAACTCGCAGTTTTTTGGAAGCTTGGCAACCTTTTTCAATTAAAGTGATTTGTTCCAGTCTCTGCTTAGTGCTACATCAATAGGAAACCAACCATAGAGATAGAACTTGGAACTACTTTATTGTGACAAGTTTCAAAGAGCTAGCACAAACCGGGTTTGATTTAGAGTTCCAAACACATGTATCCATATAGGAGAAAACAGAGTGAAACCTAAAAATTAAAACTGTTACTGCAAACGAACTGATTAACCTAGAAGAACGAATTATGGTGAGCCAAGTGGGATTGGGGTACTGATCATTACCTGAAAGTATCATCAAGTTTGGGTGAAAAAATGTGTGCTGAGATTTCAGGAAACTCGCAGTTTTTTGGAAGCTTGGCAACCCGTTTCCATGAAAGTGATTTGCAACAGTCTTTGCTGAGGGCTACATCAACAGGAAACAAACCATAGAGATAGAACTTGGAATTACTTTATTGTGTCAACTTTCAAAGAGCTAGCAGAATCCGTGTTTGATTTAGAGTTCCGACAATATGTATCCATATAGGAGAAAACAGAGTGAAACCTAAAAATTAAAACTGTTATGCAAATGAACGTTTTAACCTAGAAGAAGAAAATTTGGTGAGCCAAGTGGGATTGGGGTAGTGATCATTACCTGAAAGTGTCATCAAGATTGGGTGAAAAAATGTGTGCTGAGATTTGAGTAAACTCGCAGTTTTTTGGAAGCTTGGCAAGCTTTTTTCATGAAAGTGATTTGTGAGAGTCTCTGCTTAGGGCTACATCAATAGGAAACAAACCATAGAGATAGAACTGGGAACTACTTTATTGTGACAAGTTTCAAAGAGCTAGCAAAAACCGGGTTTAATTTAGAGTTCCAAACATATGTATCATTATAGGAGAAAACAGAGTGAAACGTAAAAATTAAAACTGTTACTGCAAACGAACGGTTTAACCTAGAAGAACGAAATTTGGTGAGCCAATTGGGATTGGGGTACAGATCATTACCTGAAAGTATCATCAAGTTTGGGTGAAAAAATGTGTGCTGAGATTTCAGGAAACTCGCAGTTTTTTGGAAGCTTGGCAACCCGTTTCCATGAAAGTGATTTGCGCCAGTCTGTGCTTAGGGCTACATCAATAGGAAACAAACCATAGAGATAGAACTTGGAAGTCCTTTATTGTTTCAAGTTTCAAAGAGCTAGCACAAACCGTGTTTGATTTAGAGTTCCAAATACATGTATCCATATAGGAGAAAACAGAGTGAAACCTAAAAATTAAATCTCTTACTTCAAATGAACGGTTTAACCTAGAAGAACGAAATTTGGTGAGCCAAGTGGGACTGGGATAGGGATCATTACCTGAAAGTGTCATCAAGATTGGGTGAAAAAATGTGTGCTGAGATTTCAGGAAACTCGCAGTTTTTTGGATGCTTGACAACTCCTCTCCATTAAAGTGATTTGCGCCACTCTCTGCTTAGGGTACATCAATAGGAAAGAAACCATAGAGATAGAACTTGGAACTAATTTATTGTGTCAAGTTTCAAAGAGCTAGCACAAACCGTGTTTGATTTAAAGTTCCAACTACATGTATCCATATAGGAGAAAACAGAATGAAACCTAAAAATTAAAACTCTCACTGCAAACGAACGGTTTAACCTAGAAGAAGGAAATTTGGTGAGGCAAGTGGGATTGGGGTACTGATCATTACCTGAAAGTGTCATCAAGATTGGGTGAAAAAATGTGTTCGGAGATTTCAGGAAACTCGTAGTTTTTTGGAAGCTTGGCAACCCCTTTCCATGAAAGAGATTTGCGCCAGTCTCTGCTTATGGCTATATCAATAGGAAACAAACCATAGAGATAGAACTTGGAACTACTTTATTGTGTCAAGTTTCAAAGAGCTAGCACAAACCTTGTTTTTTTTAGAGTTCCAACTACATGTATCCATATAGGAGAAATCAGAGTGACACCGAAAAATTAAAACTGTTACTGCAAACGAACGGTTTACCTTGAAGAACGAAATTTGGTGAGCCAAGTGGGATTGGTGTACTTATCATTAACTGAAAGTGTCATCAAGATTGGGTGAAGAAATGTGTGCTGAGATATCAGGAAACTCGCAGTATTTTGGAAGCCTGGCAACCCCTTTCCATGAAAGTGATTTGCGCCAGTCTCTGCTGAGGGCTACATCAACTGGAAACAAACCATAGAGATAGAACTTGGAATTACTTTATTGTGTCAAGTTTCAAAGAGCTAGCACAAACCGTGTTTGATTTAGAGTTCCAACTGCATGTATCCATATAGGAGAAGACAGAGTGAAACCTAAAAATCAAAACTGTTATGCAAATGAACGGTTTAAACTAGAAGAACGAAATTTGGTGAGCCAAGTGGGATTTGGGTAGTGATCATTACCTGAAAGTGTCTTCAAGTTTGGGTGAAAAAATGTGTGCTGAGATTTCAGGAAACTTGCAGTATTTTGGAAGCTTGGCAACCCCTTTCCATGAAAGTGATCTGTGCCAGTCTCTGCTTAGGGCTACATCAATAAGAAACAAATCATAGAGATAGAACTTGGAACTCCTTTATTGTGTGAAGGTTCAAAGAGCTAGCACAAACCGTGTTTGATTTAGAGTTCCAACTACATGTATCCATATAGGAGAAAACAGAGTGAAACATAAAAATTAAAACTGTTATGGCAAACGAACGGTTTAACCTAGAAGAACGAAATTTAATGAGTCAAGTGGGACTGGGGTACTTATCATTACCTGAAAGTGTCATCAAGTTTGGGTGAAAAAATGTGTGCGGAGATTTCAGGAAACTCGCAGTATTTTGGAAGCTTGGCAACACCTCTCCATGAAAGTGATTTGCGCAAGTCTCTGCTTAGGGTACATCAATAAGAAACAAACCATAGAGATAGAACTTGGAACTCCTTTATTGTGTGAAGTTTCAAAGAGCTAGCATAAACCGTGTTTGATTTAGAGTTCCAACTACATGTATCTATATATGAGAAAACAGAGTGAAACGTAAAAATTAAAACTGTTACGGCAAACGAATGGTTTAACCTAGAAGAACGAAATTTAATGAGTAAAGTGGGACTGGAGTACTTATCTTTACGAGAAAGTGTCATCAAGTTTGGGTGAAGAAATGTGTGCGAAGATTTCAGAAAACTCGTAGTTTTTTGGAAGCTTGGAAACCGCTTTCCATGAAAGTGATTTTTGCCAGTCTCTGCTTAGGGCTACATCTATAGGAAACAAACCATAGAGAGAGAACCTGGAACTACTTTATTCTCTCAAGTTTCAAAGAGCTAGCACAAACCGTGTTTGATTTAAAGTTCCAGCTACATGTATCCATATAGGAGAAAACAGAGTGAAACCTAAAAATTAAAACTGTTACTGCAAACGAACAGTTTAACCTAGAAGAACGAAATTTGGTGAGTCAAGTTGGATTGGGGTACTGATCATTACCTGAAAGGGTCATCAAGATTGGGTGAAAAAATATGTGCTGAGATTTCAGGAAACTTGTAGTTTTTTGGAAGCTTAGCAACCCCTTTCCATGAAAGTGATTTTCGCCAGTTTCTGCTTAGGACTACATCAATAGGGAACAAACCATAGAGATAGAAGTTGGAACTACATTATTGTGTCAAGTTTCAAAGAGCTAGCACCAACCTTGTTTGATTTCGAGTTCCAACTACATATATCCATATAGGAGAAAACAGAGTGAAACCGAAAAATTAAAACTGTTACTGGAAACGAACGGTTTAAACTAGAAGAACGAAATTTGGTGAGCCAAGTGGGATTGGGGTACTGATCATTACCTGACAGTGTCATCAAGATTGGGTGAAAAAATGTGTGCTGAGATTTCAGGAAACTGGTAGTTTTTTGAAGCTTGGCTATTCCTTTTCCTGAAAGGGATTTGCTCCAGTCTCTGCTTAGTGCTACATCAATAGGAAACAAACCATAGAGATAGAACTTGGAACTACTTTATTGTGTCAAGTTTCAAAGAGCTAGCACAAACCGTGTTTGATATAGAGTTCCAACTACATGTGTCCATATAGGAGAAAACAGAGTGAAACCTAAAAATTAAAACTGTTACTGCAAACGAACGGTTTAACCTAGAAGAAGGAAAGTTGGTAATCCAAGTGGGATTGGGGTACTGATCATTAGCTGAAAGTGTCATCAAGATTGGGTGAAAAAATGTGTGCTGAGATTTCATGAAACTCGTGGATTTTGGATGCTGGGCAACCCCTTTAACTGAAAGGGATTTGCGCCAGTGTGTGCCGAGGGCTACATCAAAAGGAAACAAACCATAGAGATATAACTTGGAACTACTTTATTGTGTCATGTTTTAAAGAGCGGGCACAAACCGTGTTTGATTTAAAGTTCCAACTACATGTATCCATATAGGAGAAAACAGAATGATACCAAAAACGTAAAACTGTTACTGCAAACGAACGGTTTAACATAGAAGAACGAAATTTGGTGAGCCAAGTGGGATTGGGCTACTTATCATTACCTGAAAGTGTCATCAAGATTTGGTGAAAAAACGTGTGCTGAGATTTCAGGAAACTCGTAGTTTTTTGGAAGCTTGGCAACCCCTTTCCATGAAAGTGATTTGCGCCAGTCTCTGCTTAGGGCTACATCAATAGGAAACAAACCATAGAGAGAGAACTTCGAACTACTTTATTGTGTCAAGTTTCAAAGAGCTAGCACATACCGTGTTTGATTTAGAGTTCCAACTACATGCATCCATATAGGAGAAAACAGAGTGAAACCTAAATATTAAAACTGCTACTGTAAACGAACGGTTTAAACTAGAAGAACGAAATTTGGTGAGCCAAGTGGGATTGGGGTACTGATCATTACCTGAAAGTGTCATCAAGATTGGGTGAAAAAACGTGTGCTGAGAATTCAGTAAACTCGTAGTTTTTTGGAAGCTTGGCAACCCCTTTCCATGAAAGTGATTTGCGCCAGTCTCTGCTTAGGGTTACATCAATAGGAAACAAACCATAGAGATAGAACTTCGAACTACTTTATTGTGTCATGTTTCAAAGAGCTAGCACATACCGTGTTTGTTTTAAAGTTCCAACTACATGCATCCATATAGAAGAAAACAGAGTGAAACCTAAAAATTAAAACTGTTACTGCAAACGAACGGTTTAACCTAGAAGAACAAAATTTTTGCGCAAAGTGGGATTGGGGTAGTGATCATTACCTGAAAGTGTCATCAAGATTGGGTGAATAAATGTGTGCTGAGATTTCAGGAAACTCGTACTTTTTTGGAAGCTTGGCAACCCCTTTCCATGAAAGTCATTTGCGCCAGTCACAGCTTAGGGCTACATCAATAGTTAACAAACCATAGAGATAGAACTTGGTACTAGTTTATTCTCAAGTTTCAATGAGCTAGCACAAATCGTGTTTGATTTAGAATTCCAACTACATGTATCCATATAGGACAAAACAGAGTGAAACCTCAAAATTAATACTGATACTGCAAAAGAACGGTTTAACCTAGAAGAACGAAGTTTGGTGAGCCCAGTGGGATTGGGATAGTGATCATTACCTGAAAGTTTCATGAAGATTGGGTGAAAAAATGTGTGCTGAGATTTCAGGAAACTCGCAGTTTTTTGGAAGATTGACAACTCCTCTCCATTAAAGTGATTTGCGCCAGTCTCTGCTTAGGGTACATCAATAAGAAACAAAAAATAGAGACAGAACTTGGAACTATTTTATTGTGTCAAGTTTCAAAGAGCTAGCACAAACCGTGTTTGATTTAATGTTCCAACTACATGTATCCATATAGGAGAAAACAGAGTGAAACCGAAAAATTAAAACTGTTACTGCAAACGAATGATTTAACCTAGAAGAACGAAATTTTTGAGCAAAGTGGGATTGGCATAGTGATCATTACCTGAAAGTTTCATCAAGATTGCGTGAAAAAATGTGTGGTGAGATTTCAGGAAACTCGCAGTTTTTTGGAAACTTGGCAACCCCTTTCCATGAAAGTGATTTGCGCCAGTCTCTGCTTAGGGCTACATCAATAGTTAACAAACCATAGAGATAGAACTTGGAACTACTTTATTCTGTCAAGTTTCAATGAGCTAGCACAAATTGTGTTTGATTTAGAATTCCAACTACATGTATTCATATAGGAGAAAACAGAGTGAACCCTAAAAATTAAAAGTGTTACTGCAAAAGAACGGTTTAACCTAGAAGAATGAAATTTTGTGAGCCAAGTGGGATTGGGATAGTGATCATTACCTGAAAGTGTCATCAAGATTGGGTGAAAAAATGTGTGCTGAGATTTCAGGAAACTCACAGTTTTTTGGAAGCTTCACAACTCCTCTCCATTAAAGTGATTTGCGCCAGTCTCTGCTTAGGGCTACATCAATAGGAAACAAACCATAGAGACAGAACTTGGAACTCCTTTATTGTGTGAAGGTTCAAAGAGCTAGCACAAACCGTGTTTGATTTAGAGTTCCAACTACATGTATCCATATAGGAGAAAACAGAGTGAAACATAAAAATTAAAACTGTTACGGCAAACGAACGGTTTAACCTAGAAGAACGAAATTTAATGAGTCAAGTGGGACTGGGGTACTTATCATTACCTGAAAGTGTCATCAAGTTTGGGTGAAAAAATGTGTGCGGAGATTTCAGGAAACTCGCAGTATTTTGGAAGCTTGGCAACACCTCTCCATGAAAGTGATTTGCGCAAGTCTCTGCTTAGGGTACATCAATAAGAAACAAACCATAGAGATAGAACTTGGAACTCCTTTATTGTGTGAAGTTTCAAAGAGCTAGCATAAACCGTGTTTGATTTAGAGTTCCAACTACATGTATCTATATATGAGAAAACAGAGTGAAACGTAAAAATTAAAACTGTTACGGCAAACGAATGGTTTAACCTAGAAGAACGAAATTTAATGAGTAAAGTGGGACTGGAGTACTTATCTTTACGAGAAAGTGTCATCAAGTTTGGGTGAAGAAATGTGTGCGAAGATTTCAGAAAACTCGTAGTTTTTTGGAAGCTTGGAAACCGCTTTCCATGAAAGTGATTTTTGCCAGTCTCTGCTTAGGGCTACATCTATAGGAAACAAACCATAGAGAGAGAACCTGGAACTACTTTATTCTCTCAAGTTTCAAAGAGCTAGCACAAACCGTGTTTGATTTAAAGTTCCAGCTACATGTATCCATATAGGAGAAAACAGAGTGAAACCTAAAAATTAAAACTGTTACTGCAAACGAACAGTTTAACCTAGAAGAACGAAATTTGGTGAGTCAAGTTGGATTGGGGTACTGATCATTACCTGAAAGGGTCATCAAGATTGGGTGAAAAAATATGTGCTGAGATTTCAGGAAACTTGTAGTTTTTTGGAAGCTTAGCAACCCCTTTCCATGAAAGTGATTTTCGCCAGTTTCTGCTTAGGACTACATCAATAGGGAACAAACCATAGAGATAGAAGTTGGAACTACATTATTGTGTCAAGTTTCAAAGAGCTAGCACCAACCTTGTTTGATTTCGAGTTCCAACTACATATATCCATATAGGAGAAAACAGAGTGAAACCGAAAAATTAAAACTGTTACTGGAAACGAACGGTTTAAACTAGAAGAACGAAATTTGGTGAGCCAAGTGGGATTGGGGTACTGATCATTACCTGACAGTGTCATCAAGATTGGGTGAAAAAATGTGTGCTGAGATTTCAGGAAACTGGTAGTTTTTTGAAGCTTGGCTATTCCTTTTCCTGAAAGGGATTTGCTCCAGTCTCTGCTTAGTGCTACATCAATAGGAAACAAACCATAGAGATAGAACTTGGAACTACTTTATTGTGTCAAGTTTCAAAGAGCTAGCACAAACCGTGTTTGATATAGAGTTCCAACTACATGTGTCCATATAGGAGAAAACAGAGTGAAACCTAAAAATTAAAACTGTTACTGCAAACGAACGGTTTAACCTAGAAGAAGGAAAGTTGGTAATCCAAGTGGGATTGGGGTACTGATCATTAGCTGAAAGTGTCATCAAGATTGGGTGAAAAAATGTGTGCTGAGATTTCATGAAACTCGTGGATTTTGGATGCTGGGCAACCCCTTTAACTGAAAGGGATTTGCGCCAGTGTGTGCCGAGGGCTACATCAAAAGGAAACAAACCATAGAGATATAACTTGGAACTACTTTATTGTGTCATGTTTTAAAGAGCGGGCACAAACCGTGTTTGATTTAAAGTTCCAACTACATGTATCCATATAGGAGAAAACAGAATGATACCAAAAACGTAAAACTGTTACTGCAAACGAACGGTTTAACATAGAAGAACGAAATTTGGTGAGCCAAGTGGGATTGGGCTACTTATCATTACCTGAAAGTGTCATCAAGATTTGGTGAAAAAACGTGTGCTGAGATTTCAGGAAACTCGTAGTTTTTTGGAAGCTTGGCAACCCCTTTCCATGAAAGTGATTTGCGCCAGTCTCTGCTTAGGGCTACATCAATAGGAAACAAACCATAGAGAGAGAACTTCGAACTACTTTATTGTGTCAAGTTTCAAAGAGCTAGCACATACCGTGTTTGATTTAGAGTTCCAACTACATGCATCCATATAGGAGAAAACAGAGTGAAACCTAAATATTAAAACTGCTACTGTAAACGAACGGTTTAAACTAGAAGAACGAAATTTGGTGAGCCAAGTGGGATTGGGGTACTGATCATTACCTGAAAGTGTCATCAAGATTGGGTGAAAAAACGTGTGCTGAGAATTCAGTAAACTCGTAGTTTTTTGGAAGCTTGGCAACCCCTTTCCATGAAAGTGATTTGCGCCAGTCTCTGCTTAGGGTTACATCAATAGGAAACAAACCATAGAGATAGAACTTCGAACTACTTTATTGTGTCATGTTTCAAAGAGCTAGCACATACCGTGTTTGTTTTAAAGTTCCAACTACATGCATCCATATAGAAGAAAACAGAGTGAAACCTAAAAATTAAAACTGTTACTGCAAACGAACGGTTTAACCTAGAAGAACAAAATTTTTGCGCAAAGTGGGATTGGGGTAGTGATCATTACCTGAAAGTGTCATCAAGATTGGGTGAATAAATGTGTGCTGAGATTTCAGGAAACTCGTACTTTTTTGGAAGCTTGGCAACCCCTTTCCATGAAAGTCATGTGCGCCAGTCACAGCTTAGGGCTACATCAATAGTTAACAAACCATAGAGATAGAACTTGGTACTAGTTTATTCTCAAGTTTCAATGAGCTAGCACAAATCGTGTTTGATTTAGAATTCCAACTACATGTATCCATATAGGAGAAAACAGAGTGAAACCTCAAAATTAATACTGATACTGCAAAAGAACGGTTTAACCTAGAAGAACGAAGTTTGGTGAGCCCAGTGGGATTGGGATAGTGATCATTACCTGAAAGTTTCATGAAGATTGGGTGAAAAAATGTGTGCTGAGATTTCAGGAAACTCGCAGTTTTTTGGAAGATTGACAACTCCTCTCCATTAAAGTGATTTGCGCCAGTCTCTGCTTAGGGTACATCAATAAGAAACAAAAAATAGAGACAGAACTTGGAACTATTTTATTGTGTCAAGTTTCAAAGAGCTAGCACAAACCGTGTTTGATTTAATGTTCCAACTACATGTATCCATATAGGAGAAAACAGAGTGAAACCGAAAAATTAAAACTGTTACTGCAAACGAATGATTTAACCTAGAAGAACGAAATTTTTGAGCAAAGTGGGATTGGCATAGTGATCATTACCTGAAAGTTTCATCAAGATTGCGTGAAAAAATGTGTGGTGAGATTTCAGGAAACTCGCAGTTTTTTGGAAACTTGGCAACCCCTTTCCATGAAAGTGATTTGCGCCAGTCTCTGCTTAGGGCTACATCAATAGTTAACAAACCATAGAGATAGAACTTGGAACTACTTTATTCTGTCAAGTTTCAATGAGCTAGCACAAATTGTGTTTGATTTAGAATTCCAACTACATGTATTCATATAGGAGAAAACAGAGTGAACCCTAAAAATTAAAAGTGTTACTGCAAAAGAACGGTTTAACCTAGAAGAATGAAATTTTGTGAGCCAAGTGGGATTGGGATAGTGATCATTACCTGAAAGTGTCATCAAGATTGGGTGAAAAAATGTGTGCTGAGATTTCAGGAAACTCACAGTTTTTTGGAAGCTTCACAACTCCTCTCCATTAAAGTGATTTGCGCCAGTCTCTGCTTAGGGCTACATCAATAGGAAACAAACCATAGAGACAGAACTTGGAACTCCTTTATTGTGTGAAGGTTCAAAGAGCTAGCACAAACCGTGTTTGATTTAGAGTTCCAACTACATGTATCCATATAGGAGAAAACAGAGTGAAACATAAAAATTAAAACTGTTACGGCAAACGAACGGTTTAACCTAGAAGAACGAAATTTAATGAGTCAAGTGGGACTGGGGTACTTATCATTACCTGAAAGTGTCATCAAGTTTGGGTGAAAAAATGTGTGCGGAGATTTCAGGAAACTCGCAGTATTTTGGAAGCTTGGCAACACCTCTCCATGAAAGTGATTTGCGCAAGTCTCTGCTTAGGGTACATCAATAAGAAACAAACCATAGAGATAGAACTTGGAACTCCTTTATTGTGTGAAGTTTCAAAGAGCTAGCATAAACCGTGTTTGATTTAGAGTTCCAACTACATGTATCTATATATGAGAAAACAGAGTGAAACGTAAAAATTAAAACTGTTACGGCAAACGAATGGTTTAACCTAGAAGAACGAAATTTAATGAGTAAAGTGGGACTGGAGTACTTATCTTTACGAGAAAGTGTCATCAAGTTTGGGTGAAGAAATGTGTGCGAAGATTTCAGAAAACTCGTAGTTTTTTGGAAGCTTGGAAACCGCTTTCCATGAAAGTGATTTTTGCCAGTCTCTGCTTAGGGCTACATCTATAGGAAACAAACCATAGAGAGAGAACCTGGAACTACTTTATTCTCTCAAGTTTCAAAGAGCTAGCACAAACCGTGTTTGATTTAAAGTTCCAGCTACATGTATCCATATAGGAGAAAACAGAGTGAAACCTAAAAATTAAAACTGTTACTGCAAACGAACAGTTTAACCTAGAAGAACGAAATTTGGTGAGTCAAGTTGGATTGGGGTACTGATCATTACCTGAAAGGGTCATCAAGATTGGGTGAAAAAATATGTGCTGAGATTTCAGGAAACTTGTAGTTTTTTGGAAGCTTAGCAACCCCTTTCCATGAAAGTGATTTTCGCCAGTTTCTGCTTAGGACTACATCAATAGGGAACAAACCATAGAGATAGAAGATGGAACTACATTATTGTGTCAAGTTTCAAAGAGCTAGCACCAACCTTGTTTGATTTCGAGTTCCAACTACATATATCCATATAGGAGAAAACAGAGTGAAACCGAAAAATTAAAACTGTTACTGGAAACGAACGGTTTAAACTAGAAGAACGAAATTTGGTGAGCCAAGTGGGATTGGGGTACTGATCATTACCTGACAGTGTCATCAAGATTGGGTGAAAAAATGTGTGCTGAGATTTCAGGAAACTGGTAGTTTTTTGAAGCTTGGCTATTCCTTTTCCTGAAAGGGATTTGCTCCAGTCTCTGCTTAGTGCTACATCAATAGGAAACAAACCATAGAGATAGAACTTGGAACTACTTTATTGTGTCAAGTTTCAAAGAGCTAGCACAAACCGTGTTTGATATAGAGTTCCAACTACATGTGTCCATATAGGAGAAAACAGAGTGAAACCTAAAAATTAAAACTGTTACTGCAAACGAACGGTTTAACCTAGAAGAAGGAAAGTTGGTAATCCAAGTGGGATTGGGGTACTGATCATTAGCTGAAAGTGTCATCAAGATTGGGTGAAAAAATGTGTGCTGAGATTTCATGAAACTCGTGGATTTTGGATGCTGGGCAACCCCTTTAACTGAAAGGGATTTGCGCCAGTGTGTGCCGAGGGCTACATCAAAAGGAAACAAACCATAGAGATATAACTTGGAACTACTTTATTGTGTCATGTTTTAAAGAGCGGGCACAAACCGTGTTTGATTTAAAGTTCCAACTACATGTATCCATATAGGAGAAAACAGAATGATACCAAAAACGTAAAACTGTTACTGCAAACGAACGGTTTAACATAGAAGAACGAAATTTGGTGAGCCAAGTGGGATTGGGCTACTTATCATTACCTGAAAGTGTCATCAAGATTTGGTGAAAAAACGTGTGCTGAGATTTCAGGAAACTCGTAGTTTTTTGGAAGCTTGGCAACCCCTTTCCATGAAAGTGATTTGCGCCAGTCTCTGCTTAGGGCTACATCAATAGGAAACAAACCATAGAGAGAGAACTTCGAACTACTTTATTGTGTCAAGTTTCAAAGAGCTAGCACATACCGTGTTTGATTTAGAGTTCCAACTACATGCATCCATATAGGAGAAAACAGAGTGAAACCTAAATATTAAAACTGCTACTGTAAACGAACGGTTTAAACTAGAAGAACGAAATTTGGTGAGCCAAGTGGGATTGGGGTACTGATCATTACCTGAAAGTGTCATCAAGATTGGGTGAAAAAACGTGTGCTGAGAATTCAGTAAACTCGTAGTTTTTTGGAAGCTTGGCAACCCCTTTCCATGAAAGTGATTTGCGCCAGTCTCTGCTTAGGGTTACATCAATAGGAAACAAACCATAGAGATAGAACTTCGAACTACTTTATTGTGTCATGTTTCAAAGAGCTAGCACATACCGTGTTTGTTTTAAAGTTCCAACTACATGCATCCATATAGAAGAAAACAGAGTGAAACCTAAAAATTAAAACTGTTACTGCAAACGAACGGTTTAACCTAGAAGAACAAAATTTTTGCGCAAAGTGGGATTGGGGTAGTGATCATTACCTGAAAGTGTCATCAAGATTGGGTGAATAAATGTGTGCTGAGATTTCAGGAAACTCGTACTTTTTTGGAAGCTTGGCAACCCCTTTCCATGAAAGTCATGTGCGCCAGTCACAGCTTAGGGCTACATCAATAGTTAACAAACCATAGAGATAGAACTTGGTACTAGTTTATTCTCAAGTTTCAATGAGCTAGCACAAATCGTGTTTGATTTAGAATTCCAACTACATGTATCCATATAGGAGAAAACAGAGTGAAACCTCAAAATTAATACTGATACTGCAAAAGAACGGTTTAACCTAGAAGAACGAAGTTTGGTGAGCCCAGTGGGATTGGGATAGTGATCATTACCTGAAAGTTTCATGAAGATTGGGTGAAAAAATGTGTGCTGAGATTTCAGGAAACTCGCAGTTTTTTGGAAGATTGACAACTCCTCTCCATTAAAGTGATTTGCGCCAGTCTCTGCTTAGGGTACATCAATAAGAAACAAAAAATAGAGACAGAACTTGGAACTATTTTATTGTGTCAAGTTTCAAAGAGCTAGCACAAACCGTGTTTGATTTAATGTTCCAACTACATGTATCCATATAGGAGAAAACAGAGTGAAACCGAAAAATTAAAACTGTTACTGCAAACGAATGATTTAACCTAGAAGAACGAAATTTTTGAGCAAAGTGGGATTGGCATAGTGATCATTACCTGAAAGTTTCATCAAGATTGCGTGAAAAAATGTGTGGTGAGATTTCAGGAAACTCGCAGTTTTTTGGAAACTTGGCAACCCCTTTCCATGAAAGTGATTTGCGCCAGTCTCTGCTTAGGGCTACATCAATAGTTAACAAACCATAGAGATAGAACTTGGAACTACTTTATTCTGTCAAGTTTCAATGAGCTAGCACAAATTGTGTTTGATTTAGAATTCCAACTACATGTATTCATATAGGAGAAAACAGAGTGAACCCTAAAAATTAAAAGTGTTACTGCAAAAGAACGGTTTAACCTAGAAGAATGAAATTTTGTGAGCCAAGTGGGATTGGGATAGTGATCATTACCTGAAAGTGTCATCAAGATTGGGTGAAAAAATGTGTGCTGAGATTTCAGGAAACTCACAGTTTTTTGGAAGCTTCACAACTCCTCTCCATTAAAGTGATTTGCGCCAGTCTCTGCTTAGGGCTACATCAATAGGAAACAAACCATAGAGACAGAACTTGGAACTCCTTTATTGTGTGAAGGTTCAAAGAGCTAGCACAAACCGTGTTTGATTTAGAGTTCCAACTACATGTATCCATATAGGAGAAAACAGAGTGAAACATAAAAATTAAAACTGTTACGGCAAACGAACGGTTTAACCTAGAAGAACGAAATTTAATGAGTCAAGTGGGACTGGGGTACTTATCATTACCTGAAAGTGTCATCAAGTTTGGGTGAAAAAATGTGTGCGGAGATTTCAGGAAACTCGCAGTATTTTGGAAGCTTGGCAACACCTCTCCATGAAAGTGATTTGCGCAAGTCTCTGCTTAGGGTACATCAATAAGAAACAAACCATAGAGATAGAACTTGGAACTCCTTTATTGTGTGAAGTTTCAAAGAGCTAGCATAAACCGTGTTTGATTTAGAGTTCCAACTACATGTATCTATATATGAGAAAACAGAGTGAAACGTAAAAATTAAAACTGTTACGGCAAACGAATGGTTTAACCTAGAAGAACGAAATTTAATGAGTAAAGTGGGACTGGAGTACTTATCTTTACGAGAAAGTGTCATCAAGTTTGGGTGAAGAAATGTGTGCGAAGATTTCAGAAAACTCGTAGTTTTTTGGAAGCTTGGAAACCGCTTTCCATGAAAGTGATTTTTGCCAGTCTCTGCTTAGGGCTACATCTATAGGAAACAAACCATAGAGAGAGAACCTGGAACTACTTTATTCTCTCAAGTTTCAAAGAGCTAGCACAAACCGTGTTTGATTTAAAGTTCCAGCTACATGTATCCATATAGGAGAAAACAGAGTGAAACCTAAAAATTAAAACTGTTACTGCAAACGAACAGTTTAACCTAGAAGAACGAAATTTGGTGAGTCAAGTTGGATTGGGGTACTGATCATTACCTGAAAGGGTCATCAAGATTGGGTGAAAAAATATGTGCTGAGATTTCAGGAAACTTGTAGTTTTTTGGAAGCTTAGCAACCCCTTTCCATGAAAGTGATTTTCGCCAGTTTCTGCTTAGGACTACATCAATAGGGAACAAACCATAGAGATAGAAGTTGGAACTACATTATTGTGTCAAGTTTCAAAGAGCTAGCACCAACCTTGTTTGATTTCGAGTTCCAACTACATATATCCATATAGGAGAAAACAGAGTGAAACCGAAAAATTAAAACTGTTACTGGAAACGAACGGTTTAAACTAGAAGAACGAAATTTGGTGAGCCAAGTGGGATTGGGGTACTGATCATTACCTGACAGTGTCATCAAGATTGGGTGAAAAAATGTGTGCTGAGATTTCAGGAAACTGGTAGTTTTTTGAAGCTTGGCTATTCCTTTTCCTGAAAGGGATTTGCTCCAGTCTCTGCTTAGTGCTACATCAATAGGAAACAAACCATAGAGATAGAACTTGGAACTACTTTATTGTGTCAAGTTTCAAAGAGCTAGCACAAACCGTGTTTGATATAGAGTTCCAACTACATGTGTCCATATAGGAGAAAACAGAGTGAAACCTAAAAATTAAAACTGTTACTGCAAACGAACGGTTTAACCTAGAAGAAGGAAAGTTGGTAATCCAAGTGGGATTGGGGTACTGATCATTAGCTGAAAGTGTCATCAAGATTGGGTGAAAAAATGTGTGCTGAGATTTCATGAAACTCGTGGTTTTTGGATGCTGGGCAACCCCTTTAACTGAAAGGGATTTGCGCCAGTGTGTGCCGAGGGCTACATCAAAAGGAAACAAACCATAGAGATATAACTTGGAACTACTTTATTGTGTCATGTTTTAAAGAGCGGGCACAAACCGTGTTTGATTTAAAGTTCCAACTACATGTATCCATATAGGAGAAAACAGAATGATACCAAAAACGTAAAACTGTTACTGCAAACGAACGGTTTAACATAGAAGAACGAAATTTGGTGAGCCAAGTGGGATTGGGCTACTTATCATTACCTGAAAGTGTCATCAAGATTTGGTGAAAAAACGTGTGCTGAGATTTCAGGAAACTCGTAGTTTTTTGGAAGCTTGGCAACCCCTTTCCATGAAAGTGATTTGCGCCAGTCTCTGCTTAGGGCTACATCAATAGGAAACAAACCATAGAGAGAGAACTTCGAACTACTTTATTGTGTCAAGTTTCAAAGAGCTAGCACATACCGTGTTTGATTTAGAGTTCCAACTACATGCATCCATATAGGAGAAAACAGAGTGAAACCTAAATATTAAAACTGCTACTGTAAACGAACGGTTTAAACTAGAAGAACGAAATTTGGTGAGCCAAGTGGGATTGGGGTACTGATCATTACCTGAAAGTGTCATCAAGATTGGGTGAAAAAACGTGTGCTGAGAATTCAGTAAACTCGTAGTTTTTTGGAAGCTTGGCAACCCCTTTCCATGAAAGTGATTTGTGCCAGTCTCTGCTTAGGGTTACATCAATAGGAAACAAACCATAGAGATAGAACTTCGAACTACTTTATTGTGTCATGTTTCAAAGAGCTAGCACATACCGTGTTTGTTTTAAAGTTCCAACTACATGCATCCATATAGAAGAAAACAGAGTGAAACCTAAAAATTAAAACTGTTACTGCAAACGAACGGTTTAACCTAGAAGAACAAAATTTTTGCGCAAAGTGGGATTGGGGTAGTGATCATTACCTGAAAGTGTCATCAAGATTGGGTGAATAAATGTGTGCTGAGATTTCAGGAAACTCGTACTTTTTTGGAAGCTTGGCAACCCCTTTCCATGAAAGTCATGTGCGCCAGTCACAGCTTAGGGCTACATCAATAGTTAACAAACCATAGAGATAGAACTTGGTACTAGTTTATTCTCAAGTTTCAATGAGCTAGCACAAATCGTGTTTGATTTAGAATTCCAACTACATGTATCCATATAGGAGAAAACAGAGTGAAACCTCAAAATTAATACTGATACTGCAAAAGAACGGTTTAACCTAGAAGAACGAAGTTTGGTGAGCCCAGTGGGATTGGGATAGTGATCATTACCTGAAAGTTTCATGAAGATTGGGTGAAAAAATGTGTGCTGAGATTTCAGGAAACTCGCAGTTTTTTGGAAGATTGACAACTCCTCTCCATTAAAGTGATTTGCGCCAGTCTCTGCTTAGGGTACATCAATAAGAAACAAAAAATAGAGACAGAACTTGGAACTATTTTATTGTGTCAAGTTTCAAAGAGCTAGCACAAACCGTGTTTGATTTAATGTTCCAACTACATGTATCCATATAGGAGAAAACAGAGTGAAACCGAAAAATTAAAACTGTTACTGCAAACGAATGATTTAACCTAGAAGAACGAAATTTTTGAGCAAAGTGGGATTGGCATAGTGATCATTACCTGAAAGTTTCATCAAGATTGCGTGAAAAAATGTGTGGTGAGATTTCAGGAAACTCGCAGTTTTTTGGAAACTTGGCAACCCCTTTCCATGAAAGTGATTTGCGCCAGTCTCTGCTTAGGGCTACATCAATAGTTAACAAACCATAGAGATAGAACTTGGAACTACTTTATTCTGTCAAGTTTCAATGAGCTAGCACAAATTGTGTTTGATTTAGAATTCCAACTACATGTATTCATATAGGAGAAAACAGAGTGAACCCTAAAAATTAAAAGTGTTACTGCAAAAGAACGGTTTAACCTAGAAGAACGAAATTTTGTGAGCCAAGTGGGATTGGGATAGTGATCATTACCTGAAAGTGTCATCAAGAGTGGGTGAAAAAATGTGTGCTGAGATTTCAGGAAACTCACAGTTTTTTGGAAGCTTCACAACTCCTCTCCATTAAAGTGATTTGCGCCAGTCTCTGCTTAGGGCTACATCAATAGGAAACAAACCATAGAGACAGAACTTGGAACTCCTTTATTGTGTGAAGGTTCAAAGAGCTAGCACAAACCGTGTTTGATTTAGAGTTCCAACTACATGTATCCATATAGGAGAAAACAGAGTGAAACATAAAAATTAAAACTGTTACGGCAAACGAACGGTTTAACCTAGAAGAACGAAATTTAATGAGTCAAGTGGGACTGGGGTACTTATCATTACCTGAAAGTGTCATCAAGTTTGGGTGAAAAAATGTGTGCGGAGATTTCAGGAAACTCGCAGTATTTTGGAAGCTTGGCAACACCTCTCCATGAAAGTGATTTGCGCAAGTCTCTGCTTAGGGTACATCAATAAGAAACAAACCATAGAGATAGAACTTGGAACTCCTTTATTGTGTGAAGTTTCAAAGAGCTAGCATAAACCGTGTTTGATTTAGAGTTCCAACTACATGTATCTATATATGAGAAAACAGAGTGAAACGTAAAAATTAAAACTGTTACGGCAAACGAATGGTTTAACCTAGAAGAACGAAATTTAATGAGTAAAGTGGGACTGGAGTACTTATCTTTACGAGAAAGTGTCATCAAGTTTGGGTGAAGAAATGTGTGCGAAGATTTCAGAAAACTCGTAGTTTTTTGGAAGCTTGGAAACCGCTTTCCATGAAAGTGATTTTTGCCAGTCTCTGCTTAGGGCTACATCTATAGGAAACAAACCATAGAGAGAGAACCTGGAACTACTTTATTCTCTCAAGTTTCAAAGAGCTAGCACAAACCGTGTTTGATTTAAAGTTCCAGCTACATGTATCCATATAGGAGAAAACAGAGTGAAACCTAAAAATTAAAACTGTTACTGCAAACGAACAGTTTAACCTAGAAGAACGAAATTTGGTGAGTCAAGTTGGATTGGGGTACTGATCATTACCTGAAAGGGTCATCAAGATTGGGTGAAAAAATATGTGCTGAGATTTCAGGAAACTTGTAGTTTTTTGGAAGCTTAGCAACCCCTTTCCATGAAAGTGATTTTCGCCAGTTTCTGCTTAGGACTACATCAATAGGGAACAAACCATAGAGATAGAAGTTGGAACTACATTATTGTGTCAAGTTTCAAAGAGCTAGCACCAACCTTGTTTGATTTCGAGTTCCAACTACATATATCCATATAGGAGAAAACAGAGTGAAACCGAAAAATTAAAACTGTTACTGGAAACGAACGGTTTAAACTAGAAGAACGAAATTTGGTGAGCCAAGTGGGATTGGGGTACTGATCATTACCTGACAGTGTCATCAAGATTGGGTGAAAAAATGTGTGCTGAGATTTCAGGAAACTGGTAGTTTTTTGAAGCTTGGCTATTCCTTTTCCTGAAAGGGATTTGCTCCAGTCTCTGCTTAGTGCTACATCAATAGGAAACAAACCATAGAGATAGAACTTGGAACTACTTTATTGTGTCAAGTTTCAAAGAGCTAGCACAAACCGTGTTTGATATAGAGTTCCAACTACATGTGTCCATATAGGAGAAAACAGAGTGAAACCTAAAAATTAAAACTGTTACTGCAAACGAACGGTTTAACCTAGAAGAAGGAAAGTTGGTAATCCAAGTGGGATTGGGGTACTGATCATTAGCTGAAAGTGTCATCAAGATTGGGTGAAAAAATGTGTGCTGAGATTTCATGAAACTCGTGGTTTTTGGATGCTGGGCAACCCCTTTAACTGAAAGGGATTTGCGCCAGTGTGTGCCGAGGGCTACATCAAAAGGAAACAAACCATAGAGATATAACTTGGAACTACTTTATTGTGTCATGTTTTAAAGAGCGGGCACAAACCGTGTTTGATTTAAAGTTCCAACTACATGTATCCATATAGGAGAAAACAGAATGATACCAAAAACGTAAAACTGTTACTGCAAACGAACGGTTTAACATAGAAGAACGAAATTTGGTGAGCCAAGTGGGATTGGGCTACTTATCATTACCTGAAAGTGTCATCAAGATTTGGTGAAAAAACGTGTGCTGAGATTTCAGGAAACTCGTAGTTTTTTGGAAGCTTGGCAACCCCTTTCCATGAAAGTGATTTGCGCCAGTCTCTGCTTAGGGCTACATCAATAGGAAACAAACCATAGAGAGAGAACTTCGAACTACTTTATTGTGTCAAGTTTCAAAGAGCTAGCACATACCGTGTTTGATTTAGAGTTCCAACTACATGCATCCATATAGGAGAAAACAGAGTGAAACCTAAATATTAAAACTGCTACTGTAAACGAACGGTTTAAACTAGAAGAACGAAATTTGGTGAGCCAAGTGGGATTGGGGTACTGATCATTACCTGAAAGTGTCATCAAGATTGGGTGAAAAAACGTGTGCTGAGAATTCAGTAAACTCGTAGTTTTTTGGAAGCTTGGCAACCCCTTTCCATGAAAGTGATTTGCGCCAGTCTCTGCTTAGGGTTACATCAATAGGAAACAAACCATAGAGATAGAACTTCGAACTACTTTATTGTGTCATGTTTCAAAGAGCTAGCACATACCGTGTTTGTTTTAAAGTTCCAACTACATGCATCCATATAGAAGAAAACAGAGTGAAACCTAAAAATTAAAACTGTTACTGCAAACGAACGGTTTAACCTAGAAGAACAAAATTTTTGCGCAAAGTGGGATTGGGGTAGTGATCATTACCTGAAAGTGTCATCAAGATTGGGTGAATAAATGTGTGCTGAGATTTCAGGAAACTCGTACTTTTTTGGAAGCTTGGCAACCCCTTTCCATGAAAGTCATGTGCGCCAGTCACAGCTTAGGGCTACATCAATAGTTAACAAACCATAGAGATAGAACTTGGTACTAGTTTATTCTCAAGTTTCAATGAGCTAGCACAAATCGTGTTTGATTTAGAATTCCAACTACATGTATCCATATAGGAGAAAACAGAGTGAAACCTCAAAATTAATACTGATACTGCAAAAGAACGGTTTAACCTAGAAGAACGAAGTTTGGTGAGCCCAGTGGGATTGGGATAGTGATCATTACCTGAAAGTTTCATGAAGATTGGGTGAAAAAATGTGTGCTGAGATTTCAGGAAACTCGCAGTTTTTTGGAAGATTGACAACTCCTCTCCATTAAAGTGATTTGCGCCAGTCTCTGCTTAGGGTACATCAATAAGAAACAAAAAATAGAGACAGAACTTGGAACTATTTTATTGTGTCAAGTTTCAAAGAGCTAGCACAAACCGTGTTTGATTTAATGTTCCAACTACATGTATCCATATAGGAGAAAACAGAGTGAAACCGAAAAATTAAAACTGTTACTGCAAACGAATGATTTAACCTAGAAGAACGAAATTTTTGAGCAAAGTGGGATTGGCATAGTGATCATTACCTGAAAGTTTCATCAAGATTGCGTGAAAAAATGTGTGGTGAGATTTCAGGAAACTCGCAGTTTTTTGGAAACTTGGCAACCCCTTTCCATGAAAGTGATTTGCGCCAGTCTCTGCTTAGGGCTACATCAATAGTTAACAAACCATAGAGATAGAACTTGGAACTACTTTATTCTGTCAAGTTTCAATGAGCTAGCACAAATTGTGTTTGATTTAGAATTCCAACTACATGTATTCATATAGGAGAAAACAGAGTGAACCCTAAAAATTAAAAGTGTTACTGCAAAAGAACGGTTTAACCTAGAAGAACGAAATTTTGTGAGCCAAGTGGGATTGGGATAGTGATCATTACCTGAAAGTGTCATCAAGAGTGGGTGAAAAAATGTGTGCTGAGATTTCAGGAAACTCACAGTTTTTTGGAAGCTTCACAACTCCTCTCCATTAAAGTGATTTGCGCCAGTCTCTGCTTAGGGCTACATCAATAGGAAACAAACCATAGAGACAGAACTTGGAACTCCTTTATTGTGTGAAGGTTCAAAGAGCTAGCACAAACCGTGTTTGATTTAGAGTTCCAACTACATGTATCCATATAGGAGAAAACAGAGTGAAACATAAAAATTAAAACTGTTACGGCAAACGAACGGTTTAACCTAGAAGAACGAAATTTAATGAGTCAAGTGGGACTGGGGTACTTATCATTACCTGAAAGTGTCATCAAGTTTGGGTGAAAAAATGTGTGCGGAGATTTCAGGAAACTCGCAGTATTTTGGAAGCTTGGCAACACCTCTCCATGAAAGTGATTTGCGCAAGTCTCTGCTTAGGGTACATCAATAAGAAACAAACCATAGAGATAGAACTTGGAACTCCTTTATTGTGTGAAGTTTCAAAGAGCTAGCATAAACCGTGTTTGATTTAGAGTTCCAACTACATGTATCTATATATGATAAAACAGAGTGAAACGTAAAAATTAAAACTGTTACGGCAAACGAATGGTTTAACCTAGAAGAACGAAATTTAATGAGTAAAGTGGGACTGGAGTACTTATCTTTACGAGAAAGTGTCATCAAGTTTGGGTGAAGAAATGTGTGCGAAGATTTCAGAAAACTCGTAGTATTTTGGAAGCTTGGAAACCGCTTTCCATGAAAGTGATTTTTGCCAGTCTCTGCTTAGGGCTACATCTATAGGAAACAAACCATAGAGAGAGAACCTGGAACTACTTTATTCTCTCAAGTTTCAAAGAGCTAGCACAAACCGTGTTTGATTTAAAGTTCCAGCTACATGTATCCATATAGGAGAAAACAGAGTGAAACCTAAAAATTAAAACTGTTACTGCAAACGAACAGTTTAACCTAGAAGAACGAAATTTGGTGAGTCAAGTTGGATTGGGGTACTGATCATTACCTGAAAGGGTCATCAAGATTGGGTGAAAAAATATGTGCTGAGATTTCAGGAAACTTGTAGTTTTTTGGAAGCTTAGCAACCCCTTTCCATGAAAGTGATTTTCGCCAGTTTCTGCTTAGGACTACATCAATAGGGAACAAACCATAGAGATAGAAGTTGGAACTACATTATTGTGTCAAGTTTCAAAGAGCTAGCACCAACCTTGTTTGATTTCGAGTTCCAACTACATATATCCATATAGGAGAAAACAGAGTGAAACCGAAAAATTAAAACTGTTACTGGAAACGAACGGTTTAAACTAGAAGAACGAAATTTGGTGAGCCAAGTGGGATTGGGGTACTGATCATTACCTGACAGTGTCATCAAGATTGGGTGAAAAAATGTGTGCTGAGATTTCAGGAAACTGGTAGTTTTTTGAAGCTTGGCTATTCCTTTTCCTGAAAGGGATTTGCTCCAGTCTCTGCTTAGTGCTACATCAATAGGAAACAAACCATAGAGATAGAACTTGGAACTACTTTATTGTGTCAAGTTTCAAAGAGCTAGCACAAACCGTGTTTGATATAGAGTTCCAACTACATGTGTCCATATAGGAGAAAACAGAGTGAAACCTAAAAATTAAAACTGTTACTGCAAACGAACGGTTTAACCTAGAAGAAGGAAAGTTGGTAATCCAAGTGGGATTGGGGTACTGATCATTAGCTGAAAGTGTCATCAAGATTGGGTGAAAAAATGTGTGCTGAGATTTCATGAAACTCGTGGTTTTTGGATGCTGGGCAACCCCTTTAACTGAAAGGGATTTGCGCCAGTGTGTGCCGAGGGCTACATCAAAAGGAAACAAACCATAGAGATATAACTTGGAACTACTTTATTGTGTCATGTTTTAAAGAGCGGGCACAAACCGTGTTTGATTTAAAGTTCCAACTACATGTATCCATATAGGAGAAAACAGAATGATACCAAAAACGTAAAACTGTTACTGCAAACGAACGGTTTAACATAGAAGAACGAAATTTGGTGAGCCAAGTGGGATTGGGCTACTTATCATTACCTGAAAGTGTCATCAAGATTTGGTGAAAAAACGTGTGCTGAGATTTCAGGAAACTCGTAGTTTTTTGGAAGCTTGGCAACCCCTTTCCATGAAAGTGATTTGCGCCAGTCTCTGCTTAGGGCTACATCAATAGGAAACAAACCATAGAGAGAGAACTTCGAACTACTTTATTGTGTCAAGTTTCAAAGAGCTAGCACATACCGTGTTTGATTTAGAGTTCCAACTACATGCATCCATATAGGAGAAAACAGAGTGAAACCTAAATATTAAAACTGCTACTGTAAACGAACGGTTTAAACTAGAAGAACGAAATTTGGTGAGCCAAGTGGGATTGGGGTACTGATCATTACCTGAAAGTGTCATCAAGATTGGGTGAAAAAACGTGTGCTGAGAATTCAGTAAACTCGTAGTTTTTTGGAAGCTTGGCAACCCCTTTCCATGAAAGTGATTTGCGCCAGTCTCTGCTTAGGGTTACATCAATAGGAAACAAACCATAGAGATAGAACTTCGAACTACTTTATTGTGTCATGTTTCAAAGAGCTAGCACATACCGTGTTTGTTTTAAAGTTCCAACTACATGCATCCATATAGAAGAAAACAGAGTGAAACCTAAAAATTAAAACTGTTACTGCAAACGAACGGTTTAACCTAGAAGAACAAAATTTTTGCGCAAAGTGGGATTGGGGTAGTGATCATTACCTGAAAGTGTCATCAAGATTGGGTGAATAAATGTGTGCTGAGATTTCAGGAAACTCGTACTTTTTTGGAAGCTTGGCAACCCCTTTCCATGAAAGTCATGTGCGCCAGTCACAGCTTAGGGCTACATCAATAGTTAACAAACCATAGAGATAGAACTTGGTACTAGTTTATTCTCAAGTTTCAATGAGCTAGCACAAATCGTGTTTGATTTAGAATTCCAACTACATGTATCCATATAGGAGAAAACAGAGTGAAACCTCAAAATTAATACTGATACTGCAAAAGAACGGTTTAACCTAGAAGAACGAAGTTTGGTGAGCCCAGTGGGATTGGGATAGTGATCATTACCTGAAAGTTTCATGAAGATTGGGTGAAAAAATGTGTGCTGAGATTTCAGGAAACTCGCAGTTTTTTGGAAGATTGACAACTCCTCTCCATTAAAGTGATTTGCGCCAGTCTCTGCTTAGGGTACATCAATAAGAAACAAAAAATAGAGACAGAACTTGGAACTATTTTATTGTGTCAAGTTTCAAAGAGCTAGCACAAACCGTGTTTGATTTAATGTTCCAACTACATGTATCCATATAGGAGAAAACAGAGTGAAACCGAAAAATTAAAACTGTTACTGCAAACGAATGATTTAACCGAGAAGAACGAAATTTTTGAGCAAAGTGGGATTGGCATAGTGATCATTACCTGAAAGTTTCATCAAGATTGCGTGAAAAAATGTGTGGTGAGATTTCAGGAAACTCGCAGTTTTTTGGAAACTTGGCAACCCCTTTCCATGAAAGTGATTTGCGCCAGTCTCTGCTTAGGGCTACATCAATAGTTAACAAACCATAGAGATAGAACTTGGAACTACTTTATTCTGTCAAGTTTCAATGAGCTAGCACAAATTGTGTTTGATTTAGAATTCCAACTACATGTATTCATATAGGAGAAAACAGAGTGAACCCTAAAAATTAAAAGTGTTACTGCAAAAGAACGGTTTAACCTAGAAGAATGAAATTTTGTGAGCCAAGTGGGATTGGGATAGTGATCATTACCTGAAAGTGTCATCAAGATTGGGTGAAAAAATGTGTGCTGAGATTTCAGGAAACTCACAGTTTTTTGGAAGCTTCACAACTCCTCTCCATTAAAGTGATTTGCGCCAGTCTCTGCTTAGGGCTACATCAATAGGAAACAAACCATAGAGACAGAACTTGGAACTCCTTTATTGTGTGAAGGTTCAAAGAGCTAGCACAAACCGTGTTTGATTTAGAGTTCCAACTACATGTATCCATATAGGAGAAAACAGAGTGAAACATAAAAATTAAAACTGTTACGGCAAACGAACGGTTTAACCTAGAAGAACGAAATTTAATGAGTCAAGTGGGACTGGGGTACTTATCATTACCTGAAAGTGTCATCAAGTTTGGGTGAAAAAATGTGTGCGGAGATTTCAGGAAACTCGCAGTATTTTGGAAGCTTGGCAACACCTCTCCATGAAAGTGATTTGCGCAAGTCTCTGCTTAGGGTACATCAATAAGAAACAAACCATAGAGATAGAACTTGGAACTCCTTTATTGTGTGAAGTTTCAAAGAGCTAGCATAAACCGTGTTTGATTTAGAGTTCCAACTACATGTATCTATATATGAGAAAACAGAGTGAAACGTAAAAATTAAAACTGTTACGGCAAACGAATGGTTTAACCTAGAAGAACGAAATTTAATGAGTAAAGTGGGACTGGAGTACTTATCTTTACGAGAAAGTGTCATCAAGTTTGGGTGAAGAAATGTGTGCGAAGATTTCAGAAAACTCGTAGTTTTTTGGAAGCTTGGAAACCGCTTTCCATGAAAGTGATTTTTGCCAGTCTCTGCTTAGGGCTACATCTATAGGAAACAAACCATAGAGAGAGAACCTGGAACTACTTTATTCTCTCAAGTTTCAAAGAGCTAGCACAAACCGTGTTTGATTTAAAGTTCCAGCTACATGTATCCATATAGGAGAAAACAGAGTGAAACCTAAAAATTAAAACTGTTACTGCAAACGAACAGTTTAACCTAGAAGAACGAAATTTGGTGAGTCAAGTTGGATTGGGGTACTGATCATTACCTGAAAGGGTCATCAAGATTGGGTGAAAAAATATGTGCTGAGATTTCAGGAAACTTGTAGTTTTTTGGAAGCTTAGCAACCCCTTTCCATGAAAGTGATTTTCGCCAGTTTCTGCTTAGGACTACATCAATAGGGAACAAACCATAGAGATAGAAGTTGGAACTACATTATTGTGTCAAGTTTCAAAGAGCTAGCACCAACCTTGTTTGATTTCGAGTTCCAACTACATATATCCATATAGGAGAAAACAGAGTGAAACCGAAAAATTAAAACTGTTACTGGAAACGAACGGTTTAAACTAGAAGAACGAAATTTGGTGAGCCAAGTGGGATTGGGGTACTGATCATTACCTGACAGTGTCATCAAGATTGGGTGAAAAAATGTGTGCTGAGATTTCAGGAAACTGGTAGTTTTTTGAAGCTTGGCTATTCCTTTTCCTGAAAGGGATTTGCTCCAGTCTCTGCTTAGTGCTACATCAATAGGAAACAAACCATAGAGATAGAACTTGGAACTACTTTATTGTGTCAAGTTTCAAAGAGCTAGCACAAACCGTGTTTGATATAGAGTTCCAACTACATGTGTCCATATAGGAGAAAACAGAGTGAAACCTAAAAATTAAAACTGTTACTGCAAACGAACGGTTTAACCTAGAAGAAGGAAAGTTGGTAATCCAAGTGGGATTGGGGTACTGATCATTAGCTGAAAGTGTCATCAAGATTGGGTGAAAAAATGTGTGCTGAGATTTCATGAAACTCGTGGTTTTTGGATGCTGGGCAACCCCTTTAACTGAAAGGGATTTGCGCCAGTGTGTGCCGAGGGCTACATCAAAAGGAAACAAACCATAGAGATATAACTTGGAACTACTTTATTGTGTCATGTTTTAAAGAGCGGGCACAAACCGTGTTTGATTTAAAGTTCCAACTACATGTATCCATATAGGAGAAAACAGAATGATACCAAAAACGTAAAACTGTTACTGCAAACGAACGGTTTAACATAGAAGAATGAAATTTGGTGAGCCAAGTGGGATTGGGCTACTTATCATTACCTGAAAGTGTCATCAAGATTTGGTGAAAAAACGTGTGCTGAGATTTCAGGAAACTCGTAGTTTTTTGGAAGCTTGGCAACCCCTTTCCATGAAAGTGATTTGCGCCAGTCTCTGCTTAGGGCTACATCAATAGGAAACAAACCATAGAGAGAGAACTTCGAACTACTTTATTGTGTCAAGTTTCAAAGAGCTAGCACATACCGTGTTTGATTTAGAGTTCCAACTACATGCATCCATATAGGAGAAAACAGAGTGAAACCTAAATATTAAAACTGCTACTGTAAACGAACGGTTTAAACTAGAAGAACGAAATTTGGTGAGCCAAGTGGGATTGGGGTACTGATCATTACCTGAAAGTGTCATCAAGATTGGGTGAAAAAACGTGTGCTGAGAATTCAGTAAACTCGTAGTTTTTTGGAAGCTTGGCAACCCCTTTCCATGAAAGTGATTTGCGCCAGTCTCTGCTTAGGGTTACATCAATAGGAAACAAACCATAGAGATAGAACTTCGAACTACTTTATTGTGTCATGTTTCAAAGAGCTAGCACATACCGTGTTTGTTTTAAAGTTCCAACTACATGCATCCATATAGAAGAAAACAGAGTGAAACCTAAAAATTAAAACTGTTACTGCAAACGAACGGTTTAACCTAGAAGAACAAAATTTTTGCGCAAAGTGGGATTGGGGTAGTGATCATTACCTGAAAGTGTCATCAAGATTGGGTGAATAAATGTGTGCTGAGATTTCAGGAAACTCGTACTTTTTTGGAAGCTTGGCAACCCCTTTCCATGAAAGTCATGTGCGCCAGTCACAGCTTAGGGCTACATCAATAGTTAACAAACCATAGAGATAGAACTTGGTACTAGTTTATTCTCAAGTTTCAATGAGCTAGCACAAATCGTGTTTGATTTAGAATTCCAACTACATGTATCCATATAGGACAAAACAGAGTGAAACCTCAAAATTAATACTGATACTGCAAAAGAACGGTTTAACCTAGAAGAACGAAGTTTGGTGAGCCCAGTGGGATTGGGATAGTGATCATTACCTGAAAGTTTCATGAAGATTGGGTGAAAAAATGTGTGCTGAGATTTCAGGAAACTCGCAGTTTTTTGGAAGATTGACAACTCCTCTCCATTAAAGTGATTTGCGCCAGTCTCTGCTTAGGGTACATCAATAAGAAACAAAAAATAGAGACAGAACTTGGAACTATTTTATTGTGTCAAGTTTCAAAGAGCTAGCACAAACCGTGTTTGATTTAATGTTCCAACTACATGTATCCATATAGGAGAAAACAGAGTGAAACCGAAAAATTAAAACTGTTACTGCAAACGAATGATTTAACATAGAAGAACGAAATTTTTGAGCAAAGTGGGATTGGCATAGTGATCATTACCTGAAAGTTTCATCAAGATTGCGTGAAAAAATGTGTGGTGAGATTTCAGGAAACTCGCAGTTTTTTGGAAACTTGGCAACCCCTTTCCATGAAAGTGATTTGCGCCAGTCTCTGCTTAGGGCTACATCAATAGTTAACAAACCATAGAGATAGAACTTGGAACTACTTTATTCTGTCAAGTTTCAATGAGCTAGCACAAATTGTGTTTGATTTAGAATTCCAACTACATGTATTCATATAGGAGAAAACAGAGTGAACCCTAAAAATTAAAAGTGTTACTGCAAAAGAACGGTTTAACCTAGAAGAACGAAATTTTGTGAGCCAAGTGGGATTGGGATAGTGATCATTACCTGAAAGTGTCATCAAGATTGGGTGAAAAAATGTGTGCTGAGATTTCAGGAAACTCACAGTTTTTTGGAAGCTTCACAACTCCTCTCCATTAAAGTGATTTGCGCCAGTCTCTGCTTAGGGCTACATCAATAGGAAACAAACCATAGAGACAGAACTTGGAACTCCTTTATTGTGTGAAGGTTCAAAGAGCTAGCACAAACCGTGTTTGATTTAGAGTTCCAACTACATGTATCCATATAGGAGAAAACAGAGTGAAACATAAAAATTAAAACTGTTACGGCAAACGAACGGTTTAACCTAGAAGAACGAAATTTAATGAGTCAAGTGGGACTGGGGTACTTATCATTACCTGAAAGTGTCATCAAGTTTGGGTGAAAAAATGTGTGCGGAGATTTCAGGAAACTCGCAGTATTTTGGAAGCTTGGCAACACCTCTCCATGAAAGTGATTTGCGCAAGTCTCTGCTTAGGGTACATCAATAAGAAACAAACCATAGAGACAGAACTTGGAACTCCTTTATTGTGTGAAGTTTCAAAGAGCTAGCATAAACCGTGTTTGATTTAGAGTTCCAACTACATGTATCTATATATGAGAAAACAGAGTGAAACGTAAAAATTAAAACTGTTACGGCAAACGAATGGTTTAACCTAGAAGAACGAAATTTAATGAGTAAAGTGGGACTGGAGTACTTATCTTTACGAGAAAGTGTCATCAAGTTTGGGTGAAGAAATGTGTGCGAAGATTTCAGAAAACTCGTAGTTTTTTGGAAGCTTGGAAACCGCTTTCCATGAAAGTGATTTTTGCCAGTCTCTGCTTAGGGCTACATCTATAGGAAACAAACCATAGAGAGAGAACCTGGAACTACTTTATTCTCTCAAGTTTCAAAGAGCTAGCACAAACCGTGTTTGATTTAAAGTTCCAGCTACATGTATCCATATAGGAGAAAACAGAGTGAAACCTAAAAATTAAAACTGTTACTGCAAACGAACAGTTTAACCTAGAAGAACGAAATTTGGTGAGTCAAGTTGGATTGGGGTACTGATCATTACCTGAAAGGGTCATCAAGATTGGGTGAAAAAATATGTGCTGAGATTTCAGGAAACTTGTAGTTTTTTGGAAGCTTAGCAACCCCTTTCCATGAAAGTGATTTTCGCCAGTTTCTGCTTAGGACTACATCAATAGGGAACAAACCATAGAGATAGAAGTTGGAACTACATTATTGTGTCAAGTTTCAAAGAGCTAGCACCAACCTTGTTTGATTTCGAGTTCCAACTACATATATCCATATAGGAGAAAACAGAGTGAAACCGAAAAATTAAAACTGTTACTGGAAACGAACGGTTTAAACTAGAAGAACGAAATTTGGTGAGCCAAGTGGGATTGGGGTACTGATCATTACCTGACAGTGTCATCAAGATTGGGTGAAAAAATGTGTGCTGAGATTTCAGGAAACTGGTAGTTTTTTGAAGCTTGGCTATTCCTTTTCCTGAAAGGGATTTGCTCCAGTCTCTGCTTAGTGCTACATCAATAGGAAACAAACCATAGAGATAGAACTTGGAACTACTTTATTGTGTCAAGTTTCAAAGAGCTAGCACAAACCGTGTTTGATATAGAGTTCCAACTACATGTGTCCATATAGGAGAAAACAGAGTGAAACCTAAAAATTAAAACTGTTACTGCAAACGAACGGTTTAACCTAGAAGAAGGAAAGTTGGTAATCCAAGTGGGATTGGGGTACTGATCATTAGCTGAAAGTGTCATCAAGATTGGGTGAAAAAATGTGTGCTGAGATTTCATGAAACTCGTGGTTTTTGGATGCTGGGCAACCCCTTTAACTGAAAGGGATTTGCGCCAGTGTGTGCCGAGGGCTACATCAAAAGGAAACAAACCATAGAGATATAACTTGGAACTACTTTATTGTGTCATGTTTTAAAGAGCGGGCACAAACCGTGTTTGATTTAAAGTTCCAACTACATGTATCCATATAGGAGAAAACAGAATGATACCAAAAACGTAAAACTGTTACTGCAAACGAACGGTTTAACATAGAAGAATGAAATTTGGTGAGCCAAGTGGGATTGGGCTACTTATCATTACCTGAAAGTGTCATCAAGATTTGGTGAAAAAACGTGTGCTGAGATTTCAGGAAACTCGTAGTTTTTTGGAAGCTTGGCAACCCCTTTCCATGAAAGTGATTTGCGCCAGTCTCTGCTTAGGGCTACATCAATAGGAAACAAACCATAGAGAGAGAACTTCGAACTACTTTATTGTGTCAAGTTTCAAAGAGCTAGCACATACCGTGTTTGATTTAGAGTTCCAACTACATGCATCCATATAGGAGAAAACAGAGTGAAACCTAAATATTAAAACTGCTACTGTAAACGAACGGTTTAAACTAGAAGAACGAAATTTGGTGAGCCAAGTGGGATTGGGGTACTGATCATTACCTGAAAGTGTCATCAAGATTGGGTGAAAAAACGTGTGCTGAGAATTCAGTAAACTCGTAGTTTTTTGGAAGCTTGGCAACCCCTTTCCATGAAAGTGATTTGCGCCAGTCTCTGCTTAGGGTTACATCAATAGGAAACAAACCATAGAGATAGAACTTCGAACTACTTTATTGTGTCATGTTTCAAAGAGCTAGCACATACCGTGTTTGTTTTAAAGTTCCAACTACATGCATCCATATAGAAGAAAACAGAGTGAAACCTAAAAATTAAAACTGTTACTGCAAACGAACGGTTTAACCTAGAAGAACAAAATTTTTGCGCAAAGTGGGATTGGGGTAGTGATCATTACCTGAAAGTGTCATCAAGATTGGGTGAATAAATGTGTGCTGAGATTTCAGGAAACTCGTACTTTTTTGGAAGCTTGGCAACCCCTTTCCATGAAAGTCATGTGCGCCAGTCACAGCTTAGGGCTACATCAATAGTTAACAAACCATAGAGATAGAACTTGGTACTAGTTTATTCTCAAGTTTCAATGAGCTAGCACAAATCGTGTTTGATTTAGAATTCCAACTACATGTATCCATATAGGACAAAACAGAGTGAAACCTCAAAATTAATACTGATACTGCAAAAGAACGGTTTAACCTAGAAGAACGAAGTTTGGTGAGCCCAGTGGGATTGGGATAGTGATCATTACCTGAAAGTTTCATGAAGATTGGGTGAAAAAATGTGTGCTGAGATTTCAGGAAACTCGCAGTTTTTTGGAAGATTGACAACTCCTCTCCATTAAAGTGATTTGCGCCAGTCTCTGCTTAGGGTACATCAATAAGAAACAAAAAATAGAGACAGAACTTGGAACTATTTTATTGTGTCAAGTTTCAAAGAGCTAGCACAAACCGTGTTTGATTTAATGTTCCAACTACATGTATCCATATAGGAGAAAACAGAGTGAAACCGAAAAATTAAAACTGTTACTGCAAACGAATGATTTAACCTAGAAGAACGAAATTTTTGAGCAAAGTGGGATTGGCATAGTGATCATTACCTGAAAGTTTCATCAAGATTGCGTGAAAAAATGTGTGGTGAGATTTCAGGAAACTCGCAGTTTTTTGGAAACTTGGCAACCCCTTTCCATGAAAGTGATTTGCGCCAGTCTCTGCTTAGGGCTACATCAATAGTTAACAAACCATAGAGATAGAACTTGGAACTACTTTATTCTGTCAAGTTTCAATGAGCTAGCACAAATTGTGTTTGATTTAGAATTCCAACTACATGTATTCATATAGGAGAAAACAGAGTGAACCCTAAAAATTAAAAGTGTTACTGCAAAAGAACGGTTTAACCTAGAAGAACGAAATTTTGTGAGCCAAGTGGGATTGGGATAGTGATCATTACCTGAAAGTGTCATCAAGATTGGGTGAAAAAATGTGTGCTGAGATTTCAGGAAACTCACAGTTTTTTGGAAGCTTCACAACTCCTCTCCATTAAAGTGATTTGCGCCAGTCTCTGCTTAGGGCTACATCAATAGGAAACAAACCATAGAGACAGAACTTGGAACTCCTTTATTGTGTGAAGGTTCAAAGAGCTAGCACAAACCGTGTTTGATTTAGAGTTCCAACTACATGTATCCATATAGGAGAAAACAGAGTGAAACATAAAAATTAAAACTGTTACAGCAAACGAACGGTTTAACCTAGAAGAACGAAATTTAATGAGTCAAGTGGGACTGGGGTACTTATCATTACCTGAAAGTGTCATCAAGTTTGGGTGAAAAAATGTGTGCGGAGATTTCAGGAAACTCGCAGTATTTTGGAAGCTTGGCAACACCTCTCCATGAAAGTGATTTGCGCAAGTCTCTGCTTAGGGTACATCAATAAGAAACAAACCATAGAGACAGAACTTGGAACTCCTTTATTGTGTGAAGTTTCAAAGAGCTAGCATAAACCGTGTTTGATTTAGAGTTCCAACTACATGTATCTATATATGAGAAAACAGAGTGAAACGTAAAAATTAAAACTGTTACGGCAAACGAATGGTTTAACCTAGAAGAACGAAATTTAATGAGTAAAGTGGGACTGGAGTACTTATCTTTACGAGAAAGTGTCATCAAGTTTGGGTGAAGAAATGTGTGCGAAGATTTCAGAAAACTCGTAGTTTTTTGGAAGCTTGGAAACCGCTTTCCATGAAAGTGATTTTTGCCAGTCTCTGCTTAGGGCTACATCTATAGGAAACAAACCATAGAGAGAGAACCTGGAACTACTTTATTCTCTCAAGTTTCAAAGAGCTAGCACAAACCGTGTTTGATTTAAAGTTCCAGCTACATGTATCCATATAGGAGAAAACAGAGTGAAACCTAAAAATTAAAACTGTTACTGCAAACGAACAGTTTAACCTAGAAGAACGAAATTTGGTGAGTCAAGTTGGATTGGGGTACTGATCATTACCTGAAAGGGTCATCAAGATTGGGTGAAAAAATATGTGCTGAGATTTCAGGAAACTTGTAGTTTTTTGGAAGCTTAGCAACCCCTTTCCATGAAAGTGATTTTCGCCAGTTTCTGCTTAGGACTACATCAATAGGGAACAAACCATAGAGATAGAAGTTGGAACTACATTATTGTGTCAAGTTTCAAAGAGCTAGCACCAACCTTGTTTGATTTCGAGTTCCAACTACATATATCCATATAGGAGAAAACAGAGTGAAACCGAAAAATTAAAACTGTTACTGGAAACGAACGGTTTAAACTAGAAGAACAAAATTTGGTGAGCCAAGTGGGATTGGGGTACTGATCATTACCTGACAGTGTCATCAAGATTGGGTGAAAAAATGTGTGCTGAGATTTCAGGAAACTGGTAGTTTTTTGAAGCTTGGCTATTCCTTTTCCTGAAAGGGATTTGCTCCAGTCTCTGCTTAGTGCTACATCAATAGGAAACAAACCATAGAGATAGAACTTGGAACTACTTTATTGTGTCAAGTTTCAAAGAGCTAGCACAAACCGTGTTTGATATAGAGTTCCAACTACATGTGTCCATATAGGAGAAAACAGAGTGAAACCTAAAAATTAAAACTGTTACTGCAAACGAACGGTTTAACCTAGAAGAAGGAAAGTTGGTAATCCAAGTGGGATTGGGGTACTGATCATTAGCTGAAAGTGTCATCAAGATTGGGTGAAAAAATGTGTGCTGAGATTTCATGAAACTCGTGGTTTTTGGATGCTGGGCAACCCCTTTAACTGAAAGGGATTTGCGCCAGTGTGTGCCGAGGGCTACATCAAAAGGAAACAAACCATAGAGATATAACTTGGAACTACTTTATTGTGTCATGTTTTAAAGAGCGGGCACAAACCGTGTTTGATTTAAAGTTCCAACTACATGTATCCATATAGGAGAAAACAGAATGATACCAAAAACGTAAAACTGTTACTGCAAACGAACGGTTTAACATAGAAGAACGAAATTTGGTGAGCCAAGTGGGATTGGGCTACTTATCATTACCTGAAAGTGTCATCAAGATTTGGTGAAAAAACGTGTGCTGAGATTTCAGGAAACTCGTAGTTTTTTGGAAGCTTGGCAACCCCTTTCCATGAAAGTGATTTGCGCCAGTCTCTGCTTAGGGCTACATCAATAGGAAACAAACCATAGAGAGAGAACTTCGAACTACTTTATTGTGTCAAGTTTCAAAGAGCTAGCACATACCGTGTTTGATTTAGAGTTCCAACTACATGCATCCATATAGGAGAAAACAGAGTGAAACCTAAATATTAAAACTGCTACTGTAAACGAACGGTTTAAACTAGAAGAACGAAATTTGGTGAGCCAAGTGGGATTGGGGTACTGATCATTACCTGAAAGTGTCATCAAGATTGGGTGAAAAAACGTGTGCTGAGAATTCAGTAAACTCGTAGTTTTTTGGAAGCTTGGCAACCCCTTTCCATGAAAGTGATTTGCGCCAGTCTCTGCTTAGGGTTACATCAATAGGAAACAAACCATAGAGATAGAACTTCGAACTACTTTATTGTGTCATGTTTCAAAGAGCTAGCACATACCGTGTTTGTTTTAAAGTTCCAACTACATGCATCCATATAGAAGAAAACAGAGTGAAACCTAAAAATTAAAACTGTTACTGCAAACGAACGGTTTAACCTAGAAGAACAAAATTTTTGCGCAAAGTGGGATTGGGGTAGTGATCATTACCTGAAAGTGTCATCAAGATTGGGTGAATAAATGTGTGCTGAGATTTCAGGAAACTCGTACTTTTTTGGAAGCTTGGCAACCCCTTTCCATGAAAGTCATGTGCGCCAGTCACAGCTTAGGGCTACATCAATAGTTAACAAACCATAGAGATAGAACTTGGTACTAGTTTATTCTCAAGTTTCAATGAGCTAGCACAAATCGTGTTTGATTTAGAATTCCAACTACATGTATCCATATAGGACAAAACAGAGTGAAACCTCAAAATTAATACTGATACTGCAAAAGAACGGTTTAACCTAGAAGAACGAAGTTTGGTGAGCCCAGTGGGATTGGGATAGTGATCATTACCTGAAAGTTTCATGAAGATTGGGTGAAAAAATGTGTGCTGAGATTTCAGGAAACTCGCAGTTTTTTGGAAGATTGACAACTCCTCTCCATTAAAGTGATTTGCGCCAGTCTCTGCTTAGGGTACATCAATAAGAAACAAAAAATAGAGACAGAACTTGGAACTATTTTATTGTGTCAAGTTTCAAAGAGCTAGCACAAACCGTGTTTGATTTAATGTTCCAACTACATGTATCCATATAGGAGAGAACAGAGTGAAACCGAAAAATTAAAACTGTTACTGCAAACGAATGATTTAACCTAGAAGAACGAAATTTTTGAGCAAAGTGGGATTGGCATAGTGATCATTACCTGAAAGTTTCATCTAGATTGCGTGAAAAAATGTGTGGTGAGATTTCAGGAAACTCGCAGTTTTTTGGAAACTTGGCAACCCCTTTCCATGAAAGTGATTTGCGCCAGTCTCTGCTTAGGGCTACATCAATAGTTAACAAACCATAGAGATAGAACTTGGAACTACTTTATTCTGTCAAGTTTCAATGAGCTAGCACAAATTGTGTTTGATTTAGAATTCCAACTACATGTATTCATATAGGAGAAAACAGAGTGAACCCTAAAAATTAAAAGTGTTACTGCAAAAGAACGGTTTAACCTAGAAGAATGAAATTTTGTGAGCCAAGTGGGATTGGGATAGTGATCATTACCTGAAAGTGTCATCAAGATTGGGTGAAAAAATGTGTGCTGAGATTTCAGGAAACTCACAGTTTTTTGGAAGCTTCACAACTCCTCTCCATTAAAGTGATTTGCGCCAGTCTCTGCTTAGGGCTACATCAATAGGAAACAAACCATAGAGACAGAACTTGGAACTACTTTATTGTGTCAAGTTTCAAAGAGCTAGCACAAACCGTGTTTGATTTAAAGTTCCAAGTACATGTATCCATATAGGAGAAAACAGAGTGAAACCTAAAAATTAAAACTGTTACTGCAAATGAACAGTTTAACCTAGAAGAAGGAAATTTTGTGAGCCAAGTGGGATTGGGGTACTGATCATTACCTGAAAGTGTCATCAAGATTGGGTGAAAAAATGTGTACTGAGATTTCATGAAACTCGAAGTTTTTTGGAAGCTGGGCCACCCCTTTCCATGAATGAGATTTGCGCCAGTCTTTCTTAGGGCTACATCAATAGGAAACAAACCATAGAGATAGAACTTGGAACTACTTTATTGAGTCAAGTTTCAAAGAGGTAGCACAAACCGTGTTTGATTTAGAGTTCCAACTACATGCATCCATATAGGAGAAAACAGAGTGAAACCTAAATATTAAAACTGCTACTGCAAACGAACGGTTTAAACTAGAAGAACGAAATTTGGTGAGCCAAGTGGGATTGGGGTACTGATCATTACCTGAAAGTGTCATCAAGATTGGGTGAAAAAACGTGTGCTGAGATTTCAGTAAACTCGTAGTTTTTTGGAAGCTTGGCAACCCCTTTCCATGAAAGTGATTTGCGCCAGTCTCTGCTTAGGGTTACATCAATAGGAAACAAACCATAGAGATAGAACTTGGAACTACTTTATTGTGTCATGTTTCAAAGAGCTAGCACATACCGTGTTTGTTTTAAAGTTCCAACTACATGCATCCATATAGAAGAAAACAGAGTGAAACCTAAAAATTAAAACTGTTACTGCAAACGAACAGTTTAACCTAGAAGAACAAAATTTTTGCGCAAAGTGGGATTGGGGTAGTGATCATTACCTGAAAGTGTCATCAAGATTGGGTGAATAAATGTGTGCTGAGATTTCAGGAAACTCGTACTTTTTTGGAAGCTTGGCAACCCCTTTCCATGAAAGTCATGTGCGCCAGTCACAACTTAGGGCTACATCAATAGTTAACAAACCATAGAGATAGAACTTGGAACTAGTTTATTCTCAAGTTTCAATGAGCTAGCACAAATCGTGTTTGATTTAGAATTCCAACTACATGTATCCATATAGGACAAAACAGAGTGAAACCTCAAAATTAATACTGATACTGCAAAAGAACGGTTTAACCTAGAAGAACGAAGTTTGGTGAGCCCAGTGGGATTGGGATAGTGATCATTACCTGAAAGTTTCATGAAGATTGGGTGAAAAAATGTGTGCTGAGATTTCAGGAAACTCGCAGTTTTTTGGAAGATTGACAACTCCTCTCCATTAAAGTGATTTGCGCCAGTCTCTGCTTAGGGTACATCAATAAGAAACAAAAAATAGAGACAGAACTTGGAACTATTTTATTGTGTCAAGTTTCAAAGAGCTAGCACAAACCGTGTTTGATTTAATGTTCCAACTACATGTATCCATATAGGAGAAAACAGAGTGAAACCTAAAAATTAAAACTGTTACTGCAAACGAACAGTTTAACCTAGAAGAACGAAATTTGGTGAGTCAAGTTGGATTGGGGTAGTGATCATTACCTGAAAGGGTCATCAAGATTGGGTGAAGAAATGTGTGCCGTGATTTCAGGAAACTTGTAGTTTTTTGGAAGCTTAGCAACCCCTTTCCATGAAAGTGATTTTTGCCAGTTTCTGCTTAGGACTACATCAATAGGGAACAAACCATAGAGATAGAAGTTGGAACTACATTATTGTGTCAAGTTTCAAAGAGCTAGCACCAACCTTGTTTGATTTCGAGTTCCAACTACATATATCCATATAGGAGAAAACAGAGTGAAGCCGAAAAATTAAAACTGTTACTGGAAACGAACGGTTTAAACTAGAAGAACGAAATTTGGTGAGCCAAGTGGGATTGGGGTACTGATCATTACCTGACAGTGTCATCAAGATTGGGTGAAAAAATGAGTGCTGAGATTTCAGGAAACTGGTAGTTTTTTGAAGCTTGGCTATTCCTTTTCCTGAAAGGGATTTGCTCCAGTCTCTGCTTAGTGCTACATCAATAGGAAACAAACCATAGAGATAGAACTTGGAACTACTTTATTGTGTCAAGTTTCAAAGAGCTAGCACAAACCGTGTTTGATATAGAGTTCCAACTACATGTGTCCATATAGGAGAAAACAGAGTGAAACGTAAAAATTAAAACTGTTACTGCAAACGAACGGTTTAACCTAGAAGAACGAAATTTGGTGAGCCAATTGGGATTGGGGTGCAGATCATTACCTGAAAGTATCATCAAGTTTGGGTGAAAAAATGTGTGCTGAGATTTCAGGAAACTCGCAGTTTTTTGGAAGCTTGGCAACCCGTTTCCATGAAAGTGATTTGCGCCAGTCTGTGCTTAGGGCTACATCAATAGGAAACAAACCATAGAGATAGAACTTGGAAGTCCTTTATTGTGTCAAGTTTCAAAGAGCTAGCACAAACCGTGTTTGATATAGAGTTCCAACTACATGTGTCCATATAGGAGAAAACAGAGTGAAACCTAAAAATTAAATCTCTTAATTCAAATGAACGGTTTAACCTAGAAGAACGAAATTTGGTGAGCCAAGTGGGACTGGGATAGGGATCATTACCTGAAAGTGTCATCAAGATTGGGTGAAAAAATGTGTGCTGAGATTTCATGAAACTCGTGGTTTTTGGATGCTGGGCAACCCCTTTAACTGAAAGGGATTTGCGCCAGTGTGTGTCGAGGGCTACATCAAAAGGAAACAAACCATAGAGATATAACTTGGAACTACTTTATTGTGTCATGTTTTAAAGAGCGGGCACAAACCGTGTTTGATTTAAAGTTCCAACTACATGTATCCATATAGGAGAAAACAGAATGATACCAAAAACGTAAAACTGTTACTGCAAACGAACGGTTTAACATAGAAGAACGAAATTTGGTGAGCCAAGTGGGATTGGGCTACTTATCATTACCTGAAAGTGTCATCAAGATTTGGTGAAAAAACGTGTGCTGAGATTTCAGGAAACTCGTAGTTTTTTGGAAGCTTGGCAACCCCTTTCCATGAAAGTGATTTGCGCCAGTCTCTGCTTAGGGCTACATCAATAGGAAACAAACCATAGAGAGAGAACTTCGAACTACTTTATTGTGTCAAGTTTCAAAGAGCTAGCACATACCGTGTTTGATTTAGAGTTCCAACTACATGCATCCATATAGGAGAAAACAGAGTGAAACCTAAATATTAAAACTGCTACTGTAAACGAACGGTTTAAACTAGAAGAACGAAATTTGGTGAGCCAAGTGGGATTGGGGTACTGATCATTACCTGAAAGTGTCATCAAGATTGGGTGAAAAAACGTGTGCTGAGAATTCAGTAAACTCGTAGTTTTTTGGAAGCTTGGCAACCCCTTTCCATGAAAGTGATTTGCGCCAGTCTCTGCTTAGGGTTACATCAATAGGAAACAAACCATAGAGATAGAACTTCGAACTACTTTATTGTGTCATGTTTCAAAGAGCTAGCACATACCGTGTTTGTTTTAAAGTTCCAACTACATGCATCCATATAGAAGAAAAGAGAGTGAAACCTAAAAATTAAAACTGTTACTGCAAACGAACGGTTTAACCTAGAAGAACAAAATTTTTGCGCAAAGTGGGATTGGGGTAGTGATCATTACCTGAAAGTGTCATCAAGATTGGGTGAATAAATGTGTGCTGAGATTTCAGGAAACTCGTACTTTTTTGGAAGCTTGGCAACCCCTTTCCATGAAAGTCATTTGCGCCAGTCACAGCTTAGGGCTACATCAATAGTTAACAAACCATAGAGATAGAACTTGGTACTAGTTTATTCTCAAGTTTCAATGAGCTAGCACAAATCGTGTTTGATTTAGAATTCCAACTACATGTATCCATATAGGAGAAAACAGAGTGAAACCTCAAAATTAATACTGATACTGCAAAAGAACGGTTTAACCTAGAAGAACGAAGTTTGGTGAGCCCAGTGGGATTGGGATAGTGATCATTACCTGAAAGTTTCATGAAGATTGGGTGAAAAAATGTGTGCTGAGATTTCAGGAAACTCGCAGTTTTTTGGAAGATTGACAACTCCTCTCCATTAAAGTGATTTGCGCCAGTCTCTGCTTAGGGTACATCAATAAGAAACAAAAAATAGAGACAGAACTTGGAACTATTTTATTGTGTCAAGTTTCAAAGAGCTGGCACAAACCGTGTTTGATTTAATGTTCCAACTACATGTATCCATATAGGAGAAAACAGAGTGAAACCGAAAAATTAAAACTGTTACTGCAAACGAATGATTTAACCTAGAAGAACGAAATTTTTGAGCAAAGTGGGATTGGCATAGTGATCATTACCTGAAAGTTTCATCAAGATTGCGTGAAAAAATGTGTGGTGAGATTTCAGGAAACTCGCAGTTTTTTGGAAACTTGGCAACCCCTTTCCATGAAAGTGATTTGAGCCAGTCTCTGCTTAGGGCTACATCAATAGTTAACAAACCATAGAGATAGAACTTGGAACTACTTTATTCTGTCAAGTTTCAATGAGCTAGCACAAATTGTGTTTGATTTAGAATTCCAACTACATGTATTCATATAGGAGAAAACAGAGTGAACCCTAAAAATTAAATGTGTTACTGCAAAAGAACGGTTTAACCTAGAAGAACGAAATTTTGTGAGCCAAGTGGGATTGGGATAGTGATCATTACCTGAAAGTGTCATCAAGATTGGGTGAAAAAATGTGTGCTGAGATTTCAGGAAACTCACAGTTTTTTGGAAGCTTCACAACTCCTCTCCATTAAAGTGATTTGCGCCAGTCTCTGCTTAGGGCTACATCAATAGGAAACAAACCATAGAGACAGAACTTGGAACTCCTTTATTGTGTGAAGGTTCAAAGAGCTAGCACAAACCGTGTTTGATTTAGAGTTCCAACTACATGTATCCATATAGGAGAAAACAGAGTGAAACATAAAAATTAAAACTGTTACGGCAAACGAACGGTTTAACCTAGAAGAACGAAATTTAATGAGTCAAGTGGGACTGGGGTACTTATCATTACCTGAAAGTGTCATCAAGTTTGGGTGAAAAAATGTGTGCGGAGATTTCAGGAAACTCGCAGTATTTTGGAAGCTTGGCAACACCTCTCCATGAAAGTGATTTGCGCAAGTCTCTGCTTAGGGTACATCAATAAGAAACAAACCATAGAGATAGAACTTGGAACTCCTTTATTGTGTGAAGTTTCAAAGAGCTAGCATAAACCGTGTTTGATTTAGAGTTCCAACTACATGTATCTATATATGAGAAAACAGAGTGAAACGTAAAAATTAAAACTGTTACGGCAAACGAATGGTTTAACCTAGAAGAACGAAATTTAATGAGTAAAGTGGGACTGGAGTACTTATCTTTACGAGAAAGTGTCATCAAGTTTGGGTGAAGAAATGTGTGCGAAGATTTCAGAAAACTCGTAGTTTTTTGGAAGCTTGGAAACCGCTTTCCATGAAAGTGATTTTTGCCAGTCTCTGCTTAGGGCTACATCTATAGGAAACAAACCATAGAGAGAGAACCTGGAACTACTTTATTCTCTCAAGTTTCAAAGAGCTAGCACAAACCGTGTTTGATTTAAAGTTCCAGCTACATGTATCCATATAGGAGAAAACAGAGTGAAACCTAAAAATTAAAACTGTTACTGCAAACGAACAGTTTAACCTAGAAGAACGAAATTTGGTGAGTCAAGTTGGATTGGGGTACTGATCATTACCTGAAAGGGTCATCAAGATTGGGTGAAAAAATATGTGCTGAGATTTCAGGAAACTTGTAGTTTTTTGGAAGCTTAGCAACCCCTTTCCATGAAAGTGATTTTCGCCAGTTTCTGCTTAGGACTACATCAATAGGGAACAAACCATAGAGATAGAAGTTGGAACTACATTATTGTGTCAAGTTTCAAAGAGCTAGCACCAACCTTGTTTGATTTCGAGTTCCAACTACATATATCCATATAGGAGAAAACAGAGTGAAACCGAAAAATTAAAACTGTTACTGGAAACGAACGGTTTAAACTAGAAGAACGAAATTTGGTGAGCCAAGTGGGATTGGGGTACTGATCATTACCTGACAGTGTCATCAAGATTGGGTGAAAAAATGTGTGCTGAGATTTCAGGAAACTGGTAGTTTTTTGAAGCTTGGCTATTCCTTTTCCTGAAAGGGATTTGCTCCAGTCTCTGCTTAGTGCTACATCAATAGGAAACAAACCATAGAGATAGAACTTGGAACTACTTTATTGTGTCAAGTTTCAAAGAGCTAGCACAAACCGTGTTTGATATAGAGTTCCAACTACATGTGTCCATATAGGAGAAAACAGAGTGAAACCTAAAAATTAAAACTGTTACTGCAAACGAACGGTTTAACCTAGAAGAAGGAAAGTTGGTAATCCAAGTGGGATTGGGGTACTGATCATTAGCTGAAAGTGTCATCAAGATTGGGTGAAAAAATGTGTGCTGAGATTTCATGAAACTCGTGGTTTTTGGATGCTGGGCAACCCCTTTAACTGAAAGGGATTTGCGCCAGTGTGTGCCGAGGGCTACATCAAAAGGAAACAAACCATAGAGATATAACTTGGAACTACTTTATTGTGTCATGTTTTAAAGAGCGGGCACAAACCGTGTTTGATTTAAAGTTCCAACTACATGTATCCATATAGGAGAAAACAGAATGATACCAAAAACGTAAAACTGTTACTGCAAACGAACGGTTTAACATAGAAGAACGAAATTTGGTGAGCCAAGTGGGATTGGGCTACTTATCATTACCTGAAAGTGTCATCAAGATTTGGTGAAAAAACGTGTGCTGAGATTTCAGGAAACTCGTAGTTTTTTGGAAGCTTGGCAACCCCTTTCCATGAAAGTGATTTGCGCCAGTCTCTGCTTAGGGCTACATCAATAGGAAACAAACCATAGAGAGAGAACTTCGAACTACTTTATTGTGTCAAGTTTCAAAGAGCTAGCACATACCGTGTTTGATTTAGAGTTCCAACTACATGCATCCATATAGGAGAAAACAGAGTGAAACCTAAATATTAAAACTGCTACTGTAAACGAACGGTTTAAACTAGAAGAACGAAATTTGGTGAGCCAAGTGGGATTGGGGTACTGATCATTACCTGAAAGTGTCATCAAGATTGGGTGAAAAAACGTGTGCTGAGAATTCAGTAAACTCGTAGTTTTTTGGAAGCTTGGCAACCCCTTTCCATGAAAGTGATTTGCGCCAGTCTCTGCTTAGGGTTACATCAATAGGAAACAAACCATAGAGATAGAACTTCGAACTACTTTATTGTGTCATGTTTCAAAGAGCTAGCACATACCGTGTTTGTTTTAAAGTTCCAACTACATGCATCCATATAGAAGAAAACAGAGTGAAACCTAAAAATTAAAACTGTTACTGCAAACGAACGGTTTAACCTAGAAGAACAAAATTTTTGCGCAAAGTGGGATTGGGGTAGTGATCATTACCTGAAAGTGTCATCAAGATTGGGTGAATAAATGTGTGCTGAGATTTCAGGAAACTCGTACTTTTTTGGAAGCTTGGCAACCCCTTTCCATGAAAGTCATGTGCGCCAGTCACAGCTTAGGGCTACATCAATAGTTAACAAACCATAGAGATAGAACTTGGTACTAGTTTATTCTCAAGTTTCAATGAGCTAGCACAAATCGTGTTTGATTTAGAATTCCAACTACATGTATCCATATAGGACAAAACAGAGTGAAACCTCAAAATTAATACTGATACTGCAAAAGAACGGTTTAACCTAGAAGAACGAAGTTTGGTGAGCCCAGTGGGATTGGGATAGTGATCATTACCTGAAAGTTTCATGAAGATTGGGTGAAAAAATGTGTGCTGAGATTTCAGGAAACTCGCAGTTTTTTGGAAGATTGACAACTCCTCTCCATTAAAGTGATTTGCGCCAGTCTCTGCTTAGGGTACATCAATAAGAAACAAAAAATAGAGACAGAACTTGGAACTATTTTATTGTGTCAAGTTTCAAAGAGCTAGCACAAACCGTGTTTGATTTAATGTTCCAACTACATGTATCCATATAGGAGAAAACAGAGTGAAACCGAAAAATTAAAACTGTTACTGCAAACGAATGATTTAACCTAGAAGAACGAAATTTTTGAGCAAAGTGGGATTGGCATAGTGATCATTACCTGAAAGTTTCATCAAGATTGCGTGAAAAAATGTGTGGTGAGATTTCAGGAAACTCGCAGTTTTTTGGAAACTTGGCAACCCCTTTCCATGAAAGTGATTTGCGCCAGTCTCTGCTTAGTGCTACATCAATAGTTAACAAACCATAGAGATAGAACTTGGAACTACTTTATTCTGTCAAGTTTCAATGAGCTAGCACAAATTGTGTTTGATTTAGAATTCCAACTACATGTATTCATATAGGAGAAAACAGAGTGAACCCTAAAAATTAAAAGTGTTACTGCAAAAGAACGGTTTAACCTAGAAGAACGAAATTTTGTGAGCCAAGTGGGATTGGGATAGTGATCATTACCTGAAAGTGTCATCAAGATTGGGTGAAAAAATGTGTGCTGAGATTTCAGGAAACTCACAGTTTTTTGGAAGCTTCACAACTCCTCTCCATTAAAGTGATTTGCGCCAGTCTCTGCTTAGGGCTACATCAATAGGAAACAAACCATAGAGACAGAACTTGGAACTCCTTTATTGTGTGAAGGTTCAAAGAGGTAGCACAAACCGTGTTTGATTTAGAGTTCCAACTACATGTATCCATATAGGAGAAAACAGAGTGAAACATAAAAATTAAAACTGTTACGGCAAACGAACGGTTTAACCTAGAAGAACGAAATTTAATGAGTCAAGTGGGACTGGGGTACTTATCATTACCTGAAAGTGTCATCAAGTTTGGGTGAAAAAATGTGTGCGGAGATTTCAGGAAACTCGCAGTATTTTGGAAGCTTGGCAACACCTCTCCATGAAAGTGATTTGCGCAAGTCTCTGCTTAGGGTACATCAATAAGAAACAAACCATAGAGACAGAACTTGGAACTCCTTTATTGTGTGAAGTTTCAAAGAGCTAGCATAAACCGTGTTTGATTTAGAGTTCCAACTACATGTATCTATATATGAGAAAACAGAGTGAAACGTAAAAATTAAAACTGTTACGGCAAACGAATGGTTTAACCTAGAAGAACGAAATTTAATGAGTAAAGTGGGACTGGAGTACTTATCTTTACGAGAAAGTGTCATCAAGTTTGGGTGAAGAAATGTGTGCGAAGATTTCAGAAAACTCGTAGTTTTTTGGAAGCTTGGAAACCGCTTTCCATGAAAGTGATTTTTGCCAGTCTCTGCTTAGGGCTACATCTATAGGAAACAAACCATAGAGAGAGAACCTGGAACTACTTTATTCTCTCAAGTTTCAAAGAGCTAGCACAAACCGTGTTTGATTTAAAGTTCCAGCTACATGTATCCATATAGGAGAAAACAGAGTGAAACCTAAAAATTAAAACTGTTACTGCAAACGAACAGTTTAACCTAGAAGAACGAAATTTGGTGAGTCAAGTTGGATTGGGGTACTGATCATTACCTGAAAGGGTCATCAAGATTGGGTGAAAAAATATGTGCTGAGATTTCAGGAAACTTGTAGTTTTTTGGAAGCTTAGCAACCCCTTTCCATGAAAGTGATTTTCGCCAGTTTCTGCTTAGGACTACATCAATAGGGAACAAACCATAGAGATAGAAGTTGGAACTACATTATTGTGTCAAGTTTCAAAGAGCTAGCACCAACCTTGTTTGATTTCGAGTTCCAACTACATATATCCATATAGGAGAAAACAGAGTGAAACCGAAAAATTAAAACTGTTACTGGAAACGAACGGTTTAAACTAGAAGAACGAAATTTGGTGAGCCAAGTGGGATTGGGGTACTGATCATTACCTGACAGTGTCATCAAGATTGGGTGAAAAAATGTGTGCTGAGATTTCAGGAAACTGGTAGTTTTTTGAAGCTTGGCTATTCCTTTTCCTGAAAGGGATTTGCTCCAGTCTCTGCTTAGTGCTACATCAATAGGAAACAAACCATAGAGATAGAACTTGGAACTACTTTATTGTGTCAAGTTTCAAAGAGCTAGCACAAACCGTGTTTGATATAGAGTTCCAACTACATGTGTCCATATAGGAGAAAACAGAGTGAAACCTAAAAATTAAAACTGTTACTGCAAACGAACGGTTTAACCTAGAAGAAGGAAAGTTGGTAATCCAAGTGGGATTGGGGTACTGATCATTAGCTGAAAGTGTCATCAAGATTGGGTGAAAAAATGTGTGCTGAGATTTCATGAAACTCGTGGTTTTTGGATGCTGGGCAACCCCTTTAACTGAAAGGGATTTGCGCCAGTGTGTGCCGAGGGCTACATCAAAAGGAAACAAACCATAGAGATATAACTTGGAACTACTTTATTGTGTCATGTTTTAAAGAGCGGGCACAAACCGTGTTTGATTTAAAGTTCCAACTACATGTATCCATATAGGAGAAAACAGAATGATACCAAAAACGTAAAACTGTTACTGCAAACGAACGGTTTAACATAGAAGAACGAAATTTGGTGAGCCAAGTGGGATTGGGCTACTTATCATTACCTGAAAGTGTCATCAAGATTTGGTGAAAAAACGTGTGCTGAGATTTCAGGAAACTCGTAGTTTTTTGGAAGCTTGGCAACCCCTTTCCATGAAAGTGATTTGCGCCAGTCTCTGCTTAGGGCTACATCAATAGGAAACAAACCATAGAGAGAGAACTTCGAACTACTTTATTGTGTCAAGTTTCAAAGAGCTAGCACATACCGTGTTTGATTTAGAGTTCCAACTACATGCATCCATATAGGAGAAAACAGAGTGAAACCTAAATATTAAAACTGCTACTGTAAACGAACGGTTTAAACTAGAAGAACGAAATTTGGTGAGCCAAGTGGGATTGGGGTACTGATCATTACCTGAAAGTGTCATCAAGATTGGGTGAAAAAACGTGTGCTGAGAATTCAGTAAACTCGTAGTTTTTTGGAAGCTTGGCAACCCCTTTCCATGAAAGTGATTTGCGCCAGTCTCTGCTTAGGGTTACATCAATAGGAAACAAACCATAGAGATAGAACTTCGAACTACTTTATTGTGTCATGTTTCAAAGAGCTAGCACATACCGTGTTTGTTTTAAAGTTCCAACTACATGCATCCATATAGAAGAAAACAGAGTGAAACCTAAAAATTAAAACTGTTACTGCAAACGAACGGTTTAACCTAGAAGAACAAAATTTTTGTGCAAAGTGGGATTGGGGTAGTGATCATTACCTGAAAGTGTCATCAAGATTGGGTGAATAAATGTGTGCTGAGATTTCAGGAAACTCGTACTTTTTTGGAAGCTTGGCAACCCCTTTCCATGAAAGTCATTTGCGCCAGTCACAGCTTAGGGCTACATCAATAGTTAACAAACCATAGAGATAGAACTTGGTACTAGTTTATTCTCAAGTTTCAATGAGCTAGCACAAATCGTGTTTGATTTAGAATTCCAACTACATGTATCCATATAGGAGAAAACAGAGTGAAACCTCAAAATTAATACTGATACTGCAAAAGAACGGTTTAACCTAGAAGAACGAAGTTTGGTGAGCCCAGTGGGATTGGGATAGTGATCATTACCTGAAAGTTTCATGAAGATTGGGTGAAAAAATGTGTGCTGAGATTTCAGGAAACTCGCAGTTTTTTGGAAGATTGACAACTCCTCTCCATTAAAGTGATTTGCGCCAGTCTCTGCTTAGGGTACATCAATAAGAAACAAAAAATAGAGACAGAACTTGGAACTATTTTATTGTGTCAAGTTTCAAAGAGCTAGCACAAACCGTGTTTGATTTAATGTTCCAACTACATGTATCCATATAGGAGAGAACAGAGTGAAACCGAAAAATTAAAACTGTTACTGCAAACGAATGATTTAACCTAGAAGAACGAAATTTTTGAGCAAAGTGGGATTGGCATAGTGATCATTACCTGAAAGTTTCATCAAGATTGCGTGAAAAAATGTGTGGTGAGATTTCAGGAAACTCGCAGTTTTTTGGAAACTTGGCAACCCCTTTCCATGAAAGTGATTTGCGCCAGTCTCTGCTTAGGGCTACATCAATAGTTAACAAACCATAGAGATAGAACTTGGAACTACTTTATTCTGTCAAGTTTCAATGAGCTAGCACAAATTGTGTTTGATTTAGAATTCCAACTACATGTATTCATATAGGAGAAAACAGAGTGAACCCTAAAAATTAAAAGTGTTACTGCAAAAGAACGGTTTAACCTAGAAGAATGAAATTTTGTGAGCCAAGTGGGATTGGGATAGTGATCATTACCTGAAAGTGTCATCAAGATTGGGTGAAAAAATGTGTGCTGAGATTTCAGGAAACTCACAGTTTTTTGGAAGCTTCACAACTCCTCTCCATTAAAGTGATTTGCGCCAGTCTCTGCTTAGGGCTACATCAATAGGAAACAAACCATAGAGACAGAACTTGGAACTACTTTATTGTGTCAAGTTTCAAAGAGCTAGCACAAACCGTGTTTGATTTAAAGTTCCAAATACATGTATCCATATAGGAGAAAACAGAGTGAAACCTAAAAATTAAAACTGTTACTGCAAATGAACAGTTTAACCTAGAAGAAGGAAATTTTGTGAGCCAAGTGGGATTGGGGTACTGATCATTACCTGAAAGTGTCATCAAGATTGGGTGAAAAAATGTGTACTGAGATTTCATGAAACTCGAAGTTTTTTGGAAGCTGGGCCACCCCTTTCCATGAATGAGATTTGCGCCAGTCTTTCTTAGGGCTACATCAATAGGAAACAAACCATAGAGATAGAACTTGGAACTACTTTATTGAGTCAAGTTTCAAAGAGGTAGCACAAACCGTGTTTGATTTAGAGTTCCAACTACATGCATCCATATAGGAGAAAACAGAGTGAAACCTAAATATTAAAACTGCTACTGCAAACGAACGGTTTAAACTAGAAGAACGAAATTTGGTGAGCCAAGTGGGATTGGGGTACTGATCATTACCTGAAAGTGTCATCAAGATTGGGTGAAAAAACGTGTGCTGAGATTTCAGTAAACTCGTAGTTTTTTGGAAGCTTGGCAACCCCTTTCCATGAAAGTGATTTGCGCCAGTCTCTGCTTAGGGTTACATCAATAGGAAACAAACCATAGAGATAGAACTTGGAACTACTTTATTGTGTCATGTTTCAAAGAGCTAGCACATACCGTGTTTGTTTTAAAGTTCCAACTACATGCATCCATATAGAAGAAAACAGAGTGAAACCTAAAAATTAAAACTGTTACTGCAAACGAACGGTTTAACCTAGAAGAACAAAATTTTTGCGCAAAGTGGGATTGGGGTAGTGATCATTACCTGAAAGTGTCATCAAGATTGGGTGAATAAATGTGTGCTGAGATTTCAGGAAACTCGTACTTTTTTGGAAGCTTGGCAACCCCTTTCCATGAAAGTCATGTGCGCCAGTCACAACTTAGGGCTACATCAATAGTTAACAAACCATAGAGATAGAACTTGGAACTAGTTTATTCTCAAGTTTCAATGAGCTAGCACAAATCGTGTTTGATTTAGAATTCCAACTACATGTATCCATATAGGACAAAACAGAGTGAAACCTCAAAATTAATACTGATACTGCAAAAGAACGGTTTAACCTAGAAGAACGAAGTTTGGTGAGCCCAGTGGGATTGGGATAGTGATCATTACCTGAAAGTTTCATGAAGATTGGGTGAAAAAATGTGTGCTGAGATTTCAGGAAACTCGCAGTTTTTTGGAAGATTGACAACTCCTCTCCATTAAAGTGATTTGCGCCAGTCTCTGCTTAGGGTACATCAATAAGAAACAAAAAATAGAGACAGAACTTGGAACTATTTTATTGTGTCAAGTTTCAAAGAGCTAGCACAAACCGTGTTTGATTTAATGTTCCAACTACATGTATCCATATAGGAGAAAACAGAGTGAAACCTAAAAATTAAAACTGTTACTGCAAACGAACAGTTTAACCTAGAAGAACGAAATTTGGTGAGTCAAGTTGGATTGGGGTAGTGATCATTACCTGAAAGGGTCATCAAGATTGGGTGAAGAAATGTGTGCCGTGATTTCAGGAAACTTGTAGTTTTTTGGAAGCTTAGCAACCCCTTTCCATGAAAGTGATTTTTGCCAGTTTCTGCTTAGGACTACATCAATAGGGAACAAACCATAGAGATAGAAGTTGGAACTACATTATTGTGTCAAGTTTCAAAGAGCTAGCACCAACCTTGTTTGATTTCGAGTTCCAACTACATATATCCATATAGGAGAAAACAGAGTGAAACCGAAAAATTAAAACTGTTACTGGAAACGAACGGTTTAAACTAGAAGAACGAAATTTGGTGAGCCAAGTGGGATTGGGGTACTGATCATTACCTGACAGTGTCATCAAGATTGGGTGAAAAAATGAGTGCTGAGATTTCAGGAAACTGGTAGTTTTTTGAAGCTTGGCTATTCCTTTTCCTGAAAGGGATTTGCTCCAGTCTCTGCTTAGTGCTACATCAATAGGAAACAAACCATAGAGATAGAACGTGGAACTACTTTATTGTGTCAAGTTTCAAAGAGCTAGCACAAACCGTGTTTGATATAGAGTTCCAACTACATGTGTCCATATAGGAGAAAACAGAGTGAAACGTAAAAATTAAAACTGTTACTGCAAACGAACGGTTTAACCTAGAAGAACGAAATTTGGTGAGCCAATTGGGATTGGGGTGCAGATCATTACCTGAAAGTATCATCAAGTTTGGGTGAAAAAATGTGTGCTGAGATTTCAGGAAACTCGCAGTTTTTTGGAAGCTTGGCAACCCGTTTCCATGAAAGTGATTTGCGCCAGTCTGTGCTTAGGGCTACATCAATAGGAAACAAACCATAGAGATAGAACTTGGAAGTCCTTTATTGTGTCAAGTTTCAAAGAGCTAGCACAAACCGTGTTTGATATAGAGTTCCAACTACATGTGTCCATATAGGAGAAAACAGAGTGAAACTTAAAATTAAATCTCTTAATTCAAATGAACGGTTTAACCTAGAAGAACGAAATTTGGTGAGCCAAGTGGGACTGGGATAGGGATCATTACCTGAAAGTGTCATCAAGATTGGGTGAAAAAATGTGTGCTGAGATTTCATGAAACTCGTGGTTTTTGGATGCTGGGCAACCCCTTTAACTGAAAGGGATTTGCGCCAGTGTGTGCCGAGGGCTACATCAAAAGGAAACAAACCATAGAGATATAACTTGGAACTACTTTATTGTGTCATGTTTTAAAGAGCGGGCACAAACCGTGTTTGATTTAAAGTTCCAACTACATGTATCCATATAGGAGAAAACAGAATGATACCAAAAACGTAAAACTGTTACTGCAAACGAACGGTTTAACATAGAAGAACGAAATTTGGTGAGCCAAGTGGGATTGGGCTACTTATCATTACCTGAAAGTGTCATCAAGATTTGGTGAAAAAACGTGTGCTGAGATTTCAGGAAACTCGTAGTTTTTTGGAAGCTTGGCAACCCCTTTCCATGAAAGTGATTTGCGCCAGTCTCTGCTTAGGGCTACATCAATAGGAAACAAACCATAGAGAGAGAACTTCGAACTACTTTATTGTGTCAAGTTTCAAAGAGCTAGCACATACCGTGTTTGATTTAGAGTTCCAACTACATGCATCCATATAGGAGAAAACAGAGTGAAACCTAAATATTAAAACTGCTACTGTAAACGAACGGTTTAAACTAGAAGAACGAAATTTGGTGAGCCAAGTGGGATTGGGGTACTGATCATTACCTGAAAGTGTCATCAAGATTGGGTGAAAAAACGTGTGCTGAGAATTCAGTAAACTCGTAGTTTTTTGGAAGCTTGGCAACCCCTTTCCATGAAAGTGATTTGCGCCAGTCTCTGCTTAGGGTTACATCAATAGGAAACAAACCATAGAGATAGAACTTCGAACTACTTTATTGTGTCATGTTTCAAAGAGCTAGCACATACCGTGTTTGTTTTAAAGTTCCAACTACATGCATCCATATAGAAGAAAAGAGAGTGAAACCTAAAAATTAAAACTGTTACTGCAAACGAACGGTTTAACCTAGAAGAACAAAATTTTTGCGCAAAGTGGGATTGGGGTAGTGATCATTACCTGAAAGTGTCATCAAGATTGGGTGAATAAATGTGTGCTGAGATTTCAGGAAACTCGTACTTTTTTGGAAGCTTGGCAACCCCTTTCCATGAAAGTCATTTGCGCCAGTCACAGCTTAGGGCTACATCAATAGTTAACAAACCATAGAGATAGAACTTGGTACTAGTTTATTCTCAAGTTTCAATGAGCTAGCACAAATCGTGTTTGATTTAGAATTCCAACTACATGTATCCATATAGGAGAAAACAGAGTGAAACCTCAAAATTAATACTGATACTGCAAAAGAACGGTTTAACCTAGAAGAACGAAGTTTGGTGAGCCCAGTGGGATTGGGATAGTGATCATTACCTGAAAGTTTCATGAAGATTGGGTGAAAAAATGTGTGCTGAGATTTCAGGAAACTCGCAGTTTTTTGGAAGATTGACAACTCCTCTCCATTAAAGTGATTTGCGCCAGTCTCTGCTTAGGGTACATCAATAAGAAACAAAAAATAGAGACAGAACTTGGAACTATTTTATTGTGTCAAGTTTCAAAGAGCTGGCACAAACCGTGTTTGATTTAATGTTCCAACTACATGTATCCATATAGGAGAAAACAGAGTGAAACCGAAAAATTAAAACTGTTACTGCAAACGAATGATTTAACCTAGAAGAACGAAATTTTTGAGCAAAGTGGGATTGGCATAGTGATCATTACCTGAAAGTTTCATCAAGATTGCGTGAAAAAATGTGTGGTGAGATTTCAGGAAACTCGCAGTTTTTTGGAAACTTGGCAACCCCTTTCCATGAAAGTGATTTGCGCCAGTCTCTGCTTAGGGCTACATCAATAGTTAACAAACCATAGAGATAGAACTTGGAACTACTTTATTCTGTCAAGTTTCAATGAGCTAGCACAAATTGTGTTTGATTTAGAATTCCAACTACATGTATTCATATAGGAGAAAACAGAGTGAACCCTAAAAATTAAATGTGTTACTGCAAAAGAACGGTTTAACCTAGAAGAACGAAATTTTGTGAGCCAAGTGGGATTGGGATAGTGATCATTACCTGAAAGTGTCATCAAGATTGGGTGAAAAAATGTGTGCTGAGATTTCAGGAAACTCACAGTTTTTTGGAAGCTTCACAACTCCTCTCCATTAAAGTGATTTGCGCCAGTCTCTGCTTAGGGCTACATCAATAGGAAACAAACCATAGAGACAGAACTTGGAACTCCTTTATTGTGTGAAGGTTCAAAGAGCTAGCACAAACCGTGTTTGATTTAGAGTTCCAACTACATGTATCCATATAGGAGAAAACAGAGTGAAACATAAAAATTAAAACTGTTACGGCAAACGAACGGTTTAACCTAGAAGAACGAAATTTAATGAGTCAAGTGGGACTGGGGTACTTATCATTACCTGAAAGTGTCATCAAGTTTGGGTGAAAAAATGTGTGCGGAGATTTCAGGAAACTCGCAGTATTTTGGAAGCTTGGCAACACCTCTCCATGAAAGTGATTTGCGCAAGTCTCTGCTTAGGGTACATCAATAAGAAACAAACCATAGAGATAGAACTTGGAACTCCTTTATTGTGTGAAGTTTCAAAGAGCTAGCATAAACCGTGTTTGATTTAGAGTTCCAACTACATGTATCTATATATGAGAAAACAGAGTGAAACGTAAAAATTAAAACTGTTACGGCAAACGAATGGTTTAACCTAGAAGAACGAAATTTAATGAGTAAAGTGGGACTGGAGTACTTATCTTTACGAGAAAGTGTCATCAAGTTTGGGTGAAGAAATGTGTGCGAAGATTTCAGAAAACTCGTAGTTTTTTGGAAGCTTGGAAACCGCTTTCCATGAAAGTGATTTTTGCCAGTCTCTGCTTAGGGCTACATCTATAGGAAACAAACCATAGAGAGAGAACCTGGAACTACTTTATTCTCTCAAGTTTCAAAGAGCTAGCACAAACCGTGTTTGATTTAAAGTTCCAGCTACATGTATCCATATAGGAGAAAACAGAGTGAAACCTAAAAATTAAAACTGTTACTGCAAACGAACAGTTTAACCTAGAAGAACGAAATTTGGTGAGTCAAGTTGGATTGGGGTACTGATCATTACCTGAAAGGGTCATCAAGATTGGGTGAAAAAATATGTGCTGAGATTTCAGGAAACTTGTAGTTTTTTGGAAGCTTAGCAACCCCTTTCCATGAAAGTGATTTTCGCCAGTTTCTGCTTAGGACTACATCAATAGGGAACAAACCATAGAGATAGAAGTTGGAACTACATTATTGTGTCAAGTTTCAAAGAGCTAGCACCAACCTTGTTTGATTTCGAGTTCCAACTACATATATCCATATAGGAGAAAACAGAGTGAAACCGAAAAATTAAAACTGTTACTGGAAACGAACGGTTTAAACTAGAAGAACGAAATTTGGTGAGCCAAGTGGGATTGGGGTACTGATCATTACCTGACAGTGTCATCAAGATTGGGTGAAAAAATGTGTGCTGAGATTTCAGGAAACTGGTAGTTTTTTGAAGCTTGGCTATTCCTTTTCCTGAAAGGGATTTGCTCCAGTCTCTGCTTAGTGCTACATCAATAGGAAACAAACCATAGAGATAGAACTTGGAACTACTTTATTGTGTCAAGTTTCAAAGAGCTAGCACAAACCGTGTTTGATATAGAGTTCCAACTACATGTGTCCATATAGGAGAAAACAGAGTGAAACCTAAAAATTAAAACTGTTACTGCAAACGAACGGTTTAACCTAGAAGAAGGAAAGTTGGTAATCCAAGTGGGATTGGGGTACTGATCATTAGCTGAAAGTGTCATCAAGATTGGGTGAAAAAATGTGTGCTGAGATTTCATGAAACTCGTGGTTTTTGGATGCTGGGCAACCCCTTTAACTGAAAGGGATTTGCGCCAGTGTGTGCCGAGGGCTACATCAAAAGGAAACAAACCATAGAGATATAACTTGGAACTACTTTATTGTGTCATGTTTTAAAGAGCGGGCACAAACCGTGTTTGATTTAAAGTTCCAACTACATGTATCCATATAGGAGAAAACAGAATGATACCAAAAACGTAAAACTGTTACTGCAAACGAACGGTTTAACATAGAAGAACGAAATATGGTGAGCCAAGTGGGATTGGGCTACTTATCATTACCTGAAAGTGTCATCAAGATTTGGTGAAAAAACGTGTGCTGAGATTTCAGGAAACTCGTAGTTTTTTGGAAGCTTGGCAACCCCTTTCCATGAAAGTGATTTGCGCCAGTCTCTGCTTAGGGCTACATCAATAGGAAACAAACCATAGAGAGAGAACTTCGAACTACTTTATTGTGTCAAGTTTCAAAGAGCTAGCACATACCGTGTTTGATTTAGAGTTCCAACTACATGCATCCATATAGGAGAAAACAGAGTGAAACCTAAATATTAAAACTGCTACTGTAAACGAACGGTTTAAACTAGAAGAACGAAATTTGGTGAGCCAAGTGGGATTGGGGTACTGATCATTACCTGAAAGTGTCATCAAGATTGGGTGAAAAAACGTGTGCTGAGAATTCAGTAAACTCGTAGTTTTTTGGAAGCTTGGCAACCCCTTTCCATGAAAGTGATTTGCGCCAGTCTCTGCTTAGGGTTACATCAATAGGAAACAAACCATAGAGATAGAACTTCGAACTACTTTATTGTGTCATGTTTCAAAGAGCTAGCACATACCGTGTTTGTTTTAAAGTTCCAACTACATGCATCCATATAGAAGAAAAGAGAGTGAAACCTAAAAATTAAAACTGTTACTGCAAACGAACGGTTTAACCTAGAAGAACAAAATTTTTGCGCAAAGTGGGATTGGGGTAGTGATCATTACCTGAAAGTGTCATCAAGATTGGGTGAATAAATGTGTGCTGAGATTTCAGGAAACTCGTACTTTTTTGGAAGCTTGGCAACCCCTTTCCATGAAAGTCATTTGCGCCAGTCACAGCTTAGGGCTACATCAATAGTTAACAAACCATAGAGATAGAACTTGGTACTAGTTTATTCTCAAGTTTCAATGAGCTAGCACAAATCGTGTTTGATTTAGAATTCCAACTACATGTATCCATATAGGAGAAAACAGAGTGAAACCTCAAAATTAATACTGATACTGCAAAAGAACGGTTTAACCTAGAAGAACGAAGTTTGGTGAGCCCAGTGGGATTGGGATAGTGATCATTACCTGAAAGTTTCATGAAGATTGGGTGAAAAAATGTGTGCTGAGATTTCAGGAAACTCGCAGTTTTTTGGAAGATTGACAACTCCTCTCCATTAAAGTGATTTGCGCCAGTCTCTGCTTAGGGTACATCAATAAGAAACAAAAAATAGAGACAGAACTTGGAACTATTTTATTGTGTCAAGTTTCAAAGAGCTGGCACAAACCGTGTTTGATTTAATGTTCCAACTACATGTATCCATATAGGAGAAAACAGAGTGAAACCGAAAAATTAAAACTGTTACTGCAAACGAATGATTTAACCTAGAAGAACGAAATTTTTGAGCAAAGTGGGATTGGCATAGTGATCATTACCTGAAAGTTTCATCAAGATTGCGTGAAAAAATGTGTGGTGAGATTTCAGGAAACTCGCAGTTTTTTGGAAACTTGGCAACCCCTTTCCATGAAAGTGATTTGCGCCAGTCTCTGCTTAGGGCTACATCAATAGTTAACAAACCATAGAGATAGAACTTGGAACTACTTTATTCTGTCAAGTTTCAATGAGCTAGCACAAATTGTGTTTGATTTAGAATTCCAACTACATGTATTCATATAGGAGAAAACAGAGTGAACCCTAAAAATTAAATGTGTTACTGCAAAAGAACGGTTTAACCTAGAAGAACGAAATTTTGTGAGCCAAGTGGGATTGGGATAGTGATCATTACCTGAAAGTGTCATCAAGATTGGGTGAAAAAATGTGTGCTGAGATTTCAGGAAACTCACAGTTTTTTGGAAGCTTCACAACTCCTCTCCATTAAAGTGATTTGCGCCAGTCTCTGCTTAGGGCTACATCAATAGGAAACAAACCATAGAGACAGAACTTGGAACTCCTTTATTGTGTGAAGGTTCAAAGAGCTAGCACAAACCGTGTTTGATTTAGAGTTCCAACTACATGTATCCATATAGGAGAAAACAGAGTGAAACATAAAAATTAAAACTGTTACGGCAAACGAACGGTTTAACCTAGAAGAACGAAATTTAATGAGTCAAGTGGGACTGGGGTACTTATCATTACCTGAAAGTGTCATCAAGTTTGGGTGAAAAAATGTGTGCGGAGATTTCAGGAAACTCGCAGTATTTTGGAAGCTTGGCAACACCTCTCCATGAAAGTGATTTGCGCAAGTCTCTGCTTAGGGTACATCAATAAGAAACAAACCATAGAGATAGAACTTGGAACTCCTTTATTGTGTGAAGTTTCAAAGAGCTAGCATAAACCGTGTTTGATTTAGAGTTCCAACTACATGTATCTATATATGAGAAAACAGAGTGAAACGTAAAAATTAAAACTGTTACGGCAAACGAATGGTTTAACCTAGAAGAACGAAATTTAATGAGTAAAGTGGGACTGGAGTACTTATCTTTACGAGAAAGTGTCATCAAGTTTGGGTGAAGAAATGTGTGCGAAGATTTCAGAAAACTCGTAGTTTTTTGGAAGCTTGGAAACCGCTTTCCATGAAAGTGATTTTTGCCAGTCTCTGCTTAGGGCTACATCTATAGGAAACAAACCATAGAGAGAGAACCTGGAACTACTTTATTCTCTCAAGTTTCAAAGAGCTAGCACAAACCGTGTTTGATTTAAAGTTCCAGCTACATGTATCCATATAGGAGAAAACAGAGTGAAACCTAAAAATTAAAACTGTTACTGCAAACGAACAGTTTAACCTAGAAGAACGAAATTTGGTGAGTCAAGTTGGATTGGGGTACTGATCATTACCTGAAAGGGTCATCAAGATTGGGTGAAAAAATATGTGCTGAGATTTCAGGAAACTTGTAGTTTTTTGGAAGCTTAGCAACCCCTTTCCATGAAAGTGATTTTCGCCAGTTTCTGCTTAGGACTACATCAATAGGGAACAAACCATAGAGATAGAAGTTGGAACTACATTATTGTGTCAAGTTTCAAAGAGCTAGCACCAACCTTGTTTGATTTCGAGTTCCAACTACATATATCCATATAGGAGAAAACAGAGTGAAACCGAAAAATTAAAACTGTTACTGGAAACGAACGGTTTAAACTAGAAGAACGAAATTTGGTGAGCCAAGTGGGATTGGGGTACTGATCATTACCTGACAGTGTCATCAAGATTGGGTGAAAAAATGTGTGCTGAGATTTCAGGAAACTGGTAGTTTTTTGAAGCTTGGCTATTCCTTTTCCTGAAAGGGATTTGCTCCAGTCTCTGCTTAGTGCTACATCAATAGGAAACAAACCATAGAGATAGAACTTGGAACTACTTTATTGTGTCAAGTTTCAAAGAGCTAGCACAAACCGTGTTTGATATAGAGTTCCAACTACATGTGTCCATATAGGAGAAAACAGAGTGAAACCTAAAAATTAAAACTGTTACTGCAAACGAACGGTTTAACCTAGAAGAAGGAAAGTTGGTAATCCAAGTGGGATTGGGGTACTGATCATTAGCTGAAAGTGTCATCAAGATTGGGTGAAAAAATGTGTGCTGAGATTTCATGAAACTCGTGGTTTTTGGATGCTGGGCAACCCCTTTAACTGAAAGGGATTTGCGCCAGTGTGTGCCGAGGGCTACATCAAAAGGAAACAAACCATAGAGATATAACTTGGAACTACTTTATTGTGTCATGTTTTAAAGAGCGGGCACAAACCGTGTTTGATTTAAAGTTCCAACTACATGTATCCATATAGGAGAAAACAGAATGATACCAAAAACGTAAAACTGTTACTGCAAACGAACGGTTTAACATAGAAGAACGAAATATGGTGAGCCAAGTGGGATTGGGCTACTTATCATTACCTGAAAGTGTCATCAAGATTTGGTGAAAAAACGTGTGCTGAGATTTCAGGAAACTCGTAGTTTTTTGGAAGCTTGGCAACCCCTTTCCATGAAAGTGATTTGCGCCAGTCTCTGCTTAGGGCTACATCAATAGGAAACAAACCATAGAGAGAGAACTTCGAACTACTTTATTGTGTCAAGTTTCAAAGAGCTAGCACATACCGTGTTTGATTTAGAGTTCCAACTACATGCATCCATATAGGAGAAAACAGAGTGAAACCTAAATATTAAAACTGCTACTGTAAACGAACGGTTTAAACTAGAAGAACGAAATTTGGTGAGCCAAGTGGGATTGGGGTACTGATCATTACCTGAAAGTGTCATCAAGATTGGGTGAAAAAACGTGTGCTGAGAATTCAGTAAACTCGTAGTTTTTTGGAAGCTTGGCAACCCCTTTCCATGAAAGTGATTTGCGCCAGTCTCTGCTTAGGGTTACATCAATAGGAAACAAACCATAGAGATAGAACTTCGAACTACTTTATTGTGTCATGTTTCAAAGAGCTAGCACATACCGTGTTTGTTTTAAAGTTCCAACTACATGCATCCATATAGAAGAAAAGAGAGTGAAACCTAAAAATTAAAACTGTTACTGCAAACGAACGGTTTAACCTAGAAGAACAAAATTTTTGCGCAAAGTGGGATTGGGGTAGTGATCATTACCTGAAAGTGTCATCAAGATTGGGTGAATAAATGTGTGCTGAGATTTCAGGAAACTCGTACTTTTTTGGAAGCTTGGCAACCCCTTTCCATGAAAGTCATTTGCGCCAGTCACAGCTTAGGGCTACATCAATAGTTAACAAACCATAGAGATAGAACTTGGTACTAGTTTATTCTCAAGTTTCAATGAGCTAGCACAAATCGTGTTTGATTTAGAATTCCAACTACATGTATCCATATAGGAGAAAACAGAGTGAAACCTCAAAATTAATACTGATACTGCAAAAGAACGGTTTAACCTAGAAGAACGAAGTTTGGTGAGCCCAGTGGGATTGGGATAGTGATCATTACCTGAAAGTTTCATGAAGATTGGGTGAAAAAATGTGTGCTGAGATTTCAGGAAACTCGCAGTTTTTTGGAAGATTGACAACTCCTCTCCATTAAAGTGATTTGCGCCAGTCTCTGCTTAGGGTACATCAATAAGAAACAAAAAATAGAGACAGAACTTGGAACTATTTTATTGTGTCAAGTTTCAAAGAGCTGGCACAAACCGTGTTTGATTTAATGTTCCAACTACATGTATCCATATAGGAGAAAACAGAGTGAAACCGAAAAATTAAAACTGTTACTGCAAACGAATGATTTAACCTAGAAGAACGAAATTTTTGAGCAAAGTGGGATTGGCATAGTGATCATTACCTGAAAGTTTCATCAAGATTGCGTGAAAAAATGTGTGGTGAGATTTCAGGAAACTCGCAGTTTTTTGGAAACTTGGCAACCCCTTTCCATGAAAGTGATTTGAGCCAGTCTCTGCTTAGGGCTACATCAATAGTTAACAAACCATAGAGATAGAACTTGGAACTACTTTATTCTGTCAAGTTTCAATGAGCTAGCACAAATTGTGTTTGATTTAGAATTCCAACTACATGTATTCATATAGGAGAAAACAGAGTGAACCCTAAAAATTAAATGTGTTACTGCAAAAGAACGGTTTAACCTAGAAGAACGAAATTTTGTGAGCCAAGTGGGATTGGGATAGTGATCATTACCTGAAAGTGTCATCAAGATTGGGTGAAAAAATGTGTGCTGAGATTTCAGGAAACTCACAGTTTTTTGGAAGCTTCACAACTCCTCTCCATTAAAGTGATTTGCGCCAGTCTCTGCTTAGGGCTACATCAATAGGAAACAAACCATAGAGACAGAACTTGGAACTCCTTTATTGTGTGAAGGTTCAAAGAGCTAGCACAAACCGTGTTTGATTTAGAGTTCCAACTACATGTATCCATATAGGAGAAAACAGAGTGAAACATAAAAATTAAAACTGTTACGGCAAACGAACGGTTTAACCTAGAAGAACGAAATTTAATGAGTCAAGTGGGACTGGGGTACTTATCATTACCTGAAAGTGTCATCAAGTTTGGGTGAAAAAATGTGTGCGGAGATTTCAGGAAACTCGCAGTATTTTGGAAGCTTGGCAACACCTCTCCATGAAAGTGATTTGCGCAAGTCTCTGCTTAGGGTACATCAATAAGAAACAAACCATAGAGATAGAACTTGGAACTCCTTTATTGTGTGAAGTTTCAAAGAGCTAGCATAAACCGTGTTTGATTTAGAGTTCCAACTACATGTATCTATATATGAGAAAACAGAGTGAAACGTAAAAATTAAAACTGTTACGGCAAACGAATGGTTTAACCTAGAAGAACGAAATTTAATGAGTAAAGTGGGACTGGAGTACTTATCTTTACGAGAAAGTGTCATCAAGTTTGGGTGAAGAAATGTGTGCGAAGATTTCAGAAAACTCGTAGTTTTTTGGAAGCTTGGAAACCGCTTTCCATGAAAGTGATTTTTGCCAGTCTCTGCTTAGGGCTACATCTATAGGAAACAAACCATAGAGAGAGAACCTGGAACTACTTTATTCTCTCAAGTTTCAAAGAGCTAGCACAAACCGTGTTTGATTTAAAGTTCCAGCTACATGTATCCATATAGGAGAAAACAGAGTGAAACCTAAAAATTAAAACTGTTACTGCAAACGAACAGTTTAACCTAGAAGAACGAAATTTGGTGAGTCAAGTTGGATTGGGGTACTGATCATTACCTGAAAGGGTCATCAAGATTGGGTGAAAAAATATGTGCTGAGATTTCAGGAAACTTGTAGTTTTTTGGAAGCTTAGCAACCCCTTTCCATGAAAGTGATTTTCGCCAGTTTCTGCTTAGGACTACATCAATAGGGAACAAACCATAGAGATAGAAGTTGGAACTACATTATTGTGTCAAGTTTCAAAGAGCTAGCACCAACCTTGTTTGATTTCGAGTTCCAACTACATATATCCATATAGGAGAAAACAGAGTGAAACCGAAAAATTAAAACTGTTACTGGAAACGAACGGTTTAAACTAGAAGAACGAAATTTGGTGAGCCAAGTGGGATTGGGGTACTGATCATTACCTGACAGTGTCATCAAGATTGGGTGAAAAAATGTGTGCTGAGATTTCAGGAAACTGGTAGTTTTTTGAAGCTTGGCTATTCCTTTTCCTGAAAGGGATTTGCTCCAGTCTCTGCTTAGTGCTACATCAATAGGAAACAAACCATAGAGATAGAACTTGGAACTACTTTATTGTGTCAAGTTTCAAAGAGCTAGCACAAACCGTGTTTGATATAGAGTTCCAACTACATGTGTCCATATAGGAGAAAACAGAGTGAAACCTAAAAATTAAAACTGTTACTGCAAACGAACGGTTTAACCTAGAAGAAGGAAAGTTGGTAATCCAAGTGGGATTGGGGTACTGATCATTAGCTGAAAGTGTCATCAAGATTGGGTGAAAAAATGTGTGCTGAGATTTCATGAAACTCGTGGTTTTTGGATGCTGGGCAACCCCTTTAACTGAAAGGGATTTGCGCCAGTGTGTGCCGAGGGCTACATCAAAAGGAAACAAACCATAGAGATATAACTTGGAACTACTTTATTGTGTCATGTTTTAAAGAGCGGGCACAAACCGTGTTTGATTTAAAGTTCCAACTACATGTATCCATATAGGAGAAAACAGAATGATACCAAAAACGTAAAACTGTTACTGCAAACGAACGGTTTAACATAGAAGAACGAAATTTGGTGAGCCAAGTGGGATTGGGCTACTTATCATTACCTGAAAGTGTCATCAAGATTTGGTGAAAAAACGTGTGCTGAGATTTCAGGAAACTCGTAGTTTTTTGGAAGCTTGGCAACCCCTTTCCATGAAAGTGATTTGCGCCAGTCTCTGCTTAGGGCTACATCAATAGGAAACAAACCATAGAGAGAGAACTTCGAACTACTTTATTGTGTCAAGTTTCAAAGAGCTAGCACATACCGTGTTTGATTTAGAGTTCCAACTACATGCATCCATATAGGAGAAAACAGAGTGAAACCTAAATATTAAAACTGCTACTGTAAACGAACGGTTTAAACTAGAAGAACGAAATTTGGTGAGCCAAGTGGGATTGGGGTACTGATCATTACCTGAAAGTGTCATCAAGATTGGGTGAAAAAACGTGTGCTGAGAATACAGTAAACTCGTAGTTTTTTGGAAGCTTGGCAACCCCTTTCCATGAAAGTGATTTGCGCCAGTCTCTGCTTAGGGTTACATCAATAGGAAACAAACCATAGAGATAGAACTTGGAACTACTTTATTGTGTCATGTTTCAAAGAGCTAGCACATACCGTGTTTGTTTTAAAGTTCCAACTACATGCATCCATATAGAAGAAAAGAGAGTGAAACCTAAAAATTAAAACTGTTACTGCAAACGAACGGTTTAACCTAGAAGAACAAAATTTTTGCGCAAAGTGGGATTGGGGTAGTGATCATTACCTGAAAGTGTCATCAAGATTGGGTGAATAAATGTGTGCTGAGATTTCAGGAAACTCGTACTTTTTTGGAAGCTTGGCAACCCCTTTCCATGAAAGTCATTTGCGCCAGTCACAGCTTAGGGCTACATCAATAGTTAACAAACCATAGAGATAGAACTTGGTACTAGTTTATTCTCAAGTTTCAATGAGCTAGCACAAATCGTGTTTGATTTAGAATTCCAACTACATGTATCCATATAGGAGAAAACAGAGTGAAACCTCAAAATTAATACTGATACTGCAAAAGAACGGTTTAACCTAGAAGAACGAAGTTTGGTGAGCCCAGTGGGATTGGGATAGTGATCATTACCTGAAAGTTTCATGAAGATTGGGTGAAAAAATGTGTGCTGAGATTTCAGGAAACTCGCAGTTTTTTGGAAGATTGACAACTCCTCTCCATTAAAGTGATTTGCGCCAGTCTCTGCTTAGGGTACATCAATAAGAAACAAAAAATAGAGACAGAACTTGGAACTATTTTATTGTGTCAAGTTTCAAAGAGCTAGCACAAACCGTGTTTGATTTAATGTTCCAACTACATGTATCCATATAGGAGAAAACAGAGTGAAACCGAAAAATTAAAACTGTTACTGCAAACGAATGATTTAACCTAGAAGAACGAAATTTTTGAGCAAAGTGGGATTGGCATAGTGATCATTACCTGAAAGTTTCATCAAGATTGCGTGAAAAAATGTGTGGTGAGATTTCAGGAAACTCGCAGTTTTTTGGAAACTTGGCAACCCCTTTCCATGAAAGTGATTTGCGCCAGTCTCTGCTTAGGGCTACATCAATAGTTAACAAACCATAGAGATAGAACTTGGAACTACTTTATTCTGTCAAGTTTCAATGAGCTAGCACAAATTGTGTTTGATTTAGAATTCCAACTACATGTATTCATATAGGAGAAAACAGAGTGAACCCTAAAAATTAAAAGTGTTACTGCAAAAGAACGGTTTAACCTAGAAGAACGAAATTTTGTGAGCCAAGTGGGATTGGGATAGTGATCATTACCTGAAAGTGTCATCAAGATTGGGTGAAAAAATGTGTGCTGAGATTTCAGGAAACTCACAGTTTTTTGGAAGCTTCACAACTCCTCTCCATTAAAGTGATTTGCGCCAGTCTCTGCTTAGGGCTACATCAATAGGAAACAAACCATAGAGACAGAACTTGGAACTCCTTTATTGTGTGAAGGTTCAAAGAGCTAGCACAAACCGTGTTTGATTTAGAGTTCCAACTACATGTATCCATATAGGAGAAAACAGAGTGAAACATAAAAATTAAAACTGTTACGGCAAACGAACGGTTTAACCTAGAAGAACGAAATTTAATGAGTCAAGTGGGACTGGGGTACTTATCATTACCTGAAAGTGTCATCAAGTTTGGGTGAAAAAATGTGTGCGGAGATTTCAGGAAACTCGCAGTATTTTGGAAGCTTGGCAACACCTCTCCATGAAAGTGATTTGCGCAAGTCTCTGCTTAGGGTACATCAATAAGAAACAAACCATAGAGATAGAACTTGGAACTCCTTTATTGTGTGATGTTTCAAAGAGCTAGCATAAACCGTGTTTGATTTAGAGTTCCAACTACATGTATCTATATATGAGAAAACAGAGTGAAACGTAAAAATTAAAACTGTTACGGCAAACGAATGGTTTAACCTAGAAGAACGAAATTTAATGAGTAAAGTGGGACTGGAGTACTTATCTTTACGAGAAAGTGTCATCAAGTTTGGGTGAAGAAATGTGTGCGAAGATTTCAGAAAACTCGTAGTTTTTTGGAAGCTTGGAAACCGCTTTCCATGAAAGTGATTTTTGCCAGTCTCTGCTTAGGGCTACATCTATAGGAAACAAACCATAGAGAGAGAACCTGGAACTACTTTATTCTCTCAAGTTTCAAAGAGCTAGCACAAACCGTGTTTGATTTAAAGTTCCAGCTACATGTATCCATATAGGAGAAAACAGAGTGAAACCTAAAAATTAAAACTGTTACTGCAAACGAACAGTTTAACCTAGAAGAACGAAATTTGGTGAGTCAAGTTGGATTGGGGTACTGATCATTACCTGAAAGGGTCATCAAGATTGGGTGAAAAAATATGTGCTGAGATTTCAGGAAACTTGTAGTTTTTTGGAAGCTTAGCAACCCCTTTCCATGAAAGTGATTTTCGCCAGTTTCTGCTTAGGACTACATCAATAGGGAACAAACCATAGAGATAGAAGTTGGAACTACATTATTGTGTCAAGTTTCAAAGAGCTAGCACCAACCTTGTTTGATTTCGAGTTCCAACTACATATATCCATATAGGAGAAAACAGAGTGAAACCGAAAAATTAAAACTGTTACTGGAAACGAACGGTTTAAACTAGAAGAACGAAATTTGGTGAGCCAAGTGGGATTGGGGTACTGATCATTACCTGACAGTGTCATCAAGATTGGGTGAAAAAATGTGTGCTGAGATTTCAGGAAACTGGTAGTTTTTTGAAGCTTGGCTATTCCTTTTCCTGAAAGGGATTTGCTCCAGTCTCTGCTTAGTGCTACATCAATAGGAAACAAACCATAGAGATAGAACTTGGAACTACTTTATTGTGTCAAGTTTCAAAGAGCTAGCACAAACCGTGTTTGATATAGAGTTCCAACTACATGTGTCCATATAGGAGAAAACAGAGTGAAACCTAAAAATTAAAACTGTTACTGCAAACGAACGGTTTAACCTAGAAGAAGGAAAGTTGGTAATCCAAGTGGGATTGGGGTACTGATCATTAGCTGAAAGTGTCATCAAGATTGGGTGAAAAAATGTGTGCTGAGATTTCATGAAACTCGTGGTTTTTGGATGCTGGGCAACCCCTTTAACTGAAAGGGATTTGCGCCAGTGTGTGCCGAGGGCTACATCAAAAGGAAACAAACCATAGAGATATAACTTGGAACTACTTTATTGTGTCATGTTTTAAAGAGCGGGCACAAACCGTGTTTGATTTAAAGTTCCAACTACATGTATCCATATAGGAGAAAACAGAATGATACCAAAAACGTAAAACTGTTACTGCAAACGAACGGTTTAACATAGAAGAACGAAATTTGGTGAGCCAAGTGGGATTGGGCTACTTATCATTACCTGAAAGTGTCATCAAGATTTGGTGAAAAAACGTGTGCTGAGATTTCAGGAAACTCGTAGTTTTTTGGAAGCTTGGCAACCCCTTTCCATGAAAGTGATTTGCGCCAGTCTCTGCTTAGGGCTACATCAATAGGAAACAAACCATAGAGAGAGAACTTCGAACTACTTTATTGTGTCAAGTTTCAAAGAGCTAGCACATACCGTGTTTGATTTAGAGTTCCAACTACATGCATCCATATAGGAGAAAACAGAGTGAAACCTAAATATTAAAACTGCTACTGTAAACGAACGGTTTAAACTAGAAGAACGAAATTTGGTGAGCCAAGTGGGATTGGGGTACTGATCATTACCTGAAAGTGTCATCAAGATTGGGTGAAAAAACGTGTGCTGAGAATTCAGTAAACTCGTAGTTTTTTGGAAGCTTGGCAACCCCTTTCCATGAAAGTGATTTGCGCCAGTCTCTGCTTAGGGTTACATCAATAGGAAACAAACCATAGAGATAGAACTTCGAACTACTTTATTGTGTCATGTTTCAAAGAGCTAGCACATACCGTGTTTGTTTTAAAGTTCCAACTACATGCATCCATATAGAAGAAAACAGAGTGAAACCTAAAAATTAAAACTGTTACTGCAAACGAACGGTTTAACCTAGAAGAACAAAATTTTTGCGCAAAGTGGGATTGGGGTAGTGATCATTACCTGAAAGTGTCATCAAGATTGGGTGAATAAATGTGTGCTGAGATTTCAGGAAACTCGTACTTTTTTGGAAGCTTGGCAACCCCTTTCCATGAAAGTCATTTGCGCCAGTCACAGCTTAGGGCTACATCAATAGTTAACAAACCATAGAGATAGAACTTGGTACTAGTTTATTCTCAAGTTTCAATGAGCTAGCACAAATCGTGTTTGATTTAGAATTCCAACTACATGTATCCATATAGGAGAAAACAGAGTGAAACCTCAAAATTAATACTGATACTGCAAAAGAACGGTTTAACCTAGAAGAACGAAGTTTGGTGAGCCCAGTGGGATTGGGATAGTGATCATTACCTGAAAGTTTCATGAAGATTGGGTGAAAAAATGTGTGCTGAGATTTCAGGAAACTCGCAGTTTTTTGGAAGATTGACAACTCCTCTCCATTAAAGTGATTTGCGCCAGTCTCTGCTTAGGGTACATCAATAAGAAACAAAAAATAGAGACAGAACTTGGAACTATTTTATTATGTCAAGTTTCAAAGAGCTGGCACAAACTGTGTTTGATTTAATGTTCCAACTACATGTATCCATATAGGAGAAAACAGAGTGAAACCGAAAAATTAAAACTGTTACTGCAAACGAATGATTTAACCTAGAAGAACGAAATTTTTGAGCAAAGTGGGATTGGCATAGTGATCATTACCTGAAAGTTTCATCAAGATTGCGTGAAAAAATGTGTGGTGAGATTTCAGGAAACTCGCAGTTTTTTGGAAACTTGGCAACCCCTTTCCATGAAAGTGATTTGCGCCAGTCTCTGCTTAGGGCTACATCAATAGTTAACAAACCATAGTGATAGAACTTGGAACTACTTATTCTGTCAAGTTTCAATGAGCTAGCACAAATTGTGTTTGATTTAGAATTCCAACTACATGTATTCATATAGGAGAAAACAGAGTGAACCCTAAAAATTAAAAGTGTTACTGCAAAAGAACGGTTTAACCTAGAAGAACGAAATTTTGTGAGCCAAGTGGGATTGGGATAGTGATCATTACCTGAAAGTGTCATCAAGATTGGGTGAAAAAATGTGTGCTGAGATTTCAGGAAACTCACAGTTTTTTGGAAGCTTCACAACTCCTCTCCATTAAAGTGATTTGCGCCAGTCTCTGCTTAGGGCTACATCAATAGGAAACAAACCATAGAGACAGAACTTGGAACTACTTTATTGTGTCAAGTTTCAAAGAGGTAGCACAAACCGTGTTTGATTTAAAGTTCCAACTACATGTATCCATATAGGAGAAAACAGAGTGAAACCTAAAAATTAAAACTGTTACTGCAAATGAACAGTTTAACCTAGAAGAAGGAAATTTTGTGAGCCAAGTGGGATTGGGGTACTGATCATTACCTGAAAGTGTCATCAAGATTGGGTGAAAAAATGTGTACTGAGATTTTATGATACTCGAAGTTTTTTGGAAGCTGGGCCACCCCTTTCCATGAATGAGATTTGCGCCAGTCTTTCTTAGGGCTACATCAATAGGAAACAAACCATAGAGATAGAACTTGGAACTACTTTATTGTGTCAAGTTTCAAAGAGGTAGCACAAACCGTGTTTGATTTAGAGTTCCAACTACATGCATCCATATAGGAGAAAACAGAGTGAAACCTAAATATTAAAACTGCTACTGCAAATGAACGGTTTAAACTAGAAGAACGAAATTTGGTGAGCCAAGTGGGATTGGGGTACTGATCATTACCTGAAAGTGTCATCAAGATTGGGTGAAAAAACGTGTGCTGAGATTTCAGTAAACTCGTAGTTTTTTGGAAGCTTGGCAACCCCTTTCCATGAAAGTGATTTGCGCCAGTCTCTGCTTAGGGTTACATCAATAGGAAACATACCATAGAGATAGAACTTGGAACTACTTTATTGTGTCATGTTTCAAAGAGCTAGCACATACCGTGTTTGTTTTAAAGTTCCAACTACATGCATCCATATAGAAGAAAACAGAGTGAAACCTAAAAATTAAAACTGTTACTGCAAACGAACGGTTTAACCTAGAAGAACAAAATTTTTGCGCAAAGTGGGATTGGGGTAGTGATCATTACCTGAAAGTGTCATCACGATTGGGTGAATAAATGTGTGCTGAGATTTCAGGAAACTCGTACTTTTTTGGAAGCTTGGCAACGCCTTTCCATGAAAGTCATGTGCGCCAGTCACAGCTTAGGGCTACATCAATAGTTAACAAACCATAGAGATAGAACTTGGAACTAGTTTATTCTCAAGTTTCAATGAGCTAGCACAAATCGTGTTTGATTTAGAATTCCAACTACATGTATCCATATAGGACAAAACAGAGTGAAACCTCAAAATTAATACTGATACTGCAAAAGAACGGTTTAACCTAGAAGAACGAAGTTTGGTGAGCCCAGTGGGATTGGGATAGTGATCATTACCTGAAAGTTTCATGAAGATTGGGTGAAAAAATGTGTGCTGAGATTTCAGGAAACTCGCAGTTTTTTGGAAGCTTGACAACTCCTCTCCATTAAAGTGATTTGCGCCAGTCTCTGCTTAGGGTACATCAATAAGAAACAAAAAATAGAGACAGAACTTGGAACTACTTTATTGTGTCAAGTTTCAAAGAGCTAGCACAAACCGTGTTTGATTTAATGTTCCAGCTACATGTATCCATATAGGAGAAAACAGAGTGAAACCTAAAAATTAAAACTGTTACTGCAAACGAACAGTTTAACCTAGAAGAACGAAATTTGGTGAGTCAAGTTGGATTGGGGTACTGATCATTACCTGAAAGGGTCATCAAGATTGGGTGAAGAAATGTGTGCCGTGATTTCAGGAAACTTGTAGTTTTTTGGAAGCTTAGCAACCCCTTTCCATGAAAGTGATTTTCGCCAGTTTCTGCTTAGGACTACATCAATAGGGAACAAACCATAGAGATAGAAGTTGGAACTACATTATTGTGTCAAGTTTCAAAGAGCTAGCACCAACCTTGTTTGATTTCGAGTTCCAACTACATATATCCATATAGGAGAAAACAGAGTGAAACCGAAAAATTAAAACTGTTACTGGAAACGAACGGTTTAAACTAGAAGAACGAAATTTGGTGAGCCAAGTGGGATTGGGGTACTGATCATTACCTGACAGTGTCATCAAGATTGGGTGAAAAAATGTGTGCTGAGATTTCAGGAAACTGGTAGTTTTTTGAAGCTTGGCTATTCCTTTTCCTGAAAGGGATTTGCTCCAGTCTCTGCTTAGTGCTACATCAATAGGAAACAAACCATAGAGATAGAACTTGGAACTACTTTATTGTGTCAAGTTTCAAAGAGCTAGCACAAACCGTGTTTGATATAGAGTTCCAACTACATGTGTCCATATAGGAGAAAACAGAGTGAAACCTAAAAATTAAAACTGTTACTGCAAACGAACGGTTTAACCTAGAAGAAGGAAAGTTGGTAATCCAAGTGGGATTGGGCTACTGATCATTACCTGAAAGTGTCATCAAGATTGTCTGAAAAAATGTGTGCTGAGATTTCAGGAAACTCGCAGTTTTTTGGAAGCTTGGCAACCCCTTTCCATGAACGTGATTTGTGCCAGTCTCTGCTTAGGGCTACATCAATAGGAAACAAACCATAGAGATAGAACTTGGAACTACTTTATTGTGTCAAGTTTCAAAGAGCTAGCACAAACCGTGTTTGATTTAGAATTCCAACTACATATATCCATATAGGAGAAAATAGAGTGAAACCTAAAAATTAAAACTGTTACTGCAAACGAATGGTTTAACCTAGAAGAACGAAATTTGGTGAGCCAAGTGGGATTGGGGTACTGATCATTACCTGACAGTGTCATCAAGATTGGGTGAAAAAATGTGTGCTGAGATTTCAGGAAACTCGTAGTTTTTTGGAAGCTTGGCAACCCCTTTCCATGAAAGTGATTTGCGCCTGTCTCTGCTTAGGGCTACATCAATAGGAAACAAACCATAGAGATAGAACTTGGAACTATTTTATTCTGTCAAGGTCAAAGAGCTAGCAAAAACCGTGTTTGATTTAGAATTCCAACTACATGTATCCGTATAGGAGAAAACAGAGTGAAACCTAAATATTAAAACTGTTACTGCAAACGAACGGTTTAACCTAGAATAACGAAATTTAGTGAGCCAAGTTGGATTGGGGTACGTATCATTACCTGAAAGCGTCATGAAGATTGGGTGAAAAAATGTGTCCTGAGATTTCAGGAAACTCCCAGTTTTTTGGAAGCTTGGCAACCTTTTTCCATGAAAGGGATTTGCGCCAGTCTGTGCTCAGGGCTACATCAATAGGAAACAAACCATAGAGATAGAACATGGAACTACTTTATTGTGTCAAGTTTCAAGGAGCTAGCACAAACCGTGTTTGATTTAGAGTTCCAAATAAATGTATCCATATAAGAGAAAACAGAGTGAAATCTAAAATTTTAAAGTGTTACTGCAAACGAACCGTATACCTAGAAGAGCGAAATTAGGTGAGCCAAGTGGGATTGGGGTAGTGATCATTACCTGAAAGTTTCATCAAGACTGGGTGAATAAATGTGTGCTGAGATTTCAGGAAACTCGTAGTTTTTTGGAAGCTTGGCAACCCCTTTCAATTAAAGTGATTGGCGCCAGTCTCTGCTTAGGGCTACATCAATAGGAAACAAACCATAGAGATAGAACTTGGAACTACTTTATTGTGTCATGTTTCAAAGAGCTAGCACAAACCGTGTTTGATTTAGAATTCCAACTACATGTATCCATATAGGAGAAAACAGAGTGAAACCTAAAAATTAAAACTGTTACTGCAAATGAACGGTTTAACCTAGAAGAACAAAATTTGGTGAGCCAAGTGGGATTGGGGTACTCATCATTACCTGAAAGTGTCATCAGGATTGGGTGAAAAATGTGTGCTGAGATTTCAGGAAACTCGCAGTTTTTTGGAAGCTTGGCAACCCCTTTCCATGAAAGGGATTTGCGCCAGTCTCTGCTTAGGGCTACATCAATAGGAAACAATCCATAGAGATATAACTTGGAACTACTTTATTGTGTCAAGTTTCAAAGAGCTAGCACAAACCGTGTTTGATTTAGAGTTCCAACTATATGTATCCATATATGAGAAAACAGAGTGAAACCTAAAAATTAAAACTGATACTGCAAACGAACGGTTTAACCTAGAAGAACGAAACTTGGTGAGCCAAGTGGGATTGGGGTACTGATCATTACCTGAAAGTGTCATCAAGATTGGGTAAAAAAATGTGTGCTGAGATTTCAGGAAACTCTTGGTTTTTTGGAAGCTTGGCAACGCCTTTCCCTTAAAGTGATTTGCGCCAGTCTGTGCTTAGGGCTACATCATAAGGAAACAAACCATAGAGATAGAACTTGGAAGTACTTTATTGTGTCAAGTTTCAAGGAGCTAGCACAAACCGTGTTTGATTTAGAGTTCCAACTACATGTATCCATATAGGAGAAAACAGAGTGAAACCTAAAAATTAAAACTGTTACTGCCAACGAACGGTTAAACCTAGAAAAACGAAATTTGGTGAGCCAAGTGGGATTGGGGTACTGATCATTACCTGAAAGTGTCATCAAGATTGGGTGAAAAAGTGTGTGCTGAGATTTCAGGAAACCTGTAGTTTTTTGGATGCTTGGCAACCCATTTCCATGAAAGTGATTTGCACCAGTCTCTGCTTAGGGCTACATGAATAGGAAAAAACCATCGAGATAGAACTTGGTACTACTTTATTGTGTCAAGATTCAAAGAGCTAGCAAAAACCGTGTTTAATTTAGAATTCCAACTACATGTATCCATATAGGAGAAAACCGTGAAACCTAAAAATTAAAACTGTAACTGCAAACGAACGGTTTAACCTAGAAGAACGAAATTTGGTGAGCCAAGTGGGATTGGGGTACTGATCATTACCTGAAAGTTTCATCAAGATTGGGTGAAAAAATGTGTGCCGAGATTTCAGGAAACTCACAGTTTTTTGGAAGCTTGGCAACGCCTTTCCCTGAAAGTGATTTGCGCCAGTCTCTGCTTAGGGCTACATCAATAGGAAACAAACCATAGAGATAGAACTTGGAACTACTTTATTTTTTCAAGTTTCATAGAGCTAGCACAAACCGTGTTTCATTTAGAATTCCAACTACATATATCCATATAGGAGAAAACAGAGTGAAACCTAAAAATTAAAACTGTTACTGCCAAAGAACGGTTTAACCTAGAAGAACGAAATTTGGTGAGCCAAGTGGGATTGAGGTACTTATCATTACCTGAAAGTGTCATCAAGTTTGGGTGAAAAAATGTGTGCTGAGATTTCAGGAAACTCGTGGTTTTTTAGAAGCTTGGCAACCCCCTTCCATGAAAGTGATTTGCGCAAGGCTCTGCTTAGGGCTACATCAATAGGAAACAAACCATAGAGATAGAACTTGGAACTACTTTATTGTGTCAAGTTTCAAAGAGCTAGCACAAACCGTGTTTGATTTAAAGTTGCGACTACCTGTATCCATATAAAAGAAAACAGAGTGAAACCTAAAAATTAAAACTGTCACTGCAAACGAAGGGTTTAACATAGAAGAAGGAAATTTGGTGAGCCAAGTGGGATTGTTGTAGTGATCATTATCTGGAATTGTCATCAAGATTGGGTGAAAAAATGTGTGCTGAGATTTCAGGAAACTCGCAGTTTTTTGGAAGCTTGGAAACCCCTTTCCATGAGAGTGATTTGCGCCAGTCTCTGCTTAGGGCTACATCAATAGGAAACAAACCATAGAGATGGAACTTGGAATTACTTTATTGTGTCAAGTTTCAAGGAGCTAGCACAAACCGTGTTTGATTTAGAGTTCCAAATAAATGTATCCATATAGGAGAAAACAGAGTGAAACCTATAAATTTAAACTGTTACTGCAAACGAACGGTTTAACCTAGAAAAATGAAATTTGGTGAGGCACTTGGGATTGGGGTACTTATCATTACCTGAAAGTGTCATCAAGATTGGGTGAAAAAATGTGTGCTGAGATTTCAGGAAACTCGTAGTTTTTTGGAAACTTGGCAACCCCTTTCCATGAAAGTGATTTGCGCCTGTCTCTGCTTAGGGCTACATCAATAGGAAACAAACCATAGAGATAGAACTTGGAACTACTTTATTCTGTAAAGTTTCAAAGAGCTAGCACAAACCGTGTTTGATTTAGAATTCCAACTACATGTATCCATATAGGAGAAAACAGAGTGAAACCGAAAAATTAAAACTGTTACTGCAAACGAACGGTTTAAACTAGAAGAACAAAATTTGGTGAGCCAAGTGAATTGGGGTACTGATCATTACCTGAAAGTGTCATTAAGATTGGGTGAAAAAATATGTGCTGAGATTTCAGGAAACTCACAATTTTTGGAAGCTTGGCAACTCTTTTCCCTGAAAGGGATTTGCGCCAGTCTCTGCGTAGGGCTACATCAATAGGAAACAAACCATAGAGATAGAACTTGGAACTACTTTATTGTGTCAAGTTTCAAAGAGCTAGCACAAACTGTGGTTGATATAGAGTTCCAACTACATGTATCCATTAAGGAGAAAACAGAGTGAAACCGAAAAACTAAAACTGTTACTGCAAACGAACGGTTTAAACTAGAAGAACGAAATTTGGTGAGCCAAGTGGGATTGGAGTAGTGATCATTACCTGGAAGTGTCATCAAGATTGGGTGAAAAAATGTGGGCTGAGATTTCAGGAAACTCGCAGTTTTTTGGAAGTTTGACAACCCCTTTCCATGAGAGTGATTTGCGCCAGTCTCTGCTTAGGGCTACATCAATAGGAAACAAACCATAGAGATAGAACTTGGAACTACTTTATTGTGTCAGGTTTCAAGGAGCTAGCACAAACTGTGTTCGATTTAGTGTTCCAAATAAATGTATCCATATAGGAGAAAACAGAGTGAAACCCAAAAATTAAAACTGTTACTGCAAACGAACGGTTTAACCTAGAAGAACGAAATTTGGTGAGCCAAGTGGGATTGGGGTACTCATCATTACCTGAAAGTGTCATCAAGTTTGGGTGAAAAAATGTGTGCTGATATTTCAGGAAACTCGTAGTTTTTTGGAAGCTTGGCAACGCCTTTCCCTGAATGTGATTTGCGCCAGTCTCTGCTTAGGGCTACATCAATAGGAAACAAACCATAGAGATAGAACTTGGAACTATTTTATGTGTCAAGTTTCAAAGAGCTAGCACAAACATGTTTGATTTAGTTTTCCAACTACATATATGCATATAGGAGAAAACAGAGTGAAACCTAAAAATTAAAACTGTTACTGCAAACGAACGGTTTAACCTAGAAGAACGAAATTTGGTGAGCCAAGTGGGATTGGGGTACTTATCATTACCTGAAAGTGTCATCAAGATTGGGTGAAAAAATGTGTGCTGAGATTTCAGGAAACTCGTGGTTTTTTAGAAGCTTGGCAACCCCTTTCCATGAAAGTGATTTGCGCCTGTCTCTGCTTAGGTCTACATCAATAGGAAACAAACCATAGAGATAGAACTTGGAACTACTTTATTCTGTCAAGTTTCAAAGAGCTAGCACAAACCGTGTTTGATTTAGATTTGCAACTACATGTATCCATATAGGAGAAAACAGTGAAACCTAAAAATTAAAACTGTTACTGCAAACGAACGGTTTAACCTAGTAGAACGAAATTTGGTGAGCCAAGTGGGATTGGGGTACTGATCATTACCTGAAAGTGTCATCAAGATTGGTTAAAAAAATGTGTGCTGAGATTTCAGTAAACTCGCAGTTTTTTGGAAGCTTGGCAACGCCTTTCCCAGAAAGTGATTTGCCACAGTCTCTGCTTAGGGCTACATTATGGGAAACAAACCATAGAAATAGAACTTGGGACTACATTATTGTGTAAAGTTTTGGCTAGCACAAACCGTGTTTGATTTAGAGTTCCAACTATATGTATCTATATAGGAGAAAACAGAGTGAAACCTAAAAATTAAAACTGTTACTGGAAACGAACGGTTTAACCTAGAAGAACAAAATTTGGTGAGCCAAGTGGGATTGTTGTACTTATCATTACCTTAGAGTGTCATCAAGATTGGGTGAAAAAATGTTTGCTGAGATTTCAGGAAACTCAAAGTTTTTGGAATCTTGGCAACCCCTTTCCATGCAAGGGATTTGCGCCAGTCTCTGCTTAGGGCTACATCAATAGGAAACAAACCATAGAGATAGAAATTGGAACTACTTTATTGTGTCAAGGTTCAAGTAGCTAGCACAAACCGTGTTTGATTTAAAGTTCCAACTACATGTATCCATATAGGAGAAAACAGAGTAAAACCTAAAAATTAAAACTGTTACTGCAAATGAACGGTTTAACGTAGAAGAACAAAATTTGGTGAGCCAAGTGGGATTGGGGTACTGATCATTACCTGAAAGTGTCATCAAGATTGGGTGAAAAAATGTGTCCTGAGATTTCAGGAAACTCGCAGTTTTTTGGAAGCTTGGCAATGCCTTTCCCTGAAAGTGATTTGCGCCAGTCTCTGCTTAGGGCTACATCAATAGGAAACAAACCATAGAGATAGAACTTGGAACTACTTTATTCTGTAAAGTTTCAAAGAGCTAGCACAAACCGTGTTTGATTTAGAATTCCAACTACATGTATCCATATAGGAGAAAACAGAGTGAAACCGAAAAATTAAAACTGTTACTGCAAACGAACGGTTTAAACTAGAAGAACAAAATTTGGTGAGCCAAGTGAATTGGGGTACTGATCATTACCTGAAAGTGTCATTAAGATTGGGTGAAAAAATATGTGCTGAGATTTCAGGAAACTCACAATTTTTGGAAGCTTGGCAACTCTTTTCCCTGAAAGGGATTTGCGCCAGTCTCTGCGTAGGGCTACATCAATAGGAAACAAACCATAGAGATAGAACTTGGAACTACTTTATTGTGTCAAGTTTCAAAGAGCTAGCACAAACTGTGGTTGATATAGAGTTCCAACTACATGTATCCATTAAGGAGAAAACAGAGTGAAACCGAAAAACTAAAACTGTTACTGCAAACGAACGGTTTAAACTAGAAGAACGAAATTTGGTGAGCCAAGTGGGATTGGAGTAGTGATCATTACCTGGAAGTGTCATCAAGATTGGGTGAAAAAATGTGGGCTGAGATTTCAGGAAACTCGCAGTTTTTTGGAAGTTTGACAACCCCTTTCCATGAGAGTGATTTGCGCCAGTCTCTGCTTAGGGCTACATCAATAGGAAACAAACCATAGAGATAGAACTTGGAACTACTTTATTGTGTCAAGTTTCAAGGAGCTAGCACAAACTGTGTTTGATTTAGTGTTCCAAATAAATGTATCCATATAGGAGAAAACAAAGTGAAACCCAAAAATTAAAACTGTTACTGCAAACGAACGGTTTAACCTAGAAGAACGAAATTTGGTGAGCCAAGTGGGATTGGGGTACTCATCATTACCTGAAAGTGTCATCAAGTTTGGGTGAAAAAATGTGTGCTGATATTTCAGGAAACTCGTAGTTTTTTGGAAGCTTGGCAACGCCTTTCCCTGAATGTGATTTGCGCCAGTCTCTGCTTAGGGCTACATCAATAGGAAACAAACCATAGAGATAGAACTTGGAACTATTTTATGTGTCAAGTTTCAAAGAGCTAGCACAAACATGTTTGATTTAGTTTTCCAACTACATATATGCATATAGGAGAAAACAGAGTGAAACCTAAAAATTAAAACTGTTACTGCAAACGAACGGTTTAACCTAGAAGAACGAAATTTGGTGAGCCAAGTGGGATTGGGGTACTTATCATTACCTGAAAGTGTCATCAAGATTGGGTGAAAAAATGTGTGCTGAGATTTCAGGAAACTCGTGGTTTTTTAGAAGCTTGGCAACCCCTTTCCATGAAAGTGATTTGCGCCTGTCTCTGCTTAGGTCTACATCAATAGGAAACAAACCATAGAGATAGAACTTGGAACTACTTTATTCTGTCAAGTTTCAAAGAGCTAGCACAAACCGTGTTTGATTTAGATTTGCAACTACATGTATCCATATAGGAGAAAACAGTGAAACCTAAAAATTAAAACTGTTACTGCAAACGAACGGTTTAACCTAGTAGAACGAAATTTGGTGAGCCAAGTGGGATTGGGGTACTGATCATTACCTGAAAGTGTCATCAAGATTGGTTAAAAAAATGTGTGCTGAGATTTCAGTAAACTCGCAGTTTTTTGGAAGCTTGGCAACGCCTTTCCCAGAAAGTGATTTGCCACAGTCTCTGCTTAGGGCTACATTATGGGAAACAAACCATAGAAATAGAACTTGGGACTACATTATTGTGTAAAGTTTTGGCTAGCACAAACCGTGTTTGATTTAGAGTTCCAACTATATGTATCTATATAGGAGAAAACAGAGTGAAACCTAAAAATTAAAACTGTTACTGGAAACGAACGGTTTAACCTAGAAGAACAAAATTTGGTGAGCCAAGTGGGATTGTTGTACTTATCATTACCTTAGAGTGTCATCAAGATTGGGTGAAAAAATGTTTGCTGAGATTTCAGGAAACTCAAAGTTTTTGGAATCTTGGCAACCCCTTTCCATGCAAGTGATTTGCGCCAGTCTCTGCTTAGGGCTAAATCACTAGGAAACAAACCATAGAGATGGAACTTGGAACTACTTTATTGTGTCAAGTTTCAATGAGCTAGCACAAACCGTGTTTGATTTAGAGTTCCAACTACATGTATCTATCCATAGAGGAGAAAACAGAGTGAAACCTAAAAATTAAAACTTACTGCAAACGAACGGTTTAACCTAGAAGAACGAAATTTGGTGAGCCAAGTGGGATTGGGGTTCTGATCATTACCTGAAAGTGTCATCAAGATTGGGTAAAAAAATGTGTGCTGTGATTTTAGGAAACTCGCAGTTTTTTCGAAGCTTGGCAACCCCTTTCCATGAAAGTGATTTGCGCCAGTCTCTGCTTAGGGCTACATAAATAGGAAACAAACCATAGAGATAGAACTTAAAACTACTTTATTCTTTCAAGTTTTAAAGAGCTATCACAAACCCTGTTTGATTTAGACTTCCAACTATATGTATCCATATAGGGGAAAACAGATTGAAACCCAAAATTTAAAACTGTTACTGCAAACGAACTTTTTAATCTATAAGAACGAAATTTGGTGAGCCAAGTGGGATTGGGGTACTGATCATTACCTGAAAGTGTCATCAAGATGAGGTGAAAAAATGCGTGCTGAGATTTCAGGAACCTCTTAGTTTTTTGGTTTCTTGGCAACCCCTTTCCATGAAACTGATTTGCGCCAGTCTCTGCTTAGGGCTACATAAATAGGAAACAAACCATAGAGATAGAACTTGGAACTACTTTATTCTGTCAAGTTTTAATGAGCTAGCACAAACCATGTATGATTTAGAGTTCCAACTACATGTATCCATATAGGAGAAAACAGAGTGATACCAAAAAATTAAAACTGTTACTGCAAACGAACATTTTAACCGAGAAGAACGAAATTTGGTGAGCCAAGTGGGATTGGGGAACTGATCATTACCTGAAAGTGTCATCAAGATTGGGTAAAAAAATGTGTGCTGAGATTTCAGGAAACTCGTATTTTATTGGAAGCTTGGCAACCCCTTTCGATGAAAGTGATTTGCGCCAGTCTCTGCTTAGGGCTACATAAATAGGAAACAAACCATAGATATAGAATTTGGAACTACTTTATTCTGTCAAGTTTCAAAGAGGTAGCACAAACCGTGTTTGATTTTGAGTTACAACTACATGTATCCATAGAGGAGAAAACAGAGTAAAACCAAAAATTAAAACTGTTACTGCAAACGAACGGTTTAACCCAGAAGAAGGAAATTTGGTGAGTCAAGTGGGATTGGGGTACTGATGATTACCTGAAAGTGTCATCAAGATTGGTTGTAAAATTGCGTGCTGAGATATCAGGAAACGGGTAGTTTTTTGGGAGCTTGGCAACCCCTTTCCATGAAAGTGATTTGCGCCAATCTCTGCTTAGGGCTACATCAATAGGAAACAAACCATAGAGACAGAACTTGGAACTACTTTATTCTGTATGTTTCAAAGAGCTAGCACAAACCGTGTTTGATTTAGAGTTCCAACTACATGTATCCATATAGGAGAAAACAGAGTGATACCGAAAAATTAAAACTGTTACTGCAAACGAATGGTTTAACCAAGAAGAACAAAATTTTTTTGAGCCAAGTGGGATTGGGGTACTGATCATTACCTGAAAGTGTAATCAAGTTTGGGTGAAAAAATGTGTGCTGAGATTTCAGGAAACTCGCAATTTTTTGGAAGCTTGGCAACCCCTTTCCATGAAAGTGATTTGCGCCAGTCTCTGCTTAGGGCTACATCAATAGGAAACAAACTGTAGAGACAGAACTTGGAACTACTTTATTGTGTCAAGTTTCAAAAAGCTAGCACAAACCGCGTTTGATCTAGAGTTCCAACTACGTGTATCCATATAGGAGAAAAGAGAGTGAAACCTAATAATTTAAACTGTTACTGCAAACGAACGGTTTAACCTAGAAGAATGAAATTTGGTTAGCCAAGAGGGAATGGGGTACCGATCATTACCTGAAAGTGTCATCAAGATTGGGTGAAAAATTGTGTGATGAGATTTCAGGAAACTCGTAGATTTTGGAAGCTTGGCAACCCCTTTCCATGAAAGTGATTTGCGCCAGTCTCTGCTTAGGGTACATCAATAGGAAACAAACCATAGAGATAGAACTTGGAACTACTTTACTCTGTCATGTTTCAAAGACCTAGCACTAACCGTGTTTTACTTAGAGTTCCAACTACATGTATCCATATAGGAGAAAAGAGAGTGATACCAAGAAATTAAAACTGTTACTGCAAACGAACAGTTTAACCTAGAAGAACGAAATTTGGTGAGCCAAGTGGGATTGGGTACTTATCATTACCTGAAAGTGTCATCAACATTGGGTGAAAAAATGTGTTCTGAGATTTCAGGAAACTCGTAGTTTTTTGGAACCTTGGCAACCCCTTTCCATGAAACAGATTTACGCCAGTCTCTGCTTAGGGCTACATAAATAGGAAACAAACCACAGAGATAGAACTTGGAACTACTTTATTCTGTCAAGTTTTAAAGAGCTAGCACAAACCGTGTTTGATTTAGAGTTCCAACTACATGTATCCATATAGGAGAAAACAGAGTGATACCGAAAAATTAAAACTGTTACTGCAAACGAACGGTTTAACCCAGAAGAACGAAATTTGGTGAGCCAAGTGGGTTTGTTGTACTTATAATTACCTGAAAGTGTCATCAAGATTGGGTGAAAAAATGTGTGCTGAGATTTCAGGAAACTCGCAGTTTTTTGGAAGCTTGGCAACCCTTTTCCATGAAAGTGATTTGCGCAAGTCTCTGCTTAGGGCTACATCAATAGGAAACACACCATAGGGATAGAACTTGGAACTCCTTTATTGTGTCAAGTATCAAAGAGCTAGCACAAACCGTGTTTGATTTAGAGTTCCAACTACATGTATCCATATTGGAGAAAACAGAGTGAAACCTAAAAATTAAAACTGTTACTGCAAACGAACGGTTTAACTTAGAAAAACAAAATTTGGTGAGCCAAGTGGGATTGGGGTACCTATCATTCCCTGAAAGTGTCATCAACATTGGGTGAAAAAATGTGTGCTGAGATTTCAGGAAACTCGCAGTTTTTTGGAAGCTTGGCAACCCCTTTCCATGAAAGTGATTTTCGCCAGTCTCTGCTTAGGGCTACATCAATAGGAAACAAACCATAGAAATAGAACTTGGAACTACATTATTGTGTCAAGTTTCGGCTAGCACAAACCTTGTTTGATTTAGAGTTCCAAATACATTTATTTATATAGGAGAAAACAGAGTGAAACCTAAAAATTAAAACTGTTACTGCAAACGAACTTTTTAACCTAGAAGAACGAAATTTGGTTAGCCAAGGGGGATTGGGGTACCGATCATTACCTGAAAGTGTCATCAAGATTGGGTGAAAAAATGTGTGCTGAGATTTCAGGAAACTCGTAGTTTTTTGGATGCTTGTCAACCCCTTTCCATGAAACTGATTTGCACCAGTCTCTGCTTAGGGCTACATAAATAGGAAACAAACCATAGAGATAGAACTTGGAACTACTTTATTCTGTCAAGTTTTAAAGAGCTAGCACAAACCGTGTTTGATTTAGAGTTCCAACTACATGTATCCATATAGGAGAAAACAGAGTGATACCTAAAAATTAAAACTGTTACTGCAAACGATCGGTTTAACCCAGAGGAACGAAATTTGGTGAGCCAAGTGGGTTTGTTGTACTTATAATTACCTGAAAGTGTCGTCAAGATTGGGTGAAAAAAATGTGTGCTGAGATTTCAGGAAACTCGCAGTTTTTGGAAGCTTGGCAACCCCTTTCCATGAAAGTGATTTGCGCCAGTCTCTCTTTGTTCTACATCAAGAGGAAACAAACCGTAGAGATAGAACTTGGAACTCCTTTATTGTTTCAAGTTTAAAAGAGCTAGCACAAACCGTGTTTGATTTAGAGTTCCAACTACATGTATCCATATATGAGAAAACACAGGGAAACCTAAAAATTAAAACTGTTACTGCAAACGAACGGTTTAACCTAGAAGAACAAAATTTGGTGAGCCAAGTGGGATTGGGGTACTTATCATTACCTAGAAGTGTCATCAAGATTGGTTGAAAAAATGTGTGCTGAGATTTCAGAAAACTCGCAGTTTTTTCTAAGCTTGGCAACCCCTTTCCATGAAAGTGATTTGCGCCAGTCTGTGCTTAGGGCTACATCAATAGGAAACAAACCATAGAGATAGAACTTGGAACTACATTATTGTGTCAAGTTTCCGCTAGCACAAACCTTGTTTGATTTAGAGTTCCAAATACATGTATTTATATAGGAGAAAACAGAGTGAAACCTAAAAATTAAAACTGTTACTGCAAACGAACGTTTTAACCTAGAAGAACGAAATTTGGTGAGCCAAGTGGGATTGGGGTACCGATCATTACCTGAAAGTGTCATCAAGATTGGGTAAAAAAATGTGTGCTGAGATTTCAGGAAACTCGCAGTTTTTTGGAAGCTTGGCAACCCCTTTCCATGGAAGTGATTTGCGCAAGTCTCTGCTTAGGGCTACATCAATAGGAAACACACCATAGAGATAGAACTTGGAAGTAATTTATTCTGTCAAGTTTCAAAGAGCTAGCACAAACCGTGTTTGATTTAGAGTTCCAACTTCATGTATCCATATAGGAGAAAACAGAGTGATACCGAAAAATTAAAACTGTTACTGCAAACGAACGGTTTAACCTAGAAAAACGAAATATGGTGAGCCAAGTGGGATTGGGGTACTGATCATTACCTGAAAGTGTCATCAAGATTGGGTAAAAAAATGTGTGCTGAGATTTCAGGAAACTCGTAGTTTTTTGGAAGCTTGGCAAACCCTTTACATGAAAGTGATTTGCGCCAGTCTCTGCTTAGGGCTACATCAATAGGAAACAAACCATAGAGATAGAAGTTGGAACTACTTTTTTCTGTCAAGTTTCAAAGACCTAGCACAAACCGTGTTTGATTTAGAGTTCCAACTACATGTATCCATATAGGAGAAAACATAGTGAAACCTAAAAATTCAAACTGTTACTGCAAACGAACGTTTTAACCTAGAAGAACGAAATTTGGTGAGCAAAGTGCGATTGGGGTTCCGATCATTACCTGAAAGTGTCATCAAGATTGGGTAAAAAATGTGTGCTGATATTTCAGGAAACTCGCAGTTTTTTGGAAGCTTGGCAACCCCTTTCCATAAAAGTGATTTGCGCCAGTCTGTGCTTAGGGTACATCAATAGGAAACAAACCATAGAGATAGAACATGGAACTACTTTATTCTGTCAAGTTTCAAAGTGCTAGCACAAACCGTGTTTGATTTAGAGTTCCAACTACATGTATCCATATAGGAGAAAACAGAGTGAAACCTAAAAATTAAAACTGTTACTGCAAACGAACGTTTTAACCTAGAAGAACGAAATTTGGTAAGCCAAGTGGGATTGGGGTACCAATCATTACCTGAAAGTGTCATCAATATTGGGTAAAAAAATGTGTGCTGAGATTTCAGGAAACTCGTAGTTTTTTGGAAGCTTGACAACCCCTTTCCATGAAACTGATTTGCGCCAGTCTCTGCTTAGGGCTACATGAATAGGAAACAAACCATAGAGTTAGAACTTGGAACTACTTTATTCTGTCAAGTTTTAAAGAGCTAGCACAAACCATGTTTGATTTAGAGTTCCAACTGCATGTATCCATATAGGAAAAAACAGAGTGATACCGAAAAATTTAAACTGTTACTGCAAATGAACGGTTTAACCTAGAAGAATGAAATCTGGTGAGCCAAGTGGGTTTGTTGTACTTATAATTACCTGAAAGTGTCATCAAGTTTGGGTGAAAAAATGTGTGCTGAGATTTCAGGAAACTCGCAGTTTTTTGGAAGGTTGGCAACCCCTTTCCATGAAAGTGATTTGCGCCAGTCTCTGCTTATTTCTACATCAATAGGAAACACACCGTAGAGATAGAACTTGGAACTACTTTATTCTGTCAAGTTTCAAAGAGCTAGCACAAACCATGTTTGATTTAGAGTTCCAACTACATGTATCCATATAGGGAAAAACAGAGTGAAAACGAAAAATTAAAACTGTTACTGCAAACGAACGGTTTAACCTAGAAGACCGAAATTTGGTGAACCAAGTGGGATTGGGGTACTGATCATTACCTGAAAGTGTAATCAAGATTGGGTGAAAAAATGTGTGCTGAGATTGCAGGAAACTCGTAGTTTTGGAAGCTTGGCAACCCCTTTCCATGAAAGTGATTTGCGCCAGTCTCTGCTTAGGGCTAAATCAATAGGAAACAAACCGTACAGATAGAACTTGGAACTAGTTTATTCTGTCATGTTTCAAAGAGCTAGCACAAACTGTGTATGATTTAGAGTTCCAACTACATGTATCTATCAATAGAGGAGAAAACAGAGTGAAACCTAAAAATTAAAACTGTTACTGCAAACGAACGGTTTAACCTAGAAGAATGAAATTTGGTGAGCCAAGTGGGATTGGGGTACTGATCATTACCTGAAAGTGTCATCAAGATTGGGTGAAAAAATGTGTGCTGAGATTTCAGGAAACTCGCAGTTTTTTGGAAACTTGGCAACCCCTTTCCATGAAAATGATTTGCGCCAGTCTCTGCTTAGGGCTACATCAATAGGAAACACACCATAGAGATAGAACGTGGAACTACTTTATTCTGTCAAGTTTCAAAGAGATAGCACAAACCCTGTTTGATTTAGAGTTCCAACTATATGTATCCATATAGGGGAAATCAGACTGAAACCGAAAATTTAAAACTGTTACTGCAAACGAACGGTTTAATCTAGAAGAACGAAATTTGGGGAGCCAAGTGGGATTGGGGTACTGATCATTACCTGAAAGTGTCATCAAGATTGGGTGAAAAAATGCATGTTGAGATTTCAGGAAACTCGTAGTTTTTTGGGAGCTTGGCAACCCCTTTCCATGAAAGTGATTTGTGCCAGTCTTTGCTTAGGGCTATATCAATAGGAAACAAACCATAGAGACAGAACTTGGAACTACTTTATTCTATATGTTTCAAAGAGCTAGCACCAACCGTGTTTGATTTAGAGTTCCAAATACATGTATCTATATAGGAGAAAACAGAGTGATACCGAAAAATTAAAACTGATACTGCATACGAACGGTTTAACCTAGAAGAACGAAATTTGGTGAGCCACGTGGGATTGGGGTAGTGATCATTACCTGAAAGTGTCATCAAGATTGGGTGAAAAAATGTGCGCTGAAATTTCAGGAAACTCGCAGTTTTTTGGAAGCTTGGAAAACCCTTTCCATGAATGTGATTTGCGCCAGTCTCTGCTTAGGCCTACATCAATAGGAAAGAAACCATAGAGATAGAACTTGGAACTACTTTATTCTGTCAAGTTTCAAAGAGCTAGCACAAACCGTGTTTGATTTAGAGTTCCAACTACATGTATTCATATAGGAGAAAACAGAGTGATACCGAAAAATTAAAACTGTTACTCCAAACGAACGGTTTAACCTAGAAGAACGAAATTTGGTGAGCCAAGTGGGATTGGGGTACTGATCATTACCTGAAAGTGTCATCAAGATTGGGTGAAAAAATGTGTGCTCAGATTTCAGGAAACTCGCAGTTTTTTTGAAGCTTGGCACCCCTTTACATGAAAGTGATTTTCGCCAGTCTCTGCTTAGGGCTACATCAATAGGAAACAAACCATAGAGATAGAACTTGGAACTACAATATTGTGTCAAGTTTCGGCTAGCACACACCTTGTTTGATTTAGAGTTCCAAATACATGTGTTTACATAGGTGAAAACAGAGTGAAACCTAAAAATTAAAACTGTTACTGAAAACGAAAGGTTTAACCTAGAAGAACGAAATTTGGTGAGCGAAGTGCGATTAGGGTACTGATCATTACCTGAAAGTGTCATCAAGATTGGGCAAAAAATGTGTGCTGAGATTTCAGGAAACTCGCAGTTTTTTGGAAGCTTGGCAACCCCTTTCCATGAAAGTGATTTGCGCCACTCTCTGCTTCGGGCTACATCAATAGGAAACAAACCATAGAGATAGAACAAGGAACTCCTTTATTGTGTCAAGTTTCAAAGAGCTAGCACAATCCGTGTTTGATTTAGAGTTCCAACTACATGTATCCATACAGGAGAAAACAGAGTGAAACCTAAAAATTAAAACTGTTACTGCAAACGAACGGTTTAACCTAGAAGAACGAAATTTGGAGAGCCAAGTGAGATTGGGGTACTTATCATTACCTAAAAGTGTCATCAAGATTGGGTAAAAAAATGTGTGCTGAGATTTCAGGAAACTCGCAGTTTTTTGGAAGCTTGGCAACCCCTTTCCATGAAAGTGATTTGTGCCAGTCTCTGCTTAGGGCTACATCAATAGGAAACAAACCATAGAGATAGAACTTGGAACTACATTATTGTGTCAAGTTTCAGCTAGCACAACTTTGTTTGATTTAGAGTTCCAAATACATGTATTTATATAGGAGAAAACAGAGTGAAACCTAAAAATTAAAACTGTTACTGCAAACGAACGGATTAACCTAGAAGAACGAAATTTGGTGAGCCACGTGGGATTGGGGTACTTATCATTACCTGAAAGTGTCATCTAGATTGGGTTAAAAAATGTGTGCTGAAATTTCAGGAAACTCGCAGTTTTTTGAAAGCTTGGCAACCCCTTTCCATGAAAGTGATTTGCGCCAGTCTCTGCTTAGGGCTACATCAATAGGAAACACACCGTAGAGATAGAACTTGGAACTACTTTATTCTGTCAAGTTTCAAAGACTAGCACAAACCGTGTTTGATTTAGAGTTCCAACTACATGTATTCATATAGGAGAAAACAGAGTGATACCGAAAAATTAAAACTGTTACTGCAAACGAACCGTTTAACCTAGAAGAAGGAAATTTGGTGAGCCAAGTGGGATTGGGGTACTGATCATTACCTGAAAGTGTCATCAAGATTGGGTAAAAAAATGTGTGCTGAGATTTCAGAAAACTCGTAGTTTTTTGGAAGCTTGGCAAACACTTTACATGAAAGTGATTTTCGCCAGTCTCTGCTTAGGGCTACATCAATAGGAAACAAACCATAGAGATAGCACTTGGAACTAATTTATTCTGTCAAGTTTCGAAGAGCTATCACAAACCGTGTTTGATTTAGAGTTCCAACTACATGTATCCATATAGGAGAAACAGACTGAAACCTAAATATTTAAACTGTTACGGCAAACGAACCGTTTAACCTAGAAGAACGAAATTTGGTGAGCCAAGTGGGATTGGGGTACTGATAATTACCTAAAGTGTCATCAAGATTGGTTGAAAAAATGTTTGCTGAGATTTCAGGAAACTCACAGTTTTTTGGAAGCTTGGCAACCCCTTTCCATGAAAATGATTTGAGCAAGTCTCTGCTTAGGGCTACATCAATAGGAAACACACCATAGAGATAGAACTTGGAACTACTTTATTCTGTCATCTATCAAAGAGCTAGCACAAAATTTGTTTGATTTAGAGTTCCAACTACATGTATCCAATAAGGAGAAAACAGAGTGATACCGAAAAATTAAAACTGTTACTGCAAACGAACGGTTTAACCTAGAAGAATGAAATTTGGTGAGCCAAGTGGGATTGTGGTGCTGATCATTACGTGAAAGTGTCATCAAGATTGGGTGAAAAAATGTGTGCTGAGATTTCAGGAAACTCGTAGTTTTTTGGAAGCTTGGCAACCCCTTTCAATGAAAGTGATTTGCGCCTGTCTCTGCTTATGGCTAAATCAATATGAAACAAACCATAGAGACAGATGTTGGAACTACTTTATTGTGTCAAGTTTCAAAGAGCTAGCACAAACCGTGTTTGATTTAGAGTTCCAACTTCGTGTATCCATATAGGAGAAAACAGAGTGAAACCTAAAAATTATAACTGTTACTGCAAACGAACGGTTTAACCTAGAAGAACGAAATTTGGTGAGCCACGTGGGATTGTGGTAGTGATCATTACCTGAAAGTGTCATCAAGATTTGGTGAAAAAATGTGTGCTGAGATTTCAGGAAACTCGCAGTTTTTTGGCAGCTTGGCAACCCCTTTCCATGAAAGTGATTTGCGCCAGTCTCTGCTTAGGGCTACATCAATAGGAAACACACCATAGAGATAGAACTTGGAACTACTTTATTGTGTCAAGTTTCAAAGAGCTAGCACAAATCGTGTTTGATTTAGAGTTCCAACTACATGTATCCATAGAGGAGAAAACAGAGTGAAACAGAAAAATTAAAACTGTTACTGCAAAGGAACGGTTTAACCTAGAAGAACGAAATTTGGTGAGCCAAGTGGGATTGGGGTATTGATCATTACCTTAAAGTGTCATCAAGATTGGGAAAAAAAATGTGTGCTGAGATTTCAGGAAACTCGCAGTTTTTTGGAGGCTTGGCAACCCCTTTCCATGAAAGTGATTTGCACCTGTCTCTGCTTAGGTCTACATAAATAGGAAACAAACCATAGAGACAAAACTTGGAAGTACTTTATTCTGTCAAGTTTCAAAGAGCTAGCACAAACCGTGTTTGATTTAGAGTTCCAACTACATGTATTCATATAGGGGAAAACAGAGTGAAACCGAAAAATTAAAACTGTTACTGAAAACGAATGGTTTATCCTAGAAGAACGAAATTTGGTGAGCCAAGTGGGATTGGGGTACTGATCATTACCTGAAAGTGTAATCAAGATTGGGTGAAAAAATGTGTGCTGAGATTGCAGGAAACTCGTAGTTTTTTGGAAGCTTGTCAACCCCTTTCCAAGAAAGAGATTTGCGCCAGTCTCTGCTTAGGGCTAAATCAATAGGAAACAAACCATAGAGATAGAACTTGGAACTACTTTATTCTGTCAAGTTTCAAAGAGCTAGTACAAACCGTGTTTGATTTAGAGTTCCAACTACCTGTATCTATCCATAGAGGAGAAAACAGAGTGAAACCTAAAAATTAAAACTGTTACTGCAAATGAACGGTTTAACGTAGAAGAACGAAATTTGGTGAGCCAAATGGGATTGGGGTACTGATCGTTACCTGAAAGTGTCATCAAGATTGGGTAAAAAAATGTGTGCTGAGATTTCAGGAGACTCGCAGTTTTTTGGAAGCTTGGCAACGACTTTCCATGAAAGGGATTTGCGCCAGTCTCTGCTTAGGGCTACATAAATAGGAAACAAACCATAGAAATAGAACTTGGAACTACTTAATTCTGTCAAGTTTCAAAGAGCTAGCATAAACCGTGTTTGATTTATAGTTCCAAATATATGTATCCATATAGGGAAAAACAGAGTGAAACCGAAAATTTTAAACTGTTACTGCAAACGAACGGTTTAACCTAGAAGAACGAAATTTGGTGAGCCAAGTGGGATTGGGTTACTGATCATTACCTGAAAGTGTCATCAAGATTGGGTGAAAAAATGTGTGCTGAGATTTCAGGAAACTCGCAGTTTTTTGGAAGCTTGGCAACCCCTTTCCATGAAAGTGATTTGCGCCAGTCCCTGCTTAGGGTTACATAAATAGGAAACAAACCGTAGAGATAGAACTTGGAACTAGTTTATTCTGTAAAGTTTGAAAGAGCTCGCACAAACCCTGTTTGATTTAGAGGTCCAACTACATGTATCCATATAAAAGACAACAGAGTGAAATCTAAAAATTTAAACTGTTACTGCAAACGAATGGTTTAACCTAGAAGAACGAAATTTGGTGAGCCAAGTGGGATTTGGGTACTGATCATTACCTGAAAGTGTCATCAAGATTGGGTGAAAAAATGCGTGCTGAGATTTGAGGAAACTCGTAGTTTTTTGGAACCTTGGCAACCCCTTTCCATGAAAGGGATTTGCGCCAGTCTTTGCTTAGGGCTACATCAATAGGAAACAATCCATAGAGATAGAACTTGGAACTACTTTACTATGTCATGTTTTAGAGACCTAGCACAAACCGTGTTTAATTTAGAGTTCCAACTATATGTATCCATATAGGAGAAAACAGTGTGATACCGAAAAATTAAAACTGTTACTGCAAACGAACGCTTTAACCTAGAAGAACGAAATTTGGTGAGCCAAGTGGGATTGGGGTACTTATCATTACCTGAAAGTGTCATCAAGATTGGGTGAAAAAATGTGTGCTGAGATTTCAGGAAACTCGCAATTTTTTGGAAGCTTGGCAACCCCTTTCCATGAAAGTGATTTGCGCCAGTCTCTGCTTAGTGCTACATCGATAGGAAACAAACCATAGAGATAGAACTGGGAACTACTTTATTCTGTCAAGTTTCAAAGAGCTAGCACAAACCGTGTTTGATTTAGAGTTCCAACTACATGTATCCATTTAGGAGAAAACACAGTGAAACCTGAAAATTAAAACTGTTACTGCAAACGAACGGTTTAACCTAGAAGAACGAAATTTGGGGAGCCGAGTGGGATTGGGGAACTGATCATTACATGAAAGAGTAATCAAGATTGGGTGAAAAAATGTGTGCTGAGATTTCAGGAAACTCGCAGTTTTTTGGAAGCTTGGCAACCCCTTTCCATGAAAGTGATTTGTGCCAGTCTCTTTTTAGGTCTACATCAATAGGAAACAAACCATAGAGATAGAACTTGGAAGTACTTTATTCTGTCAAGTTTCAAAGAGCTAGCACAAACCGTGTTTGATTTAGAGTTTTAAATACATGTATCCATATAGTAGAAAATAGAGTGAAACCGAAAAATTAAAACTGTTACTGCAAACGAACGGTTTAACCTAGAAGAACGAAATTTGGTGAGCCAAGTGGGATTGGGGTACTGATCATTACCTGAAAGTGTAATCAAGATTGGGTGAAAAAATGTGTGCTGAGATTTCAGGAAACTCGTAGTTTTTTGGAAGCTTGGCAACTTCTTTCCATGAAAGAGATTTGCGCCAGTCTCTGCTTAGGGCTAAATCAATAGGAAACACACCATAGAGATAGAACGTGGAACTACTTTATTGTGTCAAGTTTCAAAGAGCTAGCACAAACCGTGTTTGATTTAGAGTTCCAACTACATGTATCCATATAGTAGAAAACAGAGTGAAACCGAAAAATTAAAACTGTTACTGCAAACGAATGGTTTAAACTAGAAGAACGAAATTTGGTGAGCCAAGTGGGATTCGGGTACTGATCATTACCTTAAAGTGTCATCAAGATTGGGTAAAAAAATATTTGCTGAGATTTCAGAAAACTCGTAATTTTTTGGAAGCTTGGCAACCCCTTTCCATGAAAGTGATTTGCGCCAGTCTCTGCTTAGGGCTACATAAATAGGAAACAAACCATAGAGATAGAACTTGGACCTACTTTATTCTGTGAAGTTTCAAAGAGCTAGCACAAACCGTGTTTGATTTAGAGTTCCAACTACATGTATACATATAGGAGAAAACACAGTGAAACCGAAAAATTAAAACTGCTACTGCAAACGAACGGTTTAAACTAGAAGAACACAATTTGGGGAACCAAGTGGGATTGGGGTACTGATCATTACCTGAAAGTGTCATCAAGATTGGGTGAAAAAATGCGTGCTGAATTTTCAGGAAACTCGTAGTTTTTTGGAAGCTTGGCAACCCCTTTCCATGAAAGTGATTTGCGGCAGTCTTTGCTTAGGGCTACATCAATAGGAAACAAACCAAGAGATAGAACTTGGAACTACATTATTCTGTCATGTTTCAAAGACCTAGCACAAACCGTGTTTGATTTAGAGTTCCAACTACATGTATCCATATAGGAGAAAACAGAGTGATACCGAAAAATTAAAACTGTTACTGCAAACAAACGGTTTAACCTACAAGAACGAAATATGGTGAGCCAAGTGGGATTGGGGTAGTTATCATTACCTGAAAGTGTCATCAAGATTGGGTGAAAAAATGTGTGCTGAGATTTCAGGAAACTCATAGTTTTTTGGAAGCTTGGCAACCGCTTTCAATGAAAGTGATTTGCGCAAGTCTCTGCTTAGGGCTACATCAATAGGAAAGAAACCATAGAGATAGATCTTGGAACTACTTTATTGTGTCAAGTTTCAAAGAGCTAGCACAAACCGTGTTTGATTTAGAGTTCCAACTACGTGTATCCATATAGGAGAAAAAAGAGTGAAACCTAAAAATTAAAACTGTTACTGCAAACGAACGGTTTAACCTAGAAGAACGAAATTGGGTGAGCCACGTGGGATTGGGGTAGTGATCATTACCTGAAAGTGCCATCAAGATTGGGTGAAAAAATGTGTGCTGAGATTTCAGGAAACTCGCAGTTTTTTGGAAGCTTGGCAACCCCTTTCCATGAAAGTGATTTGCGCAAGTCTCTGCTTAGGGCTACATCAATAGAAAACACACGATAGAGATAGAACTTGGAACTACTTTATTCTGTCAAGTTTCAAAGAGGTAGCACAAACCGTGTTTGATTTAGATTTCCAACTACATGTATCCAATAAGGAGAAAACAGAGTGATACCGAAAAATTTAAACTGTTACTGCAAAAGAACGGTTTAACCTAGAAGAATGAAATTTGGTGAGCCAAGTGGGATTGGGGTACTGATTATTACCTTAAAGTGTCATCAGGATTGCGTAAAAAAATGTGTGCTGAGATTTCAGGAAACTTGTAGTTTTTTGGAAGCTTGGCAACCCCTTTCCATGAAAGTGATTTGCGCCAGTCTCTGCTTAGGGCTACATAAATAGGAAACAAACCATAGAGATAGAACTTGGACCCACTTTATTCTGTGAAGTTTCAAAGAGCTAGCACATACCGTGTTTGATTTAGAGTTCCAACTACATGTATACATATTGGAGAAATCAGAGTGAAACCGAAAAAATTAAAACTGTTACTGCAAACGAACGGTTTAAACTAGAAGAACAAAATTTGGGGAACCAAGTGGGATTGGGATACTGATCATTACGTGAAAGTGGCATCAAGATTGGGTAAAAAAATGTGTGCTGAGTTTTCAGGAAACTCGTAGTTTTTTGGAAGCATGGCAACCCCTTTGATGAAAGTGATTTGCGCCAGTCTTTGCTTAGGGCTACATCAATAGGAAACAAACCATAGAGATAGAACTTGGAACTACATTATTCTGTCATGTTTCAAAGACCTAGCACAAACCGTGTTTGAATTAGAGTTCCAACTACATGTATCCATATAGGAGAAAACAGAGTGATACCGAAAAACTAAAACTGTTACTGCAAACGAACGGTTTAACCTAGAACAACGAAATTTGGTGACCCAAGTGGGATTGGGGTACTGATCATTACCTGAAAGTGTCATCAAGATGGGTAAAAAAATGTGTGCTGAGAATTCAGGAGACTCGTAGTTTTTTGAAAGCTTGGCAACCCCTTTCCATGAAAGTGATTTGCGCCAGTCTTTGCTTAGGGCTACATCAATAGGAAACAAACCATAGATATAGAACTTGGAACTACTTTATTCTGTCAAGTTTCAAAGAGCCAGCACAAACCGTGTTTGATTCAGAGTTCCAACTACATGTATCCATATAGGAGAAAACAGAGTGAAACCTAAAAATTTAAACTTTTACTGCAAACGAACGGTTTAAACTAGAAGAACGAAATTTGGTGAGCCAAGTGGGATTGGGGTACTGATCATTACCTGAAAGTGTAATCAAGATTGGGTGAAAAAATGTGTGCTGAGATTTCAGGAAACTCGTAGTTTTTTGGAAGCTTGGCAACCCCTTTCCATGAAAGAGATTTGCGCCAGTCTCTGCTTAGGGCTAAATCAATAGGAAACACACCATAGAGATAGAAGGTGGAACTATTTTATTCTGTCAAGTTTCAAAGAGCTAGCACAAACCGTGTTTGATTTAGAGTTCCAACTACATGTATCCATATAGTAGAAAACAGAGTGAAACCGAAAAATTAAAACTGTTACTGCAAACGAATGGTTTAACCTAGAAGAACGAAATTTGGTGAGCCAAGTGGGATTCGGGTACTGATCATTACCTTAAAGTGTCATCAAGATTGGGTAAAAAAATATGTGCTGAGATTTCAGGAAACTCGTAATTTTTTGGAAGCTTGGCAACCCCTTTCCATGAAAGTGATTTGCGCCAGTCTCTGCTTAGGGCTACATCAATAGGAAACAAACCATAGAGATAGAACTTGGACCTACTTTATTCTGTGAAGTTTCAAAGAGCTAGCACAAACCTTGTTTGATTTAGAGTTCCAACTACACGTATACATATAGGAGAAAACACAGTGAAACCGAAAAATTAAAACTGCTACTGCAAACGAACGGTTTAAACTAGAAGAACAAAATTTGGGGAACCAAGTGGGATTGGGGTACTGATCATTACCTGAAAGTGTCATCAAGATTGGGTGAAAAAATGCGTGCTGAATTTTCAGGAAACTCGTAGTTTTTTGGAAGCTTGGCAACCCCTTTCCATGAAAGTGATTTGCGCCAGTCTTTGCTTAGGGCTACATCAATAGGAAACAAACCATAGAGATAGAACTTGGAACTACATTATTCTGTCATGTTTCAAAGACCTAGCACAAACCGTGTTTGATTTAGAGTTCCAACTACATGTATCCATATAGGAGAAAACAGAGTGATACCGAAAAATTAAAACTGTTACTGCAAACAAACGGTTTAACCTACAAGAACGAAATATGGTGAGCCAAGTGGGATTGGGGTAGTTATCATTACCTGAAAGTGTCATCAAGATTGGGTGAAAAAATGTGTGCTGAGATTTCAGGAAACTCATAGTTTTTTGGAAGCTTGGCAACCACTTTCAATGAAAGTGATTTGCGCAAGTCTCTGCTTAGGGCTACATCAATAGGAAAGAAACCATAGAGATAGATCTTGGAACTACTTTATTGTGTCAAGTTTCAAAGAGCTAGCACAAACCGTGTTTGATTTAGAGTTCCAACTACGTGTATCCATATAGGAGAAAAAAGAGTGAAACCTAAAAATTAAAACTGTTACTGCAAACGAACGGTTTAACCTAGAAGAACGAAATTGGGTGAGCCACGTGGGATTGGGGTAGTGATCATTACCTGAAAGTGCCATCAAGATTGGGTAAAAAAATGTGTGCTGAGATTTCAGGAAACTCGCAGTTTTTTGGAAGCTTGGCAACCCCTTTCCATGAAAGTGATTTGCGCAAGTCTCTGCTTAGGGCTACATCAATAGGAAACACACGATAGAGATAGAACTTGGAACTACTTTATTCTGTCAAGTTTCAAAGAGGTAGCACAAACCGTGTTTGATTTAGATTTCCAACTACATGTATCCAATAAGGAGAAAACAGAGTGATACCGAAAAATTTAAACTGTTACTGCAAACGAACGGTTTAAACTAGAAGAACAAAATTTGGGGAACCAAGTGGGATTGGGGTACTGATCATTACCTGAAAGTGTCATCAAGTTTGGGTGAAAAAATGCGTGCTGAATTTTCAGGAAACTCGTAGTTTTTTGGAAGCATGGCAACCCCTTTTCATGAAAGTCATTTGCGCCAGTCTTTGCTTAGGGCTACATCAATAGGAAACAAACCATAGAGATAGAACTTGGAACTACATTATTCTGTCATGTTTCAAAGACCTAGCACAAACCGTGTTTGATTTAGAGTTCCAACTACATGTATCCAAATAGGAGAAAACAGAGTGATACCGAAAAATTAAAACTGTTACTGCAAACAAACGGTTTAACCTACAAGAACAAAATATGTTGAGCCAAGTGGGATTGGGGTACTTATCATTACCTGAAAGTGTCATCAAGATTGGGTGAAAAAATATGTGCTGATATTTCAGGAAACTCATAGTTTTTTGGAAGTTTGGCAACCGCTTTCAATGAAAGTGATTTGCGCAAGTCTCTGCTTAGGGCTACATCAATAGGAAAGAAACCATAGAGATAGATCTTGGAACTACTTTATTGTGTCAAGTTTCAAAGAGCTAGCACAAACCGTGTTTGATTTAGAGTTCCAACTACGTGTATCCATATAGGAGAAAAAAGAGTGAAACCTAAAAATTAAAACTGTTACTGCAAACGAACGGTTTAAACTAGAAGAACGAAATTGGGTGAGCCACGTGGGATTGGGGTAGTGATCATTACCTGAAAGTGCCATCAAGATTGGGTGAAAAAATGTGTGCTGAGATTTCAGGAAACTCGCAGTTTTTTTGAAGCTTGGCAACCCCTTTCCATGAAAGTGATTTGCGCCAGTCTCTGCTTAGGGCTACATCAATAGGAAACACACGATAGAGATAGAACTTGGACCCACTTTATTCTGTGAAGTTTCAAAGAGCTAGCACAAACCGTGTTTGATTTAGAGTTCCAACTACATGTATACATATAGGAGAAAACAGAGTGAAACCGAAAAAATTAAAACTGTTACTGCAAACGAACGGTTTAAACTAGAAGAACAAAATTTGGGGAACCAAGTGGGATTGGGATACTGATCATTACGTGAAAGTGGCATCAAGATTGGGTAAAAAAATGTGTGCTGTGTTTTCAGGAAACTCGTAGTTTTTTGGAAGCATGGCAGCCCCTTTCCATGAAAGTGATTTGCGCCAGTCTTTGCTTAGGGCTACATCAATAGGAAACAAACCATAGAGATAGAACTTGGAACTACATTATTCTGTCAGGTTTCAAAGACCTTGCACAAACCGTGTTTGAATTAGAGTTCCAACTACATGTATCCATATAGGAGAAAACAGAGTGATACCGAAAAACTAAAACTGTTACTGCAAACGAACGGTTTAACCTAGAACAACGAAATTTGGTGACCCAAGTGGGATTGGGGTACTGATCATTACCTGAAAGTGTCATCAAGATGGGTAAAAAAATGTGTGCTGAGAATTCAGGAGACTCGTAGTTTTTTGGAAGCTTGGCAACCCCTTTCCATGAAAGTTATTTGTGCCAGTCTCTGCTTAGGGCTACATCAATAGGAAACAAACCATAGAGATAGAACTTGGAACTACTTTATTCTGTCAAGTTTCAAAGAGCCAGCACAAACCGTGTTTGATTCAGAGTTCCAACTACATGTATCCATATAGGAGAAAACAGAGTGAAACCTAAAAAATTAAACTTTTACTGCAAACGAACGGTTTAACCTAGAAGAACGAAATTTGGTGAGCCAAGTGGGTTTGGGGTACTGATCATTACCTGAAAGTGTAATCAAGATTGGGTGAAAAAATGTGTGCTGAGATTTCAGGAAACTCGTAGTTTTTTGGAAGCTTGGCAACCCCTTTCCATGAAAGAGATTTGCGCCAGTCTCTGCTTAGGTCTGCATCAATAGGAAACACACCATAGAGATAGAACTTGGAACTACATTACTCTGTCATGTTTCAAAGAGCTAGCACAAACCGTGTTTGAATTAGAGTTCCAACTACATGTATCCATATAGGAGAAAACAGAGTGATACCGAAAAATTTAAACTGTTACTGCAAACGAACTGTTTAACCTAGAAGAATGAAATTTGGTGAGCCAAGTGGGATTGGGGTACTTATCATTAACTGAAAGAGTCATCAAGATTGGGTGAAAAAATGTGTGCTGAGATTTCAGGAAACTCATAGTTTTTTGGAAGCTTGGCAACCCCTTTCAATGAAAGTGATTTGCGCCAGTCTCTGCTTAGGGCTACATAAATAGGAAACAAACCATAGAGATACAACTTGGATCTACTTTATTCTCTCAATTTTCAATGAGCTAGCACGAACCGTGTTTGATTTAGTGTTCCAACTACATGTATCCATATAGGAGAAAGCAGAGTGAAACCTGAAAATTTAAACTGTTACTGGAAAAGAATGGTTTAACCTAGAAGAACGAAATTTGGTGAGCCAAGTGGGATTGGGGTACTCATCATTACCTGAAAGTCTCATCAAGTTTGGGTGAAAAAATGTGTGCTGACATTTCAGGAAACTCGCAGTTTTTTGGAAGCTTGGCAACCCCTTTCCATGAATGTGATTTGCGCCAGTCTCTGCTTAGGTCTCCATCAATAGGAAGCACACCATAGAGATAGAACTTGGAACTACTTTACTCTGTCATGTTTCAAAGAGCTAGCACAAACCGTGTTTGATTTAGAGTTCCAAATACATGTATCCATATAGGAGAAAATAGAGTGATACCGAAAAATTTAAACTGTTACTGCAAATGAACTGTTTAACCTAGAGGAACTAAATTTGGTGAGCCAAGTGGGATTGGGGTACTTATCATTACCTGAAAGTGTCATCAAGATTGGGTGAAAAAATGTGTGCTGAGATTTCAGGAAACTCATAGTTTTTTGGAAGCTTGGCAACCCCTTTCAATGAAAGTGATTTGCGCCAGTCTCTGCTTAGTTCTACATCAATAGGAAACAAACCATAGAGATAGAACTTGGAACTACTTTATTGTGTCAAGTTTCAAAGAGCTAGCCCAAACCGTGTTCAATTTAGAGTTCCAACTACATGTATCCATATAGGAGAAAACATAGTGAAACATAAAATTTAAACTGTTACTGCAAACGAATGGTTTAATTTAGAAGAACGAAATTTGGTGAGCCAAGTGGGATTGGGGTAGTGATCATTACCTGAAAGTGTCATCAAGATTGGATGAAAAAATGTGTGCTGAGATTTCAGGAAACTAACAGTTTTTTGGAACTTGGCAACCCCTTTCCTTGAAATTGATTTGCACCAGTCTCTGCTTAGGTCTACATCAATAGGAAACACACCATAGAGAGAGAACTGGGAACTACTTTATTCTGTCATGTTTCAAAGAGCTAGCACAAACCGTGTTTGATTTAGAGTTCCAACTACGTGTATCCATATAGGAGAAAACAGAGTGAAACCTAAAAATTTAAACTTTTACTGCCAATGAACGGTTTAACCTTGAAGAACGAAATTTGGAGAGCCAAGTGGGAGTGGGGTACCGATCATTACCTGAAAGTGTCATCAAGATTCGGTAAAAACATGTGTGCTGAGATTTCAGGAAACTCGTAGTTTTTTGGAAGCTTGGCATCCCCTTTACATGACAGTGATTTGCGCCAGTCTCTGCTTAGGGCTACATAAATAGGAAACATACCATAGAGATAGAACATGGAACTACATTATTCTGTCAAGTTTCAAAGAGCTAGCACAAACCGTGTTTGATTTAGAGATCCAACTACATGTATCCATATAGGAGAAAACAGAGTGAAACCTAAAAATTAAAATTGTTAGTGCAAACGAACGGTTTAACCTAGAAGAACGAGATTTGGTAAGCCAAGTGGGATTGGGGAAATGATCACTACCTGAATGTGTCATCAAGTTTGGGTGAAAAAATGTGTGTTGAGATTTCAAAACTCCTAGTTTTTTTGAAGATTGACAACCACTTTCCATGAAAGTGATTTGCGCCAGTCTCTGCTTAGGGCTACATGAATAGGAAACAAACCATAGGTTTAGAACTTGGTACTAGTTTATTGGGTTCAGTTTCAAAGAGCTAGCACAAACGGTGTTTGATTTAGAGTTCCAACTACATGTATCCATATAGGAGAAAACAGAGTGAAACCGAAAAATTAGAAGTGTTACTGCCAACGAACGGTTTAACCTAGAAGAACAAAATTTGGTGAGCCAAGTGGGATTGGGGTAGTTATCATTACCTGAAAGTGTCATCAAATTGGGTGAAAAAATGTGTGCAGAGATTTCAGGAATCTCGTTGTTTTTTGGAGCTTGGCAAACCTTTATATTAAAGTGATTTTCGCCAGTCTCTGCCTAGGGCAACTTCAATAGAAACAAACCATAGAGATAGAACTAGGAACTACATTATTGTGTCAAGTTTCAAAGAGCGAGCACAAACCGTGTTTGATTTAGAGTTCCAACTACATGTATGCATATAGGAGAAAACAGAGTGAAACCTAAAAATTAAAACTGTTACTGCAAACGAACAGTTTAACCTAGAAGAACGAAATTTGGTGAGCCACGTGGGATTGGGGTAATGATCACTACATGAAAGTGTCATCAAAAATGGGTGACAAAATGTGTGCTGAGATTTCAGTAATCTCATAGTTTTTTGGAGTTGGGCAACCCTTTCCATGAAAGTGATTTTCTCCCGTCTCTGCTTAGGGTTACATCAATAGGAAACACACCATAGAGATAGTACTTGGAACTAGTTTATTATGTCAAGTTTCAAAGAGCTAGCACAAACCGTGTTTGATTTAGAGTTCCAAATACATGTATCCATTTAGGAGAAAACAGAGTGAAACCGAAAAATTAAAACTCTTACTGCAAACGAACGGTTTAAACTAGAAAAACGAAATTTGGTGATCCAAGTGGGATTGGTGTACTGATCATTACCTGAAAGTGTCATCAAGATTGGGTGAAAAAATGTGTGCTGAGATTTCAGGAAACTCGCAGTTTTTTGGAAGCTTGTCAACCCCTTTCCATGAAAGTGATTTGCGCCAGTCTCTGCTAAGGGCTACATCAATAGGAAACAAACCATAGGGATAGAACTTGGAAATTTTTTATTGTGTGAAATTTCAAAAAGCTAGCACAAACCGTGTTTGATTTAGAATTCCAACTACATGTATCCATATAGGAGAATACAGAGTGTAACCTAAAAATTAAAACTGTTACAGCCAACAAACAGTTTAACCTAGAAGAACGAAATTTGGTTAGCCAAGTGGGATTGGGGTACTGATCACTATCTGAAAGTGTCATCAAGAATGGGTGAAAAAATGTGTGCTGAGATTTCAGGAATCTCGTAGTTTTTTGGAAGCTTGGCAACACCTTTCTCTGAAAGTGATTTGCGCCAGTTTGTGCTTAGGCCTACATCAATAGAAAACAAACCATAGAGATAGTACTTGGAACTCCTTTATTCTGTAAAGTTTTAAAGAGCTAGCACAAACCGTGTTTGATTTAGAGTTCCAACTACATGTATCCATATAGGAAAAAAGAGAGTGAAACCGAAAAATTAAAACTGTTACTGCAAACGAACGGTTTAAACTAGAAAAAAGAAATTGGGTGAGCCAAGTGGAATTTTGGTACTTATCATTACCTGAAAGTGTCGTCAAGATTGGGTGAAAAAATGTGTGCTAAAATTTCAGGAAACTCGTTGTTTTTTTTTTAAGCTTGGCTACTCCTATCCCTGAAAGGACTTTTTGCCAGTCTCTGCTTAGGGCTACATCAAGAGGAAACAAACCATAGAGATAGAACTTGGAACACCTTTATTGTGTCAAGTTTCAAAGAGCTAGCACAAACCGTGTTTGATTTAGAGTTCCAACTACATGTATCCATTTAGGAGAAAACAGAGTGAAACCTAAAAATTAAAACTGTTACTGCCAACAAACGGTTTAACATAGAGGAACGAAATTTGGTTAGCCAAGTGGGATTGGGGTTCTGATCACTACCTGAACGTGTCATCAAATTGGGTGAAAAAATGTGTGCTGAGATTTCAGGATCTCGGAGTTTTTTTGAAGCTTGGCAACCCATTTCTCTGCAAGTGATTTGCGCCAGTCTGTGCTTAGGCCTACATGAGTAGGAAACAAACCATAGTGATAGTACTTGGAACTCCTTTATTCTGTGAAGTTTCAAACAGCTAGCACAAACCGTGTTTGATTTAGAGTTCTAACTACATGTATCCATATAGGAGAAAACAGAGTGAAACCTAAAAATTAAAACTGTTACTGCAAACGAACGGATTAACCTAGAAGAACGAAATTTGGTGAGGCAAGTGGGATTGGGGTACTGATCTTTACCTGAAAGTGTAATCAAGTTTGGGTGAAGAAATTTGTGTTGAGATTTCAATAAACTAGTAGTTTTTTTGAAGCTTGGCAACCCCTTTCCATGAAAGTGATATGCGTCAGTCTCTGCTTAGGGCTACATCAATTGGAAAGAAACCATAGAGATAGATCTAGGAACTAGTTTATTGTGTCAAGTTTCAAAGAGCTAGTACAAACGGTGTTTGATTTAGAGTTCCAACTACATGTATCCATATAGGAGAGAACAGAGTGAAACTGAAAAATTAAAAGTGTAATTGCCAACGAACGGTTTCACCTAGAAGAACGAAATTTGGTGAGCCAAAAGGAATTGGGGTACTGATCATTACCTTAAAGTGTCATCAAGATAGGGTGAAAAAATGTGTGCTGAGATTTCAGGAAACTCGTAGTTTTTTGGAAGCTTGGCAACTCCTTTCCTGAAATTGATTTGCGCCAGTCTCTGCTTAGAGCTACATCAATAGGAACAAACCATAGAGATAGAACTTGGCACTCCTTTATTGTGTCAAGTTTCAAAGAGCTAGCGCAAACCGTGTTTGATTTAGAGTTCCAACTACATGTATCCATATAGGAGAAAACAGAGTGAAACCTAAAAATTAAAACTGTTACTCCCAAGGAATGGTTTAACCTAGAAGAAAGAAATTTGGTGATCCAAATGAAATTGGGGTACTGATCGCTCCCTGAAAGTGTCATCACGATTGGGTGAAAAAATATGTGCTGATATTTCAGGAATCTCGGATTTTTTTCGAAGGTTGGCAACCCATTTTATTGAAAGAGATTTGCGCCAGTCTCTGCTTAGGGCTACATCAGTAGGAAACAAACCATAGAGATAGAACTTGGAACTATTTTATTGTGTCAAGTTTCAAAGAGCTAGCACAAACCGTGTTTGGTTTAGAGTTCCAACTACATGTATCCATAAAGGAGAAAACAGAGTGAAACCAAAAATTTTAAACTGTTACTGCAAACGAACGGTTTAACCTAGAAGAACGAAATTTGGTGAGCCAAGTGGGATTGGGGTACTGATCATTACCTAAAGTGTCATCAAGATTGGGTGAAAAAATGTGTGCTGAGATTTCTGGAAACTCGCAGTTTTTTGGAAGCTTGGCAACCCCTTTCCATGAAAGTGATTTGCGACAGTCTCTGCTTAGGGCTACATCAATAGGAAACACACAATAGAGATAGAACTTGGAACTACTTTATTCTGTCATGTTTCAAAGAGCTAGCACAAACCTTGTTTGATTTAGAGTTCCAACTACATGTATCCAATAAGGAGAAAACAGAGTGATACCGAAAAATTAAAACTGTTACTGCAAATGAACGGTTTAACCTAGAAGAACGAAATTTGGTGAGCCAAGTGGGATTGGGGTACTGATCATTACGTGAAAGTGTCATCAAGATTGGGTGAAAAAATGTGTGCTGAGATTTCAGGAAACTCGCAGTTTTTTGGAAGCTTGGCAACCCCTTTCCATGAAATTGATTTGCGCCAGTCTTTGCTTAGGTCTACATCAATAGGAAACAAACCATAGAGATAGAACTTGGAACTACTTTATTGTGTCAAGTTTCAAAGAGCTAGCACAAACCGTGTTTGATTTAGAGTTCCAAATACATGTATCCATATAGGAGAAATCAGAGTGAAACCTAAAAATTAAAACTGTTACTGCAAACGAACGGTTTAACCTAGAAGAACGAAATTTTGTAAACAAAATGGGATTGGGGTACTTAACATTACTTGAAAGTGTCATCAAGATTGGGTGAAAAAATGTGTGCTGAGATTTCAGGAAACTCTTGGTTTTTTTGGAAGCTTAGCAACCCCTTTCCCTAAAGGGATTTGCGCCAGTCTTTGCTTAGGGCTACATCAATAGGAAACAAACCATAGAGATAGAAGTTGGGACTTCTTTATTCTGTCAAGTTGTAAAGAGCGGGCACAAACCGTGTTTGATTTAAAGTTCCAACTATATGTATCCATATAGGAGAAAACAGAGTGAAACCTAAATATTAAAACTGTCACTGTAAACAAAAAGTTTAACCTAGAAGAACGAAATTTGGTGAGCCAATTGGGATTGGGGTAGTGATCATTACCTGAAAGTGTCATCAAGATTGGGTGAAAAAATGTGTGCTGAGATTTCAGGAAACTCGCAGTTTTTTGGAAGCTTGGCAACCCCTTTCCATGAAAGCGATTTGCGCCAGTCTCTGCTTAGGGATACATCAATAGGAAACAAACCATAGAGATAGAACTTGGAACTACTTTATTGTGTCAACTTTCAAAGAGCTAACACAAACCGTGTTTGATTTAGAGTTCCAACGACATGTATCCATATAGGAGAAAAGAGAGTGAAACCTAAATATTAAAACTGTTACTGCAGTCGAATAGTTTAACCTAGAAGAACAAAATTTGGTGAGCCAACTGGGAATTGGGTACTTATCATTTCCTGAAAATGTCATCAAGATTGGGAGAAAAAATGTGTGCTGAGGTTTCTGGATACTCGCAGTTTTTTGGAAGCTTGGCAACCCCTTTCCATGAACGTGATTTTCGCCAGGCTCTGCTTCGGGCTACATCAATAGGGAACAAACCATAGAGATAGAACTTGGAACTACATTATTGTGTCAAGTTTCAAAAAGCTAGCACAAACCTTGTTTGATTTAGAGTTCCAACTACATGTATCCATATAGGAGAAAACAGAGTGAAACCGAAAAATTAAAACTGTCACTGCAATCTAACGGTTTAACCTAGAAGAACGAAATTTGGTGAGCCAACTGGGATTGGGGTACTGATCATTAGCTGAAAGTGTCATCAAGATTGGGTGAAAAAATGTGTGCTGAGATTTCAGGAAACTCGTAGGTTTTTGGAAGCTTCGCAACTCCTTTCCCTGAAAGGATTTGCGCAAGTCTCTGCTTAGGGCTACATCAATAGGAAATAAACCATTGAGATAGAACTTGGAATTACTTTATTGTGTCAAGTTTCAAAGAGCTAGCACAAACCATGTTTGATTTAGAGTTCCATCTACATGTATCCATATAGGAGAAAACAGAGTGAAACCGAAAAATTAAAACTGTCACTGCAATTGAACGGTTTAACCTAGAAGAACGAAATTTGGTGAGCCAAGTGGGATTGGGGTACTGATCATTTCGTGAAAGTGTAATCAAGATTGGGTGAAAAAAATGTGTGCTGCGATTTCAGGAAACGCGCAGTTTTTTGGAAGCTTGGCAACCCCTTTCCGTGAAAGGGATTTGCGCCAGTCTCTGCTTATGGCTACATCAATAGGAAACAAACCATAGAGATAGAACTTGGAACAACTTTATTCTGTCAAGTTTTAAAAAGCGGGCACAAACCGTGTTTGATTTAAAGTTCCAACTACTTGTATCCATATAGGAGAAAACAGAGTGAAACCTAAAAATTTAAACTGTTACTGCAAACGAACGGTTTAACCTAGAAGAACGAAATTTGGTGAGCCAAGTGGTATTGGGGTACTTATCATTACCTGAAATTGTCATCAAGATTGGGTGAAAAAATGTGTGCTGACATTTCAGGAAAAACGTGTTTTTTTGGAAGCTTGGCAACCCCTTTCCATGAAAGTGATTTGCACCAGTCTGGGCTTAGGGCTACATCAATAGGAAACAAACCATAGAGATAGAACTTGGAACTACTTTATTGTGTCAAGTTTCAAGGAGCTAGCACAAACCGTGTTTGATTTAAAGTTCCATCTACATGTATCCATATAGGAGAAAACAGAGTGAAACCTAAAAATTAAAACTGTTACTACAAACGAACGGTTTAACCTAGAAGAACGAAATTTGGTGAGCCAATTGGGATTGGGTTACTGATCATTAGCTGAAAGTGTCATCAAGATTGGGTGAAAAAATGTGTGCTGAGATTTCAGGAAACTCGTAGTTTTTTGGAAGCTTGGCAACCCCCCTTCCATGAAAGTGATTTGCGCTAGTCTCTGCTTAGGGATACATCAATAGGAAACAAACCATAGAGATAGAACATGGAACTACTTTATTGTGTCAAGTTTCAAAGAGCTAGCACAAACCGTGTTTGATTTAGAGTTCCAAATACATGTATCCATATAGGAGAAAACAGAGTGAAACCTAAAAGTTAAAACTGTTACTGCAAACGAACACTTTAACCTAGAAGAACGAAATGTGGTGAGCCAAGTGGGATTGGGGTACTGATCATTACGTGAAAGTGTCATCAAGATTGGGTGAAATAATGTGTGCTGAGATTTCAGGAAACTCGTAGTATTTGGAAGCTTGGCAACCCCTTTCCATGAAAGTAATTTTCGCCAGTCTCTGCTTAGGGCTACATCAATAGGGAACCAACCATAGATAGAGAACTTGGAACTACATTATTGTGTCAAGTTTCAAAGAGCTAGCACAAACCTTGTTTGATTTAGAGTTCCAAATACATGTATCTATATAGGAGAAAACAGAGTGAAACCGAAAAATTAAAACTGTTACTGCAAACCAGCGGTTTAACTTAGAAGAAGGAAACTTGGTGAACCAAGTGGGATTGTGGTAGTGATCATTACCTGAAAGTGACATCAAGATTGGGTTAAAAAATGTGTGCTGAGATTTCAGGAAACTAGTAGTTTTTTGGAAGCTTGGCAACTCCTTTCCCTGAAAGGGATTTGCGCCAGTCTCTGCTTAGGGCTACATCAATAGGAAACAAAAGATAGAGATAGAACTTGGAACTACTTTATTGTTATAAATTTCAAAGAGCTAGCACAAACCGTGTTTGACTAGAGTTCCATCTACATGTATCCACATACGAGAAAACAGAGTGAAACCTAAAAATTAAAACCGTTACTGCAAACGAACTGTTTAACCTAGAAGAACGAAATTTGGTGAGCCAAGTGGGATTGGGGTACTTAAAATTACATGAAAGTGTCATCAAGATTGGGTGAAAAAATGTGTGCTGCGATTTCAGGAAACTCGTGGTTTTTTGGAAGCTTGGCAACCCCTTTCCCTGAAAGGGATTTGCTCCAGTCGGTGCTTAGGGCTACCTCAATAGGAAACAAACCATAGAAATAGAAATTGGAACTACTTTATTCTGTCAAGTTTTAAAGAGCGGGCACAAACCGTGTTTCTTTTAAAGTTCCAACTACATGTATCCATCTAGGAGAAAAGTGAATGATACCGAAAAATTAAAACTGTTACTGCAAACGAACGGTTTAATCTAGAAGAACGAAATTTGGTGAGCCAAGTGGGATTGGGGTACTGATCATTACCTGAAAGTGTCATCAAGATTGGGTGAAAAAATGTGTGCTGAGATTTCAGGAAACTCGTAGTTTTTTGGAAGCTTGGCAACCCCTTTCCATGAAAGTGATTTGTTCCAGTCTCTGCTTAGTGCTACATCAATAGGAAACAAACCATAGAGATAGAACTTGGAACTACTTTATTGTGTGAAGTTTCAAAGAGGTAGTACAAACCGTATTTGATTTAAAGTTCCAACTACATGTATCCATATAGGAGAAAACAGAGTAAAACCTAAAAATTAAAACTGTTACTGCAAACGAACCGTTTAACGTAGAAGAACAAAATTTGGTGAGCCAAGTGGGATTTGGGTACTTATCATTACCTTAAAATGTCATCAAGATTGGTTGAAAAAATATGTGCTGAGTTTTCAGGAAACTCGTAGTTTTTTGGAAGCTTGGCAACGCCTTTCCATGAAAGTGATTTTCGCCAGTCTCTGCTTAGGGCTACATCAATAGGGAAAAAACCATAGTGATAGAACTTGGAACTACAGTATTGTGTCAAGTTTCAAAGAGCTAGCACAAACCTTGTTTGATTTAGAGTTCCAAATACATGTATCTATATATGATAAAACAGTGAAACCGAAAAATTAAAACTGTTACTGCAAACGAACGATTTAACCTAGAAGATCGAAATTTGGTGAGCCAAGTGGGATTGGGGTAGTGATCATTACCTGAAAGTGTCATCAAGATTGGGTGAAAAAATGTGTGCTGAGATTTCAGGAAACTCGCAGTTTTTTGGAAGCTTGGCAACCCCTTTCCTTTAAAGTGATTTGCCCCAGTCTCTGCTTAGGGCTACATCAGTAGGAAACAAACCATAGAGATAGAACATGGAACTACTTTATGGTGTCAATTTTCAAGAAGCTAGCACAAACCGTGTTTGTCTTAAAGTTCCAACTACATGTATCCATATAGGAGAAAACAGAGTGAAACCTAAAAATTAAAACTGTTACTGCAAACGAACGGTTTAACCTAGAAGAACGAAATTTGGTGAGCCAAGTGGGATTGGGGTACTTATCATTACCTGAAAGTGTCATCAAGTTTGGGTGAAAATATGTGAGCTGAGATTTCAGGAAATTCGTAGTTTTTTGGAAGCTTGGCAACCCCCTTCCATGAAAGTGATTTGCGCCAGTCTCTTCTTAGGGCTACATCAATAGGAAACAAACCATAGAGATAGAACTTGGAAGTACGATATTCTGTCAAGTTTTAAATAGCGTGCACAAACCTTTTTTGATTTAAAGTTCCAACTACATGTATCCATATAGGAGAAAATAGAATGATACCGAAAAATTAAAAATGTTACTGCAAACGAACGGTTTAATCTAGAAGAACGAAATTTGGTGAGCCAAGTGGGATTGGGGTAGTGATCATTACCTGAAAGTGTCATCAAGATTGGGTGAAAAAAATATGTGTTGAGATTTCAGGAAACTCGTAGTTTTTTGGAAGCTTGGCAACCCCTTTCCTTGAAAGAAATTTGGGCCAGTCTCTGCTTAGAGCTACATGAATAGGAAACAAACCATAGAGGTAGAACATGGAACTACTTTATGGTGTCAAGTTTCAAGAAGCTTGCACAAACCGTGTTTGATTTAGAATTCCAACTACATGCATCCATATAGGAGAAAACAGAGTGAAACCGAAAAATTAAAATTGTTACTGCAAACGAACGGTTTAATCTAGAAGAACGAAATTCGGTGAGCCAAGTGGGATTGGAGTACGGATCATTACCTGAAAGTGTCATCAAGATTGGGTGAAAAAATATGTGCTGAGATTTCAGGAAACTCTTGGTTTTTTGGAATCTTAGCAACCCATTTCCCTGAAAGGGATTTGCGCCAGTCTAGGCTTAGGGCTACATCAATAGGAAACAAACCATAGAGATAGAACTTGGAACTACTTTATGGTGTCAAGTTTCAAAGAGCTAGCACAAACCGTGTTTGATTTAAAGTTCCAAATACATGTATCCATATACGAGAAAACAGAGTGAAAACTAAAAATTAAAACTGTTACTAAAAACGAATGGTTTAACCTAAAAGAACGAAATTTGGTGAGCCAAGTGGGATTGGGGTAGTGATCATTTCCTGAAAGTGTCATCAAGATTTGGTGAAAAAATGTGTGCTGAGATTTCAGGAAACTCGTAGTTTTTTGGAAGCTTGGCAACACCTTTCCATGAAAGTGATTTACGCCAGTCTTTGCTTAGGGCTACATCAATAGGAAACAAACCATAGATATAGAACTTGGAACTACTTTATTGTGTCAAGTTTCAAAGAGCTAGCACAAAGTGTGTTTGATTTAGAGTTCCAAATACATGTATCCATATAGGAGAAAACAGAGTGAAACCAAAAAATTAAAACTGTTACTGCAAACGAACGGATTAACTTAGAAGAACGAAATTTGGTGAGCCAAGTGGGATTGGAGTACTGATCATTACCTGAAAGGGTCATCAAGCCTGGGTGAAAAAATGTGTGCTGAGATTCCAGGAAACTCATAGTTTTTTGGAAGCTTGGCAACCCCTTTCCCTGAAAGGGATTTGCGCCAGTCTGTGCTTAGGGCTACATCAATAGGAAACAATCCATAGAAATAGAAATTGGAACTACTTTATTCTGTCAAGTTTTAAAGAGCAGGCACAAACCGTGTTTGATTTAAAGTTCCAACTACATGTATCCATCTAGGAGAAAAGAGAATGATAACGAAAAATTAAAACTGTTACTGCAAACGAACAGTTTAACCTAGAAGAACGAAATTTGGTGAGCCAAGTGGGATTGGGGTACTTATCATTACCTTAAAGTGTCATCATGATTAGGTGAAAAAATATATGCTGAAATTTCAGGTAACTCGTGGTTTTTTGGAAGCTTGGCAACCCCTTTCCATGAAAGTGATTTGCGCCAGTCTCTGCTTAGGGTACATCAATAGGGAACAAACCATAGATATAGAGATTGTACCTACATTATAGTGTCAATTTTCAAAGAGCTAGCACAAACCTTGTTTGATTTAGTGTTCCAACTACATGTATCCGTATAGGAGAATACAGAGTGAAACCGAAAAATTAAAACTGTTACTGCAAACGAACGGTTTAACCTAGAATAACGAAATTTGGTGAGCCAAGTGGGATTGGGGTACTTATCATTACCTGAAAGTGTCATCAAGATTGGGTGAGAAAATGTGTGCTGAGATTTCAGGAAACTCGTGGTTTTTTGGAAGCTTTGCAACCCCTTTCCATGAAAGTGATTTGCACCAGTCTGGGCTTAGGGGAACATCAATAGGAAACAAACCATAGAGATAGAACTTGGAACTACTTTATTGTGTCAAGTTTGAAAGAGCTAGCACAAACCGTGTTTGATTTAGAGTTCCAAATACATGTATCCATATAGGAGAAAACAGAGTAATACCGAAAAATTTAAACTGTTCCTGCAAAGGAACGGTTTAACGTAGAAGAACGAAGTGTGGTGAGCCAAGTGGGATTGGGGTAGTGATAATTTCCTGAAAGTGTCATCAAGATTGGGTGAAAAAATGTGTGCTGAGATTTCAGGAAACTCATAGTTTTTTGGAAGCTTGGCAACCCCTTTCCGTGAAAGTGATTTTCGCCAGTCTCTGCTTAGGGCTACATCAATAGGGAACAAACCATAGAGATAGAGATTGTAACTACATTATTGTGTGAATTTTCAAAGAGCTAGCACAAACCTTGTTTGATTTAGAGTTCCAACTACATGTATCCATACAGGAAAAAACAGAGTGAAACCGAAAAATTAAAACTGTTACTGCAAACGAACGGTTTAACCTAGAAGAAGGAAATTTGGTGAGCCAAGTGGGATTGGGGTAGTGATCATTACCTGAAAGTGACATCAAGATTGGGTGAAAAAATGTGTGCTGAGATTTCAGGAAACTCGTAATTTTTTGAAAGCTTGGCAACTCCTTTCCGTGAAAGGGATTTGCGCCAGTCTCTGCTGAGGGCTATATCAATAGGAAACAAACCATAAAGATAGAACTTGGAACTACTTTATTGTGTCAAGTTTCAAAGAGCTAGCACAAACCGTGTTTGATTTAGACTTCCAACTACATGTATCCATATAGGAGAAAACAGAGTGATACCGAAAAATTTATACTGTTACTGCAAACTAAAGGATTAATGTAGAAGAACTAAATTTGGTGAGCCAAGTGGGATTATGGTAGTGATCATTACCTGAAAGTGTCATCAAGATTGGGTGAAAAAATGTGTGCTGAGATTTCAGGAAACTCGCAGTTTTTTGGAAGCTTGGCAACCCCTTTCCATGAAAGTGATTTGCGCCAGTCTCTACTTAGGGCTGCATAAATAGGAAACAAACCATAGAGATAGAACTTGGAACTACTTTATTGTGCCAAGTTTCAAGGTGCTAGCACAAACCGTGTTTGATTTAAAGTTCCAACTACATGTATCCATATAGGAGAAAACAGAATGAAACCTAAAAATTAAAACTGTTACTGCCAACGAACAGTTTAACCTAGAAGAACGAAATTTCTTGAGCCAATTGGGATTGGGGTACTTATCATTACCTGAAAGTGTCATCAAGATTGGGTGAAAAAATGTGTGCTGAGATTTCAGGAAACTTTTAGTTTTTTGGAAGCTTGGCAAACCCTTTCCCTGAACGTAATTTGCGCCAGTCTCTGCTTAGGGCTACATCAATAGGAAACAAACCATAGTGATAGAACTTGGAACTACTTTATTGTGTCAAGTTTCAAAGAGCTAGCACAAACCGTGTTTGATTTAGAATTCCAACTACATGTATCCATCTAGGAGAAAAGAGAGTGAAACCTAAAAATTTAAACTGTTACTGCAAACGAACGGTTTAACCCAGAAGAATGAAATTTGGTGAGCCAAGTGGGATTGGTGTAGTGATCATTACCTGAAAGTTTCATCAAGATTGGGTGAAAAAATGTGTGCTGAGATTTCAGGATACTTTTAGTTTTTTGGAAGCTTGGCAACCCCTTTCCATGAAAGTGATTTGCACCAGTCTGGGCTTAGGGCTAAATCAATAGGAAACAAACCATAGAGATAGAACTTGGAACTACTTTATTGTGTCAAGTTTGAAAGAGCTAGCACAAACCGTGTTTGATTTAGAGTTCCAAATACATGTATCCATATAGGAGAAAACAGAGTAATACCGAAAAATTTAAACTGTTACTGCAAAGGAACGGTTTAACGTAGAAGAACGAAGTGTGGTGAGCCAAGTGGGATTGGGGTAGTGATAATTTCCTGAAAGTGTCATCAAGATTGGGTGAAAAAATGTGTGCTGAGATTTCAGGAAACTCATAGTTTTTTGGAAGCTTGGCAACCCCTATCCGTGAAAGTGATTTTCGCCAGTCTCTGCTTAGGGCTACATCAATGGGGAACAAACCATAGAGATAGAGATTGTAACTACATTATTGTGTGAATTTTCAAAGAGCTAGCACAAACCTTGTTTGATTTAGAGTTCCAACTACATGTATCCATATAGGAAAAAACAGAGTGAAACCGAAAAATTAAAACTGTTACTGCAAACGAACGGTTTAACCTAGAAGAAGGAAATTTGGTGAGCCAAGTGGGATTGGGGTAGTGATCATTACCTGAAAGTGACATCAAGATTGGGTGAAAAAATGTGTGCTGAGATTTCAGGAAACTCGTAATTTTTTGAAAGCTTGGCAACTCCTTTCCGTGAAAGGGATTTGCGCCAGTCTCTGCTGAGGGCTATATCAATAGGAAACAAACCATAAAGATAGAACTTGGAACTACTTTATTGTGTCAAGTTTCAAAGAGCTAGCACAAACCGTGTTTGATTTAGACTTCCAACTACATGTATCCATATAGGAGAAAACAGAGTGATACCGAAAAATTTATACTGTTACTGCAAACTAAAGGATTAATGTAGAAGAACTAAATTTGGTGAGCCAAGTGGGATTGGGGTAGTGATCATTACCTGAAAGTGTCATCAAGATTGGGTGAAAAAATGTGTGCTGAGATTTCAGGAAACTCGCAGTTTTTTGGAAGCTTGGCAACCCCTTTCCATGAAAGTGATTTGCGCCAGTCTCTACTTAGGGCTGCATAAATAGGAAACAAACCATAGAGATAGAACTTGGAACTACTTTATTGTGCCAAGTTTCAAGGTGCTAGCACAAATCGTGTTTGATTTAAAGTTCCAACTACATGTATCCATATAGGAGAAAACAGAATGAAACCTAAAAATTAAAACTGTTACTGCCAACGAACAGTTTAATCTAGAAGAACGAAATTTCTTGAGCCAATTGGGATTGGGGTACTTATCATTACCTGAAAGTGTCATCAAGATTGGGTGAAAAAATGTGTGCTGAGATTTCAGGAAACTTTTAGTTTTTTGGAAGCTTGGCAAACCCTTTCCCTGAATGTAATTTGCGCCAGTCTCTGCTTAGGGCTACATCAATAGGAAACAAACCATAGTGATAGAACTTGGAACTACTTTATTGTGTCAAGTTTCAAAGAGCTAGCACAAACCGTGTTTGATTTAGAATTCCAACTACATGTATCCATCTAGGAGAAAAGAGAGTGAAACCTAAAAATTTAAACTGTTACTGCAAACGAACGGTTTAACCCAGAAGAATGAAATTTGGTGAGCCAAGTGGGATTGGTGTAGTGATCATTACCTGAAAGTTTCATCAAGATTGGGTGAAAAAATGTGTGCTGAGATTTCAGGATACTTTTAGTTTTTTGGAAGCTTGGCAACCCCTTTCCATGAAAGTGATTTGCACCAGTCTGGGCTTAGGGCTAAATCAATAGGAAACAAACCATAGAGATAGAACTTGGAACTACTTTATTGTGTCAAGTTTGAAAGAGCTAGCACAAACCGTGTTTGATTTAGAATTCCAACTACATGTATCCATCTAGGAGAAAAGAGAGTGAAACCTAAAAATTTAAAGTGTTACTGCAAATGAACGGTTTAACCTAGAAGAATGAAATTTGGTGAGCCAAGTGGGATTGGTGTAGTGATCATTACCTGAAAGTTTCATCAAGATTGGGTGAAAAAATGTGTGCTGAGATTTCAGGAAACTTTTAGTTTTTTGGAAGCTTGGCAACCCCTTTCCATGAAAGTGATTTGCGCCAGTCTCTGCTTAGGGCTACATCAATAGGAAACAAACCAGAGAGATAGAACTTGGAACTTCTTTATTGTGTCAAGTTTCATAGAGCTAGCACAAACCGTGTTTGATTTAGAGTTCCAAGTACATGTATCCATATAGGAGAAAACAGAGTGAAACCTAAAAATTAAAACTGTTACTGCAAACGAATGGTTTAACCTAGAACGAAATTTGGTAAGTCAAGTGGGATTGGGGTAGTGATCATTACCTGAAAGTGTCATCAAGATTGGGTGAATAAATGTGTGCTGAGATTTCAGGAAACTCGAAGTTTTTTGGAAGCTTGGCAACCCCTTTCCATGAAAGTGATTTGCGCCAGTCTCTGCTTAGGGCTGCATCAATAGGAAACAAACCATAGAGATAGAACTTGGAACTACTTTATTGTGTCAAGTTTCAAGAAGCTAGCACAAAGCGTGTTTGATTTAAAGTTCCAACTACATGAATCCATATAGGAGAAAACAGAGTGAAACCTAAAGATTAAAACTGTTACTGCAAACGAACGGTTTAACCTAGAAGAATGAAATTTCTTGAGCCAAGTGGGATTGGGGTACTTATCATTACCTGAAAGTGTCATCAAGATTGGGTGAAGAAATGTGTGCTGAGATTTCAGGAAATGCGTGGTTTTTTGGAAACTTGGAAAACCTTACCCTGAAAGGGGTTTGCGCAAGTCTGTGCTTAGGGCTACATCAATAGGAAACAAACCATAGAGATAGAACATGGAACTTCTTTATTCTGTCAAGTTTTAAAGAGCGGGCACAAACCGTGTTTGATTTAAAGCTCCAACTACATGTATCCCTATAGGAGAAAAGAGAATGATACCAAAAAGTTAAAACTGTTACTGCAAACGAACAGTTTAACCTAGAAGAACCAAATTTGGTGAGCCAAGTGGGATTGGGGTACTGATAATTACCTGAAAGTGTCCTCAAGATTGGGTGAAAAAATGTTTGCTGAGATTTCAGGAAACCTGTAGTTTTTTGGAAGCTTGGCAACCCCTTTCCAAGAAAGTGATTTGCGCCATTCTCTGCTTAGGGCTACATCAATAAGATACAAACTATAGAAATAGAAATTGGAACTACTTTATTCTGTCAAGTTTTAAAGAGCGGGCACAAACCGTTTTTGATTTAAAGTTCCAACTACATGTATCCATCTAGGAGAAAAGAGAATGATAACGAAAAATTAAAACTGTTACTGCAAAAGAACGGTTTAACCTATAAGAACGAAATTTGGTGAGCCAAGTGGGATTGGGGTACTTATCATTACCTGAAAGTGTCATCAAGATTAGGTGAAATAATATATGCATAAATTTCAGGTAACTTGTGGTTTTTTGGAAGCTTGGCAACCCCTTTCCATGAAAGTGATTTGCACCAGTCTGTGCTTAGGGCTACATCAATAGGAAACAAACCATAGAGATAGAACTTGGAACGACTTTATTGTGTCAAGTTTCAAAGAGGTAGCACAAACCGTGTTTGATTTAAAGTTCCAACTACATGTATCCATATAGGAGAAAAGAGAGTGAAACCTAAAAATTAAAACTGTTACTGCAAACTAACGGTTTAACCTAGAAGAAAGAAATTTCTTGAGCCAAGTCAGATTGGGGTACTTATCATTACCTGAAAGTGTCATCAAGATTGGGTGAAGAAATGTGTGCTGAGATTTCAGGAAACTCGTGGTTTTTTGGAAACTTGGAAAACTTTACCCTGAAAGGGATTTGCTCAAGACTGTGCTTAGGGCTACATCAATAGGAAACAAACCATAGAGATAGAACATGGAACTACTTTATTCTGTCAAGTTTTAAAAAGCGGGCACAAACCGTGTTTGATTTAAAGTTCCACCTACATGTATCCATATAGGAGAAAAGAGAATGATACCGAAAAGTTTATACTGTTACAGCAAACGAACGGTTTAATCTAGAAGAACGAAATTTGGTGAGCCACGTGGGATTGCGGTACTTAACATTACCTGAAAGTGTCATCAAGATTGGGTGAAAAAATGTGTGCTGCGATTTCAGGAAACTGGTGGTTTTTTGGAAGCTTGGCAACCCCTTTCCCTGAAAGGGATTTGCGCCATTCTGTGCTTTGGGCTACATCAATAGAAAACAAAACATAGAAATAGAAATTGGAACTACTTTATACTGTCAAGTTTTAAAAAGCGGCTACAAACCGTGTTTGATTTAAAGTTCCAACTACATGTATCCATCTAGGAGAAAAGAGAATGATACCGAAAAATTAAAACTGTTACTGCAAACGCACGGTTTAACATAGAAGAACGAAATTTGGTGAGCCAAGTGTGATTGGGGTACTTATCATTACCTGAAAGTGTCATCAAGATTGGGTGAAAAAATGTGTGCTGAGATTTCAGGAAACTTGTAGTTTTTTGGAAGCTTGGCAAACCCTTTCCCTGAAAGAGATTTTCGGCAGTCTCTGCTGAGGGCTACATCAATAGGAAACCAATCATAGAGATAGAACTTGGAACTACTTTATTGTGTCAAGTTTCAAAGAGCTAGCACAAACCTTGTTTGATTTAGAGTTCCAACTACATGTATCCATATAGGAGAAAACAGAGTGAAACCGAAAAATTAAAACTGTTACTGCAAACGAACGGTTTAACCTAGAAGAATGAATTTTGGTGAGCCAAGTGGGATTGGGGTACTGATCATTACCTGAAAGTGTCATCAAGATTGGGTGAAAAAATGTGTGCTGAGATTTCAGGAACCTCGTAGTTTTTTGGAAGCTTGGCAACCCCTTTCCATGAAAGTGATTTGCGCCAGTCTCTGCTTAGGGCTATATCAATAGGTAACAAATCATAGAGATAGAACTTTGAACTACATTATTGTGTCAGGTTTCAAAGAGCTAGCAAAAACCGTGTTTGATATAGAGTTCCAACTACATGTATCCATATAGGAGAAAACAGAGTGAAACATAAAAATTAAAACTGTTACTGCAAACGAACGGTTTAACCTAGAAGAACGAAATTTGGTGAGCCAAGTGGGATTGGGGTACTGATCATTACCTGAAAGTGTCATCAGGATTGGGTGAAAAATGTGTGCTGAGATTTCAGGAAACTCGCAGTTTTTTGGAAGCTTGGCAACTACTTTCCATTAAAGGGATTTGCGCCAGTCTCTGCTTAGGGCTATATCAATAGGAAACAATCCATAGAGATAGAACTTGGAACTACTTTATTGTGTCAAGTTTCAAAGAGCTAGCACAAACCGTGTTTGGTTTAGAGTTCCAACTACATATATCCATATATGAGAATATAGAGTGAAACCTAAAAATTAAAACTGATACTGCAAACGAATGGTTTAAACTAGAAGGACGAAATTTGGTGAGCCACCTGGGATTGGTGTACTTATCGTTACCTGAAAGAGTCATCAAGATTGGGTGAAAAAATGTGTGCTGAAATTTCAGGAAACTCGTGGTTCTTTGGAAGCTTGGCAACCCCTTTCCCTGAAAGGAATTTGCGCCAGTCTGTGCTTAGGGTACATCAATAGGAAACAAACCATAGAGATAGAACTTGGAATTACTTTATTGTGTCAAGATTCAAGGACCTAGCACAAAACGTGTTTGATTTAGAATTCCAACTACATGTATCCCTATAGGAGAAAACAGAGTGAAACCTAAATATTAAAACTGTTACTGCAAACGAACGGTTTAACCTAGAATAACGAAATTTAGTGAGCCAAGTGGGATTGGGCTACTTATCATTACCTGAAAGCGTCATCAAGATTGGGTGAAAAAATGTGTCCTGAGATTTCAGGAAACTCGTGGTTTTTTGGAAGCTTGGCAACCCCTTTCCATGAAAGGGATTTGCGCCAGTCTGTGCTCAGGGCTACATCAATAGGAAACAAACCATAGAGATAGAACTTGGAACTACTTTATTGTGTCAAATTTCAAGGAGCTAGCAAAAACCGAGTTTGATTTAGAGTTCCAAGTAAATGTATCCATATAAGAGAAAACAGAGTGAAATCTAAAAATTTAAACTGTTACTGCAAACGAACCGTATACCTAGAAGAGCGAAATTTGGTGAGCCAAGTGGGATTGGGGTACTGATCATTACCTGAAAGTGTCATCAAGATTGGGTGAAAAAATGTGTGCTGAGATTTCAGGAAACTCGTAGTTTTTTGGAAGCTTGGCAACCCCTATCTATGAAAGTGATTTGCGCCAGTCTCTGCTTAGGGCTATATCAATAGGTAACAAATCATAGAGATAGAACTTGGAACTACATTATTGTGTCAGGTTTCAAAGAGCTAGCAAAAACCGTGTTTGATATAGAGTTCCAACTACATGTATCCATATAGGAGAAAACAGAGTGAAACCTAAAAATTAAAACTGTTACTGCAAACGAACGGTTTATCCTAAAAGAACGAAATTTGGTGAGCCAAGTGGGATCGGGGTACTGATCATTACCTGAAAGTGTCATCATGATTGGGTGAAAAAATGTGTGCTGAGATTTCAAGACACTCGCAGTTTTTTGGAAGCTTGGCAACCCCTTTCCATGAAAATGATTTGTGCCAGTCTCTGCTTAGGGCTATATCAATAGGAAAAAAACCATAGAGATAGAAGTTGGAACTACTTTATTTTATCAGGTTTCAAAGAGCTGGCACAAACCGTGTTTGATTTAGAATTCCAACTACATGTATCCATATAGGAGAAAACTGAGTGATACCGAAAAATCAAAACTGTTACTGCAAACGAACCGTTTAACCTAGAAGAATGAAATTTGGTGAGCCAAGTGGGATTGGGGCACTGATGATTACCTGAAAGTGTCATCAAGATTGGGTGAAAAAATGTGTGCTGAGATATCAGGAAACTCGTAGTTTTTTGGAAGCTTGGCAACCCCTTTCCATGAAAGTGATTTGCGCCAGACTCTGCTTAGGGCTACATCAATAGGAAACAAACCATAGAGATAGAACTTGGAACTACTTTATTGTGTCATGTTTCAAGGAGCTAGCACAAACCGTGTTTGATTTAGAGTTCCAAATAAATGTATCCATATAGGAGAAAACAGAGTGAAAATCAAAAAATTAAAACTGTTACTGCAAACGAACCGTATAACTAGAAGAGCGAAATTTGGTGAGCCAAGTGGGATTGGGGTACTGATCATTACCTGAAAGTGTCATCAAAATTGGGTTTATAAATGTGTGCTGAGATTTCAGGAAACTCGTAGTTTTTTGGAAGCTTGGCAACGCCTTTCCATTAAAGTGATTTGCGCCAGTCTCTGCTTAGGGCTACATCAATAGGAAACAAACCATAGAGATAGAACTTGGAACTACTTTATTGTGTCAAGTTTCAAAGAGCTAGCACAAACCGTGTTTGATTTAGAATTCCAACTACATGTATCCATATAGGAGAAAACAGAGTGAAACCTAAAAATTAAAACTGTTACTGCAAATGAATGGTTTAACCTAGAAGAACAAAATTTGGTGAGCCAAGTGGGATTGGGGTACTCATCATTACCTGAAAGTGTCATCAGGATTGGGTGAAAAATGTGTGCTGAGATTTCAGGAAACTCGCAGTTTTTTGGAAGCTTGGCAACTACTTTCCCTTAAAGGGATATGCGCCAGTCTCTGCTTAGGGCTACATCAATAGGAAACAATCCATAGATATAGAACTTGGAACTACTTTATTGTGTCAAGTTTCAAACAGCTAGCACAAACCGTGTTTGGTTTAGAGTTCCAACTACATATATCCATATAGGAGAATATAGAGTGAAACCTAAAAATTAAAACTGATACTGCAAACGAATGGTTTAAACTAGAAGGACGAAATTTGGTGAGCCACCTGGGATTGGTGCACTTATCATTACCTGAAAGTGTCATCAAGATTGGGTGAAAAAGTGTGTGCTGAAATTTCAGGAAACTCGTGGTTCTTAGGAAGCTTGGCAACCCCTTTCCCTGAAAGGGATTTGCGCCAGTCTGTGCTTAGGGCTTCATCAATAGGAAAAAAACCATAGAGATAGAACTTGGAATTACTTTATTGTGTCAAGTTTCAAAGACCTAGCACAAACCGTGTTTGATTTAGAATTCCAACTACATGTATCCATATAGGAGAAAACAGTGTGAAACTGAAAAATTAAAACTGTTACTGCAAACGAACGGTTTACCCTAGAAGAACGAAATTTGGTGAGCCAAGTGGGATTGCAGTAGTGATCATTACCTGAAAGTGTCATCAAGATTGGGTAAAAAAATGTGTGCTGAGATTTCAGGAAACTCTTGGTTTTTTGGAAGCTTGGCAACGCCTTTCCCTTAAAGTGATTTGCGCCAGTCTGTGCTTAGGGCTACATCAATAGGAAACAAACCATAGAGATAGAACTTGGAACTAATTTATTGTGTCAAGTTTCAAGGAGCTAGCACAAACCGTGTTTGATTTAGAGTTCCAAATACATATATCCATATAGGAGAAAACAGAGTGAAACCTAAAAATATAAACTGTTACTGCAAACGAACGGTTTAACCTAGAAGAACGAAATTTGGTGAGCCAAGTGGGATTGCGGTAGTGATCATTACCTGAAAGTGTCATCAAGATTGGGTAAAAAAATGTGTGCTGAGATTTCAGGAAACTCTTGGTTTTTTGGAAGCTTGGCAACGCCTTTCCCTGAAAGTGATTTGCGCCAGTCTCTGCTTAGGGCTACATCAATAGGAAACAAACCATAGAGATAGAACTTGGAACTACTTTATTGTGTCAAGTTTCAAAGAGCTAGCACAAACCGTGTTTGATTTAGAATTCCAACTACATATATCCATATAGGAGAAAACAGAGTGAAACCTAAAAATATAAACTGTTACTGCAAACGAACGGTTTAACGTAGAAGAACGAAATTTGGTGAGCAAAGTGGGATTGGGGTACTCATCATTACCTGATAGTGTCATCAGGATTGGGTGAGAAATGTGTGCTGATATTTCAGGAAACTCGCAGTTTTTTGGAAGCTTGGCAACTCCTTTCCATGAAAGGTATTTGCGCCAGTCTCTGCTTAGGGCTACATCAATAGTAAACAAACCATAGAGATAGAACTTGGAACTACTTTATTGTGTCAAGTTTCAAAGAGCTAACACAAACCGTGTTTGATTTAGAGTTCCAACTACATGTATCCATATAGGAGAAAACAGAGTGAAACCTAAAAATTAAAACTGTTACTGCAAACGAATGGTTTAACCTAGAAGAAGGAAATTTGGTGAGCCAAGTGGGATTGGTGTAGTGATCATTACCTGGAAGTTTCATCAAGATTGGGTGAAAAAATGTGTGCTGAGATTTCAGGAAATTCACAGTTTTTTGGAAGATTTACAACCCCTTTCCATGAGAGTGATTTGTGCCAGTCTCTGCTTAGGGCTTCATCAATAGGAAACAAACCATAGAGACAGAACTTGGAACTAGTTTATTGTGTCAAGTTTCATAGAGCTAGCACAAACCGTGTTTGATTTAGAGTTCCAAGTACATGTATCCATATAGGAGAAAACAGAGTGAAACCTAAAAATTAAAACTGTTACTGCAAACGAATGGTTTAACCTAGAACGAAATTTGGTAAGTCAAGTGGGATTGGGGTAGTGATCATTACCTGAAAGTGTCATCAAGATTGGGTGAATAAATGTGTGCTGAGATTTCAGGAAACTCGCAGTTTTTTGGAAGCTTGGCAACCCCTTTCCATGAAAGTGATTTGCGCCAGTCTCTGCTTAGGGCTGCATCAATAGGAAACAAACCATAGAGATAGAACTTGGAACTACTTTATTGTGTCAAGTTTCAAGAAGCTAGCACAAAGCGTGTTTGATTTAAAGTTCCAACTACATGAATCCATATAGGAGAAAACAGAGTGAAACCTAAAGATTAAAACTGTTACTGCAAACGAACGGTTTAACCTAGAAGAATGAAATTTCTTGAGCCAAGTGGGATTGGGGTACTTATCATTACCTGAAAGTGTCATCAAGATTGGGTGAAGAAATGTGTGCTGAGATTTCAGGAAATGCGTGGTTTTTTGGAAACTTGGAAAACCTTACCCTGAAAGGGGTTTGCGCAAGTCTGTGCTTAGGGCTACATCAATAGGAAACAAACCATAGAGATAGAACATGGAACTTCTTTATTCTGTCAAGTTTTAAAGAGCGGGCACAAACCGTGTTTGATTTAAAGCTCCAACTACATGTATCCCTATAGGAGAAAAGAGAATGATACCAAAAAGTTAAAACTGTTACTGCAAACGAACAGTTTAACCTAGAAGAACCAAATTTGGTGAGCCAAGTTTGATTGGGGTACTGATAATTACCTGAAAGTGTCCTCAAGATTGGGTGAAAAAATGTTTGCTGAGATTTCAGGAAACCTGTAGTTTTTTGGAAGCTTGGCAACCCCTTTCCAAGAAAGTGATTTGCGCCATTCTCTGCTTAGGGCTACATCAATAGGATACAAACTATAGAAATAGAAATTGGAACTACTTTATTCTGTCAAGTTTTAAAGAGCGGGCACAAACCGTTTTTGATTTAAAGTTCCAACTACATGTATCCATCTAGGAGAAAAGAGAATGATAACGAAAAATTAAAACTGTTACTGCAAAAGAACGGTTTAACCTATAAGAACGAAATTTGGTGAGCCAAGTGGGATTGGGGTACTTATCATTACCTGAAAGTGTCATCAAGATTAGGTGAAATAATATATGCATAAATTTCAGGTAACTTGTGGTTTTTTGGAAGCTTGGCAACCCCTTTCCATGAAAGTGATTTGCACCAGTCTGTGCTTAGGGCTACATCAATAGGAAACAAACCATAGAGATAGAACTTGGAACGACTTTATTGTGTCAAGTTTCAAAGAGGTAGCACAAACCGTGTTTGATTTAAAGTTCCAACTACATGTATCCATATAGGAGAAAAGAGAGTGAAACCTAAAAATTAAAACTGTTACTGCAAACTAACGGTTTAACCTAGAAGAAAGAAATTTCTTGAGCCAAGTCAGATTGGGGTACTTATCATTACCTGAAAGTGTCATCAAGATTGGGTGAAGAAATGTGTGCTGAGATTTCAGGAAACTCGTGGTTTTTTGGAAACTTGGAAAACTTTACCCTGAAAGGGATTTGCTCAAGACTGTGCTTAGGGCTACATCAATAGGAAACAAACCATAGAGATAGAACATGGAACTACTTTATTCTGTCAAGTTTTAAAAAGCGGGCACAAACCGTGTTTGATTTAAAGTTCCACCTACATGTATCCATATAGGAGAAAAGAGAATGATACCGAAAAGTTTATACTGTTACAGCAAACGAACGGTTTAATCTAGAAGAACGAAATTTGGTGAGCCACGTGGGATTGCGGTACTTAACATTACCTGAAAGTGTCATCAAGATTGGGTGAAAAAATGTGTGCTGCGATTTCAGGAAACTGGTGGTTTTTTGGAAGCTTGGCAACCCCTTTCCCTGAAAGGGATTTGCGCCATTCTGTGCTTTGGGCTACATCAATAGAAAACAAAACATAGAAATAGAAATTGGAACTACTTTATACTGTCAAGTTTTAAAAAGCGGCTACAAACCGTGTTTGATTTAAAGTTCCAACTACATGTATCCATCTAGGAGAAAAGAGAATGATACCGAAAAATTAAAACTGTTACTGCAAACGCACGGTTTAACCTAGAAGAACGAAATTTGGTGAGCCAAGTGTGATTGGGGTACTTATCATTACCTGAAAGTGTCATCAAGATTGGGTGAAAAAATGTGTGCTGAGATTTCAGGAAACTTGTAGTTTTTTGGAAGCTTGGCAAACCCTTTCCCTGAAAGTGATTTTCGGCAGTCTCTGCTGAGGGCTACATCAATAGGGAACCAATCATAGAGATAGAACTTGGAACTACTTTATTGTGTCAAGTTTCAAAGAGCTAGCACAAACCTTGTTTGATTTAGAGTTCCAACTACATGTATCCATATAGGAGAAAACAGAGTGAAACCGAAAAATTAAAACTGTTACTGCAAACGAACGGTTTAACCTAGAAGAATGAATTTTGGTGAGCCAAGTGGGATTGGGGTACTGATCATTACCTGAAAGTGTCATCAAGATTGGGTGAAAAAATGTGTGCTGAGATTTCAGGAACCTCGTAGTTTTTTGGAAGCTTGGCAACCCCTTTCCATGAAAGTGATTTGCGCCAGTCTCTGCTTAGGGCTATATCAATAGGTAACAAATCATAGAGATAGAACTTTGAACTACATTATTGTGTCAGGTTTCAAAGAGCAAGCAAAAACCGTGTTTGATATAGAGTTCCAACTACATGTATCCATATAGGAGAAAACAGAGTGAAACATAAAAATTAAAACTGTTACTGCAAACGAACGGTTTAACCTAGAAGAACGAAGTTTGGTGAGCCAAGTGGGATTGGGGTACTGATCATTACCTGAAAGTGTCATCAGGATTGGGTGAAAAATGTGTGCTGAGATTTCAGGAAACACGCAGTTTTTTGGAAGCTTGGCAACTACTTTCCATTAAAGGGATTTGCGCCAGTCTCTGCTTAGGGCTATATCAATAGGAAACAATCCATAGAGATAGAACTTGGAACTACTTTATTGTGTCAAGTTTCAAAGAGCTAGCACAAACCGTGTTTGGTTTAGAGTTCCAACTACATATATCCATATAGGAGAATATAGAGTGAAACCTAAAAATTAAAACTGATACTGCAAACGAATGGTTTAAACTAGAAGGACGAAATTTGGTGAGCCACCTGGGATTGGTGTACTTATCGTTACCTGAAAGTGTCATCAAGATTGGGTGAAAAAATGTGTGCTGAAATTTCAGGAAACTCGTGGTTCTTTGGAAGCTTGGCAACCCCTTTCCCTGAAAGGGATTTGCGCCAGTCTGTGCTTAGGGTACATCAATAGGAAACAAACCATAGAGATAGAACTTGGAATTACTTTATTGTGTCAAGATTCAAGGACCTAGCACAAAACGTGTTTGATTTAGAATTCCAACTACATGTATCCCTATAGGAGAAAACAGAGTGAAACCTAAATATTAAAACTGTTACTGCAAACGAACGGTTTAACCTAGAATAACGAAATTTAGTGAGCCAAGTGGGATTGGGGTACTTATCATTACCTGAAAGCGTCATCAAGATTGGGTGAAAAAATGTGTCCTGAGATTTCAGGAAACTCGTGGTTTTTTGGAAGCTTGGCAACCCCTTTCCATGAAAGGGATTTGCGCCAGTCTGTGCTCAGGGCTACATCAATAGGAAACAAACCATAGAGATAGAACTTGGAACTACTTTATTGTGTCAAATTTCAAGGAGCTAGCAAAAACCGAGTTTGATTTAGAGTTACAAGTAAATGTATCCATATAAGAGAAAACAGAGTGAAATCTAAAAATTTAAACTGTTACTGCAAACGAACCGTATACCTAGAAGAGCGAAATTTGGTGAGGCAAGTGGGATTGGGGTACTGATCATTACCTGAAAGTGTCATCAAGATTGGGTGAAAAAATGTGTGCTGAGATTTCAGGAAACTCGTAGTTTTTTGGAAGCTTGGCAACCCCTATCTATGAAAGTGATTTGCGCCAGTCTCTGCTTAGGGCTATATCAATAGGTAACAAATCATAGAGATAGAACTTGGAACTACATTATTGTGTCAGGTTTCAAAGAGCTAGCAAAAACCGGTTTGATATAGAGTTCCAACTACATGTATCCATATAGGAGAAAACAGAGTGAAACCTAAAAATTAAAACTGTTACTGCAAACGAACGGTTTATCCTAAAAGAACGAAATTTGGTGAGCCAAGTGGGATCGGGGTACTGATCATTACCTGAAAGTGTCATCATGTTTGGGTGAAAAAATGTGTGCTGAGATTTCAAGACACTCGCAGTTTTTTGGAAGCTTGGCAACCCCTTTCCATGAAAATGATTTGTGCCAGTCTCTGCTTAGGGCTATATCAATAGGAAACAAACCATAGAGATAGAACTTGGAACTACTTTATTTTATCAGGTTTCAAAGAGCTGGCACAAACCGTGTTTGATTTAGAATTCCAACTACATGTATCCATATAGGAGAAAACTGAGTGATACCGAAAAATCAAAACTGTTACTGCAAACGAACCGTTTAACCTAGAAGAATGAAATTTGGTGAGCCAAGTGGGATTGGGGAACTGATGATTACCTGAAAGTGTCATCAAGATTGGGTGAAAAAATGTGTGCTGAGATATCAGGAAACTCGTAGTTTTTTGGAAGCTTGGCAACCCCTTTCCATGAAAGTGATTTGCGCCAGACTCTGCTTAGGGCTACATCAATAGGAAACAAACCATAGAGATAGAACTTGGAACTACTTTATTGTGTCAAGTTTCAAGGAGCTAGCACAAACCGTGTTTGATTTAGAGTTCCAAATAAATGTATCCATATAGGAGAAAACAGAGTGAAAATCAAAAAATTAAAACTGTTACTGCAAACGAACCGTATAACTAGAAGAGCGAAATTTGGTGAGCCAAGTGGGATTGGGGTACTGATCATTACCTGAAAGTGTCATCAAGATTGGGTTTATAAATGTGTGCTGAGATTTCAGGAAACTCGTAGTTTTTTGGAAGCTTGGCAACGCCTTTCCATTAAAGTGATTTGCGCCAGTCTCTGCTTAGGGCTACATCAATAGGAAACAAACCATAGAGATAGAACTTGGAACTACTTTATTGTGTCAAGTTTCAAAGAGCTAGCACAAACCGTGTTTGATTTAGAATTCCAACTACATGTATCCATATAGGAGAAAACAGAGTGAAACCTAAAAATTAAAACTGTTACTGCAAATGAATGGTTTAACCTAGAAGAACAAAATTTGGTGAGCCAAGTGGGATTGGGGTACTCATCATTACCTGAAAGTGTCATCAGGATTGGGTGAAAAATGTGTGCTGAGATTTCAGGAAACTCGCAGTTTTTTGGAAGCTTGGCAACTACTTTCCCTTAAAGGGATATGCGCCAGTCTCTGCTTAGGGCTACATCAATAGGAAACAATCCATAGATATAGAACTTGGAACTACTTTATTGTGTCAAGTTTCAAACAGCTAGCACAAACCGTGTTTGGTTTAGAGTTCCAACTACATATATCCATATAGGAGAACATAGAGTGAAACCTAAAAATTAAAAACTGATACTGCAAACGAATGGTTTAAACTAGAAGGACGAAATTTGGTGAGCCACCTGGGATTGGTGCACTTATCATTACCTGAAAGTGTCATCAAGATTGGGTGAAAAAGTGTGTGCTGAAATTTCAGGAAACTCGTGGTTCTTAGGAAGCTTGGCAACCCCTTTCCCTGAAAGGGATTTGCGCCAGTCTGTGCTTAGGGCTTCATCAATAGGAAAAAAACCATAGAGATAGAACTTGGAATTACTTTATTGTGTCAAGTTTGAAAGAGCTAGCACAAACCGTGTTTGATTTAGAATTCCAACTACATGTATCCATATAGGAGAAAACAGTGTGAAACTGAAAAATTAAAACTGTTACTACAAACGAACGGTTTACCCTAGAAGAACGAAATTTGGTGAGCCAAGTGGGATTGCGGTAGTGATCATTACCTGAAAGTGTCATCAAGATTGGGTAAAAAAATGTGTGCTGAGATTTCAGGAAACTCTTGGTTTTTTGGAAGCTTGGCAACGCCTTTCCCTTAAAGTGATTTGCGCCACTCTGTGCTTAGGGCTACATCAATAGGAAACAAACCATAGAGATAGAACTTGGAACTAATTTATTGTGTCAAGTTTCAAGGAGCTAGCACAAACCGTGTTTGATTTAGAGTTCCAAATACATATATCCATATAGGAGAAAACAGAGTGAAACCTAAAAATATAAACTGTTACTGCAAACGAACGGTTTAACCTAGAAGAACGAAATTTGGTGAGCCAAGTGGGATTGCGGTAGTGATCATTACCTGAAAGTGTCATCAAGATTGGGTAAAAAAATGTGTGCTGAGATTTCAGGAAACTCTTGGTTTTTTGGAAGCTTGGCAACGCCTTTCCCTGAAAGTGATTTGCGCCAGTCTCTGCTTAGGGCTACATCAATAGGAAACAAACCATAGAGATAGAACTTGGAACTACTTTATTGTGTCAAGTTTCAAAGAGCTAGCACAAACCGTGTTTGATTTAGAATTCCAACTACATATATCCATATAGGAGAAAACAGAGTGAAACCTAAAAATATAAAACTATTACTGCAAACGAATGGTTTAACCTAGAAAAAGGAAATTTGGTGAGCCAAGTGGGATTGGTGTAGTGATCATTACCTGGAAGTTTCATCAAGATTGGGTGAAAAAATGTGTGCTGAGATTTCAGGAAATTCACAGTTTTTTGGAAGATTTACAACCCCTTTCCATGAGAGTGATTTGTGCCAGTCTCTGCTTAGGGCTTCATCAATAGGAAACAAACCATAGAGACAGAACTTGGAACTAGTTTATTGTGTCAAGTTTCAAGGAGCTAGCACAAACTGTGTTTGATTTAGAGTTCCAAATAAATGTATTTATATAGGAGAAAAGAGTGAAACCCAAAAATTAAAACTGTTACTGGAAACGAACGGTTTAACCTAGAAGAACGAAATTTGGTGAGCCAAGTGGGATTGGGTACTGATCATTACCTGAAAGTGTCATCAAGATTGGGTGAAAAAATGTGTGCTGAGATTTCAGGAAACTCGTGGTTTTTTAGAAGCTTGGCAACCCCTTTCCATGAAAGTGATTTGCGCCTGTCTCTGCTTAGGGCTACATCAATAGGAAACAAACCATAGAGATAGAACTTGGAACTACTTTATTGTGTCAAGTTTCAAAGAGCTAGCACCAACCGTGTTTGATTTAGAATTGCAACTACATGTATCCATATAGAAGAAAACACTGAAACCTAAAAATTAAAACTGTAACTGCAAACGAACGGTTTAAACTAGAAGAACAAAATTTGGTGAGCCAAGTGGGATTGGGGTACTGATCATTACCTGAAAGTGTCATCAAGATTGGGTGAAAAAATGTGTGCTGAGATTTCAGGAAACTCGCAGTTTTTTGGAAGCTTGGCAACGCCTTTCCCTGAAAGTGATTTGCGCCAGTCTCTGCTTAGGGCTACATCAATAGGAAACAAACCATAGAGATAGAACTTGGAACTACTTTATTTTGTCAAGTTTCAAAGAGCTAGCACAAACCGTGTTTCATTTAGAATTCCAACTACATATATCCATATAGGAGAAAACAGAGTGAAACCTAAAAATTAAAACTGTTACTGCCAAAGAACGGTTTAACCTAGAAGAACGAAATTTGATGAGCCAAGTGGGATTGGGGTACTTATCATTACCTGAAAGTGTCATGAAGTTTGGGTGAAAAAATGTGTGCTGAGATTTCAGGAAACTCGTGGTTTTTTTGAAGCTTGGCAACCCCTTTCCATGAAAGTGATTTGCGCAAGGCTCTGCTTAGGTCTACATTAATAGGAAACAAACCATAGAGATAGAACTTGGAACTACTTTATTGTGTCAAGTTTCAAAGAGCTAGCACAAACCGTGTTTGATTTAAAGTTCCGACTACATGTATCCATATAGAAGAAAACAGAGTGAAACCTAAAAATTAAAACTGTCACTGCAAAGGAAGGGTTTAACATAGAAGAAGGAAATTTGGTGAGCCAAGTGGGATTGTTGTAGTGATCATTATCTGGAATTGTCATCAAGATTGGGTGAAAACATGTGTGCTGAGATTTCAGGAAACTCGCAGTTTTTTGGAAGCTTGGAAACCCCTTTCCATGAGAGTGATTTGCGCCAGTCTCTGCTTAGGGCTACATTAATAGGAAACAAATCATAGAGATGGAACTTGGAACTACTTTATTGTGTCAAGTTTCAAGGAGCTAGCACAAACCGTGTTTGATTTAGAGTTCCAAATAAATGTATCCATATAGGAGAAAACAGAGTGAAACCTAAAAATTAAAACTGTTACTGCAAACGAACGGTTTAACCTAGAAGAATTAAATTTGGTGAGGCACTTGGGATTGGGGTACTTATCATTACCTGAAAGTGTCATCAAGATTGGGTGAAAAAATGTGTGCTGAGATTTCAGGAAACTCGTAGTTTTTTTGAAACTTGGCAACCCCTTTCCATGAAAGTGATTTGCGCCTGTCTCTGCTTAGGGCTACATCAATAGGAAACAAACCATAGAGATAGAACTTGGAACTACTTTATTCTGTCAAGTTTCAAAGAGCTATCACAAACCGTGTTTGATTTAGAATTCCAACTACATGTATCCATATAGGAGAAAACAGAGTGAAACCGAAAAATTAAAACTGTTACTGCAAAAGAACGGTTTAACCTAGAAGAACAAAATTTGGTGAGCCAAGTGGATTGGGGTACTGATCATTACCTGAAAGTGTCATTAAGATTGGGTGAAAAAATGTGTGCTGAGATTTCAGGAAACTCACAGTTTTTTGGAAGCTTGGCAACTCCTTTCCCTGAAAGGGATTTGCGCCAGTCTCTGCGTAGGGCTACATCAATAGGAAACAAACCATAGAGATAGAACTTGGAACTACTTTATTGTGTCAAGTTTCAAAGAGCTAGCACAAACTGTGGTTGATATAGAGTTCCAACTACATGTATCCATTAAGGAGAAAACAGAGTGAAACCGAAAAATTAAAACTGTTACTGCAAACGAAAGGTTTAACCTAGAAGAACGAAATTTGGTGAGCCAAGTGGGATTGGAGTAGTGATCATTACCTGGAAGTGTCATCAAGATTGGGTGAAAAAATGTGTGCTGAGATTTCAGGAAACTCGCAGTTTTTTGGAAGATTGACAACCCCTTTCCATGAGAGTGATTTGCGCCAGTCTCTGCTTAGGGCTACATCAATAGGAAACAAACCATAGAGATAGAACTTGGAACTACTTTATTGTGTGAAGTTTCAAGGAGCTAGCACAAACTGTGTTTGATTTAGTTTTCCAACAGCATATATGCATATAGGAGAAAACAGAGTGAAACCTAAAAATTAAAACTGTTACTGCAAACGAACGGTTTAACCTAGAAGAACAAAATTTGGTGAGCCAAGTGGATTGGGGTACTGATCATTACCTGAAAGTGTCATCAAGTTTGGGTGAAAAAATGTGTGCTGATATTTCAGGAAACCTGCAGTTTTTTGGAAGCTTGGCAACGCCTTTCCCTGAATGTGATTTGCGCCAGTCTCTGCTTAGGGCTACATAAATAGGAAACAAACCATAGAGATAGAACTTGGAACTACTTTATTGTGTCAAGTTTCAAAGATCTAGCACAAACCGTGTTTGATTTAGTTTTCCAACAGCATATATGCATATAGGAGAAAACAGAGTGAAACCTAAAAATTAAAACTGTTACTGCAAACGAACGGTTTAACCTAGAAGAACGAAATTTGGTGAGCCAAGTGGGATTGGGGTACTTATCATTACCTGAAAGTGTCATCAAGATTGGGTGAAAAAATGTGTGCTGAGATTTCAGGAAACTCGTGGTTTTTTAGAAGCTTGGCAACCCCTTTCCATGAAAGTGATCTGCGCCTGTCTCTGCTTAGGTCTACATCAATAGGAAACAAACCATAGAGATAGAACTTGGAACTACTTTATTCTGTCAAGTTTCAAAGAGCTAGCACAAACCGTGTTTGATTTAGAATTGCAACTACATGTATCCATATAGGAGAAAACAGTGAAACCTAAAAATTAAAACTGTTAGTGCAAACGAACGGTTTAACATAGAAGAACGAAATTTGGTGAGCCAAGTGGGATTGGGGTACTGATCATTACCTGAAAGTGTCATCAAGATTGGTTGAAAAAATGTGTGCTGAGATTTCAGTAAACTCGCAGTTTTTTGTAAGCTTGGCAACGCCTTTCCCAGAAAGTGATTTGCGACAGTCTCTGCTTAGGGCTACATTATGGGAAGCAAACCATAGAAATAGAACTTGGAACTACTTTATTATGTCAAGTTTCAAAGAGCTAGCACAAACCGTGTTTGATTTAGAATTCCAACTATATATATCCATATAGGAGAAAACAGAGTGAAACCTAAAAATTAAAACTGTTACTGCAAACGAAAGGTTTAGCCTAGAAGAATGAAATTTGGTGAGCCAAGTGGGATATGGGTACTGATCATTACCTGAAAGTGTCATCAATATTGGGTAAAACAATGTGTGATGAGATTCAGGAAACTCGTGGTTTTTTGGAAGCTTGGCAACCCCTTTCCATGAAAGTGATTTGCGCAAGTCTATGCTTAGGGCTACATCAATAGGAAACAAACCATAGAGATAGAACTTGGAACTACTTTATTGTGTCAAGTTTCTAGAGCTAGCACAAGCCATATTCGATTTAAAGTTCCGACCACATGTATCCATATAGGAGAAAACAGAGTGAAACCTAAAAATTAAAACTGTTACTGCAAACGAACGGTTTAACCTAGAAGAAGGAAATTTGGTGAGCCAAGTAAATTGGTGTACTGATCATTACCTGAAAGTGTCATCTAGATTGGGTGAAAAAATGTGTGCTGAGATTTCAGGAAACTCCTAGTTTTTTGGAAGCTTGGCAACCCCTTTCCATGAAAGTGATTTTCGCCAGTCTCTGGTTAGGGCTACATCAATAGGAAACAAACCATAGAGATAGAACTTGGAACTAATTATTGTGTAAAGTTTTGGCTAGCACAAACCGTGTTTGATTTAGAGTTCCAACTATATGTATCTATATAGGAGAAAACAGAGTGAAACCTAAAAATTAAAACTGTTACTGGAAACGAACGGTTTAACCTAGAAGAACGAAATTTGGTGAGCCAAGTGGGATTGTTGTACTTATCATTACCTGAGAGTGTCATCAAGATTGGGTGAAAAAACGTTTGCTGAGATTTCAGGAAACTCGAAGTTTTTTGGAAGCTTGGCAACCCCTTTCCATGCAAGTGATTTGTGCCAGTCTCTGCTTTGGGCTACATCAATAGGAAACAAACCATAGAGATAGAACTTGGAACTACTTTATTGTGTCAAGGTCAAGTAGCTAGCACAAAACGTGTATGATTTAAAGTTCCGACTACATGTATCCATATAGGAGAAAACAGAGTGAAACCTAAATATTAAAACTGTTACTGCAAATGAATGGTTTAACCTAGAAGAACAAAATTTGGTGAGCCAAGTGGGATTGGGGTACTGATCATTACCTGAAAGTGTCATCAAGATTGGGTGAAAAAATGTGTGCTGAGATTTCAGGAAACTCGCAGTTTTTTGGAAGCTTGGCAATGCCTTTCCCTGAAAGTGATTTGCGCCAGTCTCTGCTTAGGGCTACATCAATAGGAAACAAACCATAGAGATAGAACTTGGAACTACTTTATTGTGTCAAGTTTCAAAGAGCTAGCACAAAGTGTGTTTGAATTAAAGTTCCGACTACATGTATCCATATAGGAGAAAACAGAGTGAAACCTAAAAATGAAAACTGTTACTGCAAACTAACGGTTTAACCTAGAAGAACGAAATTTGGTGATCCAAGTGGATTGGGGTACTGATCATTACCTGAAAGTGTCATCAAGATTGGGTGAAAAAATGTGTGCTGAGATTTCAGGAACCTTGTAGTTTTTTGGAAGCTTCGCAACCCTTTCCATGAAAGTGATTTTCGCCAGTCTGCTTAGGGCTACATCAATAGGAACCAAACCATAGAGATAGAACCTGGAACTACTTTATTCTGTCAAGTTTCAAAGAGCTAGCACAAACCGTGTTTGATTTAGAATTCCAACTACATGTATCCATATAGGAGAAAACAGAGTGAAACCGAATAATTAAAACTGTTACTGCAAAAGAACGGTTTAACCTAGAAAACGAAATTTGGTGAGCCAAGTGGGATTGGGGTACTTATCATTACCTGAAAGTGTCATCAATATTGGGTAAAACAATGTGTGCTGAGATTCAGGAAACTCGTGGTTTTTTGGAAGCTTGGCAACCCCTTTCCATGAAAGTGATTTGCCCAAGTCTCTGCTTAGGGCTACATCAGTAGGAAACAAACCATAGAGATAGAACTTGGAACTACTTTATTGTGTCAAGTTTCAAAGAGCTAGCACAAACCATATTCGATTTAAAGTTCCGACCACATGTATCCATATAGGAGAAAACAGAGTGAAACCTAAAAATTAAAACAGTTACTGCAAACGAACGGTTTAACCTAGAAGAATGAAATATGGTGAGCCAAGTGGATTGGTGTACTGATCATTACCTGAAAGTGTCATCTAGATTGGGAGAAAAAAATGTGTGCTATGATTTCAGGAAACTCGTAGTTTTTTGGAAGCTTGGGAACCCCTTTCCATGAAAGTGATTTTCGCCAGTCTCTGCTTAGGGCTACATCAATAGGAAACAAACCATAGAGATAGAACTTGGGACTACATTATTGTGTAAAGTTTTGGCTAGCACAAACCGTGTTTGATTTAGAGTTCCAACTATATGTATCTATATAGGAGAAAACAGAGTGAAACCTAAAAATTAAAACTGTTACTGGAAACGAACGGTTTAACCTAGAAGAACGAAATTTGGTGCGCCAAGTGGGATTGTTGTACTTATCATTACCTGAGAGTGTCATCAAGATTGGGTGAAAAAATGTTTGCTGAGATTTCAGGAAACTCAAAGTTTTTGGAATCTTGGCAACCCCTTTCCATGCAAGGGATTTGCGCCAGTCTCTGCTTAGGGCTACATCAATAGGAAACAAACCATAGAGATAGAACTTGGAACTACTTTATTGTGTCAAGGTTCAAGGAGCTAGCACAAACCGTGTTTGATTTAAAGTTCCAACTACATGTATCCATATAGGAGAAAACAGAGTGAAACCTAAAAATTAAAACTGTTACTGCAAATGAACGGTTTAACCTAGAAGAACAAAATTTGGTGAGCCAAGTGGGATTGGGGTACTGATCATTACCTGAAAGTGTCATCAAGATTGGGTGAAGACTTGGTCGGCGGACCGCCCCGTGGATGGAGTCTGGGACGCGCCTGAGTTAATTAGCCGCGAGGTAGCAGAGAGGGATTACAGCGAAGCGGATTCTGCAGGCTCCTGCCAGTGGCACACTAGCCGCGCTGAGTGCTGAATTCCAGCTTTGAAATACAGGAGAGAATCGGTCCAGTTCGTTTCCCGACACCGGTCGGAACACGCAGGAGAACTGCAGCCGCCATCATGGAGAGCTGATGCAATCATCCCTGTTTTCTACGATCTCAGCTCATTCAACTACAGAACAGGTGATTCCAGGCTGGTATTTGCCTGAGTCGCGCAGACAGATCGCTCAGGCTCGGGATTGGAAACTCTGAGGAGAATACTCTTCAGGCCTCACCCCTGGCAAGGCGGGCGCCGGGCTTTGAGCGGCCAGATTCTAGTTCCCCGGGTTGCTTTGGCCCAGGGCGGGAGATCCTTCTTGGCCCGGGGTCTTTGGCCCTGCCCCTGTCTGAGCGTACACTGAGCTGGGAGAGGTTGGAGCTGCCAGGCCCGGGCGGGGGCCGCCTGGGCCTGAGGCTGGGGTACCTCTGTGGAGCCTGCTCCGAGCAGAGTGTGGCAGGGATCGGAGAGGCTGGGTTCGTGGCTGCTTGAGCCCAGGGCCGCGGAGCCTGCGGGGACCGCGAGCTGAGGCCAGCCACAAGTGAAACTTGCGACGAGGGGCAGCGGGACTCTGTCTCCTGGAACAGTTTTGACCCGGAGCTGGAGAGCCCGCGGGAAGTGTGTCTTAGACTCTGCTCCCAGGGGAGCGTACACCGAGCAGGGAGAGTTAGGTGCGGCCAGGCTTGGGCACCTAGCAGGGAGAGTCTGGTGCAGCCAGGCTTGGGCTCCCGGGACGGCACTGGCCTGGGATTGGGGAACCCGCGGCGGTTGCCCTGAGGAGCCTGCTCCTAGCAGAAAGTGGCGGGGATCTGAGAGACCGGCTCCTGGCTCCCGGTTGGGGATCCTACAGGGACTGCTTCTTGTTCCGGGTCCTGCTGGGTGCTGCGGGGGCCTGGAGGGCAGAGTGGAGCTGCCTCCTGTGCCCAGAGCAGGCTAAGGGTCCCGCCGGTGTGGTATCGTGACACCCCAACTGCAGCTGGGGCCAAGGAGAGTAGCCGCCCACGTCTGGAACAGGACCAGCGACCCGACGGCAGGGTAGCCAAGTCAACCCACTTGGAGTAGAGGCCGTGAAGAGCTGCCGTCTGACCCTGCAAGGTAGGCAGTCCTGCGTCCCACTGGCAGGACAGGCTCGGCAGCCGGCCAGTGTAGTGGACGAGTAGCATCGAGGCAGTCACGTCACACTGGTTGGAGTGGGGGTTGAACAGAGCCGCCGCCAGCATCCGGAAGGAGCCAGAGACCCGTTGGAGAGGCAGTTAGGTACCCCCACTGGGAGTGGGGGTTGAGCAGAACTGCAGCCCAGGCCCGCAGGGTGGGCAGATCTGAGACCCACCGGCGGATCAGGCTTGGAGGCCGACCAGCGTGGTAGACACGTCACATCAATTGGAGTAGGGGTGGAGAAGAGCTGCTGCCCACGTCCGGATCAGGACCAACGATCCGAAGACGTGGTAGGAACGTCACCGCAATTGGAGTGGGGGCAGAGTAGAGCAGCCACCCGTGCCCACAGGGCGGGCAGACCTACGACCAACCAGCGTAGTATATAGATCACCCTGATTAGAGGAGGTTCACAGCCACTACCCGCCCTACAAGAGAGATATCCCAAATATACAAGAGCAACAAAAATAAACAGGGGGAAAAATTTCAAAAACACAACAGTTTCACGAAGCAGAAAGAAACGCAAGCAACATGAAAAGACAAGGAAAGAAAGGACCACAAGCAATGCAGGTCAACTCAACCCTAGAAGAGGTAATAGCTGCAACAGATGGAATGTCAGATAAAGAGTTCAGGATATACATGCTTCAGATGATCTGGACTCTCAAGGAAGACATGAGACAGCAAAATCAGACAATGAAAGATCACATTGACAAGGAACTACAGAAACAAATCCAGGAAGTAAAAGATCAATTTCACAGGGAGTTAGAAGTAATAAAGAACAAACAAATAGAAATCCTAGAAATGCAGGAAGCAATAAACCAACTTAAAACCTCAATTGACAATACTACCAGCAGAATAGATCACTTAGAAGATAGAACATCAGACAATGAAGACAAAGTATTTCAACTTGAGAAGAACATAGACAGTTCAGCAAGACTGCTAAGAAACCATGAGCAGAACATCCAAGAGATATGGGATAACATTAAAAGGCCAAACTTAAGAGTCATTGGGATACAGGAGGGCACAGAGCTCCAAACCAGAGGAATGAACAATCTATTCAATGAAATAATACGAGAAAACTTCCCAGACTTGAAGAATGAAACAGAATCCCATATCCTAGAAGCCTACAGGACGCCAAAAGTGCAAAATCATAAGAGATCCACACCTAGACACATTATAATGAAGATGCCCAACATACAGAATAAGGAGAGAATTTTAAAAGCTACAAGAGAAAGAAAGCAGATTACATTTAGGGGCAAACCAATCAGGATAACAGCTGATCTCTCAACACAGACTCTGAAAGCTAGAAGATCCTGGAATAACATATTTCAAACACTGAAAGAAAATGGGCTCCAACCAAGAATCGTGTATCCGGCGAAATTAAGCTTCAGGATGGAAGATGAAATTAAAACCTTTCACGATAAACAAAAGTTAAAAGAATTCGCAGCTAGAAAACCATCTCTTCAAAAAATCCTTGGCAAAACATTACAGGAAGAGGAAACTGAAAATAACATTGAAAACCATCAGTTGGAGGTAGGACAGTAAAGGGGGGAAAGTAACCAAAGAGGAAAACTAATCAGGTTTAGGAACATAAATAAACAAATATGACTGGAGGAACAAACCTAATCTCAATAATAACCCTAAATGTTAATGGCTTAAACTCACCAATTAAGAGACACAGGCTAGTCGAATGGATCACAAAACAAGATCCAACAATATGTTGCCTACAGGAGACGCATTTGATAGGAAAAGATATACATAGACTGAAGGTGAAAGGCTGGGAAAAATCATTCCACTCATATGGACTGCGGAAACAAGCAGGAGTGTCCATACTCATATCAAACAAAATAGATTTCAAGCCAAAATTAATCAAAAAGGATAAAGAGGGACACTGCATACTGCTCAAGGGAACCATACACCAACAAGACATAACAATCATAAATATATATGCCCCAAACAATGGTGCACCTACGTTCATCAAGCAAACTCTTCTCAAGTACAAGAGTCTAATAGACCACCATACAATAATCATGGGAGACTTCAACACACCTCTCTCACCACTGGACAGATCTTCCAAACAAAAGTTAAATAAGGAAACTATAGATCTCAACAAAACAATTAACAACCTAGACTTAATTGACATATATAGAATATACCACCCAACATCAAGTAGTTACACATTTTTCTCAGCAGCACATGGATCCTTCACAAAAATAGATCATATATTATGTCACAGGGCAACTCTTAGACAATATAAAGGAGTAGAAATAATACCATGCATCCTATCTGATCATAATGGAATGAAACTGAAAATCAACGATAAAAGAAGGAAGGAAAAATCATGCACCACGTGGAGAATGAACAATAGGTTACTGAATGACCAATGGGTCATAGAAGACATCAAGGAGGAAATTAAAAAATTCTTAGAGATAAATGAAAACACTGACACAACATATCGGAATCTATGGGACACATTGAAAGCAGTTTTAAGAGGAAAATTCATTGCTTGGAGTTCATTCCTTAAAAAAAGAAAAAACCAACAAATAAATGATCTCATACTTCATCTCAAAATCCTAGAAAAAGAAGAGCAAAATAACAGCAAAAGAAGTAGAAGGCAAGAAATAATTAAAATCAGAGCTGAAATTAATGAAATTGAAACAAAAGAAACAATTGAAAAAATTGACAAAACCAAAAGTTGGTTCTTTGAAAAAATAAATAAAATTGACAGACCCTTAGCCATGCTAACGAAGAGAAGAAGAGAGAGAACCCAAATTACTAGCATACGGGATGAAAAAGGCAATATCACAACAGACACTTCAGAAATACAGAAGATAATCAGAAATTACTTTGAATCCTTATACTCCAATAAAATAGAAGATAGTGAAGGCATCGATAAATTTCTTAAGTCATATGATCTGCCCAGATTGAGTCAGGAAGATATAGACAACCTAAACAGACCAATAACAATAGAGGAAATAGAAGAAACCATCAAAAGACTACCAACTAAGAAAAGCCCAGGACCGGATGGGTATACAGCAGAATTTTACAAAACCTTTAAAGAGGAACTAACACCAATACTTTTCAAGTTATTTCAGGAAATAGAAAAAGAGGGAGAACTTCCAAATACATTCTACGAGGCCAACATCACCCTGATTCCTAAACCAGACAAAGACACTTCAAAGAAAGAAAACTACAGACCAATATCTCTAATGAACCTAGATGCAAAAATCCTCAATAAAATTCTGGCGAATCGGATTCAAAAACATATCAAAAAAATTATACACCATGATCAAGTAGGATTCATCCCTGGGATGCAAGGCTGGTTCAATATACGGAAATCAATAAATGTTATTCATCACATCAATAGACTTAAAAATAAGAACCATATGATCATCTCGATAGATGCAGAAAAGGCATTCGACAAAGTACAGCATCCCTTTATGTTCAAAACTCTAGAAAAATTAGGGATAACAGGATCATTCCTCAACATTGTTAAAGCAATCTATGATAAGCCACAGGCCAGCATCATCCTGAATGGAGAAAAATTGAAGGCATTCCCTCTAAGATCTGGTACAAGACAGGGATGCCCTCTCTCACCACTTCTGTTCAACATAGTCCTCGAAACACTGGCCAGAGCAATTAGACAGACGAAAGAAATTAAAGGCATAAAAATAGGAAAAGAAGAACTTAAAGTATCACTATTTGCAGACGATATGATTCTATACCTAACAGACCCAAAAGAGTCTACAAAGAAACTATTAGAGTTAATAAATGAATTCAGCAAAGTGGCGGGATATAAAATCAACACGCATAAATCAAATGCATTCCTGTATATCAGCGACAAATCCTCTGAAACAGAAATGAGGACAACTACTCCATTCACAATATCCCCCCAAAAAATAAAATACCTGGGAATCAATCTAACAAAAGAGGTGAAAGACCTATACAATGAAAACTACAGAACCCTAAAAAGAGACATAGAAGAAGACCTCAGAAGATGGAAAAATATACCCTGCTCATGGATAGGCAGAACTAACATCATCAAAATGGCGATATTACCAAAAGTTCTCTATAAGTTCAATGCTATCCCAATCAAAATCCCAACAGCATTTCTTGTAGAAATAGATAAAACAATCAGGAAATTCATATGGAATAATAAAAGACCCAGAATAGCAAAAACAATGCTAAGCAGGAAGTGTGAATCAGGCGGTATAGCGATACCAGACTTCAAACTATACTACAGAGCAATAGTAACAAAAACAGCATGGTACTGGTACCAAAACAGGCGAGTGGACCAATGGTACAGAATAGAAGACACAGTAACCAATCCGCAAAACTACAACTATCTTATATTTGATAAAGGGGCTAAAAGCATGCAATGGAGGAAGGATAGCATCTTCAACAAATGGTGCTGGGAAAACTGGAAATCCATTTGCATCAAAATGAAACTGAATCCCTTTCTCTCGCCATGCACAAAAGTTAACTCAAAATGGATCAAGGAGCTCGATATTAAATCAGAGACACGGCGTCTGATAGAAGAAAAAGTCGGCTATGATCTACATACTGTGGGGTCAGGCCCTAAATTCCTCAATAGGACACCCATAGCGCAAGAGTTAACAACCAGAATCAACAAATGGGACTTACTCAAACTAAGAAGTTTTCTCTCAACAAAAGAAACAATAAGAGAGATAAACAGGGAGCCTACATCCTGGGAACAAATCTTTACCCCACACACTTCAGATAGAGCCCTAATATCCAGAGTATACAAAGAACTCAAAAAATTAGATAACAAGATAACAAATAACCCAATCAACAAATGGGCCAAGGACCTGAACAGACACTTCTCAGAGGAGGACATACAATCAATCAACAAGTACATGAAAAAATGCTCAACATCGCTAGCAGTCAGAGAAATGCAAATCAAAACCACCCTAAGATACCATCTCACTCCAGTAAGATTGGCAGCCATTAAGAAATCCAACAACAACAAGTGCTGGCGAGGATGCGGGGAAATGGGTACACTTGTTCATTGTTGGTGGGACTGCAAAATGGTGCAGCCAATTTGGAAAGCAGTATGGAGATTTCTTGGAAAGTTGGGAATGGAACCACCATTTGACCCAGCTATTCCCCTCCTCGGTCTATTCCCTAAAGACCTAACAAGAGCATGCTACAGGGACACTGCTACATCGATGTTCATAGCAGCACAATTCACGATAGCAAGATTGTGGAACCAACCTAGAAGCCCTTCAATAGATGAATGGATTAAAAAAATGTGGCATTTATACACAATGGAGTATTACTCTGCAATAAGAAATGACAAAATCATAGAATTTGGAGGGAAATGGATGGCATTAGAGCAGATTATGCTAAGTGAAGCTAGCCAATCCTTAAAAAACAAATGTCAAATGTCTTCTTTGATATAAGGGGAGTAACCAAGGACAGGGTAGAGACGAAGAGCTGGAGAAGAAGAATAACATTAAACAGGGATGATAGGCGGGAGGGAAAGTGAGAGTTAAGGGAAATTGCATGGAACTGGAAGGTGAGCCTCAGGGTTATACACAATTACATATAAGAGGAAAGGAGGAGTAGGAGAAAAATTATATAAGTGGAAGAAACGATTTATAGTAGAGGGGATGGAGAGAGAGTAGGGGAGGGGAGGGGAGGGGAGGGGTGAGGGGACAGTGGAGAATGGGATAGACAGCAGAATACATCAGTCACTAGAAAAGCAATTTGTAAATCAATGGAAATGTAACTGATGTGACACAGCAATCTGTATACGGGGTAAAAATGGGAGTTCATAACCCACTTGAATCAATCTGTGAAATATGGTATAATAAGAACTATGTAATGTTTTGAACAACCAACAATAAAATAATTAAAAAAAAAAAAAAAAAAAAAAAAAAAAAAAGATTGGGTGAAAAAATGTGTCCTGTGATTTCAGGAAACTCGCAGTTTTTTGGAAGCTTGGCAATGCCTTTCCCTGAAAGTGATTTGCGCCAGTCTCTGCTTAGGGCTACATCAATAGGAAACAAACCATAGAGATAGAACTTGGAACTACTTTATTATGTCAAGTTTCAAAGAGCTAGCACAAACCGTGTTTGATTTAGAATTCCAACTACATATATCTATATAGGAGAAAACAGAGTGAAACCTAAAAATTAAAACTGATACTGCAAACGAACGGTTTAAAATAGAAGAAGGAAATTTGGTGAGCCAAGTAAATTGGTGTACTGATCATTACCTGAAAGTGTCATCTAGATTGGGTGAAAAAATGTGTGCTGAGATTTCAGGAAACTCCTAGTTTTTTGGAAGCTTGGCAACCCCTTTCCATGAAAGTGATTTTCGCCAGTCTCTGGTTAGGGCTACATCAATAGGAAACAAACCATAGAGATAGAACTTGGAACTAATTATTGTGTAAAGTTTTGGCTAGCACAAACCGTGTTTGATTTAGAGTTCCAACTATATGTATCTATATAGGAGAAAACAGAGTGAAACCTAAAAATTAAAACTGTTACTGGAAACGAACGGTTTAACCTAGAAGAACGAATTTTGGTGAGCCAAGTGGGATTGTTGTACTTATCATTACCTGAGAGTGTCATCAAGATTGGGTGAAAAAACGTTTGCTGAGATTTCAGGAAACTCGAAGTTTTTTGGAAGCTTGGCAACCCCTTTCCATGCAAGTGATTTGTGCCAGTCTCTGCTTTGGGCTACATCAATAGGAAACAAACCATAGAGATAGAACTTGGAACTACTTTATTGTGTCAAGGTTCAAGTAGCTAGCACAAAACGTGTTTGATTTAAAGTTCCAACTACATGTATCCATATAGGAGAAAACAGAGTGAAACCTAAAAATTAAAACTGTTACTGCAAATGAACGGTTTAACATTGAAGTACAAAATTTTGTGAGCCAAGTGGGATTGGGGTACTGATCATTACCTGAAAGTGTCATCAAGATTGGGTGAAAAAATGTGTGCTGAGATTTCAAGAAACTCGCAGTTTTTTGGAAGCTTGGCAATGCCTTTCCCTTAAAGTGATTTACGACAGTCTCTGCTTAGGGCTACATCAATAGGAAACAAACCATAGAGACAGAACTTGGAACTACTTCATTATGTCAAGTTTCAAAGAGCTAGCACAAACCGTGTTTGATTTAGAATTCCAACTATATATATCCATATAGGAGAAAACAGAGTGAAACCAAAAAATTAAAACTGTTACTGCAAACGAACGGTTTAACCTAGAAGAACGAAATTTGGTGAGCCAAGTGGGATTGGGGTACTTATCATTACCTGAAAGTGTCATCAATATTGGGTAAAAAAATATGTGCTGAGATTTCAGGAAACTCGTGGTTTTTTGGAATCTTGGCAACCCGTTCTATGAAAGTGATTTGCGCAAGTCTCTGCTTAGGACTACATCAATAGGGAACAAACCATAGAGATAGAACGTGGAACTACTTTATTGTGTCAAGTTTCAAAGAGCTAGCACAAACCGTGTTTGAATTAAAGTTCCGACTACATGTATCCATATAGGAGAAAACAGAGTGAAATCTAAAAATAAAAACTGTTACTGCAAACTAACGGTTTAACCTAGAAGAATGAAATTTGGTGAGCCAAGTGGATTGGGGTACTGATCATTACCTGAAAGTGTCATCAAGATTGGATGAAAAAATGTGTGCTGAGATTTCAGGAAACTCGTAGTTTTTTGGAAGCTTCGCAACCCCTTTCCATGAAAGTGATTTTCGCCAGTCTGCTTAGGGCTACATCAATAGGAACCAAACCATAGAGATAGAACCTGGAACTACTTTATTCTGTCAAGTTTTAAAGAACTAGCACAAACCGTGTTTGATTTAGAATTCCAACTACATGTATCCATAGAGGAGAAAACGGAGTGAAACCGAATAATTAAAACTGTTACTGGAAAAGAACGGTTTAACCTAGAAGAACGAAATTTGGTGAGCCAAGTGGGATTGGGGTACTTATCATTACCTGAAAGTGTCATCAATATTGGGTAAAACAATGTGTGCTGAGATTCAGGAAACTCAGTTTTTTGGAAGCTTGGCAGCCCCTTTCCATGAAAGTGATTTGCGCAAGTCTCTGCTTAGGGCTACATCAGTAGGAAACAAACCATAGAGATAGAACTTGGAACTACTTTATTGTGTCAAGTTTCAAAGAGCTAGCACAAACCATATTCGATTTAAAGTTCCGACCACATGTATCCATATAGGAGAAAACAGAGTGAAACCTAAAAATTAAAACAGTTACTGCAAACGAACGGTTTAACCTAGAAGAATGAAATATGGTGAGCCAAGTGGATTGGTGTACTGATCATTACCTGAAAGTGTCATCTAGATTGGGTGAAAAAATATGTGCTGAGATTTCAGGAAACTCCTAGTTTTTTGGAAGCTTGGCAACCCCTTTCCATGAAAGTGATTTTCGCCAGTCTCTGGTTAGGGCTACATCAATAGGAAACAAACCATAGAGATAGAACTTGGAACTAATTATTGGGTAAAGTTTTGGCTAGCACAAACCGTGTTTGATTTAGAGTTCCAACTATATGTATCTATATAGGAGAAAACAGAGTGAAACCTAAAAATTAAAACTGTTACTGGAAACGAACGGTTTAACCTAGAAGAACGAATTTTGGTGAGCCAAGTGGGATTGTTGTACTTATCATTACCTGAGAGTGTCATCAAGATTGGGTGAAAAAACGTTTGCTGAGATTTCAGGAAACTCGAAGTTTTTTGGAAGCTTGGCAACCCCTTTCCATGCAAGTGATTTGTGCCAGTCTCTGCTTTGGGCTACATCAATAGGAAACAAAACATAGAGATAGAACTTGGAACTACTTTATTGTGTCAAGGTTCAAGTAGCTAGCACAAAACGTGTTTGATTTAAAGTTCCAACTACATGTATCCATATAGGAGAAAACAGAGTGAAACCTAAAAATTAAAACTGTTACTGCAAATGAACGGTTTAACATTGAAGTACAAAATTTTGTGAGCCAAGTGGGATTGGGGTACTGATCATTACCTGAAAGTGTCATCAAGATTGGGTGAAAAAATGTGTGCTGAGATTTCAAGAAACTCGCAGTTTTTTGGAAGCTTGGCAATGCCTTTCCCTTAAAGTGATTTACGACAGTCTCTGCTTAGGGCTACATCAATAGGAAACAAACCATAGAGACAGAACTTGGAACTACTTCATTATGTCAAGTTTCAAAGAGCTAGCACAAACCGTGTTTGATTTAGAATTCCAACTATATATATCCATATAGGAGAAAACAGAGTGAAACCAAAAAATTAAAACTGTTACTGCAAACGAACGGTTTAACCTAGAAGAACGAAATTTGGTGAGCCAAGTGGGATTGGGGTACTTATCATTACCTGAAAGTGTCATCAATATTGGGTAAAAAAATATGTGCTGAGATTTCAGGAAACTCGTGGTTTTTTGGAATCTTGGCAACCCGTTCTATGAAAGTGATTTGCGCAAGTCTCTGCTTAGGACTACATCAATAGGGAACAAACCATAGAGATAGAACTTGGAACTACTTTATTGTGTCAAGTTTCAAAGAGCTAGCACAAACCGTGTTTGAATTAAAGTTCCGACTACATGTATCCATATAGGAGAAAACAGAGTGAAATCTAAAAATAAAAACTGTTACTGCAAACTAACGGTTTAACCTAGAAGAATGAAATTTGGTGAGCCAAGTGGGATTGGGGTACTTATCATTACCTGAAAGTGTCACCAATATTGGGTAAAAAAATGTATGCTGAGATTTCAGGAAACTCGCAGTTTTTTGGAAGCTTGGCAACCCCTTTCCATGAAAGTGATTTGCGCCTTCTCTGCTTAGGGCTACATCAATAGGAAACAAACCATAGAGATAGAACTTGGGACTACATTATTGTGTAAAGTTTTGGCTAGCACAAACCGTGTTTGATTTAGAGTTCCAACTATATGTATCTATATAGGAGAAAACAGAGTGAAACCTAAAAATTAAAACTGTTACTGGAAACGAACGGTTTAACCTAGAAGAACGAAATTTGGTGAGCCAAGTGGGATTGTTGTACTTATCATTACCTGAGAGTGTCATCAAGATTGGGTGAAAAAATGTTTGCTGAGATTTCAGGAAACTCAAAGTTTTTGGAATCTTGGCAACCCCTTTCCATGCAAGGGATTTGCGCCAGTCTCTGCTTAGGGCTACATCAATAGGAAACAAACCATAGAGATAGAACTTGGAACTACTTTATTGTGTCAAGGTTCAAGTAGCTAGCACAAACCGTGTTTGATTTAAAGTTCCAACTATATGTATCCATATAGGATAAAACAGAGTGAAACCTAAAAATTAAAACTGTTACTGCAAATGAACGGTTTAACCTAGAAGAACAAAATTTGGTGAGCCAAGTGGGATTGGGGTACTGATCATTACCTGAAAGTGTCATCAAGATTTGGTGAAAAAATGTGTCCTGAGATTTCAGGAAACTCGCAGTTTTTTGGAAGCTTGGCAATGCCTTTCCCTGAAAGTGATTTGTGCCAGTCTCTGCTTAGGGCTACATCAATAGGAAACAAACCATAGAGATAGAACTTGGAACTACTTTATTATGTCAAGTTTCAAAGAGCTAGCACAAACCGTGTTTGATTTAGAATTCCAACTATATATATCCATATAGGAGAAAACACAGTGAAACCTAAAAATTAAAACTGATACTGCAAACGAACGGATTAACCTAGAAGAAGGAAATTTGGTGAACCAAGTGGGATTGGGGTACTTATCATTACCTGAAAGTGTCATCAATATTGGGTAAAAAAAATGTGTGCTGATATTTCAGGAAACTCGTGTTTTTTTGGAAGCTTGGCAAACCCTTTCCATGAAAGTGATTTGTGCAAGTCTCTGCTGAGGGCTACATCAATAGAAAACAAACCATAGAGATAGAACTTGGAACTACTTTATTATGTCAAGTTTCAAAGAGCTAGCAGAAACCGTGTTTGATTTAGAATTCCAACTACATGTATCCATATAGGAGAAAACAGAGTGAAACCGAATAATTAAAACTGTTACTGCAAACGAACGGTTTAATTTAGAAGAACGAAATTTGGTGAGCCAAGTGGGATTGGGGTCCTGATGAGTACCTGAAAGTGTCATCAAGATTGGGTGAAAAAATGTGTGCTGAGATTTCAGGAAACTCGCAGTTTTTTTGAAGTTTGGCAACTCCTTTCCCTGAAAGGGATTTGCGCCTGTCTCTGCTTAGGGCTACATCAATAGGAAACAAACCATAGAGATAGAACTTGGAACAACTTTATTGTGTCAAGTTTCAAAGAGCTAGCACAAACCGTGTTTGATTTAGAGTTCCCAATAAATGAATCCATATAGGAGAAAACAGAGTGAAACCTAAAAATTAAAACTGTTACTGCAAACGAACGGTTTAACCTAGAAGAAGGAAATTTGGTGAGCCAAGTGGGATTAGGGTAGTGATCATTACCTGGAAGTGTCATCAAGATTAGGTGAAAAAATGTGTGCTGAGATTTCAGGAAACTCGCAGTTTTTTGGAAGCTTCGCAACCCCTTTCCATGAGAGTGATTTGCGCCAGTCTCTGCTTAGGGCTACATCAATAGGAATCACCATAGAGATAGAACTTGGAACTACTTTATTGTGTCAAGTTTCAAGGAGCTAGCACAAACCGTGTTTGATTTAGAGTTCCAAATAAATGTATCCATATAGGAGAAAACAGAGTGAAACCTAAAAATTAAAACTGTTAATGCAAACGAACGGTTTAACCTAGAAGAACGAAATTTGGTGAGCCAAGTGGGATTGGGGTACTTATCATTACCTGAAAGTGTCATCAATATTGGGTAGAACAATGTGTGCTGAGATTCAGGAAACTCGTGGTTTTTTGGAAGCTTGGCAACCCCTTTCCATGAAAGTGATTTGCGCAAGTCTCTGCTTAGGGCTACATCAATAGGAAACAAATCATAGAGATAGAACTTGGAACTACTTTATTGTGTCAAGTTTCAAAGAGCTAGCACAAACTATATTCAATTTAAAGTTCCGACCACATGTATCCATATAGAAGAAAACAGAGTGAAACCTAAAAATTAAAACTGTTACTGCAAACGAATGGTTTAACCTAGAGGAATGAAATTTGGTGAGCCAAGTGGATTGGTGTACTGATCATTACCTGAAAGTGTCATCTAGATTGGGTGAAAAAATGTGTGCTGAGATTTCAGGAAACTCGTAGTTTTTTGGAAGCTTGGGAACCCCTTTCCATGAAAGTGATTTTCGCCAGTCTCTGCTTAGGGCTACATCAATAGGAAACAAACCATAGAGATAGAACTTGGAACTACTTTATTGTGTAAAGTTTTGGCTAGCACAAACCGTGTTTGATTTAGAATTCCAACTACATATATCCATATAGGAGAAAACAGAGTGAAACCTAAAAATTAAAACTGTTACTGCAAACGAACGGTTTAACTTAGAAGAATGAAATTTGGTGAGCCAAGTGGGATTGGGGTACTGATCATTACCTGAAAGTGTCATCAATATTGGGTAAAAAAATGTGTGCTGATATTTCAGGAAACTCGTGGTTTTTTGGAAGCTTGGCAAACCCTTTCCATGAAAGTGATTTGCGCCAGTCTCTGCTTAGGGCTACATCAATAGAAAACAAACCATAGAGATAGAACTTGGAACTACTTTATTCTGTCAAGTTTCAAAGAGCTAGCACAAACCGTGTTTGATTTAGAATTCCAACTACATGTAACAATATAGGAGAAAACAGAGTGAAACCTAAAAATTAAAACTGTTACTGCAAAAGAACGGTTTAATCTAGAAGAACGAAATTTGGTGAGCCAAGTGGGATTGGGGTACTGATCATTACCTGCAAGTGTCCTCAAGATTGGGTGAAAAAATGTGTGCTGAGATTTCAGGAAACTCGCACTTTTTTTGAAGTTTGGCAACTCCTTTCCCTGAAAGGGTTTTGCGCCAGTCTCTGCTTAGGGCTACATCAATAGGAAACAAACCATAGAGATAGAACTTGGAACTACTTCACTGTGTCACCTTTCAAAGAGCTAGCACAAACCGTGTTTGATTTAGAGTTCCAACTACATGTATCCATATAGGCGAAAACAAACTGATACTGAAAAATTAAAACTGTTACTGCAAACGAACGGTTTAACCTAGAAGAATGAAATTCGGTGAGACAAGGTGATTGCAATACTGATCATTATATGAAAGTGTCATCAAGATTGGGTGAAAAAATGTGTGCTGAGATTTCAGGAAACTCGTGGTTTTTTGGAAGCTTGGCAACCCCTTTCCCTGCAAGGGATTTGCTCCAGTCTGTGCTTAGGGCTACATCAATAGGAAGGAAACCATAGAGTTAGAACTTGAAACTACTTTATTCTGACAAGTTTTAAAGAGCTATCACAAAAAGTGTTTGATTTAGAGTTCCAACTACATGTATCCATATAGGAGAAAACAAACTGATACCGAAAAATTAAAACTGTTACTGCAAACGAACGGTTTAACCTAGAAGAATGAAATTCGGTGAGACAAGGTGATTGGAATACTGATCATTACATGAAAGTGTCCTCAAGATTGGGTGAAAAAATGTGTGCTGAGATTTCAGGAAACTCGTAGTTTTTTGGAAGCTTGGCAATCCCTTTCCATTAAAGTGATTTGCGCCAGTCTCTGCTTAGGGCTACAACAATAGGAAACAAACCATAGAGATAGAACTTGGAACTAATTTATTGTGTCAAGTTTCAAAGAGCTAGCACAAACCGTGTTCGATTTAAAGTTCCAAATTAATGTATCCATGTAAAAGAAAACAGAGTCAAACCTAAAAATTAAAACTGTTACTGCAAACGAACGGTTTAACCTAGAAGAAGGAAATTTGGTGAGCCAAGTGGGATTGGGGTAGTGATCATTACCTGGAAGTGTCATCAAGATTGGGTGAAAAAATGTGTGCTGAGATTTCAGGAAACTCGCAGTTTTTTGGAAGCTTGGCAACCCCTTTCCATGAGAGTGATTTGCGACAGTCTCTGCTTAGGGCTACATCAATAGGAAACAAACCATAGAGATAGAAGTTGGAACTACTTTATTTTGTCAAGTTTCAAGGAGCTAGCACAAACCGTGTTTGATTTAGAGTTCCAAATAAATGTATCCATATAGGAGAAAACAGAGTGAAACCTAAAAATTAAAACTGTTACTGCAAATGAACGGTTTAACCTAGAAGAACAAAATTTGGTGAGCCAAGTGGGATTGGGGTACTGATCATTACCTGAAAGTGGCAACAAGATTTGGTGAAAAAATGTGTCCTGAGATTTCAGGAAACTCGCAGTTTTTTGGAAGCTTGGCAATGCCTTTCCCTGAAAGTGATTTGTGCCAGTCTCTGCTTAGGGCTACATCAATAGGAAACAAACCATAGAGATAGAACTTGGAACTACTTTATTATGTCAAGATTCAAAGAGCTAGCACAAACCGTGTTTGATTTAGAATTCCAAATACATATATCCATATAGGAGAAAACACAGTGAAACCTAAAAATTAAAACTGATACTGCAAACGAACGGATTAACCTAGAAGAAGGAAATTTGGTGAACCAAGTGGGATTGGGGTACTTATCATTACCTGAAAGTGTCATCAATATTGGGTAAAAAAAATGTGTGCTGATATTTCAGGAAACTCGTGTTTTTTTGGAAGCTTGGCAAATCCTTTCCATGAAAGTGATTTGTGCAAGTCTCTGCTTAGGGCTACATCAATAGAAAACAAACCATAGAGATAGAACTTGGAACTACTTTATTATGTCAAGTTTCAAAGAGCTAGCACAAACCGTGTTTGATTTAGAATTCCAACTACATGTATCCATATAGGAGAAAACAGAGTGAAACCGAATAATTAAAACTGTTACTGCAAACGAACGGTTTAATTTAGAAGAACGAAATTTGGTGAGCCAAGTGGGATTGGGGTCCTGATGAGTACCTGAAAGTGTCATCAAGATTTGGTGAAAAAATGTGTGCTGAGATTTCAGGAAACTCGCAGTTTTTTTGAAGTTTGGCAACTCCTTTCCCTGAAAGGGATTTGCGCCTGTCTCTGCTTAGGGCTACATCAATAGGAAACAAACCATGGAGATAGAACTTGGAACAACTTTATTGTGTCAAGTTTCAAAGAGCTAGCACAAACCGTGTTTGATTTAGAGTTCCCAATAAATGAATCCATATAGGAGAAAACAGAGTGAAACCTAAAAATTAAAACTGTTACTGCAAACGAACGGTTTAACCTAGAAGAAGGAAATTTGGTGAGCCATGTGGGATTAGGGTAGTGATCATTACCTGGAAGTGTCATCAAGATTAGGTGAAAAAATGTGTGCTGAGATTTCAGGAAACTCGCAGTTTTTTGGAAGCTTCGCAACCCCTTTCCATGAGAGTGATTTGCGCCAGTCTCTGCTTAGGGCTACATCAATAGGAATCACCATAGAGACAGAACTTGGAACTACTTTATTGTGTCAAGTTTCAAGGAGCTAGCACAAACCGTGTTTGATTTAGAGTTCCAAATACATGTTTCCATATAGGAGAAAACAGAGTGAAACCTAAAAATTAAAACTGTTAATGCAAACGAACGGTTCAACCTAGAAGAACGAAATTTGGTGAGCCAAGTGGGATTGGGGTACTTATCATTACCTGAAAGTGTCATCAATATTGGGTAGAACAATGTGTGCTGAGATTCAGGAAACTCGTGGTTTTTTGGAAGCTTGGCAACCCCTTTCCATGAAAGTGATTTGCGCAGGTCTCTGCTTAGGGCTACATCAATAGGAAACAAATCATAGAGATAGAACTTGGAACTACTTTATTGTGTCAAGTTTCAAAGAGCTAGCACCAACCATATTCGATTTAAAGTTCCGACCACATGTATCCATATAGAAGAAAACAGAGTGAAACCTAAAAATTAAAACTGTTACTGCAAACGAATGGTTTAATCTAGAGGAATGAAATTTGGTGAGCCAAGTGGATTGGTGTACTGATCATTACCTGAAAGTGTCATCTAGATTGGGTGAAAAAATGTGTGCTGAGATTTCAGGAAACTTGTAGTTTTTTGGAAGCTTGGGAACCCCTTTCCATGAAAGTGATTTTCGCCAGTCTCTGCTTAGGGCTACATCAATAGGAAACAAACCATAGAGATAGAACTTGCAACTACTTTATTGTGTAAAGTTTTGGCTAGCACAAACCGTGTTTGATTTAGAATTCCAACTACATATATCCATATAGGAGAAAACAGAGTGAAACCTAAAAATTAAAACTGTTACTGCAAACGAACGGTTTAACTTAGAAGAACGAAATTTGGTGAGCCAAGTGGGATTGGGGTACTGATCATTACCTGAAAGTGTCATCAATATTGGGTAAAAAAATGTGTGCTGACATTTCAGGAAACTCGTGGTTTTTTGGAAGCTTGGCAAACCCTTTCCATGAAAGTGATTTGCGCAAGTCTCTGCTTAGGGCTACATCAATAGAAAACAAACCATAGAGATAGAACTTGGAACTACATTATTCTGTCAAGTTTCAAAGAGCTAGCACAAACCGTGTTTGATTTAGAATTCCAACTACATGTAACAATATAGGAGAAAACAGAGTGAAACCTAAAAATTAAAACTGTTACTGCAAAAGAACGGTTTAATCTAGAAGAACGAAATTTGGTGAGCCAAGTGGGATTGGGGTACTGATCATTACCTGCAAGTGTCCTCAAGATTGGGTGAAAAAATATGTGCTGAGATTTCAGGAAACTCGCAGTTTTTTGGAAGCTTGGGAACCCCTTTCCATGAAAGTGATTTTCGCCAGTCTCCGCTTAGGGCTACATCAATAGGAAACAAACCATAGAGATAGAACTTGGAACTACTTTATTGTGTAAAGTTTTGGCTAGCACAAACCGTGTTTGATTTAGAATTTCAACTACATATATCCATATAGGAGAAAACAGAGTGAAACCTAAAAATTAAAACTGTTACTGCAAACGAACGGTTTAACTTAGAAGAACGAAATTTGGTGAGCCAAGTGGGATTGGGGTACTGATCATTACCTGAAAGTGTCATCAATATTGGGTAAAAAAATGTGTGCTGACATTTCAGGAAACTCGTGGTTTTTTGGAAGCTTGGCAAACCCTTTCCATGAAAGTGATTTGCGCAAGTCTCTGCTTAGGGCTACATCAATAGAAAACAAACCATAGAGATAGAACTTGGAACTACATTATTCTGTCAAGTTTCAAAGAGCTAGCACAAACCGTGTTTGATTTAGAATTCCAACTACATGTAACAATATCGGAGAAAACAGAGTGAAACCTAAAAATTAAAACTGTTACTGCAAAAGAACGGTTTAATCTAGAAGAACGAAATTTGGTGAGCCAAGTGGGATTGGGGTACTGATCATTACCTGCAAGTGTCCTCAAGATTGGGTGAAAAAATATGTGCTGAGATTTCAGGAAACTCGCAGTTTTTTTGAAGTTTGGCAACTCCTTTCCCTGAAAGGGTTTTGCGCCAGTCTCTGCTTAGGGCTACATCAATAGGAAACAAACCATAGAGATAGAACTTGGAACTACTTTACTGGGTCACGTTTCAAAGAGCTAGCACAAACCGTGTTTGATTTAGAGTTCCAACTACATGTATCCATATAGGCGAAAACAAACTGATACCGAAAAATTAAAACTGTTACTGCAAACGAACGGTTTAACCTAGAAGAATGAAATTCGGTGAGACAAGGTGATTGGAATACTGATCATTACAAGAATGTGTCATAAAGATTGGGTGAAAAAATGTGTGCTGAGATTTCAGGAAACTCGTGGTTTTTTGGAAGCTTGGCCACCCCTTTCCCTGCAAGGGATTTGCTCCAGTCTGTGCTTAGGGCTACATCAATAGGAAGGAAACCATAGAGTTAGAACTTGAAACTACTTTATTCTGTCAAGTTTTAAAGAGCTATCACAAAAAGTGTTTGATTTAGAGTTCCAACTACATGTATCCATATAGGAGAAAACAAACTGATACCGAAAAATTAAAACTGTTACTGCAAACGAACGGTTTAACCTAGAAGAATGAAATTCGGTGAGACAAGGTGATTGGAATACTGATCATTACATGAAAGTGTCATCAAGATTGGGTGAAAAAATGTGTGCTGAGATTTCAGGAAACTCGTAGTTTTTTGGAAGCTTGGCAATCCCTTTCCATTAAAGTGATTTGCGCCAGACTCTGCTTAGGGCTACAACAATAGGAAACAAACCATAGAGATAGAACTTGGAACTAATTTATTGTGTCAAGTTTCAAAGGGCTAGCACAAACCGTGTTCGATTTAAAGTTCCAAATTAATGTATCCATATAAAAGAAAAAGAGTGAAACCTAAAAATTAAAACTGTTACTGCAAACGAACGGTTTAACCTAGAAGAAGGAAATTTGGTGAGCCTAGTGGATTGGTGTACTGATCATTACCTGAAACTGTCATCAAGATTGGGTGAAAAAATGTGTGCTGAGATTTCAGGAATCTCGTGGTTTTTGGAAGCTTGGCAACCCCTCTCCATGAAAGTGATTTGCGCCTGTCTCTGCTTAGGGCTACAGCAATAGGAAAAAAACCATAGAGATAGAACTTGGAACTATTTTATGGTGTCAAGTTTCAAAGAGCTAGCACAAACCGTGTTTGATTTAGAGTTCCAACTACATGTATCCATATAGGAGAAAAGAGAGTGAAACCTAAAAATTAAAACTGTTACTGCAAACGAACGGTTTAAACTAGAAGAACGAAATTTGGAGAGCCAAGTGGGATTGGGGTACTGATCATTACCTGAAACCGTCATCAAGATTGGGTGAAAAAATGTGTGCTGAGATTCCAGGAAACTCGCAGTTTTTTTGAAGTTTAGCAACTCCTTTCAATGAAAGGGATTTGCGCCAGTCTCTGCTTAGGGCTACATCAATAGGAAACAAACCATAGAGATAAAACTTGGAACTACTTTATTGTGTCACGTTTCAAAGAGCTAGCATAAACCGTGTTTGATTTAGAGTTCCAAATACATGTATCCATATAGGAGAAAACAGAGTGAAACCTAAAAATTAAAACTGTTACTGCAAACGAACGGTTTAACCTAGAAGAATGAAATTTTTTGAGCCAAGTGGGAATGGGGTATTGATCATTACCTGAAAGTGTCATCAAGATTGGGTGAAAAAATGTGTGCTGAGATTTCAGGAAACTCGTGGTTTTTTGGAAGCTTGGCAACCCCTTTCTCTGAAAGGGATTTGCGCCAGTCTGTGCTTAGGGCTACATCAATAGGAAACAAACCATAGAGTTAGAACTTGGAACTACTTTATTCTGTCAAGTTTTAAAGAGCTATTCCAAACCGTGTTTGATTTAGAGTTCCAACTACATGTATCCAAATAGGAGAAAACAGACTGATACCGAAAAATTAAAACTGTTACTGCAAACTAACGGTTTAACCAAGAAGAAGGAAATTTGGTGAGCCAGGTGGAATTGGGGTAGTGATCATTACCTGGAAGTGTCATCAAGATTGGGTGAAAACATGTGTGCTGAGATTTCAGGAAACTCGCAGTTTTTTGGAAGCTTGGCAACCCCTTTCCATGAGAGTATTTTGCGTCAGACTCTGCTTAGGGCTACATCAATAGGAAACAAACCATAGAGATAGAACTTGGAACTACTTTATTGTGTAAAGTTTCAGGGAGCTAGCACAAACCGTGTTTGATTTAGAGTTCCAAATAAATGTATCCATATAGGAGAAAACAGAGTGAAACCTAAAAATTAAAACTGTAACTGCACGAACGGTTTAACCTAGAAGAACGAAATTTGGTGAGCCAAGTGGGATTGGGGTACTTATCATTACCTGAAAGTGTCATCAAGATTGGGTGAAAAAATGTGTGCTGAGATATCAGGAAACTCGCAGTTTTTTGGAAGCTTGGCAACTCCTTTCCCTGAAAGGGATTTGTGCCAGTCACTGCTTAGGGCTACATCAATAGGAAACAAACCATAGAGGTAGAATTTGGAACTACTTTATTTTGTCAAGTTTCAAAGAGCTAGCACAAACCGTGTTTGATTTAGAGTTCCAACTACATGTATCCATAGAGGAGAAAACAGAGTGAAACCGAAAAATTTAAAACTGTTATTGCAAATGAATGGTTTAACCTAGAAGAATGAAATTTGGTGAGCCAAGGTAATTGGGGTACTGATCATTACCTGAAAGTGTCATCAAGATTGGTGAAAAAATATGTGCTGAGATTTCAGGAAACTCGTAGTTTTTTGGAAGCTTGGCAACTGCTTTCCATTAAAGTGATTTGCGCCAGTCTCTGCTTAGGGCTACATCAATAGGAAACAATCCATAGAGATAGAACTTGGAACTACTTTATTGTGTCAAGTTTCAAAGAGCTAGCACAAACCGTGTTTGATTTAAAGTTCCAAATATATGTATCCATATAGCAGAAAACAGAGTGAAACCTAAAAATTAAAACTGTTACTGCAAATGAACGGTTTTACCTAGAAGAACGAAATATGGTGAGCCAAGTGGAATTGGGGTACTGATCATTACCTGAAAGTGTCATCAAGATTGGTTGAAAAAATGTGTGCTGAGATTTCAGGAAACTCGAAGTTTTTTGGAAGCTTGGCAATGCCTTTCCCTGAAAGTGATTTGCGACAGTCTCTGCTTAGGGCTACATCAATAGGAAAAAAACCATAGAGATAGAACATGGAACTACTTTATTTTGTCAAGTTTCAAAGAGCTAGCACAAACCGTGTTTGATTTAGAATTCCAACTACATATATCCATATAGGAGAAAAGAGAGTGAAACCTAAAAATTAAAACTGTTACTGCAAACGAACGGTTTAACCTAGAAGAACGTAATTTGGTGAGCCAAGTGGGATTGGGGTACTTATCATTACCTGAAAGTGTCACCAATATTGGGTAAAAAAATGTGTGCTGGGATTTCAGGAAACTCGTGGTTTTTTGGAAGCTTAGCAACCCCTTTCCATGAAAGTGATTTGCGCCTTCTCTGCTTAGGGCTACATCAATAGGAAGCAAACCATAGAGATAGAACTTGGAACTACTTTATTGTGCCAAGTTTCAAAGAGCTAGCACAAACCGTGTTTGATTTAGAATTCCAACTACATATATCCATATAGGAGAAAACACAGTGAAACCTAAAAATTAAAACTGTTACTGCAAACGAACGGTTTAACCTAGAAGAACAAAATTTGGTGAGCCAAGTGGATTGGGGTACTGATCATTACCTGAAACTGTCATCAAGTTTGGGTGAAAAAATGTGTGCTGAGATTTCAGGAATCTCGTGGTTGTTTGGAAGCTTGGCAACCCCTCTCCATGAAAGTGATTTGCGCCTGTCTCTGCTTAGGGCTACAGCAATAGGAAAAAAACCATAGAGATAGAACTTGGAACTACTTTATGGTGTCAAGTTTCAAAGAGCTAGCACAAACCGTGTTTGATTTAGAGTTCCAACTACATGTATCCATATAGGAGAAAAGAGAGTGAAACCTAAAAATTAAAACTGTTACTGCAAACGAACGGTTTAACCTAGAAGAACGAAATTTGGAGAGTCAAGTGGGATTGGGGTAGTGATCATTACCAGGAAGTGTCATCAAGTTTGGGTGAAAAAATGTGTGCTGAGATTTCAGGAAACTCGCAGTTTTTTTGAAGTTTGGCAACTCCTTTCACTGAAAGGGATTTGCGCCAGTCTCTGCTTAGGGCTACATCAAAAGGAAACAAACCATAGAGATAGAACTTGGAACTACTTTATTGTGTCACGTTTCAAAGAGCTAGCACAAACCGTGTTTGATTGAGAGTTCCAAATACATGTATCCATATAGGAGAAAACAGAGTGAAACCTAAAAATTAAAACTGTTACTGCAAACGAACGGTTTAACCTAGAAGAATGAAATTTGGTGAGCCAAGTGGGATTGGGGTACTGATCATTACCTGAAACCGTCATCAAGTTTGGGTGAAAAAATGTGTGCCGAGATTTCAGGAAACTCGTGGTTTTTTGGAAGCTTGGCAACCCCTTTCCCTGAAAGGGATTTGCGCCAGTCTGTGCTTAGGGCTACATCAATAGGAAACAAACCATAGAGTTAGAACTTGAAACTACTTTATTCTGTCAAGTTTTAAAGAGCTATCACAAACCGTGTTTGATTTAGAGTTCCAACTACATGTATCCAAAAAGGAGAAAACAGACTGATACCAAAAAATTAAAACGGTTACTGAAAACGAACGGTTTAACCTAGAAGAACGAAATTTGGTGAGCCAAGTGGGATTGGGGTACTTATCATTACCTGAAAGTGTCATCTAGATAGGGTGAAAAAATGTGTGCTGTGATTTCAGGAAACTCGCAGTTATTTGGAAGCTTGGTAACCCATTTCCATGAAAGTGATTTTCGCCAGTCTCTGCTTAGGGCAACATCAATAGGAAACAAACCATAGAGATAGAACTTGGAACTACTTTATTATGTCAAGTTTCAAAGAGCTAGCACAAACCGTGTTTGATTTAGAATTCCAACTACATATATCCATATAGGAGAAAACAGAGTGAAACGTAAAAATTAAAACTGTTACTGCAAACGAACCGTTTAACCTAGAAGAACATAATTTGGCGAGCCAAGTGGGATTCTGGTACTTATCATTACCTGAAAGTGTCATCAATATTGGGTAAAAAAATGTGTGCTGTGATTTCAGGAAACTCGTGGTTTTTTGGAAGCTTGGCAACCCCTTTCCATGAAAGTGATTTGCGCCTTCTCTGCTTAGGGCTACATCAATAGGAAACAAACCATAGAGATAGAACTTGGAACTACTTTATTGTGTCAAGTTTCAAAGAGCTAGCACAAACCATGTTTGATTTAGAATTCCAACTACATATATCCATATAAAAGAAAACACAGTGAAACCTAAAATTAAAACTGTTACTGCAAATGAACGGTTTAAGCTAGAAGAACGAAATTTGGTAAGCCAAGTGGATTGGGGTACTGATCATTACCTGAAACTGTCATCAAGATTGGGTGAAAAACTGTGTGCTGAGATTTCAGGAATCTCGTGGTTTTTTGGAAGCTTGGAAACCCCTTTCAATGAAAGAGATTTGCGACAGTCCGTACTTTGGGCTACATCAAAAGGAAACAAACCATAGAGATAGAACTTGGAACTACTTTATTGTGTCAAGTTTCAAAGAGCTACCAGAAACCGTATTTGATATAGAGTTCCAACTACATGTATCCATATAGGAGAAAACAGAGTCATACCGAAAAATTTAAACTGTTACTGTAAACGAACGGTTTAACCTAGAAGAACGAAATTTGGTGAGCCAAGTGGGATTGGCGTACTTATCATTACCTGAAAGTGTCATCTAGATTGGGTGAAAAAATGTGTGCTGTGATTTCAGGAAACTCACAGTTATTTGGAAGCTTGGTAACCCATTTCCATGAAAGTGATTTTCGCCAGTCTCTGCTTAGGGCTACATCAATAGGAAACAAACCATAGAGATAGAACTTGGAACTACATTATTGTGTCAAGTTTTGTCTAGCACAAACATTATTTGATTTAGAGTTCCAACTACATGTATCCATATAGGAGAAAACAGAGTGAAACCTAAAAATTAAAACTGTTACTGCAAACGAACGGTTTAACCTAGAAGAACAAAATTTGGTTAGCCAAATGGGATTGGGGTACTGATCATTACCTGAAAGCGTCATCAAGATTGGGTGAAAAAATGTGTGCTGAGATTTCAGGAAACTCGTGGTTTTTTGGAAGCTTGGCAACCCCTTTCCTGGCAAGGGATTTGCGCCAGTCTGTGCTTAGGGCTACATAAATAGGAAACGAACCATAGAGTTAGAACTTGAAACTACTTTATTCTGTCAAGTTTTAAAGAGGTATTCCAAACCGTGTTTGATTTAGAGTTCCAACTACATGTATCCAAATAGGAGAAAACAGACTGATACCGAAAAATTAAAACTGTTACTGCAATCGAACGGTTTAACCTAGAAGAAGGAAATTTTGTGAGCCAAATGGGATTGGGGTAGTGATCATTACCTGGAAGTGTCATCAAGATTGGGTGAAAAAATGTGTGCTGAGATTTCAGGAAACTCGCAGTTTTTTGGAAGCTTGGCAACCCCTTTCCATGAGAGGGATTTGCGCCAGTCTCTGATTAGGGCTACATCAATAGGAATCAAATCATAGAGATAGAAATTGGAATTACTTTATTGTGTCAAGTTTCAAGGAGCTAGCACAAACCGTGTTTGATTTAGAGTTCCAACTACATGTATCCAGATAGGAGAAACAGAGTGAAACCTAAAAATTAAAACTGTTACTGCAAACGAACGGTTTAACCTAGAAGAACGAAATTTGGAGAGCCAAGTGGGATTGGGGTAGTGATCATTACCTGAAAGAGTCATCAAGATTGGGTAAAAAATGTCTGCTGAGATATCAGGAAACTCGCAGTTTTTGGAAGCTTGGCAACTCCTTTCCCTGAAAGGGATTTGTGCCAGTCTCTGCTTAGGGCTACATCAATAGGAAACAAACCATAGAGATAGAATTTGGAACTACTTTATTGTGTCACGTTTCAAAGAGCTAGCACAAACCGTGTTTGATTTAGAGTTCCAACTACATGTATCCATATAGGAGAAAACAGAGTGAAACCGAAAAATTAAAACTGTTACTGCAAACGAATGGTTTAACCTAGAAGAACGAAATTGGGTGAGCCAAGGTGATTGGGTACTGATCATTACCTGAAAGTTTCATCAAGATTGGTTGAAAAAATGTGTGCTGAGATTTCAGGAAACTCGTAGTTTTTAGGAAGCTTGGCAACACCTTTCCATTAAAGTGATTTGCGCCAGTCTCTGCTTAGGGCTACATCAATATGAAACAAACCATAGAGAAAGAACTTGGAACTACTTTATTGTGTCAAGTTTCAAAGAGCTAGCACAAACCATGTTTGATTTAAAGTTCCAACTATATGTATCCATATAGGAGAAAACAGAGTGAAACCTAAAAATTAAATCTGTTACTGCAAATGAACGGTTTAACCTAGAAGAACGAAATTTGGTGAGCCAAGTGGGATTGGGGTACTGATCATTACCTGAAAGTGTCATCAAGATTGGGTGAAAAAATGCGTGCTGAGATTTTAGGAAACTCGTAGTTTTTTGGGAGCTTGGCAACCCCTTTCCTTGAAAGTGATTTGCGCCAGTTTTTGCTTAGGGCTACATCAATAGGAAACAAACCATAGAGACAGAACTTGGAACTACTTTATTCTGTATGTTTCAAAGAGCTAGCACAAACGTTGTTTGATTTAGAGTTCCAAATACATGTATCCATATAAGAGAAAACAGAGTGATACCGAAAAATTAAAACTGTTTCTGCAAACGAATGGTTTAACCTAGAAGAACGAAACTTGGTGAGCGAAGTGGGATTGGGGTACTGATCATTACCTGAAAGTGTCATCAAGATTGGGTGAAAAAGTTTGTGCTGAGATTTCAGAAAACTCGCAGTTTTTTGGAAGCTTGGCAACCCCTTTCCATGAAAGTGATTTGCGCCAGTCTCAGCTTAGGGCTACATCAATAGGAAACAAACCATAGAGATAGAAATTGGAACTACTTTATTGTGTCAAGTTTCAAAAAGCTAGCACAAGCTGTGTTTGATTTAGAGATCCAACTACGTGTATCCATATAGGAGAAAACAGAGTGAAACCTAATAATTAAAACTGTTACTGCAAACGAACGGTTTAACCTAGAAGAACGAAATTTGGTTAGCCAAGAGGGATTCGGGTACCGATCATTACCTGAAAGTGTCATCAATATTGGGTTAAAAATTGTGTGCTGAGATTTCAGGAAACTCGTAGTTTTTTGGAAGCTTGGCAACCTTTTTCCATGAAAGTGATTTGCGCCAGTCTCTGCTTAGGGCTACATCAATAGGAAACAAACCATAGAGATAGAACTTGGAACTACTTTACTCTGTCATGTTTCAAAGACCTAGCACAAACCGTGTTTGACTTAGAATTCCAACTACATGTATCCATATAGGAGAAAACAGAGTGATACCAAGAAATTAAAACTGTTACTGCAAACGAACAGTTTAACCTAGAAGAACGAAATTTGGTGAGCCAAGTGGGATTGGGGTACTGATCATTACCTGAAAGTCTCATCAAGATTGGAAAAAAAATGTGTGCTGATAATTCAGGAAACTCGTTGTTTTTTGGAAGCTCGGCAACCCCTTTTCATGAAAGTGATTTGCGCCAGTCTCTGCTGAGGGCTACATCAATAGGAAACAAACCATAGAGATAGAACTTGGAACTCCTTTATTGTGTCAAGTTTCAAAGAGCTAGCACAAACCGTGTTTGATTTAGAGTTCCAACTACATGTATCCATAGAGGAGAAAACATAGTAAAACCAAAAAATTAAAACTGTTACTGCAAACGAACGGTTTAACCTAGAAGAAGGAAATTTGGTGAGCCAAGTGGGATTGGGGTACTGATGATTACCTGAAAGTGTCATCAAGATTGGGTAAAAAAATATGTGCTGTGATTTTAGGAAACTCGCAGTTTTTTGGAAGCTTGGCAACCCCTTTGAATGAAAGTGATATGCGCCAGTCTCTGCTTAGGGCTACATAAATAGGAAACAAACCATATAGATAGAACTTGGAACTACTTTATTCTGTCAAGTTTCAAAGAGCTCGCACAAACCCTGTTTGATTTAGAGTTCCAACTATATGTTTCCATATAGGGGAAAACAGACTGAAACCGAAAATTTAAAACAGTTACTGCTAACGAACGGTTTAATCTAGAAGAACGAAATTTGGTGAGCCAAATGGGATTGGGGTACTAATCATTACATGAAAGTGTCATCAAGATTGGTTGTAAAATGGCGTGCTGAGATATCAGGAAACTGGTAGTTTTTTGGGAGCTTGGCAACCCCTTTCCATGAAAGTGATTTGCGCCAGTCTTTGCTTAGGGCTACATCAATAGGAATCACCATAGAGATAGAACTTGGAACTACTTTATTCTGTCAAGTTTCAAAGAGCTAGCACAAACCGTGTTTGATTTAGAGTTCCAACTACATGTATCTATCCATAGAGGAGAAAACAGAGTGAAACCTAAAAATTAAAACTTACTGCAAACGAACGGTTTAACCTAGAAGAACGAAATTTGGTGAGCGAAGTGGGATTGTGGTTCTGATCATTACCTGAAAGTGTCATCAAGATTGGGTAAAAAAATGTGTGATGAGATTTTAGGAAACTCGCAGTTTTTTCGAAGCTTGGCAACCCCTTTCCATGAAAGTGATTTGCGCCAGTCTCTGCTTAGGGCTACATAAATAGGAAACAAACCATAGAGATAGAACTTGGAACTACTTTATTCTGACAAGTTTTAAAGAGCTAGCACAAACCGTGTTTGATTTAGAGTTCCAACTACATGTATTCATATAGGAGAAAACAGAGTGATACCGAAAAATTAAAACTGTTACTGCAAACGAACGGTTTAACCCAGAAGAACGAAATTTGGTGAGCCAAGTGGGTTTGTTGTACTTATAATTACCTGAAAGTGTCATCAAGATTGGGTGAAAAAATGTGTGCTGAGATTTCAGGAAACTCGCAGTTTTTTGGAAGCTTGGCAACCCCTTTCCATGGAAGTGATTTGCGCAAGTCTCTGCTTAGGGCTACATCAATAGGAAACACACCATAGAGATAGAACTTGGAACTACTTTATTCTGTCAAGTTTCAAAGAGCTAGCACAAACCGTGTTTGATTTAGAGTTCCAACTACATGTATCCATATAAGAGAAAACAGAGTGATACCGAAAAATTAAAACTGTTACTGCAAACAAATGGTTTAACCTAGAAGAACGAAATTTGGTGAGCCAAGTGGGATTGGGGAACTGATCATTACCTGAAAGTGTCATCAATATTGGGTAAAAAAATGTGTGCTGAGATTTCAGGAAACTCGTAGTTTTTTGGAAGCTTGCCAAACCCTTTCCATGAAAGTGATTTGCGCCAGTCTCTGCTTAGGGATACATCAATAGGAAACAAACCATAGAGATAGAACTTGGAACTACTTTTTTCTGTCAAGTTTCAAAGAGCTAGCACAAACCGTGTTTGATTTAGAGTTCCAACTACATGTATCCATATAGGAGAAAACAGAGTGAAACCTAAAAATTAAAACTGTTACTGCAAACGAACGTTTTAACATAGAAGAACGAAATTTGGTGAGCCAAGTGGGATTGGGGTACCAATCATTACCTGAAAGTGTCATCAAGATTGGGTAAAAAAATGTGTGCTGAGATTTCAGGAAACTCGTAGTTTTTTGGAAGCTTGACAACCCCTTTCCATGAAACTGATGTGTGCCAGTCTCTGCTTAGGGTTACATAAATAGGAAATAAACCATAGAGATAGAACTTGGAACTAGTTTATTGTGTCAAGTTTTAAAGAGCTAGCACAAACCGTGTTTGATTTAGAGTTCCAACTACATGTATCCATATAGGAGAAAACAGAGTGATACCGAAAAATTAAAACTGTTACTGCAAACGAACTGTTCAACCCAGAAGAACGAAATTTGGTGAGCCAAGTGGGTTTCTTGTACTTATAATTACCTGAAAGTGTCATCAAGATTGGGTGAAAAAATGTGTGCTGAGATTTCAGGAAATTCGTAATTATTTGGAAGCTTGGTAACCCATTTCCATGAAAGTGATTTTCGCCAGTCTCTGCTTAGCGCTACATCAATCGGAAACAAACCATAGGGATAGAACTTGGAACTACATTATTGTGTCAAGTTTTGTCTAGCACAAACATTATTTGATTTAGAGTTCCAACTACATGTATCCATATAGGAGAAAACAGAGTGAAACCTAAAAATTAAAACTGTTACTGCAAACGAACGGTTTAACCTAGAAGAACGAAATTTGGTGAGCCAAGTGGGATTGGGGTACTGATCATTACCTGAAAGTGTCATCAAGTTTGGGTGAAAAATTGTGTGCTGAGATTTCAGGAAACTCATAGTTTTATGGAAACTTGGCAACCCCTCTCCATGAAAGTGATTTGCGCCAGTCTCTGCTTAGGGCTACATCAATAGGAAAAAAACCATAGAGATAGAACTTGGAACTACTTTATCGTGTCAAGTTTCAAAGAGCTAGCACAAACCGTGTTTGATTTAGAGTTCCAACTACATGTATCCATATAGGAGAAAACAGAGGGAAACCTAAAAATTTAAACTGTTACTGCAAACGAACGGTTTAACCTAGAAGAACGAAATTTGGAGAGCCAAGTGGGATTGGGGTAGTGATCATTACGTGGAAGTGTCATCAAGATTGGGTGGAAATATGTGTGCTGAGATATCAGGAAACTCGCAGTTATTTAGAAGCTTGGCAACTCCTTTCCCTGAAAGGGATTTGCTCCAGTCTCTGCTTAGGGCTACATCAATAGGAAACAAACCATAGAGATAGAATTTGGAACTACTTTATTGTGTCACGTTTCAAAGAGCTAGCACAAACCGTGTTTGATTTAGAGTTCCAACTACATTTATCCATATAGGAGAAAACAGAGTGAAACCAAAAAATTAAAACTGTTACTGCAAACGAATGGTTTAACCTAGAAGAACGAAATTTGGTGAGCCAAGGTGATTGGGGTACTGATCATTACCTGAAAGTGTCATCAAGATTGGGTGAAAAAATGTGTGCTGAGATTTCAGGGAACTCGCAGTTTTTTGGAAGCTTGGCAACGCCTTTCCCTGAAAGTGATTTGCGACAGTCTCTGCTTAGGGCTACATCAATAGGAAACAAATCATAGAGATAGAACTTGGAACTACTTTCTTATGTCAAGTTTCAAAGAGCTAGCAGAAACCGTGTTTGATTTAGAATTCCAACTACATATATCCATATAGGAGAAAACAGAGTGAAACCTAAAAATTAAAACTGTTACTGCAAACGAACGGTTTAACCTAGAAGATCAAAATTTGGTTAGCCAAGAGGGATTGGGGTACCGATCATTTCCTGAAAGTGTCATCAAGATTGGGTGAAAAAATATGTGCTGAGATTTCAGGAAACTCGTAGTTTTTTGGAAGCTTGGCAACCCCTTTCCATGAAAGTGGTTTGCGCCAGTCTCTGCTTAGGGCTACATCAATAGAAAACAAACCATAGAGATAGAACTTGGAACTACTTTACTCTGTCATGTTTCAAAGACCTAGAGAAACCGTGTTTGACTTAGAGTTCCAAATACATGTATCCATATAGGAGAAAACAGAGTGATACTAAGAAATTAAAACTGTTACTGCAAATGAACAGTGTAACCTGGAAGAACTAAATTTGGTGAGCCAAGTGGGATTGGAGTACTGATCATTACCTGAAAGTGTCATCAAGATTGGGTAAAAAATGTGTGCTGGGATTTCAGGAAACTAGCAGTTTTTTGGAAGCTTGGCAACCCCTTTTCATGAAAGTGATTTGCGCCAGTCTCTGCTTAGGTCTACATCAATAAATAACAAACCATAGAGTTAGAACTTGGAACTACTTCATTCTGTATGTTTCAAAGAGCTAGCACAAACCGTGTTTGATTTAGAGTTCCAACTACATGTATCCATATAGGAGAAAACAGAGTGAAACCTAAAAATTAAAACTGTTACTACAAACGAACGGTTTAACCTAGAAGAACGAAATTTGGTGAGCCAAGTGGGATTGGGGTACTTATCATTACCTAAAGTGTCATCAGGATTGGGTGAAAAAATGTGTGCTGACATTTCAGGAAACTTGCAGTTTTTTTGAAGCTTGGCAACCCCTTTCCATGAAAGTGATTTTCGCCAGTCTCTGTTTAGGGCTACATCAATAGGAAGCAAACCATAGAGATAGAACTTGGAACTACATTATTGTGTCAAGTTTCGGCTAGCAAAAACCTTGTTTGATTTAGAGTTCCAAATACATGTATTTATATAGGAGAAAACAGAGTGAAACCTAAAAATTAAAACTGTTTCTGCAAACGAACGGTTTAACCCAGAAGAACGAAATTTGGTGAGCCAAGTCGGATTGTTGTACTTATCATTACCTGAAAGTGTCATCAAGATCGGGTGAAAAACTGTGTGCTGAGTTTTCAGAAAACTCGCAGTTTTTTGGAAGCTTGGCAACGCTTTCCATGAAAGTGATTTGCGCCAGTCTCTGCTTAAGGCTACATCAATAGGAAACAAAGCATAGAGATAGAACTTGGAACTACTTTATTCTGTCAAGTTTCAAAGAGCTAGTACAAACCGTGTTTGATTTAGAGTTCCAACTACATGTATCCATATAGGAGAAAACAGAGTGAAACCTAAAAATTAACACTGTTACTGCAAACGAACGTTTTTACCTAGAAGAACGAAATTTGGTGAGCCAAGTGGGATTGGGGTACTGATCATTACCTGAAAGTGTCATCAAGATTGGGGAAAACAATGTGTGCTGAGATTTCAGGAAACTCGTAGTTTTTTGGAAGCTTGGCAACCCCTTTCCATGAAAGTGATTTGCGCCAGTCTCTGCTTAGGGCTACATCAATAGGAAACAAACCATAGAGATAGAACTTGGAACTACTTTATTCTGTCAAGTTTTAAATAGCTAGCACAAACCGTGTTTGATTGAGAGTTCCAACTATATGTATCCATATAGGGGAAAACATAGTGAAACCTAAAAATTAAAACTCTTACTGCAAACGAACGGTTTAACCTAGAAGAACGAAATTTGGTGAGCAAAGTGCGATTGGGGTACCGATCATTACCTGAAAGTGTCATCAAGATTGGGTAAAAAATGTGTGCTGAGATTTCAGGAAACTCGCAGTTTTTTGGAAGCTTGGCAACCCCTTTCCATGAAAGTGATTTGCGCCAGTCTTTGCTTAGGGCTACATCAATAGGAAAAAAACCATAGAGATAGAACTTGGAATTACTTTATTGTGTCAAGTTTCAAAGAGCTAGCACAAACCGTGTTTGATTTAGAGTTCCAACTACATGTATCCATAGAGGAGAAAATAGAGTGAAACCAAAAAATTAAAACTGTTACTGCAAACGAACGGTTTAACCTAGAAGAACGAAATTTGGTGAGCCAAGTGGGATTGGGGTACTGATCATTACCTGAAAGTGTCATCAAGATTGGGTAAAAAAATATGTGCTGAAATTTTAGGAAACTCGCAGTTTTTTGGAAGCTTGGCAACCCATTTGAATGAAAGTGATTTGCGAGAGTCTCTGCTTAGGGCTACATAAATAGGAAACAAGCCATAGAGATAGAACTTGGAACTACTTTATTCTGTCAAGTTTCAAAGAGCTAGCACAAACCCTGTTTGATTAAGACTTCCAACTATATGTATCCATATAGGGGTAAACAGACTGAAACCGAAAATTTAAAACTGTTACTGCAAACGAACGGTTTAATCTAGAAGAACGAAATTTGGTGAGCCAAGTGGGATTGGGGTACTAATCATTACCTGAAAGTGTCATCAAGATTGGGTGAAAAAATGCGTGCTGAGATTTCAGGAAACTCGCAGTTTTTTGGAAGCTTGGCAACCCCTTTCCACGAAAGTGATTTGCGCCAGTCTTTGCTTAGGACTACATCAATAGGAAACAAACCATAGAGACAGAACTTGGAACTACTTTATTCTGTATGTTTCAAAGAGCTAGCACAAACCGTGTTTGATTTAGAGTTCCAACTACATGTATCCATATAGGAGAAAACAGATTGATACCGAAAAATTAAAACTGTTACTGCAAACCAACGGTTTAACCTAGAAGAACGAAATTTGGTGAGCCAAGTGGGATTGGGGTACTGATCATTACCTGAAAGTGTAATCAAGATTGGGTGAAAAAATGTGTGCTGAGATTTCAGGAAACTCGCAGTTTTTTGGAAGCTTGGCAACCCCTTTCAATGAAAGTGATTTGCGCCAGTCTCTGCTTAGGGCTACATCAATAGGAAACAAACCATAGAGACAGAACTTGGAACTACTTTATTCTGTCAAGTTTCAAAGAGCTAGCACAAACCGTGTTTGATTTAGAGTTCCAACTACATGTATCTATCCATAGAGGAGAAAACAGAGTGAAACTGAAAAATTAAAACTGTTACTGCAAACGAACGGTTAAACCTAGAAGAACGAAATTTGGTGAGCCAAGTGGGATTGGGGTACTGATCATTACCTGAAAGTGTCATCAAGATTGGGTAAAAAAATGTGTGCTGAGATTTTAGGAAACTCGCAGTTTTTTCGAAGCTTGGCAACCCCTTTCCATGAAAGTGATTTGCACCCGTCTCTGCTTAGGGCTACATCAATAGGAAATAAACCATAGAGATAGAACTTGGAACTACTTTATTCTGTCAAGTTTCAAAGAGCTAGCACAAACCGTGTTTGATTTAGAGTTCCAACTACATGTATCCATATAGGAGAAAACAGAGTGATACCGAAAAATTAAAAATGTTACTGCAAACGAACGGTTTAAACCAGAAGAACGAAATTTGGTGAGCCAAGTGGGTTTGTTGTACTTATAATTACCTGAAAGTGTCATCAAGATTGGGTGAAAAAATGTGTGCTGAGATTTCAGGAAACTCGCAGTTTTTTGGAAGCTTCGCAAACCCTTTCCACGAAAGTGATTTGCGCAAGTCTCTGCTTAGGGCTACATCAATAGGAAACACACCGTAGAGATAGAACTGGAACTACTTTATTCTGTCAAGTTTCAAAGAGCCAGCACAAACCGTGTTTGATTTAGAGTTCCAACTACATGTATCCATATAGGAGAAAACAGAGTGAAACCTAAAAATTAAAACTGTTACTGCAAACGAACGGTTTAACCTAGAAGAACAAAATTTGGTGAGCCAAGTGGGATTGGGGTACTTATCATTACCTAAAAGTGTCATCAAGATTGGGTGAAAAAATGTGTGCTGAGATTTCAAGAAATTCGCAGTTGTTTTGAAGCTTGGCAACCCCTTTACATGAAAGGGATTTTCGCCAGTCTCTGCTTAGGGCTACATCAATAGGAAACAAACCATAGAGTCAGAACTTGGAACTACATTTGTGTGTCAATTTCGGCTAGCACAAACCTTGTTTGATTTAGAGTTCCAAATACATGTATCCATATAGGAGAAAACAGAGTGAAACCTAAAAATTTAAACTGTTACTGCAAAGGAACGGTTTAACCTAGAAGAACGAAATTTGGTGAGCCAAGTGGGATTGTTGTACTTATCATTACTTGAAAGTGTCATCAAGATTGGGTGAAAAAATGAGTGCATTGTTTTCAGAAAACTCGCAGTTTTTTGGAAGCTTGGCAACCCCTTTGAATGAAAGTGATTTGCGCCAGTCTCTGCTTAGGGCTACATAAATAGGAAACAAACCATAGAGATAGAACTTGGAACTACTTTATTGTGTCAAGTTTCAGCTAGCACAAACCTTGTTTGATTTAGAGTTCCAAATACATGTATCCATATAGGAGAAAACAGAGTGAAACCTAAAAATTAAAACTGTTACTGCAAACGAACGTTTTAACCTAGAAGAACGAAATTTGGTGAGCCAAGTGGGATTGGGGTACCGATCATTACCTGAAAGTGTCATCAAGATTGTGTGAAAAAATGTGTGCTGAGATTTCAGGAAATTCATAGTTTTTTGGAAGCTTGTCAACCCCTTTCCATGAAACTGATTTGCGCCAGTCTATGCTTAGGGCTACATAAATAGGAAACAAACCATAGAGATAGAACTTGGAACTACTTTATTCTGTCAAGTTTTAAAGAGCTAGCACAAACCGTGTTTGATTTAGAGTTCCAACTACATGTATCCATATAGGAGAAAACAGAGTGATGCCGAAAAATTAAAACTGTTACTGCAAAGGAACGGTTTAACCCACTAGAACGAAATTTGGTGAGCCAAGTGGGTTTTTTGTACTTATAATTACCTGAATGTGTCATCAAGATTGGGTGAAAAAATGTGCGCTGAGATTTCAGGAAACTCGCAGTTTTTGGAAGCTTGGCAACCCCTTTCAATGAAAGTGATTTACGCCAGTCTCTGCTTAGGGCTACATCAATAGGAAACAAACCATAGAGATAGAACTTGGAACTCCTTTATTGTGTCAAGTTTCAAAGAGCTAGCACAAACCGTGTTTGATTTAGAGTTCCAACTACATGTTTCCATATAGGAGAAAACAGAGTGAAACCTAAAAATTAAAACTGTTACTGCAAACGAACGGTTTAACCTAGAAGAACAAAATTTGGTGAGCCAAGTTGGATTGGGGTACTTATCATTACCTAAAAGTGTCATCAAGATTGGGTGAAAAAATGTGTGCTGAGATTTCAGGTAACTCACAGTTTTTTTGAAGCTTGGCAACCCCTTTGCATGAAAGCGATTTTCGCCAGTCTCTGCTTAGGGCTACATCAATAGGAAACAAACCATAGAGATAGAACTTGGAACTACATTATTGTGTCAAGTTTCGGCTAGCACAAACCTTGTTTGATTTAGAGTTCCAAATATATGTATTTATATAGGAGAAAACAGAGTGAAACCTAAAAATTAAAACTGCTACTGCAAACGAACGTTTTAACCTAGAAGAATGAAATTTGGTGAGCCAAGTGGGATTGGGGTACCGATCATTACCTGAAAGTGTCATCAAGATTGGGTGAAAAAATGTGTGCTGAGATTTCAAGAAACTCGTAGTTTTTTGGAAGCTTGTCAACCCCTTTCCATGAAACTGATTTGCGCCAGTCTCTGCTTAGGGCTACATAAATAGGAAACAAACCATAGAGATAGAACTTGGAACTATTTTATTCTGTCAAGTTTTAAAGAGCTAGCACAAACCGTGTTTGATTTAGAGTTCCAACTACATGTATCCATATAGGAGAAAACAGAGTGATACCGAAAAATTAAAACTGTTACTGCAAACGAACGGTTTAACCCAGAAGAACGAAATTTGGTGAGCCAAGTGGGTTTGTTGTACTTATAATTACCTGAAAGTGTCATCAAGTTTGGGTGAAAAAATGTGTACTGAGATTTCAGGAAACTCGCAGTTTTTGGAAGCTTGGCAACCCCTTTCCATGAAAGTGATTTGCGCCAGTCTCTGCTTTGTTCTACATCAATAGGAAACAAACCATAGAGATAGAACTTGGAACTCCTTTATTGTGTCAAGTTTCAAAGTGCTAGCACAAACCGTGTTTGATTTAGAGTTCCAACTACATGTATCCATATAGGAGAAAACAGAGTGAAACCTAAAAATTAAAACTGTTACTGCAAACGAACGGTTTAACCTAGAAGAACAAAATTTGGTGAGCCAAGTGGGATTGGGGTACTTATCATTACTTAAAAGTGTCATCAAGATTGGGTGAAAAAATGTGTGCTGAGATTTCAGGAAACTCGCAGTTTTTTTGAAGCTTGGCAACCCCTTTACATGAAAGAGATTTTCGCCAGTCTCTGCTTAGGGCTACATCAATAGGAAACAAACCATAGAGATAGAACTTGGAACTACATTATTGTGTCAAGTTTCGGCTAGTACACACCTTGTTTGATTTAGAGTTCCAAATACATGTATTTATATAGGAGAAAACAGAGTGAAACCTAAAATTTAAAACTGTTACTGCAAACGAACGTTTTAACCTAGAAGAACGAAATTTGGTGAGCCAAGTGGGATTGGGGTACCGATCATTACCTGAAAGTGTCATCTAGATTGGGAAAAAAAATGCGTGCTGAGATTTCAGGAAACTTGCAGTTTTTTGGAAGCTTGGCAACCTTTTTCCATGAAACTGATTTGCGCCAGTCTCTACTTAGGGCTACATCAATAGGTAACAAACCATAGAGATAGAACTTGGAACTCCTTTATTGTGTCAAGTTTCAAAGAGCTAGCACAAACCGTGTTTGATTTAGAGTTCCAACTACATGTATCCATATAGGAGAAAACAGAGTGATACCGAAAAATTAAAACTGTTACTGCAAACGAACGGTTTAACCCAGAAGAACGAAATTTGGTGAGATAAGTGGGTTTGTTGTACTTATAATTACCTGAAAGTGTCATCAAGATTGGGTGAAAAAATGTGTGCTGAGATTTCAGGAAACTCGCAGTTTTTTGGAAGCTTGGCAACCCATTTCCACGAAAGTGATTTGCGCAAGTCTCTGCTTAGGGCTACATCAATAGGAAACACACCGTAGAGATAGAACTTGGAACTACTTTATTCTGTCAAGTTTCAAAGAGCTAGCACAAACCGTTTTTGATTTAGAGTTCCAACTACATTTATCCATATAGGAGAAAACAGAGTGAAACCTAAAAATTTAAACTTACTGCAAACGAACGGTTTAACCTAGAAGAACAAAATTTGGTGAGCCAAGTGGGATTGGGGTACTCATCATTACCTAAAAGTGTCATCAAGATTGGGTGAAAAAATGTGTGCTGAGATTTCAGGAAACTTGCAGTTTTTTTGAAGCTTGGCAACCCCTTTGCATGAAAGGGATTTTCGCCAGTCTCTGCTTAGGGCTACATCAATAGGAAACAAACCATAGAGATAGAACTTGGAACTACATTATTGTGTCAAGTTTCGGCTAGCACAAACCTTGTTTGATTTAGAGTTCCAAATACATGTATTTATATAGGAGAAAACAGAGTGAAACCTAAAAATTAAAACTGTTACTGCAAACGAACGTTTTAACCTAGAAGAATGAAATTTGGTGAGCCAAGTGGGATTGGGGTACCGATCATTACCTGAAAGTGTCACCAAGATTGGGTGAAAAAATGTGTGCTGAGATTTCAAGAAACTCGTAGTTTTTTGGAAGCTTGTCAACCCCTTTCCATGAAACTGATTTGCGCCAGTCTCTGCTTAGGGCTACATAAATAGGAAACAAACCATAGAGATAGAACTTGGAACTATTTTATTCTGTCAAGTTTTAAAGAGCTAGCACAAACCGTGTTTGATTTAGAGTTCCAACTACATGTATCCATATAGGAGAAAACAGAGTGATACCGAAAAATTAAAACTGTTACTGCAAACGAACGGTTTAACCCAGAAGAACGAAATTTGGTGAGCCAAGTGGGTTTGTTGTACTTATAATTACCTGAAAGTGTCATCAAGTTTCGGTGAAAAAATGTGTACTGAGATTTCAGGAAACTCGCAGTTTTTGGAAGCTTGGCAACCCCTTTCCATGAAAGTGATTTGCGCCAGTCTCTGCTTTGTTCTACATCAATAGGAAACAAACCATAGAGATAGAACTTGGAACTCCTTTATTGTGTCAAGTTTCAAAGTGCTAGCACAAACCGTGTTTGATTTAGAGTTCCAACTACATGTATCCATATAGGAGAAAACAGAGTGAAACCTAAAAATTAAAACTGTTACTGCAAACGAACGGTTTAACCTAGAAGAACAAAATTTGGTGAGCCAAGTGGGATTGGGGTACTTATCATTACTTAAAAGTGTCATCAAGATTGGGTGAAAAAATGTGTGCTGAGATTTCAGGAAACTCGCAGTTTTTTTGAAGCTTGGCAACCCCTTTACATGAAAGAGATTTTCGCCAGTCTCTGCTTAGGGCTACATCAATAGGAAACAAACCATAGAGATAGAACTTGGAACTACATTATTGTGTCAAGTTTCGGCTAGTACACACCTTGTTTGATTTAGAGTTCCAAATACATGTATTTATATAGGAGAAAACAGAGTGAAACCTAAAATTTAAAACTGTTACTGCAAATGAACGTTTTAACCTAGAAGAACGAAATTTGGTGAGCCAAGTGGGATTGGGGTACCGATCATTACCTGAAAGTGTCATCTAGATTGGGAAAAAAAATGCGTGCTGAGATTTCAGGAAACTTGCAGTTTTTTGGAAGCTTGGCAACCTTTTTCCATGAAACTGATTTGCGCCAGTCTCTACTTAGGGCTACATCAATAGGTAACAAACCATAGAGATAGAACTTGGAACTCCTTTATTGTGTCAAGTTTCAAAGAGCTAGCACAAACCGTGTTTGATTTAGAGTTCCAACTACATGTATCCATATAGGAGAAAACAGAGTGATACCGAAAAATTAAAACTGTTACTGCAAACGAACGGTTTAACACAGAAGAACGAAATTTGGTGAGATAAGTGGGTTTGTTGTACTTATAATTACCTGAAAGTGTCATCAAGATTGGGTGAAAAAATGTGTGCTGAGATTTCAGGAAACTCGCAGTTTTTTGGAAGCTTGGCACCCATTTCCACGAAAGTGATTTGCGCAAGTCTCTGCTTAGGGCTACATCAATAGGAAACACACCGTAGAGATAGAACTTGGAACTACTTTATTCTGTCAAGTTTCAAAGAGCTAGCACAAACCGTTTTTGATTTAGAGTTCCAACTACATTTATCCATATAGGAGAAAACAGAGTGAAACCTAAAAATTTAAACTTACTGCAAACGAACGGTTTAACCTAGAAGAACAAAATTTGGTGAGCCAAGTGGGATTGGGGTACTCATCATTACCTAAAAGTATCATCAAGATTGGGTGAAAAAATGTGTGCTGAGATTTCAGGAAACTTGCAGTTTTTTTGAAGCTTGGCAACCCCTTTGCATGAAAGGGATTTTCGCCAGTCTCTGCTTAGGGCTACATCAATAGGAAACAAACCATAGAGATAGAACTTGGAACTACATTATTGTGTCAAGTTTCGGCTAGCACAAACCTTGTTTGATTTAGAGTTCCAAATACATGTATTTATATAGGAGAAAACAGAGTGAAACCTAAAAATTAAAACTGTTACTGCAAACGAACGTTTTAACCTAGAAGAATGAAATTTGGTGAGCCAAGTGGGATTGGGGTACCGATCATTACCTGAAAGTGTCATCAAGATTGGGTGAAAAAATGTGTGCTGAGATTTCAGGAAACTCGTAGTTTTTTGGAAGCTTGTCAACCCCTTTCCATGAAACTGATTTGTGCCAGTCTCTGCTTAGGGCTACATAAATAGGAAACAAACCATAGAGATAAAACTTGGAACTATTTTATTCTGTCAAGTTTTAAAGAGCTAGCACAAACCGTGTTTGATTTAGAGTTCCAACTACATGTATCCATATAGGAGAAAACAGAGTGATACCGAAAAATTAAAACTGTTACTGCAAACGAACGGTTTAACCCAGAAGAACGAAATTTGGTGAGCCAAGTGGGTTTGTTGTACTTATAATTACCTGAAAGTGTCATCAAGATTGGGTGAAAAAATGTGTACTGAGATTTCAGGAAACTCGCAGTTTTTGGAAGCTTGGCAACCACTTTCCATGAAAGTGATTTGCGCCAGTCTCTGCTTTGTTCTACATCAATAGGAAACAAACCATAGAGATAGAACTTGGAACTCCTTTATTGTGTCAAGTTTCAAAGTGCTAGCACAAACCGTGTTTGATTTAGAGTTCCAACTACATGTATCCATATAGGAGAAAACAGAGTGAAACCTAAAAATTAAAACTGTTACTGCAAACGAACGGTTTAACCTAGAAGAACAAAATTTGGTGAGCCAAGTGGGATTGGGGTACTTATCATTACTTAAAAGTGTCATCAAGATTGGGTGAAAAAATGTGTGCTGAGATTTCAGGAAACTCGCAGTTTTTTTGAAGCTTGGCAACCCCTTTACATGAAAGAGATTTTCGCCAGTCTCTGCTTAGGGCTACATCAATAGGAAACAAACCATAGAGATAGAACTTGGAACTACATTATTGTGTCAAGTTTCGGCTAGTACACACCTTGTTTGATTTAGAGTTCCAAATACATGTATTTATATAGGAGAAAACAGAGTGAAACCTAAAATTTAAAACTGTTACTGCAAACGAACGTTTTAACCTAGAAGAACGAAATTTGGTGAGCCAAGTGGGATTGGGGTACCGATCATTACCTGAAAGTGTCATCTAGATTGGGAAAAAAAATGCGTGCTGAGATTTCAGGAAACTCGCAGTTTTTTGGAAGCTTGGCAACCTTTTTCCATGAAACTGATTTGCGCCAGTCTCTACTTAGGGCTACATCAATAGGTAACAAACCATAGAGATAGAACTTGGAACTCCTTTATAGTGTCAAGTTTCAAAGAGCTAGCACAAACCGTTTTTGATTTAGAGTTCCAACTACATTTATCCATATAGGAGAAAACAGAGTGAAACCTAAAAATTTAAACTGTTACTGCAAACGAACGGTTTAACCCAGAAGAACGAAATTTGGTGAGATAAGTGGGTTTGTTGTACTTATAATTACCTGAAAGTGTCATCAAGATTGGGTGAAAAAATGTGTGCTGAGATTTCAGGAAACTCGCAGTTTTTTGGAAGCTTGGCACCCATTTCCACGAAAGTGATTTGCGCAAGTCTCTGCTAAGGGCTACATCAATAGGAAACACACCGTAGAGATAGAACTTGGAACTACTTTATTCTGTCAAGTTTCAAAGAGCTAGCACAAACCGTTTTTGATTTAGAGTTCCAACTACATTTATCCATATAGGAGAAAACAGAGTGAAACCTAAAAATTTAAACTTACTGCAAACGAACGGTTTAACCTAGAAGAACAAAATTTGGTGAGCCAAGTGGGATTGGGGTACTTATCATTACCTAAAAGTGTCATCAAGATTGGGTGAAAAAATGTGTGCTGAGATTTCAGGAAACTTGCAGTTTTTTTGAAGCTTGGCAACCCCTTTACATGAAAGAGATTTTCGCCAGTCTCTGCTTAGGGCTACATCAATAGGAAACAAACCATAGAGATAGAACTTGGAACTACATTATTGTGTCAAGTTTCGGCTAGCACAAACCTTGTTTGATTTAGAGTTCCAAATACATGTATTTATATAGGAGAAAACAGAGTGAAACCTAAAAATTAAAACTGTTACTGCAAACGAACGTTTTAACCTAGAAGAACGAAATTTGGTGAGCCAAGTGGGATTGGGGTACCGATCATTACCTGAAAGTGTCATCAAGATTGGGTGAAAAAATGTGTGCTGAGATTTCAGGAAACTCATAGTTTTTTGGAAGCTTGGAAACCCCTTTCCATTAAACTGATTTGCGCAAGTCTCTGCTTAGGGCTACATAAATAGGAAACAAACCATAGAGATAGAACATGGAACTACTTTATTCTGTCAAGTTTTAAAGAGCTAGCACAAACCGTGTTTGATTTAGAGTTCCAAATACATGTATCCATATAGGAGAAAACAGAGTGATACCGAAAAATTAACACTGTTACTGCAAACAAACGGTTTAACCCAGAAGAACAAAATTTGGTGAGCCAAGTGGGTTTGTTGTACTTATAATTACCTGAAAGGGTCATCAAGATTGGGTGAAAAAATGTGTGCTGAGATTTCAGGAAACTCGCAGTTTTTGGAAGCTTGGCAACCCCTTTCCATGAAAGTGATTTGCGCCAGTCTCTGCTTTGTTCTACATCAATAGGAAACACACCATAGAGAGAGAACTTGGAACTACTTTATTGTGTCAAGTTTCAAAGAGCTAGCACAAACCGTGTTTGATTTAGAGTTCCAACTACATGTATCCATATAGGAGAAAACAGAGTGAAACCTAAAAATTAAAACTGTTACTGCAAACGAACGGTTTAACCTAGAAGAACAAAATTTGGTGAGCCAAGTGGGATTGGGGTACTTATCATTACCTAAAAGTGTCATCAAGATTGGGTGAAAAAATGTGTGCTGAGATTTCAGGAAACTCGCAGTTTTTTTGAAGCTTGGCAACCCCTTTACATGAAAGTGATTTTCGCCAGTCTGTGCTTAGGGCTACATTAATAGGAAACAAACCATAGAGATAGAACTTGGAACTATATTATTGTGTCAAGTTTCGGCTAGCACAAACCTTGTTTGATTTAGAGTTCCAAATACATGTATTTATATAGGAGAAAACAGACTGAAACCTAAAAATTAAAACTGTTACTGCAAACGAACCTTTTAACCTAGAAGAACGAAATTTGGTGAGCCAAGTGGGATTGGGGTACCGATCATTACCTGAAAGTGTCATCAAGATTGGGTGAAAAAATGTGTGCTGAGATTGCAGGAAACTCGTAGTTTTTTGGAAGCTTGGCAACCCCTTTCCATGAAAGTGATTTGCGCCAGTCTCTGCTTAGGGCTACATCAATAGGAAACAAACCATAGAGACAGAACTTGGAACTACTTTATTCTGTCAAGTTTTAAAGAGCTAGCACAAACCGTGTTTGATTTAGAGTTCCAACTACATGTATCCATATAGGAGAAAACAGAGTGATACCGAAAAATTAAAACTGTTACTGCAAACGAACGGTTTAACCCAGAAGAACGAAATTTCTTGAGCCAAGTGGGTTTGTTGTACTTATAATTACCTGAAAGTGTCATCAAGATTGGGTGAAAAAATGTGTGCTGAGATTTCATGAAACTCGCAGTTTTTGGAAGCTTGGCAACCTCTTTCCACGAAAGTGATTTGCGCAAGTCTCTGCTAAGGGCTACATCAATAGGAAACACACCGTAGAGATAGAACTTGGAACTACTTTATTCTGTCAAGTTTCAAAGAGCTAGCACAAACCGTTTTTGATTTAGAGTTCCAACTACATTTATCCATATAGGAGAAAACAGAGTGAAACCTAAAAATTTAAACTTACTGCAAACGAACGGTTTAACCTAGAAGAACAAAATTTGGTGAGCCAAGTGGGATTGGGGTACTTATCATTACCTAAAAGTGTCATCAAGATTGGGTGAAAAAATGTGTGCTGAGATTTCAGGAAACTTGCAGTTTTTTTGAAGCTTGGCAACCCGTTTACATGAAAGAGATTTTCGCCAGTCTCTGCTTAGGGCTACATCAATAGAAAACAAACCATAGAGATAGAACTTGGAACTACATTATTGTGTCAAGTTTCGGCTAGCACAAACCTTGTTTGATTTAGAGTTCCAAATACATGTATTTATATAGGAGAAAACAGAGTGAAACCTAAAAATTAAAACTGTTACTGCAAACGAACGTTTTAACCTAGAAGAACGAAATTTGGTGAGCCAAGTGGGATTGGGGTACCGATCATTACCTGAAAGTGTCATCAAGATTGGGTGAAAAAATGTGTGCTGAGATTTCAGGAAACTCATAGTTTTTTGGAAGCTTGGAAACCCCTTTCCATTAAACTGATTTGCGCAAGTCTCTGCTTAGGGCTACATAAATAGGAAACAAACCATAGAGATAGAACATGGAACTACTTTATTCTGTCAAGTTTTAAAGAGCTAGCACAAACCGTGTTTGATTTAGAGTTCCAAATACATGTATCCATATAGGAGAAAACAGAGTGATACCGAAAAATTAACACTGTTACTGCAAACGAACGGTTTAACCCAGAAGAACAAAATTTGGTGAGCCAAGTGGGTTTGTTGTACTTATAATTACCTGAAAGGGTCATCAAGATTGGGTGAAAAAATGTGTGCTGAGATTTCAGGAAACTCGCAGTTTTTGGAAGCTTGGCAACCCCTTTCCATGAAAGTGATTTGCGCCAGTCTCTGCTTTGTTCTACATCAATAGGAAACACACCATAGAGAGAGAACTTGGAACTACTTTATTGTGTCAAGTTTCAAAGAGCTAGCACAAACCGTGTTTGATTTAGAGTTCCAACTACATGTATCCATATAGGAGAAAACAGAGTGAAACCTAAAAATTAAAACTGTTACTGCAAACGAACGGTTTAACCTAGAAGTACAAAATTTGGTGAGCCAAGTGGGATTGGGGTACTTATCATTACCTAAAAGTGTCATCAAGATTGGGTGAAAAAATGTGTGCTGAGATTTCAGGAAACTCGCAGTTTTTTTGAAGCTTGGCAACCCCTTTACATGAAAGTGATTTTCGCCAGTCTGTGCTTAGGGCTACATTAATAGGAAACAAACCATAGAGATAGAACTTGGAACTACATTATTGTGTCAAGTTTCGGCTAGCACAAACCTTGTTTGATTTAGAGTTCCAAATACATGTATTTATATAGGAGAAAACAGACTGAAACCTAAAAATTAAAACTGTTACTGCAAACGAACCTTTTAACCTAGAAGAACGAAATTTGGTGAGCCAAGTGGGATTGGGGTACCGATCATTACCTGAAAGTGTCATCAAGATTGGGTGAAAAAATGTGTGCTGAGATTGCAGGAAACTCGTAGTTTTTTGGAAGCTTGGCAACCCCTTTCCATGAAAGTGATTTGCGCCAGTCTCTGCTTAGGGCTACATCAATAGGAAACAAACCATAGAGACAGAACTTGGAACTACTTTATTCTGTCAAGTTTTAAAGAGCTAGCACAAACCGTGTTTGATTTAGAGTTCCAACTACATGTATCCATATAGGAGAAAACAGAGTGATACCGAAAAATTAAAACTGTTACTGCAAACGAATGGTTTAACCCAGAAGAACGAAATTTCTTGAGCCAAGAGGGTTTGTTGTACTTATAATTACCTGAAAGTGTCATCAAGATTGGGTGAAAAAATGTGTGCTGAGATTTCATGAAACTCGCAGTTTTTGGAAGCTTGGCAACCCCTTTCCATGAAAGTGATTTGCGCCAGTCTCTGCTTAGGGCTACATCAATAGGAAACAAACAATAGAGAGAGAACTTGGAACTCCTTTATTGTGTCAACTTTCAAAGAGCTAGCACAAACCGTGTTTGATTTAGAGTTCCAACTACATGTATCCATATAGGAGAAAACAGAGGGAAACCTAAAAATTAAAACTGTTACTGCAAATGAACGGTTTAACCTAGAAGAAAAAAATTTGGTGAGCCAAGTGGGATTGGGGTACTTTCATTACCTAAAAGTGTCATCAAGATTGGGTGAAAAAATGTGTGCTGAGATTTCAGGAAAATCGTAGTTTTTTGGAAGCTTGGCAACCCCTTTCCATGAAACTGATTTGCGCCAGTCTCTGCTTAGGGCTAAATCAATAGGAAACAAACCATAGAGATAGAACTTGGAACTACTTTATTCTGTCAAGTTTCAAAGAGCTAGCACAAACCGTGTTTGATTTAGAGTTCCAAATACATGTATCTATCCATAGAGGAGAAAACAGAGTGAAACCTAAAAATTAAAACTGTTACTGCAAACGAACTGTTTAACCTAGAAGAACGAAATTTGGTGAGCCAAGTGGGATTGGGGTACCGATCATTACCTGAATGTGTCATCAAGATTGGGTAAAAAAATGTGTGCTGAGATTTCAGGAAACTCACAGATTTTGAAAGCTTGGCAACCCCTTTCCATGAAAATGATTTGCGCCAGTCTCTGCTTAGGGCTACATAAATAGGAAACAAACCATAGAGATAGAACTTGGAACTACTTTATTCTGTTACGTTTCAAAGAGCTAGCACAAACCCTGTTTGATTTAGAGTTCCAACTATATGTATCCATATAGGGGAAATCAGACTGAAACCGAAAAATTAAAACTGTTACTGCAAACGAACGGTTTAATCTAGAAGAATGAAATTTGGGGAGCCAAGTGGGATTGGGGTACTGATCATTACCTGAAAGTGTCATCAAGATTGGGTGAAAAAATGCGTGCTGAGATTTCAGGAAACTCGTAGTTCTTTGGGAGCTTGGCAACCCCTTTCCATGAAAGTGATTTGCGCCAGTCTTTGCTTAGGGCTACATCAATAGGAATAAAACGATAAAGACAGAACTTGGAACTACTTTATTCTACATGTTTCAAAGAGCTAGCACAAACCATGTTTGATTTAGAGTTCCAACTACATGTATCAATATAGGAGAAAAAAGAGTGATACCGAAAAATAAAACTGTTACTGAAAACGAACAGTTTAACCCAGAAGAACGAAATTTGGTGAGCCAAGTGGGATTGGGGTACTTATCATTACCTGAAAGTGTCATCAAGATTGGGTGAAAAAATGTGTGCTGAGATTTCAGGAAACTCGTAGTTTTTGGAAGCTTGGCAACCCCTTTCCATGAAAGTGATTTGTGCCAGTCTAAGCTTTGTTCTACATCAATAGGAAACAAACCATAGAGATAGAACTTGGAACTCCTTTATTATGTCAAGTTTCAAAGAGCTAGCACAAACCGTGTTTGATTTAGAGTTCCAATTACATGTATCCATATAGGAGAAAACAGAGTGAAACCTAAAAATTAAAACTGTTACTGCAAACGAACGGTTTAACCTAGAAGAACAAAATTTGGTGAGCCAAGTGGGATTGGGGTACTTATCATTACCTAAAAGTGTCATCAAGATTGGGTGAAAAAATGTGTGCTGAGATTACAGGAAACTCGCAGTTTTTTTGAAACTTGGCTACCCCTTTACATGAAAGTGATTTTCGCCAGTCTCTGCTTAGGGCTACATCAATAGGAAACAAACCATAGATAGAACTTGGAACTACATTATTGTGTCAAGTTTCGGCTAGCACAAACCTTGTTTGATTTAGAGTTCCAAATACATGTATTTATATAGGAGAAAACAGAGTGAAACCTAAAAATTAAAACTGTTACTGCAAACGAACGGTTTAACCTAGAAGAATGAAATTTCGTGAGCCAAGTGGGATTGGGGTACCGATCATTACCTGAATGTGTCATCAAGATTGGGTAAAAAAATGTGTGCTGAGATTTCAGGAAACTCGTAGTTATTTGGAAGCTTGGCAACCCCTTTCCATGAAACTGATTTGCGCCAGTCTCTGCTTAGGGCTACATAAATAGGAAACAAACCATAGAGACAGAACTTTTAACTACTTTATTCTGTCAAGTTTTAAAGAGCTAGCACAAACCGTGTTTGATTTAGAGTTCCAACTACATGTATCCATATAGGAGAAAACAGAGTGATACCGAAAAATTAAAACTGTTACTGCAAACGAACGGTTTAACACAGAAGAACGAAATTTGGTGAGCCAAGTGGGTTTGTTGTACTTATAGTTACTTGAAAGTGTCATCAAGATTGGGTGAAAAACTGTGTGCTGAGATTTCAGGAAACTCGCATTTTTTGGAAGATTGGCAACCCCTTTCCATGAAAGTGATTTGCGCCAGTCTCTGCTTTGTTCTATATCAATAGGAAACAAACCATAGAGATAGAAGTTGGAACTCCTTTATTGTGTCAAGTTTCAAAGAGCTAGCACAAACCGTGTTTGATTTAGAGTTCCAACTACATGTATCCATATAGGAGAAAACAGAGTGAAACCTAAAATTTAAAACTGTTACTGCAAACGAACGGTTTAACCTAGAAGAACAAAATTTGGTGAGCGAAGTGGGATTGGGGTACTTATCATTACCTGAAAGTGTCATCAAGATTGGGTGAAAAAATGTGTGCTGAGATTTCAAGAAACTCGCAGTTTTTTTTGAAGCTTGGCAACCCCTTTACATGAAAGTGATTTTCGCCAGTCTCTGCTTAGGGCTACATCAATAGGAAACAAATCATAGAGATAGAACTTGAAACTACATTATTGTGTCAAGTTTCGGCTAGCACAAACCTTGTTTGATTTAGAGTTCCAAATATATGTATTTATATAAAAGAAAACAGAGTGAAACCTAAAAATTAAAACTGTTACTGCAAAAGAACGTTTTAACCTAGAAGAATGAAATTTGGTGAGCCAAGTGGGATTGGGGTACCGATCATTAGTTGAAAGTGTCATCAAGATTGGGTAAAAAAATGTGTGCTGAGATTTCAAGAAACTCGTAGTTTTTTGGAAGCTTGGCAACCCCTTTCCATGAAACTGATTTGTGCCAGTCTCTGCTTAGGGCTACATAAATAGGAAACAAACCATAGAGATAGAACTTGGAACTACTTTTTTCTGTCAAGTTTCAAAGAGCTAGCACAAACCGTGCTTGATTTAGAGTTCCAACTACATGAATCCATATAGGAGAAAACAGAGTGAAACCTAAAAATTAAAACTGTTACTGCAAACGAACGGTTTAACCTAGAAGAACGAAATTTAGTTAGCAAAGTGCGATTGGGGTACTAATCATTACCTGAAAGTGTCATCAAGATTGGGTAAAAAATGTGTGCTGAGATTTCAGGAAACTCCAGTTTTTTGGAAGCTTGGCAACCCCTTTCCATGAAAGTGATTTGCGCCAGTTTGTGCTTAGGGCTACATCAATAGGAAACAAACCATACAGATAGAACTTGGACCTACTTTATTGTGTCAAGTTTCAAAGAGCTAGCACAAACCGTGTTTGATTTAGAGTTCCAACTACATTTATCCATATAGGAGAAAACAGAGTGAAACCTAAAAATTAAAACTGTTACTGCAAACGAACGTTTTAACCTAGAAGAACGAAATTTGGTGAGCCAAGTGGGATTGGGATACCGTCATTACCTGAAAGTGTCGTCAAGATTGGGTGACAAAATGTGTGCTGAGATTTCAGGAAACTCGCAGTTTTTTGGAAGCTTGGCAACCCCTTTCCATGAAAGTGATTTGTGCCAGTCTCTGCTTATTTCTACATCAATAGGAAACACACCGTAGAGATAGAACTTGGAACTACTTTATTCTGTCAAGTTTCAAACAGCTAGCACAAACCGTGTTTGATTTAGAGTTCCAAATACATATATCCATATAGGAGAAAACAGAGTGAAACATAAAAATTAAAACTGTTACTGCCAATGAACGGTTTAAACTAGAAGAACGAAATTTGGTGAGCCATGTGGGATTGGGGTGCTGATCATTACCTGAAAGTGTCATCAAGATTTAGTGAAAAAATGTGTGCTGAGATTTCAGGAATCTCGTAGTTTGTTGGAAGCTTGGCAACCCCTTTCCATGAAAGTGATTAGCGCCAGTCTCTGCTTAGGGCTACATCAATAGGAAACAAACCATAGAGAGAGAACTTGGAACTCTTTTATTGAGTCATGTTTCCAAGAGATAGCACAAACCGTGTTTGATTTAGAGTTCCAACTACATGTATCCATATAGGAGAAAACAGAGTGAAACCTAAAAATTAAAACTGTTACTGCCAACGAACGGTTTATCCTAGAAGAACGAAATTTGGTGAGCCAAGTGGGATTGGGGTAGTGATCATTACCTGAAAGTGTCATCAAGATTGGGTGAAAAAATGTTGGCTGAGATTTCAGGAAACTCGCAGTTTTTTGGAAGCTTGGCAACCCCTTTCCATGAAAGGGATTTGCGCCAGTCTCTCCTTAGGGCTACATCTATGGGAAACAAACCATAGAGATAGAACTTGGAACTAGTTTATTGTGTCAAGTTTCAAAGAGCTAGCACAAACAGTGTTTGATTTAGAGTTCCAACTACATGTATCCATATAGGAGAAAACAGAGTGAAACCTAAAAATTAAAACTGTTACTGCTAACGAACGGTTTAACCCAGAAGAATGAAATTTGGTGAGCCAAGTGGGATTGGGGTACTGATCATTACCTGTACGTGTCATCAAGATTCCGTGCAAAAATGTGTGCTGAGATTTCAGGAATCTCGTAGTTTTTTGGAAGGTTGGCTAGCCCTTTAAATGTAAGTGATTTGCGCCAGTCTCTTCTAAGGGCTACATCAATAGGAAACAATTTATAGAGAGAGAACTTGGAACTCCTTTATTGTGTCAAGTTTCAAAGACCTAGCACAAACCGTGTTTGATTTAGAGTTCCAACTACATGTATCCATATAGGAGAAAACTGAATGAAACATAAAAATTAAAACTGTTACTGCCTACGAACGGTTTAACCTAGAAAAACGAAATTTGGTGAGCCAAGTGGGATTGGGGTACTGATCATTACCTGAAAGTGTCATCAAGATTGAGTGAAAAAATGTGTGCTGAGATTTCAGGAAACTCGTGGTTTTTTGGAAACCTGGTAACCCCTTTCCATGAAAGGGATTTGCGCCAGTCTATGCTTAGGGCTACATCAATAGGAAAGAAACCATAGATATAGAACTTGGAACTAGTTTATTGTGTCAAGTTTCAAAGAGCTAGCACAAACCGTGTTTGATTTAGAGTTCCAACTACAAGTATCCATATAGGAGAAAACAGAGTGAAACCTAAAAATTAAAACTGTTACTGCCAAAGAACGGTTTATCCTAGAAAAACTAAATTTGGTGAGCCAAGTGGGATTGGGGTAGATATCATTACCTGAAAGTGTCATCAAGATTGGGTGAAAAAATGTGTGCTGAGATTTCAGGAAACTCGTGGTTTTTTGGAAGCTTGGCAACCCCTTTCGATTAAAGGGAGTTGCGCCAGTGTTTGCATAGGGCTACATCAATAGAAAACAAACCATAGAGAGGGAACTTGGAACTACTTTATTGTGTCAAGTTTCAAAGAGCTAGCACAAACCGTGTTTGATTTAGAGTTCCAACTACATGTATCCCTATAGGACAAAAAGAGTGAAACCTAAAATTTCAAACTGTTACTGCCAACTAACGGTTTAACCTAGAAGAACGAAATTTTGTGAGCCCAGTGGGATTGGGGTACTGATCATTACCTGAAAGTGTCATCAAGATTGAGTGAAAGAAATGTGTGCTGAGATTTCAGGAAACTCGTGGTTTTTTGGAAACTTGGAAACCCCTTATCATGAAAGTGATTTGTGCCAGTTAGTGCTGAGGGCTCCATCAATAGGAAAGAAACCATAGAGATAGAACTTGGAACTAGTTTATTGTGTCCAGTTTCAAAGAGCTAGCACAAACCGCGTTTGATTTAGAGTTCCAACTACATGTATCCATATAGGAGAAAACAGAGTGAAACATAAAAATTTAAACTGTTACTGCCAACGAACGGTTTAACCCAGAAGAATAAATTTGGTGAGCCAAGTGGGATTGGAGTAGTGATGATTACATGAAAGTGTCATCAAGATTCCGTGAAAAAATGTGTGCTGAGATTTCAGGAATCTCGTAGTTTTTTTCGAAGCTTGGCAACCCCTTCAAATGAAAGTGATTTGCGCCAGTCTCTGCTTAGGGCTACATCAATAGGAAACAAACCATAGAGACAGAACTTGGAACTCCTTTATTGTGTCAAGTTTCAAAGAGCTAGCACAAACCGTGTTTGATTTAGCGTTCCAACTACATGTATCCATATAAGAGAAAACAGAGTGAAACCAAAAAATGAAAACAGTTACTGCCAACGAACGGTTTAACCTAGAAAAACGAAATTTGGTGAGCCAAGTGGGATTGGGGTACATATCATTACCTGAAAGTGTCATCAAGATTGGGGAAAAAATGTGTGCTGAGATTTCAGGAAACTCGTGTTTTTTTGGAAACTTGCAACCACTTTCCATGAAAGTGATTTGCGCCAGTCTGTTGTTAGGGCTACATCATTAGGAAAGAAACCATAGAGATAGAACTTGGAACTACTTTATTCTGTCAAGTTTCAAACAGCTAGCACAAACCGTGTTTGATTTAGAGTTCCAACTACATGTATCCATATAGGAGAAAACAGAGTGAAACGTAAAAATTTAAACTGTTACTGCCAACGAACGGTTTAACCTAGAAGAACGAAACTTCGTGAGCCAAGTGGGATTGGGTTACTGATCAGTACCTGAAAGGGTCATCAAGGTTCCGTGAAAAAATGTGTGCTGAGATTTCAGGAATCTCGTAGTTTTTTGGAAGCTTGTGAACCCCTTTCCACGAAAGTGATTTGCGCCAGTCTCTGCTTAGAGCTACATCAATAGGAAACAAACCATAGAGATAGAACTTGGAACTCCTTTATTGTGTCAGGTTTCAAAGTGCTAGCACAAATTGTGTTTGATTTGGAGTTCCAAATACATGTATCCATATAGGAGAAAACAGAGTGAAACGTAAAAATTTAAACTGTTACTGCCAACGAACGGTTTAACCTAGAAGAACGAAATTTGGTGAGCCAAGTGGGATTGGGGTACTGATCAGTACCTGAAAGGGTCATCAAGGTTCCGTGAAAAAATGTGTGCTGAGATTTCTGGAATCTCGTAGTTTTTTGGAAGCTTGGCAACCCCTTTCCATTAAAGTGATTTGCGCCAGTCTCTGCTTAGAGCTACATCAATAGGAAACAAACCATAGAGATAGAACTTGGAACTCCTTTATTTTGTCAAGTTTCAAAGAGCTGGCACAAACCGTGTTTGATTTAGAGTTCCAACTACATGTATCCATATAGGAGAAAACAGAGTGAAACCTAAAAATTAAAACTGTTACTGCCAACGAACGGTTTAACCTAGAAGAACGAAATTTGGTGAGCCAAGTGGAATTGGGTACTGATCATTACCTGAAAGTGTCATGAAGATTGGGTGAAAAAATGTGTGGTGAGATTTCAGGAAACTCGTAGTTTTTTGGAAGCTTGGCAACCCCTTTCCATGAATGTGATTTTTGCCAGTCTCTGCTTAGGGCTACATCAATAGGAAACAAACCATAGAGATAGATCTAGGAACTCCTTTATTGTGTCAAGTTTCATAGAGCTAGCACAAACTGTGTTTGATTTAGAGTTCCAACTACATGTATCCATATAGGAGAAAACAGAGTGAAACCTAAAAATTTAAACTGTTACTGCCAAAGAATGGTTTAACCTAGAAGAACGAAATTTGTTGAGCCAAGTGGGAATCGGGTAGTGATCATTACCTGAAAGTGTCATCAAGATTGGGTGAAAAAATGTGTGCTGAGATTTCAGGAAACTCGTAGTTTTTTGGAAGCTTGTCTACTCCTATTTCTGAAAGTTGTTTGCGCCAGTCTCTGCTTAGTTCTACATCAATAGGAAACAAACCATAGAGATAGAACTTGGAACTCCTTTATTGTGTCAAGTTTCAAAGAGCTAGCATAAACCGTGTTTGATTTAGAGTTCCAAATACATGTATCCATATAGGAGAAAACAGAGTGAAACCTAAAAATTAAAACTGTTACTGCCAACGAACGGTTTAACCTAGAAGAACGAAATTTGGTGTGCCAAGTGATATTGGGGTACTGATCATTACCTGAAAGTGTCATGAAGATTGGGGAAAAAATGTGTGCTGATATTTCAGGAAACTCGTGTATTTTGGAAACTTGGCAACTCCTTTCCATGAAAGTGATTTGCGCCATTCTGTTCTTAGGGCTACATCAATAGGAAAGAAACCATAGAGATAGAACTTGGAACTACTATATTGTGTCAAGTTTCAAAGAGCTAGCACAAACCGTGTTTGATTTAGATTTCCAACTACATGTATCCATATAGGAGAAAACAGAGTGAAACTTAAAAATTAAAACTGTTACTGCCAACGAACAGTTTAAGCTAGAAGAACGAAATTTAGTGAGCCAAGTGGGATTGAGGTATTGATCATTACCTTAAAGTGTCATCAAGATTCCATGAAAAAATTTGTGCTAAGATTTCAGGAATCTCGTAGTTTTTTCGAAGCTTGGAATCCCCCTCAAATGAAAGTGATTAGCGCCAGATTCTGCTTAGGGCTACATCAATAGGAAAGAAACCATAGAGATAGAACTTGGAATTCCTTTATTGTGTCATGTTTCAAAGAGCTAGAACAAACCGTGTTTGATTTAGAGTTGCAACTACATGTATCCATATATGAGAAAACAGAGTGATACCGAAAAATTAAAACTGTTACTGCAAACGAACAGTGTAACCTAGAAGAACGAAATTTGGTGCGCCAAGTGGAATTCGGGAAGTGATGATTACCTGAAAGTGTCATCAAGATTGGGTGAAAATATGTGTGCTGAGATATCAGGAAACTCGTGGTTTTTTGGAAGCTTGGCAACCCCTTTCCATGAAAGGTATTTGCGCCTGTCTCTGCTTAGGGCTACATCAAAAGGAAACAAAACATAGAGATAGAACTTGGAACTAGTTTATTTTGTCAAGTTTCAAAGAGCTAGCACAAACCGTGTTTGACTTAGAGTTCCAACTACATGTATCCATATAGGAGAAAAGAGAGTGAAACATAAAAATTAAAACTGTTACTGCCAACGAACGGTTTAACCTAGAAGAACGAAATTTGGTGAGCGAAGTGGGATTGGGGTACTGATCATTACCTGAAAGTGTCATCAAGACTCCGTGAAAAAAATGTATGCTGATATTTCAGGAATATCGTAGTTTTTTGGAAGATTGGAAACCCCTTTAAATGAATGTGATTTGCGCCAGTCTCTGCTTAGGGCTACTTCGATAGGAAACAAACCATAGAGATAGAACTTGGAACTCCTTTATTGTGTCAAGTTTCAAACAGCTAGCACAAACCTTGTTTGATTTAGAGTTCCAACTACATGTATCCATATAGGAGAAAACAGAGTGAAACCTAAAAATTAAAACTGTTACTGCCAACGAACGGTTTAACCTAGAAGAACAAAATTTGCTGAGCCAAGTGGGATTGGGCTAGTGATCATTACCTGAAAGTGTCATCAATATTGGGTGAAAAAATGTGTGCTGAGCTTTCACTAATCTCATAGTTTCTTGGAAGCTTGGCAACTCCTTTCCCTCTAAGGGATTTGCGCCAGTCTCTTCTTAGGGCTACATCAATAGGAAACAAACCATACAGATAAAACTTGGAACTACTTTATTGTGTCAAGTTTCAAAGCGCAAGCACAAACCGTGTTTGATTTAGAGTTCCAACTAGGTGTATCCATATAGGAGAAAACAGAGTGAAACCTAAAAATTAAAACTGTTACTGCAAACGAATGGATTAATGTAGAAGAACGAAATTATTGAGCAACGTGGGATTGGGGTAGTGATCATTACCTGAAAGTGTCATCAAGATTGGGTGAAAAAATGTGTGCTGAGATTTCAGGAAACTCGTGGTTTTTTGGCAGCTTGGCAACCCCTTTCCATGAAAGTATTTGCTCCAGTCTGTGCTTAGGGCTACATCAATAGGAAACAAACCATAGAGGCAGAACTTGGAACTACTTTATTGTGTCAAGTTTCAAAGAGCTAGCACAAACCGTGTTTGATTTAAAGTTCCAACTACATGTAGCCATATAGGAGAAAACAGAGTGAAACCTAAAAATTAAAACTGTTACTGCAAACGAATGGATTAACGTAGAAGAACGAAATTATTGAGCAAAGTGGGATTGGGGTAGTGATCATTACCTGAAAGTGTCATCAAGATTGGGTGAAAAAATATGTGCTGATATTTCAGGAAACTCGCAGTTTTTTGGAAGCTTGGCAACCCCTTTCCATGAAAGTGATTTGTGCCAGTCTCTGCTTAGGGCTACATCAATAGGAAACAAACCATAGAAATAGAACTTGGAACTACTTTATTGTGTCAAGTTTCAAAGAGCTAGCACAAACCGTGTTTGATATAGACTTCCAACTACATGTATCCATATAGGAAAAAACAGAGTGAAACCTAAACATTAAAAGTGTTACTGCCAACGAATGGTTTAAACTAGAAGAACGAAATTTGGTTAGCCAAGCGGGATTGGGGTACTGATCATTACCTGAAAGTGTCATCAAGTTTGGCTGAAGAAATGTGTATTGAGATTTCAATAAAATCGTAATTTTTTGGAAGCTTGGCAACTCCTTTCCCTGAAAGGGATTTGCGCCAGTCTCTGCTTAGGGCTACTTCAATAGGAAACAAACCATACAGTTAGAACTTGGAACTACTTTATTGTGTCACGTTTCAAAGAGCTAGCACAAACTGTGTTTGATTTAGAGTTCCAAATACATGTATCCATATAGGAGAAAACAGTGAAACCTAAAAATTAAAACTGTTAGTGCAAATGAACGGTTTAACCTAGAAGAACGAAATTTGGTGAGCCTAGTGGGATTGGGGTACTGATCATTACCTGAAAGTGTCATCAAGATTGGCTGAAGAAATGTGTGTTGAGATTTCAATAAACTCGTAGTTATCTTGAAGCTTGGCAACTCCTTTCCATTAAATGGATTTGCGCCAGTCTCTGCTTAGGGTTACATCAGTAGGAAAAAAAACCATAGAGATAGAACTTGGAACTAGTTGATTGTGTCAAGTTTTAAAGAGCTAGCAGAAACGGTGTTTGATTTAGATTTCCACTGCATGTATCCATATAGGAGAAAACAGAGTGAAACCGAAAAATTAAAACTGTTACTGCAAACGAACGGTTTAATCTAGAAGAACGAAATTTGGTGAGCCAAGTGGGATTGGGGTACTGAGCATTACCTGAAAGTGTCATCAAGATTCCGTGAAAAAATGTGTGCTGAGATTTCAGGAAACTCGTAATTCTTTGGAAGCTTGGCAACCCGTTTCCTTTAAAGTGATTTGCGCCACTCTCTGCTTAGGGCTACATCAATAGGAAACAAACCATAGAGATAGAACTTGGAACTACTTTATTGTGTCACGTTTCAAAGACCTAGCAGAAACCGTGTTTGATTTAGAGTTCCAACTACATGTATCCATATAGGAGAAAACAGAGTGAAACCTAAAAATTAAAACAGTTCCTGCCAATGAACGGTTTAACCTAGAAGAACAAAATTTGGTGAGCCAAGTGGGATTGTGGTAGTGATCATTACCTGAAAGTGTCATCAAGAGTGGGTGAAAAAATGTGTGCTGAGATTCAGGAAACTCGTAGTTTTTTGGAAGCTTGGCAACCCCTTTCCATGAAAGTGATTTGCGCCAGTCTCTGCTGAGGGCTACATCAATAGGGAAGAAACATAGAGATAGAACTTGGAACTACATTATTGTGTCAAGTTTCAAAGAGCTAGCACAAACCTTGTTTGATTTAGAATTCCAACGACATGTATCCATATGGGAGAAAACAGAGTGAAACCTAAAAATTAAAACTGTTACTGCAAAGAAACGGTTTAACCTAGAAGAACGAAATTTGGTGAGCCAAGTGGGATTGGGGTAGTGATCATTACCTGAAAGTGTCATCAAGTTTGGGGGAAAAAATGTGTGCTGAGATTTCAGGAAACTCGTAGTTTTTTGGATTCTTGGCAACCCCTTTTTATGAAAGTGATTTGCGCCAGTCTCTGCTTAGGGCTACATCAATAGGAAACAAACCATAGAGATAGAACTTGGAACTACTTTATTGTGTCAAGTTTTAAAGAGCGGGCACAAATTGTGTTTGATTTAGAGTTCCAACTACATGTATCCATATAAAAGAAAACAGAGTGAAACCTAAAAATTAAAACTGTTACTGCCAAGGGACGGTTTAACCTAGAAGAACGAAATTTTGTGAGCCAAGTGGGATTGGGGTAGTGATCATTACCTTAAAGTGTCATCAAGATTGGGTGAAAAAATGTGTGCTGAGATTTCAGGAAACTCGCCGTTTTTTGGAAGCTTGGCAACCCCTTTCCATTAAAGTGATTTGCGCCAGTCTTTGCTTAGGGCTACATCAGTAGGAAACTAACCATAGAGAGAGAACTTGGAACTATTTTATTCTGTCAAGTTTCAAAGAGCTAGCAGAAACCGTGTTTGATTTAGAGTTCCAACTACATGTATCCATATAGGAGAAAACAGAGTGAAACCTAAATATTAAAACTGTTACTGCAAACGAACGGTTTAACCTAGAAGAACGAAATTTGGTATGTCAATTGGGATTGGGGTACTTATCATTACCTGAAAGTGTCGTAAAGATTGGGTGAAAAAATGTGTGCGGAGATTTCACGAAACCCGTAGTTTTTTGGAAGCTTGGCAACCCCTTTCCATGAAAGAGATTTGCGCCAGTCTCTGCTTAGGGCTATATCAATAGGAAACAAACCATAGAGATAGAACTTGGAACTACTTTATTGTGTCAAGTTTCAAAGAGCTAGCACAAACCGTGTTTGTTTTAGAGTTCCAACTACATGTATCCATATAGGAGAAAACAGAGTGATACAGAAAAATTAAAACTGTTACTGCAAAAGAACGATTTAAACTAGAAAAACGAAATTTGGTGAGCCAAGTGGGATTGGGCTACTTATCATTAACTAAAAGTGTCATCAAGATTGGGTGAAGAAATGTGTGCTGATATATCAGGTAACTCGTAGTTTTTTGGAATCTTCTCAACCCCTTTCCATGAAAGTGATTTGTGCCAGTCTCTGCTTAGGGCTACGTCAATAGGAAACAAACCATAGATATAGAACTTGGAAGTACTTTATTCTTTGAAGTTTCAAAGAGCTAGCAGAAGCCGTGTTTGATTTAGAGTTCCAACTACATGTATCCATATAGGAGAAAACAGAGTGAAACCTAATAATTAATACTGTTACTGCAATCGAACGGTTTAACATAGAAGAATGAAATTTGGTGAGCCAAGTGGGATTTGGGTACTGATCATTACCTGAATGTGTCTTCAAGTTTGCTGAAAAAAATGTGATATGAGATTTCAGGAAACTCTTAGTTTTTTAGAAGCTTGGCAACCCCTTTCTTTGAAAGTGATTTGCGCCAGTCTTTGCAGAGGGCTACATCATCAGGAAAGAAACCATATAGATAGAACATGGAACTACTTTATTTTGTCAAGTTTCAAAGAGCTAGCACAAACCGTGTTTGATTTAGAGTTCCAACTACATGGATCCATATAGGAGAAAACAGAGTGAAACCTAAAAATTAAAACTGTTACTGCAAACGAACGGTTTAACCTAGAAGAACGAAATTTGGTGAGCCAAGTGGGATTGGGGTACTTATCTTTACGTGAAAGTGTCATCAAGATTGGGTGAAGAAATGTGTGCCGTGATTTCAGGAGACTCGTAGTTTTTTGGAAGCTTGGCAACCCCTTTCCATGAAAGTGATTTGTGCCAGTCTCTGCTTATGGCTACATCAATAGGAAACAAACCATAGAGAGAGAACTTGGAACTCCTTTATTGTGTGAAGTTTCAAAGAGCTAGCACAAACCGTGTTTGATTTAGAGTTCCAACTACATTTATCCATATAGGAGAAAACAGAGTGAAACGTAAAAATTAAAACTGTTACGGCAAACGAATGGTTTAACCTAGAAGAACAAAATTAATGAGTCAAGTGGGACTGGGGTACTTATCATTACCTGAAAGTGTCATCAAGATTGGGTGAAAAAATGTGTGTGGAGATTTCAGGAAACTCGTAGTTTTTTTTAAGCTTGGCACCCCTTTCCATGAAAGTTATTTGCGCCAGTCTCTTTTTAGGGCTACATCAATAGGAAACAAACCATATAGATAGAACTTGGAACTACTTTATTGTGTCAAGTTTCAAGGAGCTAGCACAAACCGTGTTTGTTTTAGAGTTTTAACTACATGTATCCATATAGGAGAAAACAGAGTGACACCGAAAAATTTAAACTGTTACTGCAAACGAATGGCTTAAACCTGAAGAACAAAATTTGGTAAGCCAAGTGGGATTGTGGTACTTAACATTACCTGAAAGTGTCATCAAGATTGGGTGAAAAAATGTGTGCTGAGCTTTCAGGAAACACGTGGTTTTTGGAAGCTGGGCAATCCCTTTAACTGAAAGGGATTTGCGCTAGTGTGTGCTTAGGGCTACATCAATAGGAAACAAACCATAGAGATAGAACTCGGAACTACTTTATTGTGTCATGTTTTAAAGAGCGTGCACAAACCGTGTTTGATTTAAAGTTCCAAATATGTATCCATATAGGAGAAAACAGAATGATACCGAAAAAGTAAAACTGTTACTGCAAACGAACGGTATAATCTACAAGAATGAAATTTGGTGAGCCAAGTGGGATTGGGCTACTTATCATTACCTGAAAGTGTCATCAAGATTGGGTGAAAAAATGTGTGCTGAGATTTCAGGAAACTCTTAGTTTTTTGGAAGCTTGGCAACCCCTTTCCATTAAAGTGATTTGCGCCAGTCTTTGCTTAGGGCTACATCAATAGGAAACAAACCATAGAGAGAGAACTTGGAACTACTTTATTCTGTCAAGTTTCAAAGAGCTAGCACAAACCGTGTTTGATTTAGAGTTCCAACTACATGTATCCATATAGGAGAAAACAGAGTGAAACGTAAAAATTAAAACTGTTACTGCCAACGAACGGTTTAACCTAGAAGAACGAAATTTGGTGAGTCAATTAGGAATGGGGTAGTGATCATTACCTTAAAGTGTCATCAAGATTGGGTGAAAAAATGTGTGCTGAGATTTCTGTAAACTCGCAGTTTTATGGAAGCTTGGCAACCTTTTTCCATTAAAGTGATTTGTGCCAGTCTCTGCTTAGGGCTACATCAATAGGAAACAAACCATAGAGATAGATCTTGGAACTACTTTATTGTGACAAGTTTCAAAGAGCTAGCACAAACCGGGTTTGATTTAGTGTTCCAAACATATGTATCCATATAGGAGGAAACAGAGTGCAACCTAAAAATTAATACTGTGACTGCAAACGAACGGTTTAACCTAGAAGAACGAAATTTGGTGAGCCAAGTGGGATTGGGGTACTGATCATTACCTGAAAGTGTCATCAAGATTGGGTGCAAAAATGTGTGCTGAGATTTCAGGAAACTCGCAGTTTTTTGTAAGCTTGGCAACCCGTTTCAATGAAAGTGATTTGCGCCAGTCTGTGCTTAGGGTACATCAATAGGAAACAAACCATAGAGATAGAACTTGGAACTACTTTATTGTGTCAAGTTTCAAAGAGCTAGCACAAACCGTGTTTGATTTATGTTCCAACTACATGTATCCATATAGGAGAAAACAGAATGAAACCGAAAAATTAAAACTGTTCCTGCAAACGAACTGTTTAACCTAGAAGAACGAAATTTGGTGAGCCAAGTGGGATTGGGGTACTGATTATTATCTGAAAGTGTCATCAAGATTGGGTGAAAAAATGTGTGCGGAGATTTCAGGAAACTCGTAGTTTTTTGGAAGTTGGCAACCCCTTTCCATGAAAGAGATTTGCGCCAGTCTCTGTTTAGGGGTATATCAATAGGAAAAAAACCATAGAGATAGAACTTGGAACTACTTTATTGTGTCAATTTCAAAGAACTAGCACAAACCGTGTTTGTTTTAGAGTTCCAACTACATGTATCCATATAGGAGAAAACAGAGTGAAACCTAAAAATTAATACTGGTACTGCAAACGAATGTTTTAACCTAGAAGAACGTAATTTGGTGAGCCAAGTAGGAATTGGGTAGTGATCATTACCTGAAAGTGTCATCATGATAGCATGAAAAAATGTGAGCTGAGATTTCAGGAAATTCGTAGTTTTTTGGAAGCTTGGCAACATCTTTCCATGACATTGATTTGCGCCAGTCATTGCTGAGGGCTACATCAACAGGAAACAAACCATAGAGATAGAACTTGGAATTACTTTATTGTGTCAAGTTTCAAAGAGCTAGCACAAACCGTGTTTTATTTAGAGTTCCAACTACATGTATCCATATACGAGAAAACAGAGTGAAACCTAAAAATTAAAACTGTTATGCAAATGAACGGTTTATCCTAGAAGAACAAAATTTGGTGATCAAAGTGGGATTGTGGTACTGATCATTACCTGAAAGTGTCATCAAGATTGGGTGAAAAAAGGTGTGCTGAGATTTCAGGAAACTCGCAGTATTTTGGAAGCTTGGCAACCCCTTTACATGAAAGTGATTTGCGCCAGTCTCAGCTTAGGGCTACATCAAGGGAAACAAACCATAGAGATAGAACTTGGAACTCCTTTATTGTGTGAATTTTAAAAGAGCTAGCACAAACCGTGTTTGATTTAGAGTTCCAACTACATGTATCCATATAGGAGAAAACAGTGAAACGTAAAAATTAAAACTGTTACGGGAAATGAACGGTTTAACCTAGAAGAACAAAATTTAATGAGTCAAGTGGGACTGGGGTACTTTTCATTACCTGAAAGTGTCATCAAGATTGGGTGAAAAAATGTGTGCGGAGATTTCAGGAAACTCGTAGTTTTTTTTAACCTTGGCACACCTTTCCATGAAAGTTATTTGCGCCAGTCTCTGCTTCGGGCTACATCAATAGGAAACAAACCATAGAGATAGAACTTGGAACTACTTTATTGTGTCAAGTTTCAAAGAGCTAGCACAAACCGTGTTTGTTTTAGAGTTCCAACTACATGTATCCATATAGGAGAAAACAGAGTGACACCGAAAAATTAAAACTGTTACTGGAAACGAACGGTTTAACCTAGAAGAACGAAATTTGGTGAGCCAAGTGGGATTGGGGTACTGATCTTTAAGTGCAAGTGTCATCAATTTGGGTGAAGAAATGTGTGCGAAGATTTCAGGATACTTGTAGTTTTTTGGAAGCTTGGCAACCCCTTTCCATGAAAGTGATTTGTGCCAGTCTCTGCTTAGGGCTACATCAATAGGAAACAAACCATAGAGAGAGAACGTGGAACTACTTTATTCTGTCAAGTTTCAAAGAGCTAGCACAAACCGTGTTTGATTTAAAGTTCCAACTACATGTATCCATATAGGAGAAAACAGAGTGAAACCGAAAAATTAAAACTGTTACTGCAAACGAACGGTTTAATTTGGAAGAACGAAATTTGGTGAGCCAAGTGGGATTGGGGTACTGATCATTACCTGAAAGGGTCATCAAGATTGGGTTAAAAAATATGTGCTGAGATTTAAGGAAACTCGTAGTTTTTTGGAAGCTTAGCAACCCCTTTCCATGAAAGTGATTTTCTCCAGTTTCTGCTTAGGGCTACATCAATAGGGAACAAACCATAGAGATAGAACTTGGAACTACATTATTTTGTCAAGTTTCAAAGAGCTAGCACAAACCTTGTTTGATTTCGTGTTCCAACTACATATATCCATATAGGAGAAAACAGAGTGAAACCGAAAAATTAAAACTGTTACTGCAAACGAACGGTTTAACCTAGAAGAACGAAATTTGGTGAGCCAAGTGGGATTGGGGTGCTGATAAATACCTGAAAGTGTCATCAATATTGGATTAAAAATGTGTGCTGAGATTTCAGGAAACTGGTAGTTTTTGGAAGCTTGGCAAATCCTTTCCATGAAAGTGATTTGCGCCAGTCTCTGCTTAGGGCTACATCAATAGGAAACAAACCATATAGATAGAACTTGGAACTACTTTATTGTGTCAAGTTCCAAAAAGCTAGCACAAACCTGGTTTGAGTTAGAGTTCCAAATACATGTATCCGTATAGGAGAAAACGGAGTGAAACCTAAAAATTTAAACTGTTACTGCAAATGAATGGTTTAACCTAGAAGAAGGAAATTTGGTAAGCCAAGTGGGACTGGGGTACTTAACATTACCTGAAAGTGTCATCAAGATTGGGTGAAAAAATGTGTGCTGAGATTTCAGGAGACTCGTGGTTTTTGGAAGCTGCTCAACCCCTTTAACTGAAAGGGATTTGCGCCAGTGTGTGCCGAGGGCTACATCAATAGGAAACAAACCATAGAGATAGAACTTGAAACTACTTTATTGTGTCATGTTTTAAAGAGCGGGCAAAAACCGTGTTTGATTGAAAGTTCCAACTACATGTATCCATATAGGAGAAAACAGAATGATACCGAAAAAGTAAAACTGTTACTGCAAACGAACGGTTTAACCTAGAAGAACGAAATTTGGTGAGCCAAGTGGGATTGGGCTACTTATCATTACCTGAAAGTGTCATCAAGATTGGGTAAAAAATTGTGTGCTGAGATTTCAGGAAACTCGTAGTTTTTTGGAAGCTTGGCAACCCCTTTCCATGAAGGTGATTAGTCCTAGTCTTTGCTTAGGGCTACATCAATAGGAAACAAACCATAGAGATAGAACTTGGAACTACTTTATTCTGTCAAGTTTCAAAGAGCTAGCACAAACCGTGTTTGAAGTAGAGATCCAACTACATGAATCCATATAGGAGAAAACAGAGTGAAACCTAAATATTAAAACTGTTACTGCCAACGAAGGGTTTAACCTAGAAGAACGAAATTTGGTGAGTCAATTGGTATTGGGGTAGTGATGATTACCTGAAAGTGTCATCAAGATTGGATGAAAAAATGTGTGCTGAGATTTCAGGAAACTCGCAGTTTTTTGGAAGCTTGGCAACCCCTTTCCATGAAAGTGATTTGCGCCAGTCTCTGCTTAGGGCTACATCAATAGGAAATAAACATAGAGATAGAACTTGGAACTACTTTATTGTGTCAAGTTTCAAAGAGCTAGACAAACCGTGTTTGATTTAGAGTTCCAAATACATGTATCCATATAGGAGAAAAGAGAGTGAAACCTAAAAATTAACACTGTTACTGCAAACGAACGGTTTAAACTAGAAGAACGAAATTTGGTGAGCCAATTGGGATTGGGGTACTGAACATAACCTGAAAGTGTCATCAAGATTGGGTGAAAAAACGTGTGCTGAGATTTCAGGAAACTCGTAGTTTTTTGGTAGCTTTGCAAGCCCTTTCCATGAAAGTGATTTGCGCCAGTCTCTGCCTAGGGCTACATCAATAGGAAACAAACCATAGAGATACAACTTGGAACTACTTTATTGTGTCAAGTTTCAAAGAGCTAGCACAAACCGTGTTTGATTTAGAGTTCCAACTACATGTATCCATATAGAAGAAAACAGAGTGAAACCTAAAAATTAAAACTCTTACTGCAAACGAACGGTTTAACCTAGAAGAATGAAATTTTTGAGCAATGTGGGATTGGGGTACATATCATTACCTGAAAGTGTCATCAAGATTGGGTGAAAAAATGTGTGCTGAGATTTCAGGAAACTAGTACTTTTTTGGAAGCTTGGCAACCCCTTTCCATGAAAGTCATTTGCGCCAGTCTCTGCTTATGGCTACATCAATAGTTAACAAACCATAGAGATAGAACTTGGAACTAGTTTATTCTGTCAAGTTTCAATGAGCTAGCACAAATCGTGTTTGATTTAGAATTCCAACAACATGTATCCATATAGGAGAAAACAGAGTGAAACCTAATAATTAAAACTGATACGGCAAAAGAACGGTTTAACCAAGAAGAACAAAATTTAATGAGTCAAGTGGGACTGGGGTACTTATCATTACCTGAAAGTGTCATCAAGATTGGGTGAAAAAATGTGTGCGGAGATTTCAGGAAACTCGCAGTGTTTTGGAAGTTTGGCAACCCCTTTCCATGAAAGTTATTTGCGCCAGTCTCTGCTTAGGGCTACATCAATAAGAAACAAACCATAGAGATAGAACTTGGAACTCCTTTATTGTGTGAAGTTTCAAAGAGCTAGCATAAACCATGTTTGATTTAGAGTTCCAAATACATGTATCCATATAGGAGAAAACAGAGTGAAACATAAAAATTAAAACTGTTACGGCAAACGAATGGTTTAACCTAGAAGAACGAAATTTAATGAGTCAAGTGGGACTGGGGTACTTATCATTACCTGAAAGTGTCATCAAGATTGGGTGAAAAAATGTGTGCGGAGATTTCAGGAAACACGTAGTTTTTTGGAAGTTGGCAACCCCTTTCCATGAAAGTGATTTGTGCCAGTCTCTGCTTAGGGCTACATCGATAGGAAACAAACCATAGAGATAGAACTTGGAACTACTTTATTGTGTCAAGTTTCAAAGAGCTAGCACAATCCTTGTTTGTTTTAGAGTTCCAAATACATGTATCCATATAGGAGAAAACAGAGTGACACCGAAAAATTAAAACTGTTACTGCAAACGAACAGTTTAACCTAGAAGAACGAAATTTGGTGAGCCAAGTGGGATTGGGGTACTGATCATTACCTGAAAGGGTCATCAAGATTGGGTGAAAAAATATGTGCTGAGATTTCAGGAAACTGGTAATTTTTTGGAAGCTTGGCAATTCCTTTCCCTGAAAGGGATTTGCGCCAGTCTCTGCTTAGGGCTACATCAATAGGAAACACACCATAGAGATAGAACTTGGAACTAATTTATTGTGTCAAGTTCCAAAAAGCTAGCACAAAAAGTGTTTGATATAGAGTTCCAACTACATGTATCCATATAGGAGAAAACGGAGTGAAATCTAAAAATTAAAACTGTTACTGCAAACGAACGGTTTAACCTAGAAGAAGGAAATTTGGTAAGCCAAGTGGGATTGGGGTACTTAACATTACCTGAAAGTGTCATCAAGATTGGGTGAAAAAATGTCTGCTGAGATTTCAGGAAACTCGTGGTTTTTGGAAGCTGGGAAACCCCTTTAACTGAAAGGGATTTGTGCCAGTGTGTGCCGAGGGCTACATCAAAAGGAAACAAACCATAGAGATATAAATTGGAACTACTTTATTGTGTCATGTTTTAAAGAGCGGGCACAAACCGTGTTTGATTTAAAGTTCCAACTACATGTATCCATATAGGAGAAAACAGAATGATACCGAAAATGTAAAACTGTTACTGCAAACGAACGGTTTAACCTAGAAGAACAAAATTTGGTGAGCCAAGTGGGATTTGGCTACTTATCATTACCTGAAAGTGTCATCAAGATTGGGTGAAAAAACGTGTGCTGAGATTTCAGGAAACTCGTAGTTTTTTTTTTTTTTTTTCTCTTTTTTTTTTTTTAATTTTTTATTGATTATTTAAAGCATTACATAGCTCATGATATATCATCTTTGATACATTAGACTCAAATTGTGTTTTGAACTCCCATTTTCACCCCAAATATAGATTGCAGAATCACATCTGTTACATATTCACATTTTTACATATTAGTGTCTGTTGTATTCTGCTACCTTTCCTAACCCCTACTATCACCCCTCCCCTCCCCTCCCCTCCCATCTTCCCTCTCTATCTCCCCTGCTGTTGTTCAATTCTCTCCCTTTTTTTTCCCTCCTCCTTGCCCCTCATAGCCTCTTGTAATTTTATGTATCCTTGAAGGTCTCCTACCATTTCCATATGCTTTCCCTTCTCTCTCCGTTTCTCTCCCCCCATTCGTCTTTGTTATCTGTAGTCTTTTCCACATGCTCTTCCTTCCTGTTCTGTTCTTAGTTGTTCTCTTTATATCAAAGCAGACATTTGGCATTTGTTTTTTAGGGCTTGGCTAGATTCACTTAGCATAATCTGCTCTAATGCCATCCATTTCCCTGCAAATTCTATGATTTTGTCATTTCTTAGTGCTGCATAATATTCCATTGTGTATAGATGCCACATTTTCTTTATCCATTCATCTATTGAAGGGCATCTAGGTTGGTTCCACAGTCTAGCTATTGTGAATTGTGCCGCTATAATCATTGATGCAGCCGTATCCCTATAGTGCGCTCTTTTAAGGTCCTCAGGGAATAGTCCGAGAAGTGCAATAGCTGGGTCAAATGGTGGTTGCATTCCCCGCTTTCCCAGGAATCTCCATACTGCTTTCCAAATTGGCCTCACCATTTTGCAGCCCCACCAGCAGTGTACAAGTGTGCCTTTTTCCCCACATCCCCGCCAACACTTGTTGTTGTTTGACTTCATAATGGCTGCCAATCTTACTGGAGTGAGATGGTATCTTAGGGTGGTTTTGATTTGCATTTCTCTGATTGCTAGAGATGGTGAGCATTTTTTCATGAACTTGTTGATTGATTGTATGTCCTCCTCTGAGAAGTGTCTGTTGAGGTCCTTGGCCCATTTGTTAATTGGGTTATTTGTTATCTTATTATTTAATTTTTTGAGTTCTTTGTACATTCTGGATATTAGGGCTCTATCAGAGGTGTGGGGGGTAAAGATTTGTTCCCAGGATGTAGGCTCTCTATTTACCTCTTTTATTGTTTCTCTTGCTGAGAAAAAACTTTTTAGTTTAAGTAAGTCCCATTTGTTTATTCTGGTTGTTAACTCTTGGGCTATGGGTGTCCTATTAAGGAATTTGGAGCCCGACCCCACAATTTGTAGATCGTAGCCAACTTTTTCTTCTATCAGACGCAGTGTCTCTGATTTGATATCTAGCTCCCTGATCCATTTTGAGTTAATTTTTGTGGATGGCGAGAGAAAGGGATTCAATTTCATTTTGTTGCATATGGATTTCCAATTTTCCCAGCACCATTTGTTGAAGATGCTATCCTTCCTCCATTGCATGCTTTTAGCCCCTTTATCAAATATAAGATAGTTGTAACTTTGTGGATTAGTCTCTGTGTCTTCTATTCTGTACCATTGGTCCACCCGCCTGTTTTGGTACCAGTACCATGCTGTTTTTGTTACTATTGCTTTGTAGTACAGTTTGACCTCTGGTATCGCTATACCTCCAGATTCACACTTCCTGCTTAGCATTGTTTTTGCTATTCTGGGTCTTTTGTTTTTCCATATGAATTTCATGATTGCTTTGTCTATTTCTACAAGAAATGCCGTTGGTATTTTGATTGGCATCGCATTAAACCTATAGAGAACTTTGGGTAATATCGCCATTTTGATGATGTTAGTTCTGCCTATCCATGAACAGGGTACATTTTTCCATCTTCTGAGATCTTCTTCTATCTCTCTCTTTAGGGTTCTGTAGTTTTCATTGTATAAATCTTTCACCTCTTTTGTTAGGTTGATACCCAAGTATCTTATTTTCTTTGAGGATATTGTGAATGGAGTGGTTTTCCTTATTTCCATTTCAGAAGTTTTGTTGCTGATATATAGGAATGCCTTTGATTTATGCGTGTTGATTTTATAACCTGCCACTTTGCTGAATTCATTTATTAACTCTAGCAGCTTCTTTGTAGACTCTTTTGGGTCTGTTAAGTATATTATCATGTCATCCGCAAATAGCGATAGTTTAATTTCTTCTTTTCCTATTTTTATGCCTTTAATTTCTTTTGTCTGTCTAATTGCTCTGGCTAGTACTTCGAGAACTAAATTGAATAGAAGTGGTGATAGAGGGCATCCCTGTCTTGTTCCAGATTTTAGAGGGAATGCCTTCAATTTTTCTCCATTCAGAATGATGCTAGCCTGAGGCTTAGCATAGATAGCTTTTACAATGTTGAGGTAAGTTCCTGTTATCCCTAGTTTTTCTAGTGTTTTGAACATAAAGGGATGTTGTACTTTGTCAAATGCTTTTTCTGCATCCATCGAGATGATCATGTGGTTCTTGTCTTTAAGTCTATTGATGTGGTGGATAGCATTTATTGATTTCCGTATATTGAACCATCCTTGCATCCCAGGAATGAATCCTACTTGATCATGGTGCACAAGTTTTCTGATATGTTTTTGTATTCGATTCGCCAGAATTTTATTGAGAATTTTTGCATCCAAATTCATTAGAGATATTGGTCTGTAGTTTTCTTTCTTTGAAGTATCTTTGTCTGGTTTTGGGATCAAAGTGATGTTGGCCTCATAGAATGAATTTGGAAGAGCTCCTTCTTTTTCTATTTCTTGAAATAGCTTGAAAAGTATTGGTATTAATTCTTCTTTGAAGGTTTTGTAGAACTCCGCTGTATACCCATCTGGTCCAGGGCTTTTCTTAGTTGGTAGTCTTTTGATGGCTTCTTCTATTTCTTCTTTTGTTATTGGTCTGTTTAAATTGTGTGTGTCTTCCTGTCTCAATCTGGGCAATTCATATGCCTTAAGAAATTTATCGATATCTTCGTTATCTTCTATTTTATTAGAATATAGGGTTTCAAAATACTTTCTAATTATCTTCTGTATTTCTGTAGTGTCTGTTGTGATATTGCCTTTTTCATCCCGTATGTTAGTAATTTGAGTTCTCTCTCTTCTTCTTTTCGTTAGCGTGGCTAAGGGCTTGTCTATCTTATTTATTTTTTCAAAGAACCAACTTTTAGTTTTATCTATTTTTTCAATGGTTTCTTTTGTTTCAATTTCATTGATTTCTGCTCTAATTTTAATTATTTCTTGTCTTCTACTACATTTACTGTTGTTTTGCTCTTCCTTTTCTAGATTTTTGAGGTGTTGTGTGAGTTCATTTATTTGTTGGTTTTTTCTTTTTTTGAGGTAAGAACTCCAAGAAATGAATTTCCCTCTTAAAACTGCTTTCATTGTGTCCCATAAATTCCGGTATGTTGTGTCTGTGTTATCATTTGACTCTAAGAATTTTTTCATCTCCTCCTTTATGTCTTCTATAACCCATTGATCATTCAATAACATATTGTTCATTTTCCATGTGATGTAGGATTTTTCCTTCCTTCTCTTATCATTGATTTCCAATTTCATTCCATTATGGTCAGATATGGTGCATGGTATTATCTCCACGCCTTTATATTTACTAAGAGTTGTCTTATGGCATAATATATGGTCTATCTTTGAGTAGGATCCATGTGCTGCTGAGAAGAACGTGTATCCACTTGATGATGGTTGATATATTCTATATATGTCGGTTAAGTCTAGGTTATTGATTGTGCTGTTGAGTTTTATAGTTTCTTTATTCAGTTTTTGTCTAGAGGATCTGTCTAATGGCGAGAGCGGTGTGTTGAAGTCACCCATAATTATTGTGTTGTGGTCTATTTGACTCTTGAACTTGAGGAGAGTTTGTTTTATGAACGTTGCAGCTCCATTGTTGGGTGCATACAAATTGATGATTGTTATGTCTTGTTGGTGGATGGTTCCTTTTAACAGTATATAGTGACCTTCTTTGTCCTTCTTGATTAACTTAGGTTTGAAGTTGATTTTATTCGATATGAGTATGGCCACTCCTGCTTGCTTCCAAGGGCCATGTGAGTGGTATGATTTTTCCCAACCTTTTACCTTCAGCCTGTATATGTCTTTTCCTATCATATGAGTCTCTTGAAGGCAGCATATTGTTGGATTTGTTTTTTTGATCCAGTTTACTAGCCTATGTCTCTTGATTGGTGAGTTTAGGCCATTAACATTTAAGGTTACAATTGAGATATGATTTGTATTTCCAGTCATGCTTCTTTATTTATTTATTTTAGTTTGGTTAGTTTTGCTTTTTGGTTATTTTCCTCCCCCTTTACTGAGATACTTCCTGCTGTTAGTTTTGGGCACTATTTTTCACATCATCTTCTTGTAGTGTTTTGTTCAAAATGCTTTGCAGAGCTGGTTTTCTTGCTGCAAATTCTTTTAGCTTTTGTTTATCGTGAAAGATTTTAATTTCATTGTCAAATTTGAAGCTCAATTTTGCTGGATATAGTATTCTTGGTTGGAATCCATTATTTTTCAGCGTTTGAAATACGTTATTCCAGGATCTTCTCGCTTTCAAAGTTTGTGATGAGAAATCTGTCGTTAACCTAATTGGTTTACCCCTGAAAGTAATCTGCCTCTTTTCTCTCGTAGCTTAAATATTCTCTCCTTGTTCTGTACGTTGGCTATCTTCATAATTATATGTCTTGGGGTTGGTCTATTATGGTTTTGAATGTTTGGGGTCCTGTAGGCTTCCAGGATTTGGCAATCCATTCCATCTTTCATCTCTGGGAAGTTTTCTAGAATTATTTCATTTAATATGCTGTCCATTCCTTTGGTTTGAATCTCTGTGCCTTCTTCTATCCCTATGACTCTCAGATTTGGTTTTTTTATGACATCCCATATCTCTTGAATAGATTGCTCGTGGGAATTAAGCATCTTTTCTGTGTTGACTATATTCTTTTCAAGTTGATAAACTTTGTCTTCATTATCTGATGTTCTGACTTCTACTTGATCAAGTCTATTTGTAATATTCTCGTTTGAGTTTTTAATTTGGTTTATAGTTTCCTGGAATTCTAGGATTATTGTTTGATTTTTTTTTAATATCTCTATCTCCTGGTAGAGCTCGTTCTTTGCCATTTGAATTTGTTTGTTTAATTCATTTTCAAAATATATTTTTATTTCTTGGACTTGCTGTCTCATGTCTTCTCTAATATTCCTTTCCATTCGAGTTAGGTATGCCTTGAGTTCTTTCCCTATACCTGTTTCTGAAGTTTCTATGTCCTCCTGTAGAATTGAGTAGTCTTGCATTGTTTGTAATCCTTTTTTCCCTTGTTTTCTCATGTTGTCCACGTTACTTTCCAGCTCTTTTTGATTGTCGTGTTTCTGCTCTCCTCTATAGATTTGTTTTGTTTCTGTATTACTCTGATGTCTCTCCTTTGTGTTGTTGAGGTATGACTGCTAACGTGGATTCCGCTGGGAAGGAATTCCGACGTTCGAGCTCCAGTGACGACACTACTCTGCTATGACGGGCCCCAGTCTCCTTGCTGGGGTGCCCTAATGGGGGGGTGTGACTGGACTGTCTCTGTGTGGTTTCAGCTCCCGGTCGTGGCAAGCGGGTAGACTCTAGCCGCCCAGTATCACAGGCCGCGGGCAGGTGATCCGTCACCAACGGGAGGGCGTTCTCCTACCGCCAAGTTACGCGGGCAGTGGGTGAACTGTCGCCGGTGGGCCTGCAGTTTACAGCTGCCCAGTCGCGAGGGCCTTGCCTCTAGGCTCCTGGTTTCTCCTGCTAGCCTTGGTTTCTCCTGCTAGACCAGATTTCCCCTCAGTGATGATTCTCGGCAGTTCAAACTGTACTCTGTGCCTGTTTTGTTGTTGCAATCTGTCAGACAGTGGCGGTGGATACTTCAGCTGTCCAAGATGGTGGCCGCTGGTTACCTTAGTGGAGTGTCCCTTGTGGGGGGTGGGGCTGTACCGCTTCCGTCCCCGCCAACAATCCCAAACTCAGCCCGGGGGTCAGTGCGGGCTTGGGCTTAGCTGGTGGGATACCACCGTGTCGCAGCCACTTAATTCCCTGCTGACTCATTAACCCCTTCTCTGGGGCGCCACGCCTTCTGTAGCCTCGGGGCAGGCCGCGCGAATCAGACAGCCTGGATCTCCGGGGTCACACCGTTGGCTTTTGGGATCCCCAGCACTCTATGGTTTTGATTTTTTCTGCTTGCCCCTCCCCAGCGCTGGCTAGACAGGTTTTCTTTTGGCCGCTGATGGGAGGGGGGGGGTTGAGGGTCAGGTGCCTCTAGCTCTCCTTTAGTCTTTATGCAGGCTCACTCTGATAGTCCCTCCCCCTGAAAGTCAAGGAGAGATTTTAAGCGAAATCCCCCTATGTATGGGGGCTGAGCTGGGTGATACACACCTGTTTGTTGTTGCAATCTGTCGGCGAGTGGCGGTGGTTACTTCCGCTGTCCAAGATGGTGGCCGCTGGTTACCTTAGTGGAGTGTCCCTTGTGGGGGGTGGGGCTGTACCGCTTCCGTCCCCGCCAACAATCCCGAACTCAGCCCGGGGGTCAGTGCGGGCTTGGGCTTGGCTGGTGGGATACCACCGTGTCGCAGTCACTTAATTCCCTGCTGACTATTTAACCCCTTCTCTGGGGCGCCACGCCTTCTGTAGCCTCGGGGCAGGCTGCGCGAATCAGACAGCCTGGATCTCCGGGGTCACACCGTTGGCTTTTGGGATCCCCAGCACTCTATGGTTTTGATTTTTTCTGCTTGCCCCTCCCCAGCGCTGGCTAGACAGGTTTTGTTTTGGCCGCTGATGGGAGGGGGGCGGGTTGAGGGTCAGGTGCCTCTAGCTCTCCTTTAGTCTTTATGCAGGCTCACTCTGATAGTCCCTCCCCCTGAAAGTCTAGGAGAGATTTTAAGCGAAATCCCCCTATGTATGGGGGCTGAGCTGGGTGACACACACCTGTTTGTTGTTGCAATCTGTCGGCGAGTGGCGGTGTTTACTTCCGCTGTCCAAGATGGTGGCCGCTGGTTACCTTAGTGGAGTGTCCCTTGTGGGGGGTGGGGCTGTACCGCTTCCGTCCCCGCCAACAATCCCGAACTCAGCCCGGGGGTCAGTGCGGGCTTGGGTTTAGCTGGTGGGATACCACCGTGTCGCAGCCACTTAATTCCCTGCTGACTATTTAACCCCTTCTCTGGGGCACCACGCCTTCTGTAGCCTCGGGGCAGGCCGCGCGAATCAGACAGCCTGGATCTCCGGGGTCACACCGTTGGCTTTTGGGATCCCCAGCACTCTATGGTTTTGATTTTTTCTGCTTGCCCCTCCCCAGCGCTGGCTAGACAGGTTTTGTTTTGGCCGCTGATGGGAGGGGGGGCGTTGAGGGTCAGGTGCCTCTAGCTCTCCTTTAGTCTTTATGCAGGCTCACTCTGATAGTCCCTCCCCCTGAAAGTCTAGGAGAGATTTTAAGCGAAATCCCCCTATGTATGGGGGCTGAGCTGGGTGACACACACCTGTTTGTTGTTGCAATCTGTCGGCGAGTGGCGGTGTTTACTTCCGCTGTCCAAGATGGTGGCCGCTGGTTACCTTAGTGGAGTGTCCCTTGTGGGGGGTGGGGCTGTACCGCTTCCGTCCCCGCCAACAATCCCGAACTCAGCCCGGGGGTCAGTGCGGGCTTGGGTTTAGCTGGTGGGATACCACCGTGTCGCAGCCACTTAATTCCCTGCTGACTATTTAACCCCTTCTCTGGGGCGCCACGCCTTCTGTAGCCTCGGGGCAGGCCGCGCGAATCAGGAAATAAACCATAGAGAGAGAACTTGGAATTACTTTATTCTGTCAAGTTTCAAAGAGCTAGCACAAACCGTGTTTGATTTAGAGTTCCAACTACATGCATCCAAATAGGAGAAAACAGAGTGAAACCTAAATATTAAAACTGCTACTGCAAACGAACGGTTTAAACTAGAGAACGGAATTTGGTGAGCCAAGTGGGATTGGGGTACTGATCATTACCTGAAAGTGTCATCAAGATTGCGTTAAAAAACGTGTGCTGAGATTTCAGTAAACTCGTAGTTTTTTGGAAGCTTGGCAACCCCTTTCCATGAAAGTGATTTGCGCCAGTCTCTGCTTAGGGCTATATCAATAGGAAACAAACCATAGAGATAGAACTTGGAACTACTTTATTGTGTCAAATTTCAAAGGGCTAGCACAAACCGTATTTGTTTTAAAGTTCCAACTACATGCATCCATATAGAAGAAAACAGAGTGAAACCTAAAAATTAAAACTGTTACTGCAAACGAACGGTTTAACCTAGAAGAACAATATTTTTGATCAAAGTGGGATTGGGGCAGTGATAATTACCTGAAAGTGTCATCAAGATTGGGTGAATAAATGTGTGCTGAGATTTCAGGAAACTCGTACTTTTTTGGAAGCTTGGCAACCCCTTGCCATGAAAGTCATTTGCGCCAGTCACAGCTTAGGGCTACATCAATTGTTAACAAACCATAGAGATAGAACTTGGAACTAGTTTATTCTCAAGTTTCAATGAGCTAGCACAAATCGTGTTTGATTTAGAATTCCAACTACATGTATCCATATAGGAGAAAACAGAGTGAAACCTCAAAATTAAAACTGATACTGCAAAAGAACGGTTTAACCTAGAAGAACGAAATTTGGTGAGCCAAGTGGGATTGGGATAGTGATCATTACCTGAAAGTTTCATTAAGATTGGGTGAAAAATGTGTGCTGAGATTTCAGGAAACTCGCAGTTTTCTGGAAGCTTGACAACTCCTCTCCATTAAAGGGATTTGCGCCAGTCTCTACTTAGGGCACATCAATAGGAAACAAACCATGGAGACAGAACTTGGAACTACTTTATTGTGTCAAGTTTCAAAGAGCTAGCACAAACCGTGTTTGATTTAATGTTCCAACTACATGTATCCATATAGGAGAAAACAGAGTGAAACCTAAAAATTAAAACTGTTACTGCAAACGAATGATTTAACCTAGAAGAACGAAATTTTTGAGCAAAGTGGAATTGGCGTAGTGATCATTACCTGAAAGTTTCATCAAGATTGGGTGAAAAAATGTGTGCTGAGATTTCAGGAAACTCGCAGTTTTTTGGAAACTTGGCAAACCCTTTCCATGAAAGTGATTTGCGCCAGTCTCTGGTTAGGGCTACATCAATAGTTAACAAACCATAGAGTTAGAACTTGGAACTACTTTATTGTGTCAAGTTTCAATGAGCTAGCACAAATCATGTTTGATTTAGAATTCCAACTACATGTATCCATATAGGAGAAAACAGATTGAAACCTAAAAATTAAAACTGTTACTGCAAAAGAACGGTTTAACCTAGAAGAACGAAATTTGGTGAGCCAAGTGTGATTGGGGTACTGATCATTACCTGAAAGTGTCATCAAGATTGGTTGAAAAAATGCGTGACGTGATTTCAGGAAACTTGTAGTTTTTTGGAAGATTGGCAACCCCTTTCCATGAAAGTGATTTGCGCCAGTGTTTGCTTAGGGCTACATCAATAGAAAACAAACCATAGAGATAGAACTTGGAACTACTTTATTTTGTCAAGTTTCAAAGAGCTAGCACAAACCGTGTTTGATTTAGAGTTCCAACTACATGTATCCATATAGGAGAAAACAGAGTGATACCAAAAAATTAAAACTGTTACTGCAAACGCACGGGTTAACCTAGAAGAACGAAATTTGGTGAGCCAAGTGGGATTGGGGTAGTGATCATTACCTGGAAGTGTCATCAAGATTGGTTGAAAAAATGTGTGCTGAGATTTCAAGAAACTCGCAGTTTTTTGGAAGCTTGGCAACCCCTTTCCATTAAAGTGATTTGTGCCAGTCTCTGCGTAGGGCTACATCAATAGGAAAGAAACCATAGAGATAGAACTTGGAAGTACTTTATTGTGTCAAGTTTCAAAGAGCTAGCACAAACCGTGTTTGATTTAGATTTCCAAATACATGTATCCATATAGGAGAAAACAGAGTGAAACCTAATAATTAAAACCGTTACTGCAAACGAATGGTTTAACCTAGAAGAACGAAATTTTGTGAGCCAAGGGGGATTGTTGTACTTATCATTACCTGAAAGTGTCATCAAGATTCCGTGAAAAAAATGTGTGCTGAGATCTCAGGAAACTCGAAGTTTTTTGGAAGCTTGGCAACTCCATTCCCTGAAAGGGATTTGTGGCAGACTCTGCTTAGGGCTACATCAATAGGAAACAAACCATAGAGATAGAACTTGGAACTACTTTATTGTGTGAAGTTTCAAAGAGCTAGCACAATCCGTGTTTGATTTAGAGTTCCAACTACATATATCCATATAGGAGAAAACAGAGTGAAACCTAAATATTAAAACTGTTACTGCAAACGAACGGTATAACCTAGAAGAACGAAATTTGGTGAGCCAAGTGGGATTGGGTACTTATCATTACCTGAAAGCATCATCAAGATTGGGTGAAAAAACGTGTGCTGAGATTTCAGGAAACACTTGGTTTTTTGGAAGCTTGGCAACCCGTTTCCCTGAAAGGGATTTGCACCAGTGTGTGCTTAGGGCTACATCAATAGGAAACAAACCAGAGACACAACTTGGAACTACTTTATTGTGTCAAGTTTCAAAGAGCTAGCACACACCGTGTTTGATTTAGAGTTCCAACTACGTGTATCCATATAGGAGAAAACAGAGTGAAACCTAAAAATTAAAACTTTTACTGCAAACGAATGGTTTAACCTAGAAGAACGATATTTGGTGAGCCAAGTGGGATTGGGGTACTGATCATTACCTGAAAGTGTCATCAAGATTGGGTGAAAAAATGTGTGCTGAGATTTCAGGAAACTTGTGGTTTCTTGGAAGCTTGGCGACTCCTTTCCATGAAAGGTATTTGCGCCAGTCTCTGCTTAGGGCTACATCAATAGGAAACAAACCATAGAGATAGAACTTGGAACTACTTTATTGTGTCAAGTTTCAAAGAGCTAGCACAAACCGTGTTTGATTTAGAGTTCCAACTACATATATCCATATAGGAGAAAACAGGGTGAAACCTAAATATTAAAACTGTTACTGCAAACGAACAGTTTAACCTAGAAGAACGAAATTTGGTGAGCCAAGGTGATTGGGGTACTGATCATTACCTGAAAGTGTCATCAAGATTGGGTGAAAAAATGTGTGCTGAGATTTCAGGAAACTCTTGGTTTTTTGGAAGCTTGGCAACCCATTTCCATGCAAGTGATTTGCGCCAGTCTCTGCGTAGGGCTACATCAATAGGAAACAAACCATAGAGATAGAACTTGGAACTACTTTATTTTGTCAAGTTTCAAGGAACTAGCACAAACCGTGTTTGATTTAGAGTTCCAACTACATGTATCCATATAGGAAAAAACAGAGTCATACCGAAAAATTTAAACTGATCCTGCAAAGGAACGGTTTAACCTAGTAGAACAAAATTTGATGAGCCAAGTGGGATTGGGGTACTTATCATTACCTGTAATTGTCATCAAGTTTGGGTGAAAAAATGTGTGCTGAGATTTCAGGAAACTCGTAGTTTTTTGGAAGCTTGGCAACCCCTTTCCAGGAAAGTGATTTGCGCCAGACTCTGCTTAGGGCTACATCAATAGGAAAAAAATCAGAGAGAGAACGTGGAAGTACATTATGGTGTCAAGTTTCAAAGAGCTGGCACAAACCTTGTTTGTTTTAGAGTTCCAACTACGTGTATCCATATAGGAGAAAACAGAGTGAAACCTAAAATTTAAACTGTTACTGCAAACGAACGGTTTAACCTAGAAGAACGAAATTTGGTAAGCCAAGTGGGATTGGGGTACTTATCATTACCTGAAAGTGTCATCTAATTTGGGTGAAAAAATGTGTGCTGAGATTTCAGGAAACTCGTAGTTTTTTGGAAGCTTGGCAACCCCTTTCCATGAAAGTGATTTGCCCCAGTCTCTGCTTAGGGCTACATCAATAGGAAACAAACCATAGCGATAGAACTTGGAATTACCTTATTGTGTCAAGTTTTGGCTAGCACAAACCTTGTTTGATTTAGAGTTCCAACTGCATGTATCCATATAGGAGAAAACAGAGTGAAACCTAAAAATTAAAACAGCTACTGGAAACGAACGGTTTAACCTAGAAGAACGAAATTTGGTGCGCCAAGTGAGATTGTTGTAGTTATTATTACTCGGAAGTGTCATCAAGATTGGGTGAAAAAATGTATGCTGAGATTTCAGGAAACTCGTAGTTTTCTGGAAGCTTGGCAAGCCTTTCCATGAAAGTGATTTGCGCCAGTCTCTGCTTAGGGCTACATCAATAGGAAACAAACCAGAGACAGAACTTGGATCAACTTTATTGTGTCAAGTTTCAAAGAGCTAGCTCAAACCGTGTTTGATTTAGAGTTCCAACTACGTGTATACATATAAGAGAAAACAGGGTGAAACCTAAAATTAAATCTGTTACTGCAAACGAACCGTTTAACCTAGAAGAACGAAATTTGTTGAGCCAAGTGGGATTGGGGTACTTATCATTACCTGAAAGTGTCATCTAGATTGGGTGAAAAAATGTGTGCTGAGATTTCAGGAATCTCGTATTTTTTGGAAGCTTGGCAACCCCTTTCCTTGAAAGTGATTTTCGCCAGTCTCTGCTTATGGCTACATCAATAGGAAACAAACCATAGAGATAGAACTTGGAACTACATTATTGTGTCAAGTTTTGGCTAGCACAAACCTTGTTTGGTTTAGAGTTCCAACTACATGTATCCATATAGGAGAAAACAGAGTGAAACCTAAAAATTAAAACTGTTACTAAAAACGAACGGTTTAACCTAGAAGAACGAAATTTGGTGAGCCAAGTGGGATTGGGGTAGTGATCATTACCTGAAAGTGTCATCAAGATTGGGTGAAAAAATGTGTGCTGAGATTTCAGGAAACTCGAAGTTTTTTGGAAGCTTAGCAACCCCTTTACATGAAAGTGATTTGCGCCAGTCTCTGCTTAGGGCTACATCAAAAGGAAACAAACCATAGGGATAGAACTTGGAACTACTTTATTCTGTCAAGTTTCAAAGAGCTAGCACAAACTGTGTTTGATTTAGAGTTCCAACTACATGTATCCATATAGGAGAAAACAGAGTGATACCGAAAAATTAAACCTGTTACTGCAAACGAACGGGTTAACCTAGAAGAACGAAATTTGGTGAGCCAAATGGGATTGGTGTACTTATCATTACCTGAAAGTGTCATCAAGATTGGGTGAAAAAATGTGTGCTGAGATTTCAGGAAACTCGCATTTTTTGGAAGCTTGGCAACTCCTTTCAATTAAAGTGATTTGCGCCAGTCTCTGCGTAGGGCTACATCAATAGGAAACAAACCATAGAGATAGAACTTGGAACTACTTTATTGTGTCAAGTTTCAAGGAGCTAGCACAAACCGTGTTTGATTTAGAGTTCCAACTACATGTATCCATATAGGAGAAAACAGAGTGAAACGTAATAATTAAAACTGTTACTACAAAAGAAAGGTTTAACTTAGAAGAACGAAATTTGGTGAGCCAAGTGGGAATGGGGTACTTATCATTACCTGAAAGTGTCATCAATATTGGGTGAAAAAATGTGTGCTGAGATTTCAGGAAACTCGTGGTTTTTTGGAAGCTTGGCAACCCCTTTCCATGAGAGTGATTTACGCCAGTCTCTGCTCAGGGCTACATCAATAGGAAACAAACCATAGAGATAGAACTTGGAACTTCTTTATTCTGTCAAGTTTCAGAGAGCTAGCACAAAACGTGTTTGATTAAGAATTCCAACTACATGTATCCATATAGGAGAAAACAGAGTGAAACCTAAAAATTTATACTGTTACTGCAAACGAACGGTTTAACCTAGTAGAACGAAATTTGGTGAGCCAAGTGGGAATGGGGTACTTATCATTACCTGAAAGTGTCATCAAGTTTGGGTGAAAAAATGTGTGCTGAGATTTCAGGAAACTCTTGGTTTTTTGGAAGCTTGGCAACCCATTTCCATGCAAGTGATTTGCGCCAGTCTCTGCTAGGGCTACATCAATAGGAAACAAACCATAGAGATAGAACTTGGAACTACTTTATTCTGTCAAGTTTCAAAGAGCTAGCACAAAACGTGTTTGATTAAGAATTCCAACTACATGTATCCATATAAAAGAAAACAGAGTGAAACCAAAAAATTAAAACTGTTACTGCAAACGAACGGTTTCATCTAGAAGAAGGAAATTTGGTGAGCCAATTGGGATTGGAGTACTGATCATTAACTGAAAGTGTCATCAAGATTGGGTGAAAAAATGTGTGCAGAGATTTCAGGAAACTCGCAGTTTTTTGGAAGCTTGGCAACTTCTTTCCCTGAAAGTGATTTGCGCCAGTCTCTGCTCAGGGCTACATCAATAGGAAACAAACCATAGAGATAGAACTTGGAACTACTTTATTGTGTCAAGTTTCAAAGAGCTAGCACAAACCGTGTTTGTTTTAGAATTCCAACTACATATATCCATATAGGAGAAAACAGAGTGAAAACTAAATATTAAAACTGTTACTGCAAACGAACGGTTTAACCTAGAAGAACGAAATTTGGTGAGCCAAGTGGGATTGGGTACTTATCATGACCTGAAAGTGTCATCAAGATTGGGTGAAAAAATGTGTGCTGAGATTTCAGGAAACTCGCAGTTTTTTGTAAGCTTGGCAACCCGTTTCAATGAAAGTGATTTGCGCCAGTCTGTGCTTAGGGTACATCAATAGGAAACAAACCATAGAGATAGAACTTGGAACTACTTTATTGTGTCAAGTTTCAAAAAGCTAGCACAAACCGTGTTTGATTTATGTTCCAACTACATGTATCCATATAGGAGAAAACAGAATGAAACCGAAAAATTAAAACTGTTCCTGCAAACGAACTGTTTAACCTAGAAGAACGAAATTTGGTGAGCCAAGTGGGATTGGGGTACTGATTATTATCTGAAAGTGTCATCAAGATTGGGTGAAAAAATGTGTGCGGAGATTTCAGGAAACTCGTAGTTTTTTGGAAGTTGGCAACCCCTTTCCATGAAAGAGATTTGCGCCAGTCTCTGTTTAGGGGTATATCAATAGGAAAAAAACCATAGAGATAGAACTTGGAACTACTTTATTGTGTCAATTTCAAAGAACTAGCACAAACCGTGTTTGTTTTAGAGTTCCAACTACATGTATCCATATAGGAGAAAACAGAGTGAAACCTAAAAATTAATACTGGTACTGCAAACGAATGTTTTAACCTAGAAGAACGTAATTTGGTGAGCCAAGTAGGAATTGGGTAGTGATCATTACCTGAAAGTGTCATCATGATAGCATGAAAAAATGTGAGCTGAGATTTCAGGAAATTCGTAGTTTTTTGGAAGCTTGGCAACATCTTTCCATGACATTGATTTGCGCCAGTCATTGCTGAGGGCTACATCAACAGGAAACAAACCATAGAGATAGAACTTGGAATTACTTTATTGTGTCAAGTTTCAAAGAGCTAGCACAAACCGTGTTTTATTTAGAGTTCCAACTACATGTATCCATATAGGAGAAAACAGAGTGAAACCTAAAAATTAAAACTGTTATGCAAATGAACGGTTTATCCTAGAAGAACAAAATTTGGTGATCCAAGTGGGATTGTGGTACTGATCATTACCTGAAAGTGTCATCAAGATTGGGTGAAAAAAGGTGTGCTGAGATTTCAGGAAACTCGCAGTATTTTGGAAGCTTGGCAACCCCTTTACATGAAAGTGATTTGCGCCAGTCTCAGCTTAGGGCTACATCAAGGGAAACAAACCATAGAGATAGAACTTGGAACTCCTTTATTGTGTGAATTTTAAAAGAGCTAGCACAAACCGTGTTTGATTTAGAGTTCCAACTACATGTATCCATATAGGAGAAAACAGTGAAACGTAAAAATTAAAACTGTTACGGGAAATGAACGGTTTAACCTAGAAGAACAAAATTTAATGAGTCAAGTGGGACTGGGGTACTTTTCATTACCTGAAAGTGTCATCAAGATTGGGTGAAAAAATGTGTGCGGAGATTTCAGGAAACTCGTAGTTTTTTTTAACCTTGGCACACCTTTCCATGAAAGTTATTTGCGCCAGTCTCTGCTTTGGGCTACATCAATAGGAAACAAACCATAGAGATAGAACTTGGAACTACTTTATTGTGTCAAGTTTCAAAGAGCTAGCACAAACCGTGTTTGTTTTAGAGTTCCAACTACATGTATCCATATAGGAGAAAACAGAGTGACACCGAAAAATTAAAACTGTTACTGGAAACGAACGGTTTAACCTAGAAGAACGAAATTTGGTGAGCCAAGTGGGATTGGGGTACTGATCTTTAAGTGCAAGTGTCATCAATTTGGGTGAAGAAATGTGTGCGAAGATTTCAGGATACTTGTAGTTTTTTGGAAGCTTGGCAACCCCTTTCCATGAAAGTGATTTGTGCCAGTCTCTGCTTAGGGCTACATCAATAGGAAACAAACCATAGAGAGAGAACTTGGAACTACTTTATTCTGTCAAGTTTCAAAGAGCTAGCACAAACCGTGTTTGATTTAAAGTTCCAACTACATGTATCCATATAGGAGAAAACAGAGTGAAACCGAAAAATTAAAACTGTTACTGCAAACGAACGGTTTAATCTAGAAGAACGAAATTTGGTGAGCCAAGTGGGATTGGGGTACTGATCATTACCTGAAAGGGTCATCAAGATTGGGTTAAAAAATATGTGCTGAGATTTAAGGAAACTCGTAGTTTTTTGGAAGCTTAGCAACCCCTTTCCATGAAAGTGATTTTCTCCAGTTTCTGCTTAGGGCTACATCAATAGGGAACAAACCATAGAGATAGAACTTGGAACTACATTATTTTGTCAAGTTTCAAAGAGCTAGCACAAACCTTGTTTGATTTCGTGTTCCAACTACATATATCCATATAGGAGAAAACAGAGTGAAACCAAAAAATTAAAACTGTTACTGCAAACGAACGGTTTAACCTAGAAGAACGAAATTTGGTGAGCCAAGTGGGATTGGGGTGCTGATAATTACCTGAAAGTGTCATCAATATTGGATTAAAAATGTGTGCTGAGATTTCAGGAAACTGGTAGTTTTTGGAAGCTTGGCAAATCCTTTCCATGAAAGTGATTTGCGCCAGTCTCTGCTTAGGGCTACATCAATAGGAAACAAACCATATAGATAGAACTTGGAACTACTTTATTGTGTCAAGTTCCAAAAAGCTAGCACAAACCTGGTTTGAGTTAGAGTTCCAAATACATGTATCCGTATAGGAGAAAACGGAGTGAAACCTAAAAATTAAAACTGTTACTGCAAATGAATGGTTTAACCTAGAAGAAGGAAATTTGGTAAGCCAAGTGGGACTGGGGTACTTAACATTACCTGAAAGTGTCATCAAGATTGGGTGAAAAAATGTGTGCTGAGATTTCAGGAGACTCGTGGTTTTTGGAAGCTGCTCAACCCCTTTAACTGAAAGGGATTTGCGCCAGTGTGTGCCGAGGGCTACATCAATAGGAAACAAACCATAGAGATAGAACTTGAAACTACTTTATTGTGTCATGTTTTAAAGAGCGGGCAAAAACCGTGTTTGATTGAAAGTTCCAACTACATGTATCCATATAGGAGAAAACAGAATGATACCGAAAAAGTAAAACTGTTACTGCAAACGAACGGTTTAACCTAGAAGAACGAAATTTGGTGAGCCAAGTGGGATTGGGCTACTTATCATTACCTGAAAGTGTCATCAAGATTGGGTAAAAAATTGTGTGCTGAGATTTCAGGAAACTCGTAGTTTTTTGGAAGCTTGGCAACCCCTTTCCATGAAGGTGATTAGTCCTAGTCTTTGCTTAGGGCTACATCAATAGGAAACAAACCATAGAGATAGAACTTGGAACTACTTTATTCTGTCAAGTTTCAAAGAGCTAGCACAAACCGTGTTTGAAGTAGAGATCCAACTACATGAATCCATATAGGAGAAAACAGAGTGAAACCTAAATATTAAAACTGTTACTGCCAACGAAGGGTTTAACCTAGAAGAACGAAATTTGGTGAGTCAATTGGTATTGGGGTAGTGATGATTACCTGAAAGTGTCATCAAGATTGGATGAAAAAATGTGTGCTGAGATTTCAGGAAACTCGCAGTTTTTTGGAAGCTTGGCAACCCCTTTCCATGAAAGTGATTTGCGCCAGTCTCTGCTTAGGGCTACATCAATAGGAAATAAACATAGAGATAGAACTTGGAACTACTTTATTGTGTCAAGTTTCAAAGAGCTAGACAAACCGTGTTTGATTTAGAGTTCCAAATACATGTATCCATATAGGAGAAAAGAGAGTGAAACCTAAAAATTAACACTGTTACTGCAAACGAACGGTTTAAACTAGAAGAACGAAATTTGGTGAGCCAATTGGGATTGGGGTACTGAACATAACCTGAAAGTGTCATCAAGATTGGGTGAAAAAACGTGTGCTGAGATTTCAGGAAACTCGTAGTTTTTTGGTAGCTTTGCAAGCCCTTTCCATGAAAGTGATTTGCGCCAGTCTCTGCCTAGGGCTACATCAATAGGAAACAAACCATAGAGATACAACTTGGAACTACTTTATTGTGTCAAGTTTCAAAGAGCTAGCACAAACCGTGTTTGATTTAGAGTTCCAACTACATGTATCCATATAGAAGAAAACAGAGTGAAACCTAAAAATTAAAACTCTTACTGCAAACGAACGGTTTAACCTAGAAGAATGAAATTTTTGAGCAATGTGGGATTGGGGTACATATCATTACCTGAAAGTGTCATCAAGATTGGGTGAAAAAATGTGTGCTGAGATTTCAGGAAACTAGTACTTTTTTGGAAGCTTGGCAACCCCTTTCCATGAAAGTCATTTGCGCCAGTCTCTGCTTATGGCTACATCAATAGTTAACAAACCATAGAGATAGAACTTGGAACTAGTTTATTCTGTCAAGTTTCAATGAGCTAGCACAAATCGTGTTTGATTTAGAATTCCAACAACATGTATCCATATAGGAGAAAACAGAGTGAAACCTAATAATTAAAACTGATACGGCAAAAGAACGGTTTAACCAAGAAGAACAAAATTTAATGAGTCAAGTGGGACTGGGGTACTTATCATTACCTGAAAGTGTCATCAAGATTGGGTGAAAAAATGTGTGCGGAGATTTCAGGAAACTCGCAGTGTTTTGGAAGTTTGGCAACCCCTTTCCATGAAAGTTATTTGCGCCAGTCTCTGCTTAGGTCTACATCAATAAGAAACAAACCATAGAGATAGAACTTGGAACTCCTTTATTGTGTGAAGTTTCAAAGAGCTAGCATAAACCATGTTTGATTTAGAGTTCCAAATACATGTATCCATATAGGAGAAAACAGAGTGAAACATAAAAATTAAAACTGTTACGGCAAACGAATGGTTTAACCTAGAAGAACGAAATTTAATGAGTCAAGTGGGACTGGGGTACTTATCATTACCTGAAAGTGTCATCAAGATTGGGTGAAAAAATGTGTGCGGAGATTTCAGGAAACACGTAGTTTTTTGGAAGTTGGCAACCCCTTTCCATGAAAGTGATTTGTGCCAGTCTCTGCTTAGGGCTACATCGATAGGAAACAAACCATAGAGATAGAACTTGGAACTACTTTATTGTGTCAAGTTTCAAAGAGCTAGCACAATCCTTGTTTGTTTTAGAGTTCCAAATACATGTATCCATATAGGAGAAAACAGAGTGACACCGAAAAATTAAAACTGTTACTGCAAACGAACAGTTTAACCTAGAAGAACGAAATTTGGTGAGCCAAGTGGGTTTGGGGTACTGATCATTACCTGAAAGGGTCATCAAGATTGGGTGAAAAAATATGTGCTGAGATTTCAGGAAACTGGTAATTTTTTGGAAGCTTGGCAATTCCTTTCCCTGAAAGGGATTTGCGCCAGTCTCTGCTTAGGGCTACATCAATAGGAAACAAACCATAGAGATAGAACTTGGAACTAATTTATTGTGTCAAGTTCCAAAAAGCTAGCACAAAAAGTGTTTGATATAGAGTTCCAACTACATGTATCCATATAGGAGAAAACGGAGTGAAATCTAAAAATTAAAACTGTTACTGCAAACGAACGGTTTAACCTAGAAGAAGGAAATTTGGTAAGCCAAGTGGGATTGGGGTACTTAACATTACCTGAAAGTGTCATCAAGATTGGGTGAAAAAATGTCTGCTGAGATTTCAGGAAACTCGTGGTTTTTGGAAGCTGGAAACCCCTTTAACTGAAAGGGATTTGTGCCAGTGTGTGCCGAGGGCTACATCAAAAGGAAACAAACCATAGAGATATAAATTGGAACTACTTTATTGTGTCATGTTTTAAAGAGCGGGCACAAACCGTGTTTGATTTAAAGTTCCAACTACATGTATCCATATAGGAGAAAACAGAATGATACCGAAAATGTAAAACTGTTACTGCAAACGAACGGTTTAACCTAGAAGAACAAAATTTGGTGAGCCAAGTGGGATTTGGCTACTTATCATTACCTGAAAGTGTCATCAAGATTGGGTGAAAAAACGTGTGCTGAGATTTCAGGAAACTCGTAGTTTTTTTTTTTTTTTCTCTTTTTTTTTTTTAATTTTTTATTGATTATTTAAAGCATTACATAGCTCATGATATATCATCTTTGATACATTAGACTCAAATTGTGTTTTGAACTCCCATTTTCACCCCAAATATAGATTGCAGAATCACATCTGTTACATATTCACATTTTTACATATTAGTGTCTGTTGTATTCTGCTACCTTTCCTAACCCCTACTATCACCCCTCCCCTCCCCTCCCCTCCCATCTTCCCTCTCTATCTCCCCTGCTGTTGTTCAATTCTCTCCCTTTTTTTTCCCTCCTCCTTGCCCCTCATAGCCTCTTGTAATTTTATGTATCCTTGAAGGTCTCCTACCATTTCCATATGCTTTCCCTTCTCTCTCCGTTTCTCTCCCCCCATTCGTCTTTGTTATCTGTAGTCTTTTCCACATGCTCTTCCTTCCTGTTCTGTTCTTAGTTGTTCTCTTTATATCAAAGCAGACATTTGGCATTTGTTTTTTAGGGCTTGGCTAGCTTCACTTAGCATAATCTGCTCTAATGCCATCCATTTCCCTGCAAATTCTATGATTTTGTCATTTCTTAGTGCTGCATAATATTCCATTGTGTATAGATGCCACATTTTCTTTATCCATTCATCTATTGAAGGGCATCTAGGTTGGTTCCACAGTCTAGCTATTGTGAATTGTGCCGCTATAATCATTGATGCAGCCGTATCCCTATAGTGCGCTCTTTTAAGGTCCTCAGGGAATAGTCCGAGAAGTGCAATAGCTGGGTCAAATGGTGGTTGCATTCCCCGCTTTCCCAGGAATCTCCATACTGCTTTCCAAATTGGCCTCACCATTTTGCAGCCCCACCAGCAGTGTACAAGTGTGCCTTTTTCCCCACATCCCCGCCAACACTTGTTGTTGTTTGACTTCATAATGGCTGCCAATCTTACTGGAGTGAGATGGTATCTTAGGGTGGTTTTGATTTGCATTTCTCTGATTGCTAGAGATGGTGAGCATTTTTTCATGAACTTGTTGATTGATTGTATGTCCTCCTCTGAGAAGTGTCTGTTGAGGTCCTTGGCCCATTTGTTAATTGGGTTATTTGTTATCTTATTATTTAATTTTTTGAGTTCTTTGTACATTCTGGATATTAGGGCTCTATCAGAGGTGTGGGGGGTAAAGATTTGTTCCCAGGATGTAGGCTCTCTATTTACCTCTTTTATTGTTTCTCTTGCTGAGAAAAAACTTTTTAGTTTAAGTAAGTCCCATTTGTTTATTCTGGTTGTTAACTCTTGGGCTATGGGTGTCCTATTAAGGAATTTGGAGCCCGACCCCACAATTTGTAGATCGTAGCCAACTTTTTCTTCTATCAGACGCAGTGTCTCTGATTTGATATCTAGCTCCCTGATCCATTTTGAGTTAATTTTTGTGGATGGCGAGAGAAAGGGATTCAATTTCATTTTGTTGCATATGGATTTCCAATTTTCCCAGCACCATTTGTTGAAGATGCTATCCTTCCTCCATTGCATGCTTTTAGCCCCTTTATCAAATATAAGATAGTTGTAACTTTGTGGATTAGTCTCTGTGTCTTCTATTCTGTACCATTGGTCCACCCGCCTGTTTTGGTACCAGTACCATGCTGTTTTTGTTACTATTGCTTTGTAGTACAGTTTGACCTCTGGTATCGCTATACCTCCAGATTCACACTTCCTGCTTAGAATTGCTTTTGCTATTCTGGGTCTTTTGTTTTTCCATATGAATTTCATGTTTGCTTTGTCTATTTCTACAAGAAATGCCGTTGGTATTTTGATTGGCATCGCATTAAACCTATAGAGAACTTTGGGTAATATCGCCATTTTGATGATGTTAGTTCTGCCTATCCATGAACAGGGTACATTTTTCCATCTTCTGAGATCTTCTTCTATCTCTCTCTTTAGGGTTCTGTAGTTTTCATTGTATAAATCTTTCACCTCTTTTGTTAGGTTGATACCCAAGTATCTTATTTTCTTTGAGGATATTGTGAATGGAGTGGTTTTCCTTATTTCCATTTCAGAAGTTTTGTTGCTGATATATAGGAATGCCTTTGATTTATGCGTGTTGATTTTATAACCTGCCACTTTGCTGAATTCATTTATTAACTCTAGCAGCTTCTTTGTAGACTCTTTTGGGTCTGTTAAGTATATTATCATGTCATCCGCAAATAGCGATAGTTTAATTTCTTCTTTTCCTATTTTTATGCCTTTAATTTCTTTTGTCTGTCTAATTGCTCTGGCTAGTACTTCGAGAACTAAATTGAATAGAAGTGGTGATAGAGGGCATCCCTGTCTTGTTCCAGATTTTAGAGGGAATGCCTTCAATTTTTCTCCATTCAGAATGATGCTAGCCTGAGGCTTAGCATAGATAGCTTTTACAATGTTGAGGTAAGTTCCTGTTATCCCTAGTTTTTCTAGTGTTTTGAACATAAAGGGATGTTGTACTTTGTCAAATGCTTTTTCTGCATCCATCGAGATGATCATGTGGTTCTTGTCTTTAAGTCTATTGATGTGGTGGATAGCATTTATTGATTTCCGTATATTGAACCATCCTTGCATCCCAGGAATGAATCCTACTTGATCATGGTGCACAAGTTTTCTGATATGTTTTTGTATTCGATTCGCCAGAATTTTATTGAGAATTTTTGCATCCAAATTCATTAGAGATATTGGTCTGTAGTTTTCTTTCTTTGAAGTATCTTTGTCTGGTTTTGGGATCAAAGTGATGTTGGCCTCATAGAATGAATTTGGAAGAGCTCCTTCTTTTTCTATTTCTTGAAATAGCTTGAAAAGTATTGGTATTAATTCTTCTTTGAAGGTTTTGTAGAACTCCGCTGTATACCCATCTGGTCCAGGGCTTTTCTTAGTTGGTAGTCTTTTGATGGCTTCTTCTATTTCTTCTTTTGTTATTGGTCTGTTTAAATTGTGTGTGTCTTCCTGTCTCAATCTGGGCAATTCATATGCCTTAAGAAATTTATCGATATCTTCGTTATCTTCTATTTTATTAGAATATAGGGTTTCAAAATACTTTCTAATTATCTTCTGTATTTCTGTAGTGTCTGTTGTGATATTGCCTTTTTCATCCCGTATGTTAGTAATTTGAGTTCTCTCTCTTCTTCTTTTCGTTAGCGTGGCTAAGGGCTTGTCTATCTTATTTATTTTTTCAAAGAACCAACTTTTAGTTTTATCTATTTTTTCAATGGTTTCTTTTGTTTCAATTTCATTGATTTCTGCTCTAATTTTAATTATTTCTTGTCTTCTACTACATTTACTGTTGTTTTGCTCTTCCTTTTCTAGATTTTTGAGGTGTTGTGTGAGTTCATTTATTTGTTGGTTTTTTCTTTTTTTGAGGTAAGAACTCCAAGAAATGAATTTCCCTCTTAAAACTGCTTTCATTGTGTCCCATAAATTCCGGTATGTTGTGTCTGTGTTATCATTTGACTCTAAGAATTTTTTCATCTCCTCCTTTATGTCTTCTATAACCCATTGATCATTCAATAACATATTGTTCATTTTCCATGTGATGTAGGATTTTTCCTTCCTTCTCTTATCATTGATTTCCAATTTCATTCCATTATGGTCAGATATGGTGCATGGTATTATCTCCACGCCTTTATATTTACTAAGAGTTGTCTTATGGCATAATATATGGTCTATCTTTGAGTAGGATCCATGTGCTGCTGAGAAGAACGTGTATCCACTTGATGATGGTTGATATATTCTATATATGTCGGTTAAGTCTAGGTTATTGATTGTGCTGTTGAGTTTTATAGTTTCTTTATTCAGTTTTTGTCTAGAGGATCTGTCTAATGGCGAGAGCGGTGTGTTGAAGTCACCCATAATTATTGTGTTGTGGTCTATTTGACTCTTGAACTTGAGGAGAGTTTGTTTTATGAACGTTGCAGCTCCATTGTTGGGTGCATACAAATTGATGATTGTTATGTCTTGTTGGTGGATGGTTCCTTTTAACAGTATATAGTGACCTTCTTTGTCCTTCTTGATTAACTTAGGTTTGAAGTTGATTTTATTCGATATGAGTATGGCCACTCCTGCTTGCTTCCAAGGGCCATGTGAGTGGTATGATTTTTCCCAACCTTTTACCTTCAGCCTGTATATGTCTTTTCCTATCATATGAGTCTCTTGAAGGCAGCATATTGTTGGATTTGTTTTTTTGATCCAGTTTACTAGCCTATGTCTCTTGATTGGTGAGTTTAGGCCATTAACATTTAAGGTTACAATTGAGATATGATTTGTATTTCCAGTCATGCTTCTTTATTTATTTATTTTAGTTTGGTTAGTTTTGCTTTTTGGTTATTTTCCTCCCCCTTTACTGAGATACTTCCTGCTGTTAGTTTTGGGCACTATTTTTCACATCATCTTCTTGTAGTGTTTTGTTCAAAATGCTTTGCAGAGCTGGTTTTCTTGCTGCAAATTCTTTTAGCTTTTGTTTATCGTGAAAGATTTTAATTTCATTGTCAAATTTGAAGCTCAATTTTGCTGGATATAGTATTCTTGGTTGGAATCCATTATTTTTCAGCGTTTGAAATACGTTATTCCAGGATCTTCTCGCTTTCAAAGTTTGTGATGAGAAATCTGTCGTTAACCTAATTGGTTTACCCCTGAAAGTAATCTGCCTCTTTTCTCTCGTAGCTTAAATATTCTCTCCTTGTTCTGTACGTTGGCTATCTTCATAATTATATGTCTTGGGGTTGGTCTATTATGGTTTTGAATGTTTGGGGTCCTGTAGGCTTCCAGGATTTGGCAATCCATTCCATCTTTCATCTCTGGGAAGTTTTCTAGAATTATTTCATTTAATATGCTGTCCATTCCTTTGGTTTGAATCTCTGTGCCTTCTTCTATCCCTATGACTCTCAGATTTGGTTTTTTTATGACATCCCATATCTCTTGAATAGATTGCTCGTGGGAATTAAGCATCTTTTCTGTGTTGACTATATTCTTTTCAAGTTGATAAACTTTGTCTTCATTATCTGATGTTCTGACTTCTACTTGATCAAGTCTATTTGTAATATTCTCGTTTGAGTTTTTAATTTGGTTTATAGTTTCCTGGAATTCTAGGATTATTGTTTGATTTTTTTTTAATATCTCTATCTCCTGGTAGAGCTCGTTCTTTGCCATTTGAATTTGTTTGTTTAATTCATTTTCAAAATATATTTTTATTTCTTGGACTTGCTGTCTCATGTCTTCTCTAATATTCCTTTCCATTCGAGTTAGGTATGCCTTGAGTTCTTTCCCTATACCTGTTTCTGAAGTTTCTATGTCCTCCTGTAGAATTGAGTAGTCTTGCATTGTTTGTAATCCTTTTTTCCCTTGTTTTCTCATGTTGTCCACGTTACTTTCCAGCTCTTTTTGATTGTCGTGTTTCTGCTCTCCTCTATAGATTTGTTTTGTTTCTGTATTACTCTGATGTCTCTCCTTTGTGTTGTTGAGGTATGACTGCTAACGTGGATTCCGCTGGGAAGGAATTCCGACGTTCGAGCTCCAGTGACGACACTACTCTGCTATGACGGGCCCCAGTCTCCTTGCTGGGGTGCCCTAATGGGGGGGTGTGACTGGACTGTCTCTGTGTGGTTTCAGCTCCCGGTCGTGGCAAGCGGGTAGACTCTAGCCGCCCAGTATCACAGGCCGCGGGCAGGTGATCCGTCACCAACGGGAGGGCGTTCTCCTACCGCCAAGTTACGCGGGCAGTGGGTGAACTGTCGCCGGTGGGCCTGCAGTTTACAGCTGCCCAGTCGCGAGGGCCTTGCCTCTAGGCTCCTGGTTTCTCCTGCTAGCCTTGGTTTCTCCTGCTAGACCAGATTTCCCCTCAGTGATGATTCTCGGCAGTTCAAACTGTACTCTGTGCCTGTTTTGTTGTTGCAATCTGTCAGACAGTGGCGGTGGATACTTCAGCTGTCCAAGATGGTGGCCGCTGGTTACCTTAGTGGAGTGTCCCTTGTGGGGGGTGGGGCTGTACCGCTTCCGTCCCCGCCAACAATCCCAAACTCAGCCCGGGGGTCAGTGCGGGCTTGGGCTTAGCTGGTGGGATACCACCGTGTCGCAGCCACTTAATTCCCTGCTGACTCATTAACCCCTTCTCTGGGGCGCCACGCCTTCTGTAGCCTCGGGGCAGGCCGCGCGAATCAGACAGCCTGGATCTCCGGGGTCACACCGTTGGCTTTTGGGATCCCCAGCACTCTATGGTTTTGATTTTTTCTGCTTGCCCCTCCCCAGCGCTGGCTAGACAGGTTTTCTTTTGGCCGCTGATGGGAGGGGGGGGGTTGAGGGTCAGGTGCCTCTAGCTCTCCTTTAGTCTTTATGCAGGCTCACTCTGATAGTCCCTCCCCCTGAAAGTCAAGGAGAGATTTTAAGCGAAATCCCCCTATGTATGGGGGCTGAGCTGGGTGATACACACCTGTTTGTTGTTGCAATCTGTCGGCGAGTGGCGGTGGTTACTTCCGCTGTCCAAGATGGTGGCCGCTGGTTACCTTAGTGGAGTGTCCCTTGTGGGGGGTGGGGCTGTACCGCTTCCGTCCCCGCCAACAATCCCGAACTCAGCCCGGGGGTCAGTGCGGGCTTGGGCTTGGCTGGTGGGATACCACCGTGTCGCAGTCACTTAATTCCCTGCTGACTATTTAACCCCTTCTCTGGGGCGCCACGCCTTCTGTAGCCTCGGGGCAGGCTGCGCGAATCAGACAGCCTGGATCTCCGGGGTCACACCGTTGGCTTTTGGGATCCCCAGCACTCTATGGTTTTGATTTTTTCTGCTTGCCCCTCCCCAGCGCTGGCTAGACAGGTTTTGTTTTGGCCGCTGATGGGAGGGGGGCGGGTTGAGGGTCAGGTGCCTCTAGCTCTCCTTTAGTCTTTATGCAGGCTCACTCTGATAGTCCCTCCCCCTGAAAGTCTAGGAGAGATTTTAAGCGAAATCCCCCTATGTATGGGGGCTGAGCTGGGTGACACACACCTGTTTGTTGTTGCAATCTGTCGGCGAGTGGCGGTGTTTACTTCCGCTGTCCAAGATGGTGGCCGCTGGTTACCTTAGTGGAGTGTCCCTTGTGGGGGGTGGGGCTGTACCGCTTCCGTCCCCGCCAACAATCCCGAACTCAGCCCGGGGGTCAGTGCGGGCTTGGGTTTAGCTGGTGGGATACCACCGTGTCGCAGCCACTTAATTCCCTGCTGACTATTTAACCCCTTCTCTGGGGCACCACGCCTTCTGTAGCCTCGGGGCAGGCCGCGCGAATCAGACAGCCTGGATCTCCGGGGTCACACCGTTGGCTTTTGGGATCCCCAGCACTCTATGGTTTTGATTTTTTCTGCTTGCCCCTCCCCAGCGCTGGCTAGACAGGTTTTGTTTTGGCCGCTGATGGGAGGGGGGGCGTTGAGGGTCAGGTGCCTCTAGCTCTCCTTTAGTCTTTATGCAGGCTCACTCTGATAGTCCCTCCCCCTGAAAGTCTAGGAGAGATTTTAAGCGAAATCCCCCTATGTATGGGGGCTGAGCTGGGTGACACACACCTGTTTGTTGTTGCAATCTGTCGGCGAGTGGCGGTGTTTACTTCCGCTGTCCAAGATGGTGGCCGCTGGTTACCTTAGTGGAGTGTCCCTTGTGGGGGGTGGGGCTGTACCGCTTCCGTCCCCGCCAACAATCCCGAACTCAGCCCGGGGGTCAGTGCGGGCTTGGGTTTAGCTGGTGGGATACCACCGTGTCGCAGCCACTTAATTCCCTGCTGACTATTTAACCCCTTCTCTGGGGCGCCACGCCTTCTGTAGCCTCGGGGCAGGCCGCGCGAATCAGGAAATAAACCATAGAGAGAGAACTTGGAATTACTTTATTCTGTCAAGTTTCAAAGAGCTAGCACAAACCGTGTTTGATTTAGAGTTCCAACTACATGCATCCAAATAGGAGAAAACAGAGTGAAACCTAAATATTAAAACTGCTACTGCAAACGAACGGTTTAAACTAGAGAACGGAATTTGGTGAGCCAAGTGGGATTGGGGTACTGATCATTACCTGAAAGTGTCATCAAGATTGCGTTAAAAAACGTGTGCTGAGATTTCAGTAAACTCGTAGTTTTTTGGAAGCTTGGCAACCCCTTTCCATGAAAGTGATTTGCGCCAGTCTCTGCTTAGGGCTATATCAATAGGAAACAAACCATAGAGATAGAACTTGGAACTACTTTATTGTGTCAAATTTCAAAGGGCTAGCACAAACCGTATTTGTTTTAAAGTTCCAACTACATGCATCCATATAGAAGAAAACAGAGTGAAACCTAAAAATTAAAACTGTTACTGCAAACGAACGGTTTAACCTAGAAGAACAATATTTTTGATCAAAGTGGGATTGGGGCAGTGATAATTACCTGAAAGTGTCATCAAGATTGGGTGAATAAATGTGTGCTGAGATTTCAGGAAACTCGTACTTTTTTGGAAGCTTGGCATCCCCTTGCCATGAAAGTCATTTGCGCCAGTCACAGCTTAGGGCTACATCAATAGTTAACAAACCATAGAGATAGAACTTGGAACTAGTTTATTCTCAAGTTTCAATGAGCTAGCACAAATCGTGTTTGATTTAGAATTCCAACTACATGTATCCATATAGGAGAAAACAGAGTGAAACCTCAAAATTAAAACTGATACTGCAAAAGAACGGTTTAACCTAGAAGAACGAAATTTGGTGAGCCAAGTGGGATTGGGATAGTGATCATTACCTGAAAGTTTCATTAAGATTGGGTGAAAAAATGTGTGCTGAGATTTCAGGAAACTCGCAGTTTTCTGGAAGCTTGACAACTCCTCTCCATTAAAGGGATTTGCGCCAGTCTCTACTTAGGGCACATCAATAGGAAACAAACCATGGAGACAGAACTTGGAACTACTTTATTGTGTCAAGTTTCAAAGAGCTAGCACAAACCGTGTTTGATTTAATGTTCCAACTACATGTATCCATATAGGAGAAAACAGAGTGAAACCTAAAAATTAAAACTGTTACTGCAAACGAATGATTTAACCTAGAAGAACGAAATTTTTGAGCAAAGTGGAATTGGCGTAGTGATCATTACCTGAAAGTTTCATCAAGATTGGGTGAAAAAATGTGTGCTGAGATTTCAGGAAACTCGCAGTTTTTTGGAAACTTGGCAAACCCTTTCCATGAAAGTGATTTGCGCCAGTCTCTGGTTAGGGCTACATCAATAGTTAACAAACCATAGAGTTAGAACTTGGAACTACTTTATTGTGTCAAGTTTCAATGAGCTAGCACAAATCATGTTTGATTTAGAATTCCAACTACATGTATCCATATAGGAGAAAACAGATTGAAACCTAAAAATTAAAACTGTTACTGCAAAAGAACGGTTTAACCTAGAAGAACGAAATTTGGTGAGCCAAGTGTGATTGGGGTACTGATCATTACCTGAAAGTGTCATCAAGATTGGTTGAAAAAATGCGTGACGTGATTTCAGGAAACTTGTAGTTTTTTGGAAGATTGGCAACCCCTTTCCATGAAAGTGATTTGCGCCAGTATTTGCTTAGGGCTACATCAATAGAAAACAAACCATAGAGATAGAACTTGGAACTACTTTATTTTGTCAAGTTTCAAAGAGCTAGCACAAACCGTGTTTGATTTAGAGTTCCAACTACATGTATCCATATAGGAGAAAACAGAGTGATACCAAAAAATTAAAACTGTTACTGCAAACGCACGGGTTAACCTAGAAGAACGAAATTTGGTGAGCCAAGTGGGATTGGGGTAGTGATCATTACCTGGAAGTGTCATCAAGATTGGTTGAAAAAATGTGTGCTGAGATTTCAAGAAACTCGCAGTTTTTTGGAAGCTTGGCAACCCCTTTCCATTAAAGTGATTTGTGCCAGTCTCTGCGTAGGGCTACATCAATAGGAAAGAAACCATAGAGATAGAACTTGGAAGTACTTTATTGTGTCAAGTTTCAAAGAGCTAGCACAAACCGTGTTTGATTTAGATTTCCAAATACATGTATCCATATAGGAGAAAACAGAGTGAAACCTAATAATTAAAACCGTTACTGCAAACGAATGGTTTAACCTAGAAGAACGAAATTTTGTGAGCCAAGGGGGATTGTTGTACTTATCATTACCTGAAAGTGTCATCAAGATTCCGTGAAAAAAATGTGTGCTGAGATCTCAGGAAACTCGAAGTTTTTTGGAAGCTTGGCAACTCCATTCCCTGAAAGGGATTTGTGGCAGACTCTGCTTAGGGCTACATCAATAGGAAACAAACCATAGAGATAGAACTTGGAACTACTTTATTGTGTGAAGTTTCAAAGAGCTAGCACAATCCGTGTTTGATTTAGAGTTCCAACTACATATATCCATATAGGAGAAAACAGAGTGAAACCTAAATATTAAAACTGTTACTGCAAACGAACGGTATAACCTAGAAGAACGAAATTTGGTGAGCCAAGTGGGATTGGGTACTTATCATTACCTGAAAGCATCATCAAGATTGGGTGAAAAAACGTGTGCTGAGATTTCAGGAAACACTTGGTTTTTTGGAAGCTTGGCAACCCGTTTCCCTGAAAGGGATTTGCACCAGTGTGTGCTTAGGGCTACATCAATAGGAAACAAACCAGAGACACAACTTGGAACTACTTTATTGTGTCAAGTTTCAAAGAGCTAGCACACACCGTGTTTGATTTAGAGTTCCAACTACGTGTATCCATATAGGAGAAAACAGAGTGAAACCTAAAAATTAAAACTTTTACTGCAAACGAATGGTTTAACCTAGAAGAACGATATTTGGTGAGCCAAGTGGGATTGGGGTACTGATCATTACCTGAAAGTGTCATCAAGATTGGGTGAAAAAATGTGTGCTGAGATTTCAGGAAACTTGTGGTTTCTTGGAAGCTTGGCGACTCCTTTCCATGAAAGGTATTTGCGCCAGTCTCTGCTTAGGGCTACATCAATAGGAAACAAACCATAGAGATAGAACTTGGAACTACTTTATTGTGTCAAGTTTCAAAGAGCTAGCACAAACCGTGTTTGATTTAGAGTTCCAACTACATATATCCATATAGGAGAAAACAGGGTGAAACCTAAATATTAAAACTGTTACTGCAAACGAACAGTTTAACCTAGAAGAACGAAATTTGGTGAGCCAAGGTGATTGGGGTACTGATCATTACCTGAAAGTGTCATCAAGATTGGGTGAAAAAATGTGTGCTGAGATTTCAGGAAACTCGGAGTTTTTTGGAAGCTTGGCAACAGCTTTCCATGAAAGTGATTTGCGCCTGTCTTTGCTTAGGGCTACATCAATAGGAAACAAAGCATAGAGATAGAACTTGGAACTACTTTATTTTGTCAAGTTTCAAGGAACTAGCACAAACCGTGTTTGATTTAGAGTTCCAACTACATGTATCCATATAGGAAAAAACAGAGTCATACCGAAAAATTTAAACTGATCCTGCAAAGGAACGGTTTAACCTAGTAGAACAAAATTTGATGAGCCAAGTGGGATTGGGGTACTTATCATTACCTGTAATTGTCATCAAGTTTGGGTGAAAAAATGTGTGCTGAGATTTCAGGAAACTCGTAGTTTTTTGGAAGCTTGGCAACCCCTTTCCAGGAAAGTGATTTGCGCCAGACTCTGCTTAGGTCTACATCAATAGGAAAAAAATCAGAGAGAGAACGTGGAAGTACATTATGGTGTCAAGTTTCAAAGAGCTGGCACAAACCTTGTTTGTTTTAGAGTTCCAACTACGTGTATCCATATAGGAGAAAACAGAGTGAAACCTAAAATTTAAACTGTTACTGCAAACGAACGGTTTAACCTAGAAGAACGAAATTTGGTAAGCCAAGTGGGATTGGGGTACTTATCATTACCTGAAAGTGTCATCTAATTTGGGTGAAAAAATGTGTGCTGAGATTTCAGGAAACTCGTAGTTTTTTGGAAGCTTGGCAACCCCTTTCCATGAAAGTGATTTGCCCCAGTCTCTGCTTAGGGCTACATCAATAGGAAACAAACCATAGCGATAGAACTTGGAATTACCTTATTGTGTCAAGTTTTGGCTAGCACAAACCTTGTTTGATTTAGAGTTCCAACTGCATGTATCCATATAGGAGAAAACAGAGTGAAACCTAAAAATTAAAACAGCTACTGGAAACGAACGGTTTAACCTAGAAGAACGAAATTTGGTGCGCCAAGTGAGATTGTTGTAGTTATTATTACCCGGAAGTGTCATCAAGATTGGGTGAAAAAATGTATGCTGAGATTTCAGGAAACTCGTAGTTTTCTGGAAGCTTGGCAAGCCTTTCCATGAAAGTGATTTGCGCCAGTCTCTGCTTAGGGCTACATCAATAGGAAACAAACCAGAGACAGAACTTGGATCAACTTTATTGTGTCAAGTTTCAAAGAGCTAGCTCAAACCGTGTTTGATTTAGAGTTCCAACTACGTGTATACATATAAGAGAAAACAGGGTGAAACCTAAAATTAAATCTGTTACTGCAAACGAACCGTTTAACCTAGAAGAACGAAATTTGTTGAGCCAAGTGGGATTGGGGTACTTATCATTACCTGAAAGTGTCATCTAGATTGGGTGAAAAAATGTGTGCTGAGATTTCAGGAATCTCGTATTTTTTGGAAGCTTGGCAACCCCTTTCCTTGAAAGTGATTTTCGCCAGTCTCTGCTTATGGCTACATCAATAGGAAACAAACCATAGAGATAGAACTTGGAACTACATTATTGTGTCATTTTTTGGCTAGCACAAACCTTGTTTGGTTTAGAGTTCCAACTACATGTATCCATATAGGAGAAAACAGAGTGAAACCTAAAAATTAAAACTGTTACTAAAAACGAACGGTTTAACCTAGAAGAACGAAATTTGGTGAGCCAAGTGGGATTCGGGTAGTGATCATTACCTGAAAGTGTCATCAAGATTGGGTGAAAAAATATGTGCTGAGATTTCAGGAAACTCGAAGTTTTTTGGAAGCTTAGCAACCCCTTTACATGAAAGTGATTTGCGCCAGTCTCTGCTTAGGGCTACATCAAAAGGAAACAAACCATAGGGATAGAACTTGGAACTACTTTATTCTGTCAAGTTTCAAAGAGCTAGCACAAACTGTGTTTGATTTAGAGTTCCAACTACATGTATCCATATAGGAGAAAACAGAGTGATACCGAAAAATTAAACCTGTTACTGCAAACGAACGGGTTAACCTAGAAGAACGAAATTTGGTGAGCCAAATGGGATTGGTGTACTTATCATTACCTGAAAGTGTCATCAAGATTGGGTGAAAAAATGTGTGCTGAGATTTCAGGAAACTCGCATTTTTTGGAAGCTTGGCAACCCCTTTCAATTAAAGTGATTTGCGCCAGTCTCTGCGTAGGGCTACATCAATAGGAAACAAACCATAGAGATAGAACTTGGAACTACTTTATTGTGTCAAGTTTCAAGGAGCTAGCACAAACCGTGTTTGATTTAGAGTTCCAACTACATGTATCCATATAGGAGAAAACAGAGTGAAACGTAATAATTAAAACTGTTACTACAAACGAAAGGTTTAACTTAGAAGAACGAAATTTGGTGAGCCAAGTGGGAATGGGGTACTTATCATTACCTGAAAGTGTCATCAATATTGGGTGAAAAAATGTGTGCTGAGATTTCAGGAAACTCGTGGTTTTTTGGAAGCTTGGCAACCCCTTTCCATGAGAGTGATTTACGCCAGTCTCTGCTCAGGGCTACATCAATAGGAAACAAACCATAGAGATAGAACTTGGAACTTCTTTATTCTGTCAAGTTTCAAAGAGCTAGCACAAAACGTGTTTGATTAAGAATTCCAACTACATGTATCCATATAGGAGAAAACAGAGTGAAACCTAAAAATTTATACTGTTACTGCAAACGAACGGTTTAACCTAGTAGAACGAAATTTGGTGAGCCAAGTGGGAATGGGGTACTTATCATTACCTGAAAGTGTCATCAAGTTTGGGTGAAAAAATGTGTGCTGAGATTTCAGGAAACTCTTGGTTTTTTGGAAGCTTGGCAACCCATTTCCATGCAAGTGATTTGCGCCAGTCTCTGCGTAGGGCTACATCAATAGGAAACAAACCATAGAGATAGAACTTGGAACTAGTTTATTCTGTCAAGTTTCAAAGAGCTAGCACAAAACGTGTTTGATTAAGAATTCCAACTACATGTATCCATATAAAAGAAAACAGAGTGAATCCAAAAAATTAAAACTGTTACTGCAAACGAACGGTTTCATCTAGAAGAAGGAAATTTGGTGAGCCAATTGGGATTGGAGTACTGATCATTAACTGAAAGTGTCATCAAGATTGGGTGAAAAAATGTGTGCAGAGATTTCAGGAAACTCGCAGTTTTTTGGAAGCTTTGCAACTTCTTTCCCTGAAAGTGATTTGCGCCAGTCTCTGCTCAGGGCTACATCAATAGGAAACAAACCATAGAGATAGAACTTGGAACTACTTTATTGTGTCAAGTTTCAAAGAGCTAGCACAAACCGTGTTTGTTTTAGAATTCCAACTACATATATCCATATAGGAGAAAACAGAGTGAAAACTAAATATTAAAACTGTTACTGCAAACGAACGGTTTAACCTAGAAGAACGAAATTTGGTGAGCCAAGTGGGATTGGGTACTTATCATGACCTGAAAGCGTCATCAAGATTGGGTGAAAAAACGTGTGCTGAGATTTCAGGAAACACGTGGTTTTTCGGAAGCTTGGCAACCCGTTTACATGAAAGGGATTTGCGCTAGTCGCTGCTTAGGGCTACATCAATAGGAAACAAACCATAGAGATAGAACTTGGAACTACTTTATTCTGTCAAGTTTCAAAGAGCTAGCACAAAACGTGTTTGATTAAGAATTCCAACTACATGTATCCATATAGGAGAAAACAGAGTGAAACCTAAAAATTAATACTGTTACTGCAAACGAACGGTTTAACATAGAAGAATGAAATTTGGTGAGCCAAGTGGGAATGGGGTACTTATCATTACCTGAAAGTGTCATCAAGATTGTGTGAAAAAATGTGTGCTGAGATTTCAAGAAACTCGAAGTTTTTTGGAAGCTTGGCAACCTTTTTCCATGCAAGTGATTTGCGCCAGTCTCTGCTTAGGGCTACATCAATAGGAAACAAACCATAGAGATAGAACTTGGAACTACTTTATTGTGTCAAGTTTCAAGGAGCTAGCATAAACCGTTTTTGATTTAAAGTTCCAACTACATGTATCCATATAGGAGAAAACAGAGTGAAACCTAAAAATTAATACTGTTACTGCAAACGAACAGTTTAACCTAGAAGAACGAAATTTGGTGAGCCAAGTGGGAATGGGGTACTTATCATTACCTGAAAGTGTCATCAAGATTGGGTGAAAAAATGTGTGCTGAGATTTCAGGAAACTCGTGGTGTTTTGGAAGCTTGGCAACAACTTTCCCTGAAAGGTATTTGTGCCAGTCTCTGTTTAGGGCTACATCAATAGGAAACAAACCATAGAGATAGAACTTGGAACTACTTTATTGTGTCAAGTTTTACAGAGCTAGCACAAACCGTGTTTGATTTAGAGGTCCAACTGCATGTATCCATATAAAAGAAAACAGAGTGAAACCAAAAAATTAAAACTGTTACTGCAAACGAACGGTTTAACCTAGAAGAATGAAATTTGGTGAGCCAAGTGGGATTGGAGTACTGATCATTACCTGAAAGTGTCATCAAGATTGGGGGAAAAAATGCGTGCCGAGATTTCAGAAAACTTGTAATTTTTTGGAAGATTGGCTACCCCTTTCCATGAAAGTGATTTGCGCCGGTCTCTGCTTAGGGCTACATCAATAGGAAACAAACCTTAGAGATAGAACTTGGAACTACTTTATTGTGTGAAGTTTCAAGGAGCTAGCACAAACCGTGTTTGATTTAGAATTACAACTACATGTATCCATATAGGAGAAAACAGAGTGAAACCTAAAAATTAATACTGTGACTGCAAACGAACGGTTTAACCTAGAAGAACAAAATTTGGTGAGCCAAGTGGGAATGGGGTACTTATTATTACCTGAAAGTGTCATCAAGATTGGGTGAGAAAATGTGTGCTGAGATTTCAGGAAACTCGTGGTTTTTTGGAAGCTTGGCAACAACTTTCCCTGAAAGGTATTTTCTCCAGTCTCTGCTTAGGGCTACATCAATAGGAAACAAACCATAGAGATAGAACTTGGAACTACTTTATTGTGTCAAGTTTTAAAGAGCTAGCACAAACCGTGTTTGATTTAGAGGTCCTACTACATGTATCCATATAAAAGAAAACAGAGTGAAACCAAAAAATTAAAACTGTTACTGCAAACGAACGGTTGTACCTAGAAGAACGAAATTTTTTGAGCCAATTGGGATTGGGGTACTGATCATTACCTGAAAGTGTCATCAAGATTGGGGAAAAAATGCGTGCCGAGATTTCAGGAAACTTGTAGTTTTTTGGAAGATTGGCAACCCCTTTCCATGAAATTGATTTGCGCCAGTCTTTGCTTAGGGCTACATCAATAGGAAACAATCCATTGAGATAGAACTTGGAACTACTTTATTCCGTCAAGTTTCAAAGAGCTAGCACAAACCGTGTTTGATTTAGAGTTCCAACTACATGTATCCATATAGGAGAAAACAGAGTGAAACTTAAAAATTCAAACTGTTACTGCCAACGAACGATTTAACCTAGAAGAACGAAATTTGGTGAGCCAAGTGGGATTGGGGTACAGATCATTAACTGAAAGTGTCATCAAGATTGGGTGAAAAAATGTGTGCTGAGATTTCAGGAAACTCGAAGTGTTTTGGAAGCTTGGCAACGCCTTTCCATGTAAGTGATTTGCGCCAGTCTCTGCTCAGGGCTACATCAATAGGAAACAAACCATAGAGATAGAACTTGGAACTACTTTATTCTGTCAAGTTTCAAAGAGCTAGCACAAACCGTGTTTGATTTAGAATTCCAACTACATGTATCCATATAGAAGAAAACAGAGTGAAACCGAAAAATTAAAACTGTTACTGCAAACGAACGGTTTAACCTAGAAGAATGAAATTTGGTGAGCCAAGTGGGATTCGGGTACTGATCATTACCTGAAAGTGTCATCAAGTTTGGGTGAAAAAATGTGTGCTGAGATTTCAGGAAACTCGCAGTTTTTTGGAAGCTTGGCACCTCCTTTCCCTGAAAGGGATTTGTCCCAGACTCTGCTTAGGGCTACATCAATAGGAAACAAACCATAGAGATAGAACTTGGAACTACTTTATTGTGTCAAGTTTAAAAGAGCTAGCACAAACCGTGTTTGATTTAGATTTCCAACTACATGTATCCATATAGGAGAAAACAGAGTGAAACCTAAAAATTAAAACTGTTTCTACACACGCAGGGTTTAACCTAGAAGAACGAAATTTGGTGAGCCAATTGGGATTAGGGAACTGATCATTACCTGAAAGTGTCATTAAGATTGATTGAAGAAATGTGTGTTGAGATTTCAATAAACTCGTAGTTTTTTTGAAGCTTGGCAACCCCTTTCCATGAAAGTGATTTGCGCCAGTCTCTGCTTAGGGCTACATCAATTGGAAACAAACCATCGAGATAGAACTTGGAACTACATTATTGTGTCAAGTTTCAGAGACTTAGCACAACCCGTGTTTGATTTAGAGTTCCAACTACATGTATCCATATAGGAGAAAACAGAGTGAAACCTAAAAATTAAAACTGTTACTGCAAATGAACGGTTTAACCTAGAAGAACGAAATTTGGTGAGCCAATTGGTATTGGGGTAGTGATCATTACCTGAAAGTGTCATCAAGATTGGGTGAAAAAATGTGTGCTGAGATTTCAGGAAACTCGCAGTATTTTGGAAGCTTGGCAACCCCTTTCCATGAAAGTGATTTGCGCCAGTCTCTTCTAAGAGCTACATCAATAGAAAACAAACAATAGTGATAGAATTTGGAACCACTTTATTGTATCAAGTTTCAAAGAGCTAACACAAACCGTGTTTGATTTAGAGTTCCAACTACATGTATCCATATAGGAGAAAACAGAGTGAAACCTAAAAATTAAAACTGTTACTGCAAACGAATGGTTTAACCTAGAAGAATGAAATTTGTTGAGCCTCGTGGGATTGGGATACTGATCATTACCTGAAAGTGTCATCAAGATTGGTTTGAAAAAATGTGTGCTGAGATTTCAGGAAACTCGCAGTTTTTGGAAGCTTGGAAACCCCTTTCCATGAAAGTGATTTTCAACAGTCTCTGCTTAGGGCTACATCAATAGGAAACAAACCATAGAGATAGAACTTGGAACTACTTTATTGTTGAATTTTAAAAGAGCTAGCACAAACCGTGTTTGATTTAGAGTTCCAACTACATGTATCCATATAGGAGAAAACAGTGAAACGTAAAAATTAAAACTGTTACGGGAAATGAACGGTTTAACCTAGAAGAACAAAATTTAATGAGTCAAGTGGGACTGGGGTACTTTTCATTACCTGAAAGTGTCATCAAGATTGGGTGAAAAAATGTGTGCGGAGATTTCAGGAAACTCGTAGTTTTTTTTAACCTTGGCACACCTTTCCATGAAAGTTATTTGCGCCAGTCTCTGCTTCGGGCTACATCAATAGGAAACAAACCATAGAGATAGAACTTGGAACTACTTTATTGTGTCAAGTTTCAAAGAGCTAGCACAAACCGTGTTTGTTTTAGAGTTCCAACTACATGTATCCATATAGGAGAAAACAGAGTGACACCGAAAAATTAAAACTGTTACTGGAAACGAACGGTTTAACCTAGAAGAACGAAATTTGGTGAGCCAAGTGGGATTGGGGTACTGATCTTTAAGTGCAAGTGTCATCAATTTGGGTGAAGAAATGTGTGCGAAGATTTCAGGATACTTGTAGTTTTTTGGAAGCTTGGCAACCCCTTTCCATGAAAGTGATTTGTGCCAGTCTCTGCTTAGGGCTACATCAATAGGAAACAAACCATAGAGAGAGAACTTGGAACTACTTTATTCTGTCAAGTTTCAAAGAGCTAGCACAAACCGTGTTTGATTTAAAGTTCCAACTACATGTATCCATATAGGAGAAAACAGAGTGAAACCGAAAAATTAAAACTGTTACTGCAAACGAACGGTTTAATCTAGAAGAACGAAATTTGGTGAGCCAAGTGGGATTGGGGTACTGATCATTACCTGAAAGGGTCATCAAGATTGGGTTAAAAAATATGTGCTGAGATTTAAGGAAACTCGTAGTTTTTTGGAAGCTTAGCAACCCCTTTCCATGAAAGTGATTTTCTCCAGTTTCTGCTTAGGGCTACATCAATAGGGAACAAACCATAGAGATAGAACTTGGAACTACATTATTTTGTCAAGTTTCAAAGAGCTAGCACAAACCTTGTTTGATTTCGTGTTCCAACTACATATATCCATATAGGAGAAAACAGAGTGAAACCAAAAAATTAAAACTGTTACTGCAAACGAACGGTTTAACCTAGAAGAACGAAATTTGGTGAGCCAAGTGGGATTGGGGTGCTGATAATTACCTGAAAGTGTCATCAATATTGGATTAAAAATGTGTGCTGAGATTTCAGGAAACTGGTAGTATTTGGAAGCTTGGCAAATCCTTTCCATGAAAGTGATTTGCGCCAGTCTCTGCTTAGGGCTACATCAATAGGAAACAAACCATATAGATAGAACTTGGAACTACTTTATTGTGTCAAGTTCCAAAAAGCTAGCACAAACCTGGTTTGAGTTAGAGTTCCAAATACATGTATCCGTATAGGAGAAAACGGAGTGAAACCTAAAAATTAAAACTGTTACTGCAAATGAATGGTTTAACCTAGAAGAAGGAAATTTGGTAAGCCAAGTGGGACTGGGGTACTTAACATTACCTGAAAGTGTCATCAAGATTGGGTGAAAAAATGTGTGCTGAGATTTCAGGAGACTCGTGGTTTTTGGAAGCTGCTCAACCCCTTTAACTGAAAGGGATTTGCGCCAGTGTGTGCCGAGGGCTACATCAATAGGAAACAAACCATAGAGATAGAACTTGAAACTACTTTATTGTGTCATGTTTTAAAGAGCGGGCAAAAACCGTGTTTGATTGAAAGTTCCAACTACATGTATCCATATAGGAGAAAACAGAATGATACCGAAAAAGTAAAACTGTTACTGCAAACGAACGGTTTAACCTAGAAGAACGAAATTTGGTGAGCCAAGTGGGATTGGGCTACTTATCATTACCTGAAAGTGTCATCAAGATTGGGTAAAAAATTGTGTGCTGAGATTTCAGGAAACTCGTAGTTTTTTGGAAGCTTGGCAACCCCTTTCCATGAAGGTGATTAGTCCTAGTCTTTGCTTAGGGCTACATCAATAGGAAACAAACCATAGAGATAGAACTTGGAACTACTTTATTCTGTCAAGTTTCAAAGAGCTAGCACAAACCGTGTTTGAAGTAGAGATCCAACTACATGAATCCATATAGGAGAAAACAGAGTGAAACCTAAATATTAAAACTGTTACTGCCAACGAAGGGTTTAACCTAGAAGAACGAAATTTGGTGAGTCAATTGGTATTGGGGTAGTGATGATTACCTGAAAGTGTCATCAAGATTGGATGAAAAAATGTGTGCTGAGATTTCAGGAAACTCGCAGTTTTTTGGAAGCTTGGCAACCCCTTTCCATGAAAGTGATTTGCGCCAGTCTCTGCTTAGGGCTACATCAATAGGAAATAAACATAGAGATAGAACTTGGAACTACTTTATTGTGTCAAGTTTCAAAGAGCTAGACAAACCGTGTTTGATTTAGAGTTCCAAATACATGTATCCATATAGGAGAAAAGAGAGTGAAACCTAAAAATTAACACTGTTACTGCAAACGAACGGTTTAAACTAGAAGAACGAAATTTGGTGAGCCAATTGGGATTGGGGTACTGAACATAACCTGAAAGTGTCATCAAGATTGGGTGAAAAAACGTGTGCTGAGATTTCAGGAAACTCGTAGTTTTTTGGTAGCTTTGCAAGCCCTTTCCATGAAAGTGATTTGTGCCAGTCTCTGCCTAGGGCTACATCAATAGGAAACAAACCATAGAGATACAACTTGGAACTACTTTATTGTGTCAAGTTTCAAAGAGCTAGCACAAACCGTGTTTGATTTAGAGTTCCAACTACATGTATCCATATAGAAGAAAACAGAGTGAAACCTAAAAATTAAAACTCTTACTGCAAACGAACGGTTTAACCTAGAAGAATGAAATTTTTGAGCAATGTGGGATTGGGGTACATATCATTACCTGAAAGTGTCATCAAGATTGGGTGAAAAAATGTGTGCTGAGATTTCAGGAAACTAGTACTTTTTTGGAAGCTTGGCAACCCCTTTCCATGAAAGTCATTTGCGCCAGTCTCTGCTTATGGCTACATCAATAGTTAACAAACCATAGAGATAGAACTTGGAACTAGTTTATTCTGTCAAGTTTCAATGAGCTAGCACAAATCGTGTTTGATTTAGAATTCCAACAACATGTATCCATATAGGAGAAAACAGAGTGAAACCTAATAATTAAAACTGATACGGCAAAAGAACGGTTTAACCAAGAAGAACAAAATTTAATGAGTCAAGTGGGACTGGGGTACTTATCATTACCTGAAAGTGTCATCAAGATTGGGTGAAAAAATGTGTGCGGAGATTTCAGGAAACTCGCAGTGTTTTGGAAGTTTGGCAACCCCTTTCCATGAAAGTTATTTGCGCCAGTCTCTGCTTAGGGCTACATCAATAAGAAACAAACCATAGAGATAGAACTTGGAACTCCTTTATTGTGTGAAGTTTCAAAGAGCTAGCATAAACCATGTTTGATTTAGAGTTCCAAATACATGTATCCATATAGGAGAAAACAGAGTGAAACATAAAAATTAAAACTGTTACGGCAAACGAATGGTTTAACCTAGAAGAACGAAATTTAATGAGTCAAGTGGGACTGGGGTACTTATCATTACCTGAAAGTGTCATCAAGATTGGGTGAAAAAATGTGTGCGGAGATTTCAGGAAACACGTAGTTTTTTGGAAGTTGGCAACCCCTTTCCATGAAAGTGATTTGTGCCAGTCTCTGCTTAGGGCTACATCGATAGGAAACAAACCATAGAGATAGAACTTGGAACTACTTTATTGTGTCAAGTTTCAAAGAGCTAGCACAATCCTTGTTTGTTTTAGAGTTCCAAATACATGTATCCATATAGGAGAAAACAGAGTGACACCGAAAAATTAAAACTGTTACTGCAAACGAACAGTTTAACCTAGAAGAACGAAATTTGGTGAGCCAAGTGGGATTGGGGTACTGATCATTACCTGAAAGGGTCATCAAGATTGGGTGAAAAAATATGTGCTGAGATTTCAGGAAACTGGTAGTTTTTTGGAAGCTTGGCAATTCCTTTCCCTGAAAGGGATTTGCGCCAGTCTCTGCTTAGGGCTACATCAATAGGAAACACACCATAGAGATAGAACTTGGAACTAATTTATTGTGTCAAGTTCCAAAAAGCTAGCACAAAAAGTGTTTGATATAGAGTTCCAACTACATGTATCCATATAGGAGAAAACGGAGTGAAATCTAAAAATTAAAACTGTTACTGCAAACGAACGGTTTAACCTAGAAGAAGGAAATTTGGTAAGCCAAGTGGGATTGGGGTACTTAACATTACCTGAAAGTGTCATCAAGATTGGGTGAAAAAATGTCTGCTGAGATTTCAGGAAACTCGTGGTTTTTGGAAGCTGGGAAACCCCTTTAACTGAAAGGGATTTGTGCCAGTGTGTGCCGAGGGCTACATCAAAAGGAAACAAACCATAGAGATATAAATTGGAACTACTTTATTGTGTCATGTTTTAAAGAGCGGGCACAAACCGTGTTTGATTTAAAGTTCCAACTACATGTATCCATATAGGAGAAAACAGAATGATACCGAAAATGTAAAACTGTTACTGCAAACGAACGGTTTAACCTAGAAGAACAAAATTTGGTGAGCCAAGTGGGATTTGGCTACTTATCATTACCTGAAAGTGTCATCAAGATTGGGTGAAAAAACGTGTGCTGAGATTTCAGGAAACTCGTAGTTTTTTTTTTTTTTTTTCTCTTTTTTTTTTTTTTTTTAAATTTTTTATTGATTATTTAAAGCATTACATAGCTCATGATATATCATCTTTGATACATTAGACTCAAATTGTGTTTTGAACTCCCATTTTCACCCCAAATATAGATTGCAGAATCACATCTGTTACATATTCACATTTTTACATATTAGTGTCTGTTGTATTCTGCTACCTTTCCTAACCCCTACTATCACCCCTCCCCTCCCCTCCCCTCCCATCTTCCCTCTCTATCTCCCCTGCTGTTGTTCAATTCTCTCCCTTTTTTTTCCCTCCCCCTTGCCCCTCATAGCCTCTTGTAATTTTATGTATCCTTGAAGGTCTCCTACCATTTCCATATGCTTTCCCTTCTCTCTCCGTTTCTCTCCCCCCATTCGTCTTTGTTATCTGTAGTCTTTTCCACATGCTCTTCCTTCCTGTTCTGTTCTTAGTTGTTCTCTTTATATCAAAGCAGACATTTGGCATTTGTTTTTTAGGGCTTGGCTAGCTTCACTTAGCATAATCTGCTCTAATGCCATCCATTTCCCTGCAATTCTATGATTTTGTCATTTCTTAGTGCTGCATAATATTCCATTGTGTATAGATGCCACATTTTCTTTATCCATTCATCTATTGAAGGGCATCTAGGTTGGTTCCACAGTCTAGCTATTGTGAATTGTGCCGCTATAATCATTGATGCAGCCGTATCCCTATAGTGCGCTCTTTTAAGGTCCTCAGGGAATAGTCCGAGAAGTGCAATAGCTGGGTCAAATGGTGGTTGCATTCCCCGCTTTCCCAGGAATCTCCATACTGCTTTCCAAATTGGCCTCACCATTTTGCAGCCCCACCAGCAGTGTACAAGTGTGCCTTTTTCCCCACATCCCCGCCAACACTTGTTGTTGTTTGACTTCATAATGGCTGCCAATCTTACTGGAGTGAGATGGTATCTTAGGGTGGTTTTGATTTGCATTTCTCTGATTGCTAGAGATGGTGAGCATTTTTTCATGAACTTGTTGATTGATTGTATGTCCTCCTCTGAGAAGTGTCTGTTGAGGTCCTTGGCCCATTTGTTAATTGGGTTATTTGTTATCTTATTATTTAATTTTTTGAGTTCTTTGTACATTCTGGATATTAGGGCTCTATCAGAGGTGTGGGGGGTAAAGATTTGTTCCCAGGATGTAGGCTCTCTATTTACCTCTTTTATTGTTTCTCTTGCTGAGAAAAAACTTTTTAGTTTAAGTAAGTCCCATTTGTTTATTCTGGTTGTTAACTCTTGGGCTATGGGTGTCCTATTAAGGAATTTGGAGCCCGACCCCACAATTTGTAGATCGTAGCCAACTTTTTCTTCTATCAGACGCAGTGTCTCTGATTTGATATCTAGCTCCCTGATCCATTTTGAGTTAATTTTTGTGGATGGCGAGAGAAAGGGATTCAATTTCATTTTGTTGCATATGGATTTCCAATTTTCCCAGCACCATTTGTTGAAGATGCTATCCTTCCTCCATTGCATGCTTTTAGCCCCTTTATCAAATATAAGATAGTTGTAACTTTGTGGATTAGTCTCTGTGTCTTCTATTCTGTACCATTGGTCCACCCGCCTGTTTTGGTACCAGTACCATGCTGTTTTTGTTACTATTGCTTTGTAGTACAGTTTGACCTCTGGTATCGCTATACCTCCAGATTCACACTTCCTGCTTAGAATTGCTTTTGCTATTCTGGGTCTTTTGTTTTTCCATATGAATTTCATGATTGCTTTGTCTATTTCTACAAGAAATGCCGTTGGTATTTTGATTGGCATCGCATTAAACCTATAGAGAACTTTGGGTAATATCGCCATTTTGATGATGTTAGTTCTGCCTATCCATGAACAGGGTACATTTTTCCATCTTCTGAGATCTTCTTCTATCTCTCTCTTTAGGGTTCTGTAGTTTTCATTGTATAAATCTTTCACCTCTTTTGTTAGGTTGATACCCAAGTATCTTATTTTCTTTGAGGATATTGTGAATGGAGTGGTTTTCCTTATTTCCATTTCAGAAGTTTTGTTGCTGATATATAGGAATGCCTTTGATTTATGCGTGTTGATTTTATAACCTGCCACTTTGCTGAATTCATTTATTAACTCTAGCAGCTTCTTTGTAGACTCTTTTGGGTCTGTTAAGTATATTATCATGTCATCCGCAAATAGCGATAGTTTAATTTCTTCTTTTCCTATTTTTATGCCTTTAATTTCTTTTGTCTGTCTAATTGCTCTGGCTAGTACTTCGAGAACTAAATTGAATAGAAGTGGTGATAGAGGGCATCCCTGTCTTGTTCCAGATTTTAGAGGGAATGCCTTCAATTTTTCTCCATTCAGAATGATGCTAGCCTGAGGCTTAGCATAGATAGCTTTTACAATGTTGAGGTAAGTTCCTGTTATCCCTAGTTTTTCTAGTGTTTTGAACATAAAGGGATGTTGTACTTTGTCAAATGCTTTTTCTGCATCCATCGAGATGATCATGTGGTTCTTGTCTTTAAGTCTATTGATGTGGTGGATAGCATTTATTGATTTCCGTATATTGAACCATCCTTGCATCCCAGGAATGAATCCTACTTGATCATGGTGCACAAGTTTTCTGATATGTTTTTGTATTCGATTCGCCAGAATTTTATTGAGAATTTTTGCATCCAAATTCATTAGAGATATTGGTCTGTAGTTTTCTTTCTTTGAAGTATCTTTGTCTGGTTTTGGGATCAAAGTGATGTTGGCCTCATAGAATGAATTTGGAAGAGCTCCTTCTTTTTCTATTTCTTGAAATAGCTTGAAAAGTATTGGTATTAATTCTTCTTTGAAGGTTTTGTAGAACTCCGCTGTATACCCATCTGGTCCAGGGCTTTTCTTAGTTGGTAGTCTTTTGATGGCTTCTTCTATTTCTTCTTTTGTTATTGGTCTGTTTAAATTGTGTGTGTCTTCCTGTCTCAATCTGGGCAATTCATATGCCTTAAGAAATTTATCGATATCTTCGTTATCTTCTATTTTATTAGAATATAGGGTTTCAAAATACTTTCTAATTATCTTCTGTATTTCTGTAGTGTCTGTTGTGATATTGCCTTTTTCATCCCGTATGTTAGTAATTTGAGTTCTCTCTCTTCTTCTTTTCGTTAGCGTGGCTAAGGGCTTGTCTATCTTATTTATTTTTTCAAAGAACCAACTTTTAGTTTTATCTATTTTTTCAATGGTTTCTTTTGTTTCAATTTCATTGATTTCTGCTCTAATTTTAATTATTTCTTGTCTTCTACTACATTTACTGTTGTTTTGCTCTTCCTTTTCTAGATTTTTGAGGTGTTGTGTGAGTTCATTTATTTGTTGGTTTTTTCTTTTTTTGAGGTAAGAACTCCAAGAAATGAATTTCCCTCTTAAAACTGCTTTCATTGTGTCCCATAAATTCCGGTATGTTGTGTCTGTGTTATCATTTGACTCTAAGAATTTTTTCATCTCCTCCTTTATGTCTTCTATAACCCATTGATCATTCAATAACATATTGTTCATTTTCCATGTGATGTAGGATTTTTCCTTCCTTCTCTTATCATTGATTTCCAATTTCATTCCATTATGGTCAGATATGGTGCATGGTATTATCTCCACGCCTTTATATTTACTAAGAGTTGTCTTATGGCATAATATATGGTCTATCTTTGAGTAGGATCCATGTGCTGCTGAGAAGAACGTGTATCCACTTGATGATGGTTGATATATTCTATATATGTCGGTTAAGTCTAGGTTATTGATTGTGCTGTTGAGTTTTATAGTTTCTTTATTCAGTTTTTGTCTAGAGGATCTGTCTAATGGCGAGAGCGGTGTGTTGAAGTCACCCATAATTATTGTGTTGTGGTCTATTTGACTCTTGAACTTGAGGAGAGTTTGTTTTATGAACGTTGCAGCTCCATTGTTGGGTGCATACAAATTGATGATTGTTATGTCTTGTTGGTGGATGGTTCCTTTTAACAGTATATAGTGACCTTCTTTGTCCTTCTTGATTAACTTAGGTTTGAAGTTGATTTTATTCGATATGAGTATGGCCACTCCTGCTTGCTTCCAAGGGCCATGTGAGTGGTATGATTTTTCCCAACCTTTTACCTTCAGCCTGTATATGTCTTTTCCTATCATATGAGTCTCTTGAAGGCAGCATATTGTTGGATTTGTTTTTTTGATCCAGTTTACTAGCCTATGTCTCTTGATTGGTGAGTTTAGGCCATTAACATTTAAGGTTACAATTGAGATATGATTTGTATTTCCAGTCATGCTTCTTTATTTATTTATTTTAGTTTGGTTAGTTTTGCTTTTTGGTTATTTTCCTCCCCCTTTACTGAGATACTTCCTGCTGTTAGTTTTGGGCACTATTTTTCACATCATCTTCTTGTAGTGTTTTGTTCAAAATGCTTTGCAGAGCTGGTTTTCTTGCTGCAAATTCTTTTAGCTTTTGTTTATCGTGAAAGATTTTAATTTCATTGTCAAATTTGAAGCTCAATTTTGCTGGATATAGTATTCTTGGTTGGAATCCATTATTTTTCAGCGTTTGAAATACGTTATTCCAGGATCTTCTCGCTTTCAAAGTTTGTGATGAGAAATCTGTCGTTAACCTAATTGGTTTACCCCTGAAAGTAATCTGCCTCTTTTCTCTCGTAGCTTAAATATTCTCTCCTTGTTCTGTACGTTGGCTATCTTCATAATTATATGTCTTGGGGTTGGTCTATTATGGTTTTGAATGTTTGGGGTCCTGTAGGCTTCCAGGATTTGGCAATCCATTCCATCTTTCATCTCTGGGAAGTTTTCTAGAATTATTTCATTTAATATGCTGTCCATTCCTTTGGTTTGAATCTCTGTGCCTTCTTCTATCCCTATGACTCTCAGATTTGGTTTTTTTATGACATCCCATATCTCTTGAATAGATTGCTCGTGGGAATTAAGCATCTTTTCTGTGTTGACTATATTCTTTTCAAGTTGATAAACTTTGTCTTCATTATCTGATGTTCTGACTTCTACTTGATCAAGTCTATTTGTAATATTCTCGTTTGAGTTTTTAATTTGGTTTATAGTTTCCTGGAATTCTAGGATTATTGTTTGATTTTTTTTTAATATCTCTATCTCCTGGTAGAGCTCGTTCTTTGCCATTTGAATTTGTTTGTTTAATTCATTTTCAAAATATATTTTTATTTCTTGGACTTGCTGTCTCATGTCTTCTCTAATATTCCTTTCCATTCGAGTTAGGTATGCCTTGAGTTCTTTCCCTATACCTGTTTCTGAAGTTTCTATGTCCTCCTGTAGAATTGAGTAGTCTTGCATTGTTTGTAATCCTTTTTTCCCTTGTTTTCTCATGTTGTCCACGTTACTTTCCAGCTCTTTTTGATTGTCGTGTTTCTGCTCTCCTCTATAGATTTGTTTTGTTTCTGTATTACTCTGATGTCTCTCCTTTGTGTTGTTGAGGTATGACTGCTAACGTGGATTCCGCTGGGAAGGAATTCCGACGTTCGAGCTCCAGTGACGACACTACTCTGCTATGACGGGCCCCAGTCTCCTTGCTGGGGTGCCCTAATGGGGGGGTGTGACTGGACTGTCTCTGTGTGGTTTCAGCTCCCGGTCGTGGCAAGCGGGTAGACTCTAGCCGCCCAGTATCACAGGCCGCGGGCAGGTGATCCGTCACCAACGGGAGGGCGTTCTCCTACCGCCAAGTTACGCGGGCAGTGGGTGAACTGTCGCCGGTGGGCCTGCAGTTTACAGCTGCCCAGTCGCGAGGGCCTTGCCTCTAGGCTCCTGGTTTCTCCTGCTAGCCTTGGTTTCTCCTGCTAGACCAGATTTCCCCTCAGTGATGATTCTCGGCAGTTCAAACTGTACTCTGTGCCTGTTTTGTTGTTGCAATCTGTCAGACAGTGGCGGTGGATACTTCAGCTGTCCAAGATGGTGGCCGCTGGTTACCTTAGTGGAGTGTCCCTTGTGGGGGGTGGGGCTGTACCGCTTCCGTCCCCGCCAACAATCCCAAACTCAGCCCGGGGGTCAGTGCGGGCTTGGGCTTAGCTGGTGGGATACCACCGTGTCGCAGCCACTTAATTCCCTGCTGACTCATTAACCCCTTCTCTGGGGCGCCACGCCTTCTGTAGCCTCGGGGCAGGCCGCGCGAATCAGACAGCCTGGATCTCCGGGGTCACACCGTTGGCTTTTGGGATCCCCAGCACTCTATGGTTTTGATATTTTCTGCTTGCCCCTCCCCAGCGCTGGCTAGACAGGTTTTCTTTTGGCCGCTGATGGGAGGGGGGGGGTTGAGGGTCAGGTGCCTCTAGCTCTCCTTTAGTCTTTATGCAGGCTCACTCTGATAGTCCCTCCCCCTGAAAGTCAAGGAGAGATTTTAAGCGAAATCCCCCTATGTATGGGGGCTGAGCTGGGTGATACACACCTGTTTGTTGTTGCAATCTGTCGGCGAGTGGCGGTGGTTACTTCCGCTGTCCAAGATGGTGGCCGCTGGTTACCTTAGTGGAGTGTCCCTTGTGGGGGGTGGGGCTGTACCGCTTCCGTCCCCGCCAACAATCCCGAACTCAGCCCGGGGGTCAGTGCGGGCTTGGGCTTGGCTGGTGGGATACCACCGTGTCGCAGTCACTTAATTCCCTGCTGACTATTTAACCCCTTCTCTGGGGCGCCACGCCTTCTGTAGCCTCGGGGCAGGCTGCGCGAATCAGACAGCCTGGATCTCCGGGGTCACACCGTTGGCTTTTGGGATCCCCAGCACTCTATGGTTTTGATTTTTTCTGCTTGCCCCTCCCCAGCGCTGGCTAGACAGGTTTTGTTTTGGCCGCTGATGGGAGGGGGGCGGGTTGAGGGTCAGGTGCCTCTAGCTCTCCTTTAGTCTTTATGCAGGCTCACTCTGATAGTCCCTCCCCCTGAAAGTCTAGGAGAGATTTTAAGCGAAATCCCCCTATGTATGGGGGCTGAGCTGGGTGACACACACCTGTTTGTTGTTGCAATCTGTCGGCGAGTGGCGGTGTTTACTTCCGCTGTCCAAGATGGTGGCCGCTGGTTACCTTAGTGGAGTGTCCCTTGTGGGGGGTGGGGCTGTACCGCTTCCGTCCCCGCCAACAATCCCGAACTCAGCCCGGGGGTCAGTGCGGGCTTGGGTTTAGCTGGTGGGATACCACCGTGTCGCAGCCACTTAATTCCCTGCTGACTATTTAACCCCTTCTCTGGGGCACCACGCCTTCTGTAGCCTCGGGGCAGGCCGCGCGAATCAGACAGCCTGGATCTCCGGGGTCACACCGTTGGCTTTTGGGATCCCCAGCACTCTATGGTTTTGATTTTTTCTGCTTGCCCCTCCCCAGCGCTGGCTAGACAGGTTTTGTTTTGGCCGCTGATGGGAGGGGGGGCGTTGAGGGTCAGGTGCCTCTAGCTCTCCTTTAGTCTTTATGCAGGCTCACTCTGATAGTCCCTCCCCCTGAAAGTCTAGGAGAGATTTTAAGCGAAATCCCCCTATGTATGGGGGCTGAGCTGGGTGACACACACCTGTTTGTTGTTGCAATCTGTCGGCGAGTGGCGGTGTTTACTTCCGCTGTCCAAGATGGTGGCCGCTGGTTACCTTAGTGGAGTGTCCCTTGTGGGGGGTGGGGCTGTACCGCTTCCGTCCCCGCCAACAATCCCGAACTCAGCCCGGGGGTCAGTGCGGGCTTGGGTTTAGCTGGTGGGATACCACCGTGTCGGAGCCACTTAATTCCCTGCTGACTATTTAACCCCTTCTCTGGGGCGCCACGCCTTCTGTAGCCTCGGGGCAGGCCGCGCGAATCAGGAAATAAACCATAGAGAGAGAACTTGGAATTACTTTATTCTGTCAAGTTTCAAAGAGCTAGCACAAACCGTGTTTGATTTAGAGTTCCAACTACATGCATCCAAATAGGAGAAAACAGAGTGAAACCTAAATATTAAAACTGCTACTGCAAACGAACGGTTTAAACTAGAGAACGGAATTTGGTGAGCCAAGTGGGATTGGGGTACTGATCATTACCTGAAAGTGTCATCAAGATTGCGTTAAAAAACGTGTGCTGAGATTTCAGTAAACTCGTAGTTTTTTTGGAAGCTTGGCAACCCCTTTCCATGAAAGTGATTTGCGCCAGTCTCTGCTTAGGGCTATATCAATAGGAAACAAACCATAGAGATAGAACTTGGAACTACTTTATTGTGTCAAATTTCAAAGGGCTAGCACAAACCGTATTTGTTTTAAAGTTCCAACTACATGCATCCATATAGAAGAAAACAGAGTGAAACCTAAAAATTAAAACTGTTACTGCAAACGAACGGTTTAACCTAGAAGAACAATATTTTTGATCAAAGTGGGATTGGGGCAGTGATAATTACCTGAAAGTGTCATCAAGATTGGGTGAATAAATGTGTGCTGAGATTTCAGGAAACTCGTACTTTTTTGGAAGCTTGGCAACCCCTTGCCATGAAAGTCATTTGCGCCAGTCACAGCTTAGGGCTACATCAATTGTTAACAAACCATAGAGATAGAACTTGGAACTAGTTTATTCTCAAGTTTCAATGAGCTAGCACAAATCGTGTTTGATTTAGAATTCCAACTACATGTATCCATATAGGAGAAAACAGAGTGAAACCTCAAAATTAAAACTGATACTGCAAAAGAACGGTTTAACCTAGAAGAACGAAATTTGGTGAGCCAAGTGGGATTGGGATAGTGATCATTACCTGAAAGTTTCATTAAGATTGGGTGAAAAAATGTGTGCTGAGATTTCAGGAAACTCGCAGTTTTCTGGAAGCTTGACAACTCCTCTCCATTAAAGGGATTTGCGCCAGTCTCTACTTAGGGCACATCAATAGGAAACAAACCATGGAGACAGAACTTGGAACTACTTTATTGTGTCAAGTTTCAAAGAGCTAGCACAAACCGTGTTTGATTTAATGTTCCAACTACATGTATCCATATAGGAGAAAACAGAGTGAAACCTAAAAATTAAAACTGTTACTGCAAACGAATGATTTAACCTAGAAGAACGAAATTTTTGAGCAAAGTGGAATTGGCGTAGTGATCATTACCTGAAAGTTTCATCAAGATTGGGTGAAAAAATGTGTGCTGAGATTTCAGGAAACTCGCAGTTTTTTGGAAACTTGGCAAACCCTTTCCATGAAAGTGATTTGCGCCAGTCTCTGGTTAGGGCTACATCAATAGTTAACAAACCATAGAGTTAGAACTTGGAACTACTTTATTGTGTCAAGTTTCAATGAGCTAGCACAAATCATGTTTGATTTAGAATTCCAACTACATGTATCCATATAGGAGAAAACAGATTGAAACCTAAAAATTAAAACTGTTACTGCAAAAGAACGGTTTAACCTAGAAGAACGAAATTTGGTGAGCCAAGTGTGATTGGGGTACTGATCATTACCTGAAAGTGTCATCAAGATTGGTTGAAAAAATGCGTGACGTGATTTCAGGAAACTTGTAGTTTTTTGGAAGATTGGCAACCCCTTTCCATGAAAGTGATTTGCGCCAGTATTTGCTTAGGGCTACATCAATAGAAAACAAACCATAGAGATAGAACTTGGAACTACTTTATTTTGTCAAGTTTCAAAGAGCTAGCACAAACCGTGTTTGATTTAGAGTTCCAACTACATGTATCCATATAGGAGAAAACAGAGTGATACCAAAAAATTAAAACTGTTACTGCAAACGCACGGGTTAACCTAGAAGAACGAAATTTGGTGCGCCAAGTGGGATTGGGGTAGTGATCATTACCTGGAAGTGTCATCAAGATTGGTTGAAAAAATGTGTGCTGAGATTTCAAGAAACTCGCAGTTTTTTGGAAGCTTGGCAACCCCTTTCCATTAAAGTGATTTGTGCCAGTCTCTGCGTAGGGCTACATCAATAGGAAAGAAACCATAGAGATAGAACTTGGAAGTACTTTATTGTGTCAAGTTTCAAAGAGCTAGCACAAACCGTGTTTGATTTAGATTTCCAAATACATGTATCCATATAGGAGAAAACAGAGTGAAACCTAATAATTAAAACCGTTACTGCAAACGAATGGTTTAACCTAGAAGAACGAAATTTTGTGAGCCAAGGGGGATTGTTGTACTTATCATTACCTGAAAGTGTCATCAAGATTCCGTGAAAAAAATGTGTGCTGAGATCTCAGGAAACTCGAAGTTTTTTGGAAGCTTGGCAACTCCATTCCCTGAAAGGGATTTGTGGCAGACTCTGCTTAGGGCTACATCAATAGGAAACAAACCATAGAGATAGAACTTGGAACTACTTTATTGTGTGAAGTTTCAAAGAGCTAGCACAATCCGTGTTTGATTTAGAGTTCCAACTACATATATCCATATAGGAGAAAACAGAGTGAAACCTAAATATTAAAACTGTTACTGCAAACGAACGGTATAACCTAGAAGAACGAAATTTGGTGAGCCAAGTGGGATTGGGTACTTATCATTACCTGAAAGCATCATCAAGATTGGGTGAAAAAACGTGTGCTGAGATTTCAGGAAACACTTGGTTTTTTGGAAGCTTGGCAACCCGTTTCCCTGAAAGGGATTTGCACCAGTGTGTGCTTAGGGCTACATCAATAGGAAACAAACCAGAGACACAACTTGGAACTACTTTATTGTGTCAAGTTTCAAAGAGCTAGCACACACCGTGTTTGATTTAGAGTTCCAACTACGTGTATCCATATAGGAGAAAACAGAGTGAAACCTAAAAATTAAAACTTTTACTGCAAACGAATGGTTTAACCTAGAAGAACGATATTTGGTGAGCCAAGTGGGATTGGGGTACTGATCATTACCTGAAAGTGTCATCAAGATTGGGTGAAAAAATGTGTGCTGAGATTTCAGGAAACTTGTGGTTTCTTGGAAGCTTGGCGACTCCTTTCCATGAAAGGTATTTGCGCCAGTCTCTGCTTAGGGCTACATCAATAGGAAACAAACCATAGAGATAGAACTTGGAACTACTTTATTGTGTCAAGTTTCAAAGAGCTAGCACAAACCGTGTTTGATTTAGAGTTCCAACTACATATATCCATATAGGAGAAAACAGGGTGAAACCTAAATATTAAAACTGTTACTGCAAACGAACAGTTTAACCTAGAAGAACGAAATTTGGTGAGCCAAGGTGATTGGGGTACTGATCATTACCTGAAAGTGTCATCAAGATTGGGTGAAAAAATGTGTGCTGAGATTTCAGGAAACTCGGAGTTTTTTGGAAGCTTGGCAACAGCTTTCCATGAAAGTGATTTGCGCCTGTCTTTGCTTAGGGCTACATCAATAGGAAACAAACCATAGAGATAGAACTTGGAACTACTTTATTTTGTCAAGTTTCAAGGAACTAGCACAAACCGTGTTTGATTTAGAGTTCCAACTACATGTATCCATATAGGAAAAAACAGAGTCATACCGAAAAATTTAAACTGATCCTGCAAAGGAACGGTTTAACCTAGTAGAACAAAATTTGATGAGCCAAGTGGGATTGGGGTACTTATCATTACCTGTAATTGTCATCAAGTTTGGGTGAAAAAATGTGTGCTGAGATTTCAGGAAACTCGTAGTTTTTTGGAAGCTTGGCAACCCCTTTCCAGGAAAGTGATTTGCGCCAGACTCTGCTTAGGGCTACATCAATAGGAAAAAAATCAGAGAGAGAACGTGGAAGTACATTATGGTGTCAAGTTTCAAAGAGCTGGCACAAACCTTGTTTGTTTTAGAGTTCCAACTACGTGTATCCATATAGGAGAAAACAGAGTGAAACGTAAAATTTAAACTGTTACTGCAAACGAACGGTTTAACCTAGAAGAACGAAATTTGGTAAGCCAAGTGGGATTGGGGTACTTATCATTACCTGAAAGTGTCATCTAATTTGGGTGAAAAAATGTGTGCTGAGATTTCAGGAAACTCGTAGTTTTTTGGAAGCTTGGCAACCCCTTTCCATGAAAGTGATTTGCCCCAGTCTCTGCTTAGGGCTACATCAATAGGAAACAAACCATAGCGATAGAACTTGGAATTACCTTATTGTGTCAAGTTTTGGCTAGCACAAACCTTGTTTGATTTAGAGTTCCAACTGCATGTATCCATATAGGAGAAAACAGAGTGAAACCTAAAAATTAAAACAGCTACTGGAAACGAACGGTTTAACCTAGAAGAACGAAATTTGGTGCGCCAAGTGAGATTGTTGTAGTTATTATTACCCGGAAGTGTCATCAAGATTGGGTGAAAAAATGTATGCTGAGATTTCAGGAAACTCGTAGTTTTCTGGAAGCTTGGCAAGCCTTTCCATGAAAGTGATTTGCGCCAGTCTCTGCTTAGGGCTACATCAATAGGAAACAAACCAGAGACAGAACTTGGATCAACTTTATTGTGTCAAGTTTCAAAGAGCTAGCTCAAACCGTGTTTGATTTAGAGTTCCAACTACGTGTATACATATAAGAGAAAACAGGGTGAAACCTAAAATTAAATCTGTTACTGCAAACGAACCGTTTAACCTAGAAGAACGAAATTTGTTGAGCCAAGTGGGATTGGGGTACTTATCATTACCTGAAAGTGTCATCTAGATTGGGTGAAAAAATGTGTGCTGAGATTTCAGGAATCTCGTATTTTTTGGAAGCTTGGCAACCCCTTTCCTTGAAAGTGATTTTCGCCAGTCTCTGCTTATGGCTACATCAATAGGAAACAAACCATAGAGATAGAACTTGGAACTACATTATTGTGTCAAGTTTTGGCTAGCACAAACCTTGTTTGGTTTAGAGTTCCAACTACATGTATCCATATAGGAGAAAACAGAGTGAAACCTAAAAATTAAAACTGTTACTAAAAACGAACGGTTTAACCTAGAAGAACGAAATTTGGTGAGCCAAGTGGGATTGGGGTAGTGATCATTACCTGAAAGTGTCATCAAGATTGGGTGAAAAAATGTGTGCTGAGATTTCAGGAAACTCGAAGTTTTTTGGAAGCTTAGCAACCCCTTTACATGAAAGTGATTTGCGCCAGTCTCTGCTTAGGGCTACATCAAAAGGAAACAAACCATAGGGATAGAACTTGGAACTACTTTATTCTGTCAAGTTTCAAAGAGCTAGCACAAACTGTGTTTGATTTAGAGTTCCAACTACATGTATCCATATAGGAGAAAACAGAGTGATACCGAAAAATTAAACCTGTTACTGCAAACGAACGGGTTAACCTAGAAGAACGAAATTTGGTGAGCCAAATGGGATTGGTGTACTTATCATTACCTGAAAGTGTCATCAAGATTGGGTGAAAAAATGTGTGCTGAGATTTCAGGAAACTCGCATTTTTTGGAAGCTTGGCAACCCCTTTCAATTAAAGTGATTTGCGCCAGTCTCTGCGTAGGGCTACATCAATAGGAAACAAACCATAGAGATAGAACTTGGAACTACTTTATTGTGTCAAGTTTCAAGGAGCTAGCACAAACCGTGTTTGATTTAGAGTTCCAACTACATGTATCCATATAGGAGAAAACAGAGTGAAACGTAATAATTAAAACTGTTACTACAAACGAAAGGTTTAACTTAGAAGAACGAAATTTGGTGAGCCAAGTGGGAATGGGGTACTTATCATTACCTGAAAGTGTCATCAATATTGGGTGAAAAAATGTGTGCTGAGATTTCAGGAAACTCGTGGTTTTTTGGAAGCTTGGCAACCCCTTTCCATGAGAGTGATTTACGCCAGTCTCTGCTCAGGGCTACATCAATAGGAAACAAACCATAGAGATAGAACTTGGAACTTCTTTATTCTGTCAAGTTTCAAAGAGCTAGCACAAAACGTGTTTGATTAAGAATTCCAACTACATGTATCCATATAGGAGAAAACAGAGTGAAACCTAAAAATTTATACTGTTACTGCAAACGAACGGTTTAACCTAGTAGAACGAAATTTGGTGAGCCAAGTGGGAATGGGGTACTTATCATTACCTGAAAGTGTCATCAAGTTTGGGTGAAAAAATGTGTGCTGAGATTTCAGGAAACTCTTGGTTTTTTGGAAGCTTGGCAACCCATTTCCATGCAAGTGATTTGCGCCAGTCTCTGCGTAGGGCTACATCAATAGGAAACAAACCATAGAGATAGAACTTGGAACTACTTTATTCTGTCAAGTTTCAAAGAGCTAGCACAAAACGTGTTTGATTAAGAATTCCAACTACATGTATCCATATAAAAGAAAACAGAGTGAATCCAAAAAATTAAAACTGTTACTGCAAACGAACGGTTTCATCTAGAAGAAGGAAATTTGGTGAGCCAATTGGGATTGGAGTACTGATCATTAACTGAAAGTGTCATCAAGATTGGGTGAAAAAATGTGTGCAGAGATTTCAGGAAACTCGCAGTTTTTTGGAAGCTTTGCAACTTCTTTCCCTGAAAGTGATTTGCGCCAGTCTCTGCTCAGGGCTACATCAATAGGAAACAAACCATAGAGATAGAACTTGGAACTACTTTATTGTGTCAAGTTTCAAAGAGCTAGCACAAACCGTGTTTGTTTTAGAATTCCAACTACATATATCCATATAGGAGAAAACAGAGTGAAAACTAAATATTAAAACTGTTACTGCAAACGAACGGTTTAACCTAGAAGAACGAAATTTGGTGAGCCAAGTGGGATTGGGTACTTATCATGACCTGAAAGCGTCATCAAGATTGGGTGAAAAAACGTGTGCTGAGATTTCAGGAAACACGTGGTTTTTCGGAAGCTTGGCAACCCGTTTACATGAAAGGGATTTGCGCTAGTCGCTGCTTAGGGCTACATCAATAGGAAACAAACCATAGAGATAGAACTTGGAACTACTTTATTCTGTCAAGTTTCAAAGAGCTAGCACAAAACGTGTTTGATTAAGAATTCCAACTACATGTATCCATATAGGAGAAAACAGAGTGAAACCTAAAAATTAATACTGTTACTGCAAACGAACGGTTTAACATAGAAGAACGAAATTTGGTGAGCCAAGTGGGAATGGGGTACTTATCATTACCTGAAAGTGTCATCAAGATTGTGTGAAAAAATGTGTGCTGAGATTTCAAGAAACTCGAAGTTTTTTGGAAGCTTGGCAACCTTTTTCCATGCAAGTGATTTGCGCCAGTCTCTGCTTAGGGCTACATCAATAGGAAACAAAACATAGAGATAGAACTTGGAACTACTTTATTGTGTCAAGTTTCAAGGAGCTAGCATAAACCGTTTTTGATTTAAAGTTCCAACTACATGTATCCATATAGGATTAAACAGAGTGAAACCTAAAAATTAATACTGTTACTGCAAACGAACAGTTTAACCTAGAAGAACGAAATTTGGTGAGCCAAGTGGGAATGGGGTACTTATCATTACCTGAAAGTGTCATCAAGATTGGGTGAAAAAATGTGTGCTGAGATTTCAGGAAACTCGTGGTGTTTTGGAAGCTTGGCAACAACTTTCCCTGAAAGGTATTTGTGCCAGTCTCTGTTTAGGGCTACATCAATAGGAAACAAACCATAGAGATAGAACTTGGAACTACTTTATTGTGTCAAGTTTTACAGAGCTAGCACAAACCGTGTTTGATTTAGAGGTCCAACTGCATGTATCCATATAAAAGAAAACAGAGTGAAACCAAAAAATTAAAACTGTTACTGCAAACGAACGGTTTAACCTAGAAGAATGAAATTTGGTGAGCCAAGTGGGATTGGAGTACTGATCATTACCTGAAAGTGTCATCAAGATTGGGGGAAAAAATGCGTGCCGAGATTTCAGAAAACTTGTAATTTTTTGGAAGATTGGCTACCCCTTTCCATGAAAGTGATTTGCGCCGGTCTCTGCTTAGGGCTACATCAATAGGAAACAAACCTTAGAGATAGAACTTGGAACTACTTTATTGTGTGAAGTTTCAAGGAGCTAGCACAAACCGTGTTTGATTTAGAATTACAACTACATGTATCCATATAGGAGAAAACAGAGTGAAACCTAAAAATTAATACTGTGACTGCAAACGAACGGTTTAACCTAGAAGAACAAAATTTGGTGAGCCAAGTGGGAATGGGGTACTTATTATTACCTGAAAGTGTCATCAAGATTGGGTGAGAAAATGTGTGCTGAGATTTCAGGAAACTCGTGGTTTTTTGGAAGCTTGGCAACAACTTTCCCTGAAAGGTATTTTCTCCAGTCTCTGCTTAGGGCTACATCAATAGGAAACAAACCATAGAGATAGAACTTGGAACTACTTTATTGTGTCAAGTTTTAAAGAGCTAGCACAAACCGTGTTTGATTTAGAGGTCCTACTACATGTATCCATATAAAAGAAAACAGAGTGAAACCAAAAAATTAAAACTGTTACTGCAAACGAACGGTTGTACCTAGAAGAACGAAATTTTTTGAGCCAATTGGGATTGGGGTACTGATCATTACCTGAAAGTGTCATCAAGATTGGGGAAAAAATGCGTGCCGAGATTTCAGGAAACTTGTAGTTTTTTGGAAGATTGGCAACCCCTTTCCATGAAATTGATTTGCGCCAGTCTTTGCTTAGGGCTACATCAATAGGAAACAATCCATTGAGATAGAACTTGGAACTACTTTATTCCGTCAAGTTTCAAAGAGCTAGCACAAACCGTGTTTGATTTAGAGTTCCAACTACATGTATCCATATAGGAGAAAACAGAGTGAAACTTAAAAATTCAAACTGTTACTGCCAACGAACGATTTAACCTAGAAGAACGAAATTTGGTGAGCCAAGTGGGATTGGGGTACAGATCATTAACTGAAAGTGTCATCAAGATTGGGTGAAAAAATGTGTGCTGAGATTTCAGGAAACTCGAAGTGTTTTGGAAGCTTGGCAACGCCTTTCCATGTAAGTGATTTGCGCCAGTCTCTGCTCAGGGCTACATCAATAGGAAACAAACCATAGAGATAGAACTTGGAACTACTTTATTCTGTCAAGTTTCAAAGAGCTAGCACAAACCGTGTTTGATTTAGAATTCCAACTACATGTATCCATATAGAAGAAAACAGAGTGAAACCGAAAAATTAAAACTGTTACTGCAAACGAACGGTTTAACCTAGAAGAATGAAATTTGGTGAGCCAAGTGGGATTCGGGTACTGATCATTACCTGAAAGTGTCATCAAGTTTGGGTGAAAAAATGTGTGCTGAGATTTCAGGAAACTCGCAGTTTTTTGGAAGCTTGGCACCTCCTTTCCCTGAAAGGGATTTGTCCCAGACTCTGCTTAGGGCTACATCAATAGGAAACAAACCATAGAGATAGAACTTGGAACTACTTTATTGTGTCAAGTTTAAAAGAGCTAGCACAAACCGTGTTTGATTTAGATTTCCAACTACATGTATCCATATAGGAGAAAACAGAGTGAAACCTAAAAATTAAAACTGTTTCTACACACGCAGGGTTTAACCTAGAAGAACGAAATTTGGTGAGCCAATTGGGATTAGGGAACTGATCATTACCTGAAAGTGTCATTAAGATTGATTGAAGAAATGTGTGTTGAGATTTCAATAAACTCGTAGTTTTTTTGAAGCTTGGCAACCCCTTTCCATGAAAGTGATTTGCGCCAGTCTCTGCTTAGGGCTACATCAATTGGAAACAAACCATCGAGATAGAACTTGGAACTACATTATTGTGTCAAGTTTCAGAGACTTAGCACAACCCGTGTTTGATTTAGAGTTCCAACTACATGTATCCATATAGGAGAAAACAGAGTGAAACCTAAAAATTAAAACTGTTACTGCAAATGAACGGTTTAACCTAGAAGAACGAAATTTGGTGAGCCAATTGGTATTGGGGTAGTGATCATTACCTGAAAGTGTCATCAAGATTCGGTGAAAAAATGTGTGCTGAGATTTCAGGAAACTCGCAGTATTTTGGAAGCTTGGCAACCCCTTTCCATGAAAGTGATTTGTGCCAGTCTCTGCTAAGAGCTACATCAATAGAAAACAAACAATAGTGATAGAATTTGGAACCACTTTATTGTGTCAAGTTTCAAAGAGCTAACACAAACCGTGTTTGATTTAGAGTTCCAACTACATGTATCCATATAGGAGAAAACAGAGTGAAACCTAAAAATTAAAACTGTTACTGCAAACGAATGGTTTAACCTAGAAGAATGAAATTTGTTGAGCCTCGTGGGATTGGGATACTGATCATTACCTGAAAGTGTCATCAAGATTGGGTTGAAAAAATGTGTGCTGAGATTTCAGGAAACTCGCAGTTTTTGGAAGCTTGGAAACCCCTTTCCATGAAAGTGATTTTCAACAGTCTCTGCTTAGGGCTACATCAATAGGAAACAAACCATAGAGATAGAACTTGGAACTACTTTATTGTGTCAAGTTTCAAAGAGCTAGCACAAACCGTGTTTGATTTAGAGTTCCAACTACATGTATCCATATAGGAGAAAACAGAGTGAAACCTAAAAATTAAACTGTTACTGCAAACGAAGTGTTTAACCTAGAAGAAGGAAATTTGGTGAGCCAAGTGGGAATGGGGTAGTGATCATTACCTGGAAGTGTCATCAAGATTGGGTGAAAAAATGTGTGCTGAGATTTCAGGAAACACGTGGTTTTTCGGAAGCTTGGCAACCCGTTTACATGAAAGGGATTTGCGCTAGTCGCTGCTTAGGGCTACATCAATAGGAAACAAACCATAGAGATAGAACTTGGAACTACTTTATTCTGTCAAGTTTCAAAGAGCTAGCACAAAACGTGTTTGATTAAGAATTCCAACTACATGTATCCATATAGGAGAAAACAGAGTGAAACCTAAAAATTAATACTGTTACTGCAAACAAAGGGTTTAACCTAGAAGAAGGAAATTTGGTGAGCCAAGTGGGATTGGGGTAGTGATCATTACCTGGAAGTGTCATCAAGATTGGGTGAAAAAAATGTGTGCTAACATTTCAGGAAACTCGCAGTTTTTTGGAAGCTTGGCAACCCCTTTCCATGAGAGTGATTTGCGCCAGTCTCTGCTTAGGGCTACATCAATAGGAAACAAACCATAGAGATAGAACTTGGAACTACTTTATTGTGTCAAGTTTCAAGGAGCTAGCATAAACCGTTTTTGATTTAAAGTTCCAACTACATGTATCCATATAGGAGAAAACAGAGTGAAACCTAAAAATTAATACTGTTACTGCAAACGAACAGTTTAACCTAGAAGAACGAAATTTGGAAAGCCAAGTTGGATTGGGGTACTGATCATTACCTGAAAGTGTCATCAAGATTGGGTGAAAAAATGTGTGCTGAGATTTAAGGAAACTCACAGTTTTTTGGAAGCTTGGCAACTCCTTTCCCTGAAAGGGATTTGCGCTAGTCTCTGCTCAGGGCTACATCAATAGGAAACAAACCATAGAGATAGAACATGGAACTACTTTATTGTGTCACGTTTCAAAGAGCTAGCACAAACCGTGTTTGATTTAGAGTTCCAAATACTTGTATCCATATAGGAGAAAACAGAGTGAAACCTAAAAATTAAAACTGTTACTGCATATGAACGGTTTAAACTAGAAGAATGAAATTTGGTGAGCCAAGTTGGATTGGGGTACTTATCATTACCTGAAAGCATCATCAAGATTGGGTGAAAAAATGTGTGCTGAGATTTAAGGAAACTCACAGTTTTTTGGAAGCTTGGCAACTCCTTTCCCTGAAAGGGATTTGCGCTAGTCTCTGCTCAGGGCTACATCAATAGGAAACAAACCATAGAGATAGAACATGGAACTACTTTATTGTGTCACGTTTCAAAGAGCTAGCACAAACCGTGTTTGATTTGGAGTTCCAAATACTTGTATCCATATAGGAGAAAACAGAGTGAAACCTAAAAATTAAAAATGTTACTGCATATGAACGGTTTAAACTAGAAGAACGAAATTTGGTGAGCCAAGTTGGATTGGGGTAGTTATCATTACCTGAAAGCATCATCAAGATTGGGTGAAAAAATGTGTGCTGAGATTTAAGGAAACTCACAGTTTTTTGGAAGCTTGGCAACCGCTTTCCCTGAAAGGTATTTGCGCCAGTCTGTGCTTAGGGCTACATCAATAGAAAACAAACCATAGAGATAGAACTTGGCACTACTTTATTCTGTCAACTTTCAAAGAGCTACCACAAACCGTGTTTGATTTAGAGTTCCAACTACATTTATCTATATAGGAGAAAACAGAGTGAAACCTAAAAATTAAAACTCTTTCTACACACGTACGGTTTAACCTAGAAGAACGAAATTTGGTGAGCCAAGTGGGATTAGGGTACTGATCATTACCTGAAAGTGACATCAAGATTGATTGAAGAAATGTGTGTTGAGATTTCAATAAACTCGTAGTTTTTTTGAAGCTTGGCAACCCCTTTCCATGAACGTAATTTGCGTCAGTCTCTGCTTAGGGCTACATCAATAGGAAACAAACCATAGGGATAGAACTTGGAACTCCTTTATTGTGTGAAGTTTCAAAGAGCTAGCACAAACCGTGTTTGGTTTAGAGTTCAAGTACATGTATCCATATAGGAGAAAAAAGAGTGAAACCTAAAAATTAAAACTGTTACTGCAAACGAACGGTTTAACCTGGAAGAACGAAATTTAGTGAGCCAAGTGGGATTGGGGTACTGATCATTACCTGAAAGTGTCATCAAGATTGGGTGAAAAAATGTGTGCTGCGATTTTAGGAAACTCGTAGTTTTTTGGAAGCTTGGCAACTCCTTTCCATGAAAGTGATTTGTGCCAGTCTCTGCTTAGGGTACATCAATAGGAAACAAACCATAGAGATAGAACTTGGAACTACTTTACTGTGTCAAGTTTCAAAGAGCTAGCACAAACCGTGTTTGATTTAGAGTTCCAACTACATGTATCCATATAGGAGAAAACAGAGTGAAACCTAAAAATTTAAACTGTTACTGCAAATGAACAGTTTAAACTAAAAGAACGAAATTTGGTGAGCCAAGGGGGATTTGGGTACTTACCAATACCTGAAAGTGTCATCAAGATTGGGTGAAAAAATTTGTGCTGAGATTTAAGGAAACTCGTAGTTTTTTGGAAGCTTGGCAACTCCTTTCCCTGAAAGGGATTTGCGCCAGTCTCTGCTTAGGGCTACATCAATAGGAAACAAACCATAGAGATAGAACTTGGAACTACTTTATTGTGTCAAGTTTCAAAGAGCTAGCAGAAACCGTGCTTGAATTAGAGTTCCAACTACATGTATCCATATAGGAGAAAACAGAGTGAAACCGAAAAATTAAAACTGTTACTGCAAACGAACGGTTTAACCTAGAAGAAGAAAATTTGGTGAGCCAAGTGGGATTGGAGTACTGATCATTACCTGAAAGTGTCATCAAGATTGGTTGAAAAAATGTCTCCTGAGATTTCAGGAACCTCGTAGTTTTTTGGAAGCTTGGCAACTCCTTTCCCTTATAGGGATTTGCGCCAGTCTCTGCTTAGGGGTACATCAATAGGAAATAAACCATACAGATAGAACTAGGAACTACTTTATTTTGTCAAGTTTCAAAGAGCTAGCACAAACCGTGTTTGATTTAGAGTTCCACCTGCATGTATCCATATAGGAGAAAACAGAGTGAAACCTAAAAATTAAAACTGTTACTGGAAACGAACAGTTTAACCTAGAAGAACGAAATTTGGTGAGTCATGTGGTATTGGGGTACTGATCGTTACCTGCAAGTGTCATCAAGATTGGGTGAAAAAATGTGTGGTGAGATTTCATGAAACTCGTAGTTTTTTGGAAGCTTGGCAACTTCTTTCCATGAAAGATATTTGCGCCAGTCTCTGCTTAGGGCTACAACAATAGGAAACAAACCATAGAGATATAACTTGGAACTACTTTATTGTGTCAAGTTTCAAAGAGCTAGCCCAAACCGTGTTTGATTTAGAGTTCCACCTGCATGTATCCATATAGGAGAAAACAGAGTGAAACCTAAAAATTAAAACTGTTACTGCAAACGAGCGGTTTAACCTAGAAGATCGAAATTTGGTGTGCCAAGTGGGATTGGGGTACTGATCATTACCTGAAAGTGTCATCAAGATTGGGTGAAAAAATGTGTGCTGAGATTTCAGGAAACTCGTAGTTTTTTGGAAGCTTGGCAGCCCCTTTCCATGAAAGTGATTTGCGCCAGTCTTTTCTTAGGGCTACATCAGTAGGAAAAAAAAAACATAGAGATAGAACATGGGACTACGTTAAAGTGTCTAGTTTCAAAGAGCTAGCACAAACCTTGTTTCATTTAGAGCCAACTACATGTGTCCATATAGGAGAAAACAGAGTGAAACCGAAAAATTAAAACTGTTACTGCAAACGAACGGTTTAACCTAGAAGAACGAAATTTGGTGAGCCAAGTGAAATTGATTTACTGGTCATTACCTGAAAGTGTCATCAAGATTGGGTGAAAAAATGTGTGCTGAGATTTCAGGAAACTCGCAGTTTTGGGAAGCTTGGCAACTCCTTTCCATGAAAGTGGTTTGCGCCAGTCTCTGCTTAGGGTACATCAATAGGAAACAAACCATAGAGATAGAACTTGGAACTACTTTATTCTGTCAAGTTTTAAAGAGCGGGCACAAACCGTGTTTGATTTAAAGTTCCAAATATACGTATCCATATAGGAGAAAACAGAGTGAAACCTAAATATTAAAACTGTTACTGCAAACAAACGGTTTAACCTAGAAGAACGAAATTTGGTGAGCCAATTGGGATTGGGGTAGTGATCATTACCTGGAAGTGTCATCAAGATTGGGTGAAAAAATGTGTGCTGAGATTTAAGGAAACTCGTAGTTTTTTGGAAGCTTGGCAACTCCTTTCCCTGAAAGTGATTTGCGCCAGTCTCTGCTTAGGGGTACATCTATAGGAAATAAACCATAAAGATAAAACTTGGAACTACTTTATTTGTCAAGTTTGAAAATGCTAGCACAAACCGTATTTATTTAGAATTTCAACTACATGTATCCATATAGGATAAAAGAGAGTGAAACCTAAAAATTAAAACTGTTACTGCAAACGAACGGTTTAACCTAGAAGAACGAAATTTGGTGAGCCAAGTGTGATTGGGATAGTGATCATTACCTGAAAGTGTCATCAAGATTGGGTGAAAAAAATGTGTGCTGAGATTTCAGGAAACTCGCAGTTTTGGGAAGCTTGGCAACTCCTTTCCATGAAAGTGGTTTGCGCCAGTCTCTGCTTAGGGTACATCAATAGGAAACAAACCATAGAGATAGAACTTGGAACTACTTTATTGTGTCAAGTTTCAAAGCGCTAGCACAAACCGTGTTTTATTTAAAGTTCCAAGTACATGTATCCATATAGGAGAAAACAGAGTGAAACCGAAAAATTAAAAATGTTACTGCAAACGAACAGTTTAACCTAGAAGAACGAAATTTGGTGAGCCAAGTGGGATTGGGGTTCTGATCATTACCTGAATGTGTCATCAAGATTGGGTGTAAAAATGTGTGCTGAGATTTTAGGAAACTCGTAGTTTTTTGGAAGCCTGGCAACTCCTTTCCCTGAAAGGGATTTGCGCCAGTCTCTGCTTAGGGCTACATCAATAGGAAACAAACCATAGAGATAGAACTTGGAACTACTTTATTGTGTCAAGTTTCAAAGAGCTAGCATAAACCGTGTTTGATTTAGAGTTCCACCTACATGTATCCATATAGGAGAAAACAGAGTGATACCGAAAAATTAAAACTGTTACTGCAAAGGAACGGTTTAACCTAGAAGAACGATATTTGGTGAGCCAAGTGGGATTGGCGTACTTATCATTACCTGAAAGTGTCATCAAGATTGGGTGAAAAAATGTGTGCTGAGATTTCAGGAAACTCGTATTTTTTTGGAAGGTTGGCAACCCCTTCCATGAAAGTGATTTTCGCCAGTCTGTGCTTAGGGCTACATCAATAGGAAACAAATCATAGAGATAGAACTAGGAACTACTATATTGTGTCAAGTTCCAAAGAGCTAGCACAAACCGTGTTTGATTTAGAGTTCCGACTACATGTATCCATATCGGAGAAAACACAGTGAAACCGAAAAATTAAACTGTTACTGCAAACGAACGGTTTAACCTAGAAGAATGAAATTTGGTGAGCCAAGAGGTATTGGGGTAATGATCATTACTTGAAAGTGTCATCAAGATTGAGTGAAAAAATATGTGCTGAGATTTCAGGAAACTCGTAGTTTTTTGGAAGCTTGGAAACTCCTTTCCCTTAAAGGGATTAGCTCCAGTCTCTGCTTAGGGCTACATCAATAGGAAACAAACCATAGAGATAGAACTTGGAACTACTTTATTGTGTCAAGTTTTAAAGAGCGGGCACAAACCGTGTTTGATTTAAAGTTCCAAATATACATATCCATATAGGAGAAAACAGAGTGAAACCTAAATATTAAAACTGTTACTGCAAACGAGCGGTTTAACGTACAAGAACGAAATTTAGTGAGCCAAGTGAGATTGGGGTACTGATCATTAACTGAAAGTATCATCAAGATCGGGTGAAAAAATGTGTGCTGAGATTTCAGGAAACTCGTAGTTTTTTGGAAGCTTGGGAACTCTTTTCCCTGAAAGGGATTTGCGCCAGTCTCTCCTTATGGCTACATCAATAGGAAACAAACCATAGAGATAGAACTAGGAACTACTTTATTGTGTCAAGTTTCAAAGAGCTAGCATAAACCGTGTTTGATTTAGAGTTCCAACTACACGTATCCATATAGGAGAAAACAGAGTGAAACCGAAAAATTAAAACTGTTACTGCAAACGAACGGTTTAACCTAGAAGAACGAAATTTGGTGAGCCAAGTGGGACTGGGGTAGTGATCATTACCTGAAAGTGTCATCAAGATTCGGTGAAAGAATGTGTGCTTAGATTTCAGGAATCTCGTAGTTTTTTGGAAGCTTAGCAACCCCTTTCCATGAAAGTGATTTTCGCCAGTCTCTGCTTAGGGCTACATCAATAGGAACAAAACCATAGAGACAGAACTTGGAACTACTTTATTCTGTCAAGTTTTAAAGAGCGGGCACAAACCGTGTTTTATTTAAAGTTCCAACTACATGTATCCATATAGGAGAAATCAGAGTGAAACCTAAAAATTAAAACTGTTACTGCAAACGAACGGTTTAACCTAGAAGAACGAAATTTGGTAAACAAAGTGGGATTGGGGTACTTAACATTAACTGAAAGTGTCATCAAGATTGGGTGAAAAAATGTGTGCTGAGATTTCAGGAAATTCTTGGATTTTTGGAAGCTTAGCAACCCCTTTCCCTGAAAGGGATTTGCGCCAGTCTGTGCTTAGGGCTACATCAATAGGAAACAAACCATAGAGATAGAACTTGGAACTACTTTATTCTGTCAAGTTTTAAAGAGCGGGCACAAACCGTGTTTGATTTAAAGTTCCAAATATACGTATCCATATAGGAGAAAACAGAGTGAAACCTAAATATTAAAACTGTTACTGCAAACAAACGGTTTAACCTAGAAGAACGAAATTTGGTGAACCAATTGGGATTGGGGTAGTGATCATTACCTGGAAGTGTCATCAAGATTGGGTGAAAAAATGTGTGCTGAGATTTAAGGAAACTCGTAGTTTTTTGGAAGCTTGGCAACTCCTTTCCCTGAAAGTGATTTGCACCAGTCTCTGCTTAGGGGTACATCTATAGGAAACAAACCATAAAGATAAAACTTGGAACTACTTTATGTGTCAAGTTTCAAAATGCTAGCACAAACCGTGTTTGATTTAGAATTTCAACTACATGTATCCATATAGGATAAAAGAGAGTGAAACCTAAAAATTAAAACTGTTACTGCAAACGAACGGTTTAACCTAGAAGAACGAAATTTGGTGAGCCAAGTGGGATTGGGATAGTGATCATTACCTGAAAGTGTCATCAAGATTGGGTGAAAAAAATGTGTGCAGAGATTTTAGGAATCTCGCAGTTTTGGGAAGCTTGGCATCTCCTTTCCATGAAAGTGGTTTGCGCCAGTCTCTGCTTAGGGTACATCAATAGGAAACAAACCATAGAGATAGAACTTGGAACTACTTTATTGTGTCAAGTTTCAAAGCACTAACACAAACCGTGTTTTATTTAAAGTTCCAAGTACATGTATCCATATAGGAGAAAACAGAGTGAAACCGAAAAATTAAAACTGCTACTGCAAACGAACGGTTTAACCTAGAAGAACGAAATTTGGTGAGCCAAGTGGGATTGGGGTTCTGATCATTACCTGAATGTGTCATCAAGGTTGGGTGTAAAAATGTGTGCTGAGATTTTAGGAAACTCGTAGTTTTTTGGAAGCCTGGCAACTCCTTTCCCTGAAAGGTATTTGCGCCAGTCTCTGCTTAGGGCTACATCAATAGGAAACAAACCATAGAGATAGAACTTGGAACTACTTTATTGTGTCAAGTTTCTAAGAGCTAGCATAAACCGTGTTTGATTTAGAGTTCCACCTATATGTATCCATATAGGAGAAAACAGAGTGATACCGAAAAATTAAAACTGTTACTGCAAAGGAACGGTATTACCTAGAAGAAGGAAATTTGGTGAGCCAAGTGGGATTGGGGTACTTATCATTACCTGAAAGTGTCATCAAGATTGGGTGAAAAATGTGTGCTGAGATTTCAGGAAACTCGTATTTTTTTGGAAGGTTGGCAACCCCTTTCCATGAAAGTGATTTTCGCCAGTCTGTGCCCAGGGCTACATCAATAGGAAACAAACCATAGAGATAGAACTTGGAACTACTTTATTGTGTCAAGTTTTAAAGAGCGGGCACAAACCGTGTTTGATTTAAAGTTCCAAATATACATATCCATATAGGAGAAAACAGAGTGAAACCTAAATATTAAAACTGTTACTACAAACGAGCGGTTTAACGTACAAGAACGAAATTTAGTGAGCCAAGTGAGATTGGGGTACTGATCATTACCTGAAAGTGTCATCAAGATCGGGTGAAAAATGTGAGCTGAGATTTCAGGAAACTCGTAGTTTTTTGGAAGCTTGGGAACTCTTTTCCCTGAAAGGGATTTGCGCCAGTCTCTCCTTATGGCTACATCAATAGGAAAAAAACCATAGAGATAGAACTAGGAACTACTTTATTGTGTCAAGTTTCAAAGAGCTAGCACAAACCGTGTTTGATTTAGAGTTCCAAATACATGTATCCATATAGGAGAAAACAGAGTGAAACCGAAAAATTAAAACTGTTACTGCAAACGAACGGTTTAACCTAGAAGAACGAAATTTGGTGAGCCAAGTGGGATTGGGGTAGTGATCATTACCTGAAAGTGTCATCAAGATTCGGTGAAAAAATGTGTGCTGAGATTTCAGGAAACTCGTAGTTTTTTGGAAGCTTGGCAACCCCTTTCCATGAAAGTGATTTTCGCCAGTCTCTGCTTAGGGCTACATCAATACGAAAAAAACCATAGAGACAGAACTTGGAACTACTTTATTCTGTCAAGTTTTAAAGAGTAGGCACAAACCGTGTTTTATTTAAAGTTCCAACTACATGTATCCATATAGGAGAAAACAGAGTGAAACCGAAAAATTAAAACTGTTACTGGAAACGAACGGTTTAACCTAGAAGAACGAAATTTGGTGAGCCAAGTGGGAATGGGGTACTATTCATTACCTGAAAGTGTCATCAAGATTGGGTGAAAAAATGTGTGCTGAGATTTCAGGAAACTCGTATTTTTTTGGAAGGTTGGCAACCCCTTTCCATGAAAGTGATTTTCACCAGTCTGTGCTTAGGGCTACATCAATAGGAAACAAACCATAGAGATAGAACTTGGAACTACTTTATTGTGTCAAGTTTTAAAGAGCGGGCACAAACCGTGTTTGATTTAAAGTTCCAAATATATGTATCCATTAGGAGAAAACAGAGTGAAACCTAAATATTAAAACTGTTACTGCAAACGAGCGGTTTAACGTACAAGAACGAAATTTAGTGAGCCAAGTGAGATTGGGGTACTGAACATTACCTGAAAGTGTCATCAAGATTGGGTGAAAAAATGTGTGCTGAGATTTCAGGAAACTCGTAGTTTTTTGGAAGCTTGGCAACCCCTTTCCATAAAAGTGATTTGCGCCAGTCTCTGATTAGGGATACATCAATAGGAAAAAAAACATAGAGATAGAACATGGAACTACATTAATGTGTCTAGTTTCAAAGAGCTAGCACAAACCTTGTTTGATTTAGAGCCAACTACATGTGTCCATATAGGAGAAAACAGAGTGAAACCGAAAAATTAAAACTGTTACTGCAAACGAACGGTTTAACCTAGAAGAACGAAATTTGGTGAGCCAAGTGGAATTGGGGTACTGATCATTACCTGAAAGTGTCATCAAGATTGGGTGAAAAAATGTGTGCTGAGATTTCAGGAAACTCGTAGTTTTTTGGAAGCTTGGCAACCCCTTTCCATGAAAGTGATTTGCGCCAGTCTCTGATTAGGGCTACATCAATAGGAAAAAAAAACCATAGAGATAGAACATGGAACTACATTAATGTGTCTAGTTTCAAAGAGCTAGCACAAACCTTGTTTGATTTAGAGCCAACTACATGTGTCCATATAGGAGAAAACAGAGTGAAACCGAAAAATTAAAACTGTTACTGCAAACGAACGGTTTAACCTAGAAGAAGGAAATTTGGTGAGCCAAGTGTAATTGGGGTACTGATCATTACCTGAAAGTGTCATCAAGATTGGGTGAAAAAATGTGTGCTGAGATTTCAGGAAACTCGTAGTTTTTTGGAAGCTTGGCAACTTCTTTCCTTGAAAGGGATTTGCGCCAGTGTCTGCTTAGGGCTACATCAATAGGAAACAAACCATAGAGATAGAACTTGGAACTACTTTATGGTGTCAAGTTTCAAAGAGCTAGCACAAACCTTGTTTGATTTAGAGCCAACTACATGTGTCCATATAGGAGAAAACAGAGTGAAACCGAAAAATTAAAACTGTTACTGCAAACGATCGGTTTAACCTAGAAGAACGAAATTTGGTGAGCCAAGTGGAATTGGGGTACTGATCATTACCTGAAAGTGTCATCAAGATTGGGTGAAAAAATGTGTGCTGAGATTTCAGGAAACTCGTAGTTTTTTGGAAGCTTGGCAACTTCTTTCCTTGAAAGGGATTTGCGCCAGTCTCTGCTTAGGGCTACATCAATAGGAAACAAACCATAGAGATAGAACTTGGAACTCCTTTATTGTGTGAAGTTTCAAAGAGCTAGCACAAACCTTGTTTGATTTAGAGCCAACTACATGTGTCCATATAGGAGAAATCAGAGTGAAACCTAAAAAGTAAAACTGTTACTGCAAACGAACGGTTTAACCTAGAAGAACGAAATTTGGTAAACAAAGTGGGATTGGGGTACTTAACATTACCTGAAAGTGTCATCAAGATTGGGTGAAAAAATGTGTGCTGAGATTTCAGGAAACTCTTGGTTTTTTGGAAGCTTAGCAACCCCTTTCCCTGAAAGGGATTTGCCCCAGTCTGTTCTTACGGCTACATCAATAGGAAACAAACCATAGAGATAGAACTTGGAACTAATTTATCCTGTCAAGTATTAAAGAGCGGGCACAAACCGTGTTTGATTTAAAGTTCCAAAGATACGTATCCATATAGGAGAAAACAGAGTGAATCCTAAATATTAAAACTGTTACTGCTGACAAACGGATTAACCTAGAAGAACGAAATTTGGTGAGCCAATTGGGATTGGGGTACTGATCACTACCTGAAAGTTTCATCAAGATTGGGTGAAAAAATGTGTGCTGAGATTTCAGGAAACTCGTAGTTTTTTGGAAGCTTGGCAACTCCTTTTCCTGAAAGTGATTTGCGCCAGTCTCTGCTTAGGGTTACATCTATAGGAAACAAACCATAAATATAGAACTTGGAACTACTTTATTCTGTCAAGTTTCAAAGAGCTACCACAAACCGTGTTTGATTTAGAATTCCAACTACATGTATCCATATAGGATAAAAGAGAGTGAAACCTAAAAATTAAAACTGTTACTGCAAACGAACGGTTTAACCTAGAAGAACGAAATTTGGTGAGCCAAGTGGGACTGGGATAGTGATCATTACCTGAAAGTGTCATCAAGATTGGGTGAAAAAATGTGTGCTGAGATTTCAGGCAACTCGCAGTTTTTGGAAGCTTGGCAACTCCTTTCCATGAAAGTAATTTGCGAAAGTCTCTGCTTAGGGTACATCAATAGGAAACAAATCATAGAGATAGAACTTGGAACTACTTTATTGTGTCAAGTTACAAAGAGCTAGCACAAACCGTGTTTGATTTAAAGTTCCAAGTACATGTATCCATATAGGAGAAAACAGAGTGAAACCGAAAAATTAAAACTGTTAGTGCAAACGAACGGTTTAACCTAGAAGAACGAAATTTGGTGAGCCAAGTGGGATTGGGGTTCTGATCATTACCTGAAAGTGTCATCAAGATTGGTGTAAAAATGTGTGCTGAGATTTCAGGAAACTCGTAGTTTTTTGGAAGCCTGGCAACTCCTTTCCCTGAAAGGGATTTGCGCCAGTCTCTGCTTAGGGCTACATGAATAGGAAAAAAATAATAGAGATAGAACTTGGAACTACTTTATTGTGTCAAGGTTCAAAGAGCTAGCACGAACCGTGTTTGATTTAGAGTTCCAACTACATGTATCCATATAGGAGAAAACAGAGTGAAACCGAAAAATTAAAACTGTTACTGCAAACGAACGGTTTAACGTACAAGAAGGAAATTTAGTGAGCCAAGTGAGATTGGGGTACTGATCATTACCTGAAAGTGTCTTCAAGATTGGGTGAAAAAATATGTGCTGAGATTTAAGGAAACTCGTAGTTTTTTGGATGCTTGGGAACTCTTTTCCGTGAAAAAGATTTGCGCCAGTCTCTCCTAAGGGCTACATCAATAGGAAACAAACCATAGAGATAGAATAGGAACTACTTTATTGTGTCAAGTTTCAAAGAGCTAGCATAAACCGTGTTTGATTTACAGTTCCAACTACACGTATCCATATAGGAGAAAACAGAGTGAAACCGAAAAATTAAAACTGTTACTAAAAACGAACAGTTTAACCTAGAAGAACGAAATTTGGTAAACCAAGTGGAATTGGGGTACTGATCATTACCTGAAAGTGTCATCAAGATTGGGTCAAAAAATGTGTGCTGAGATTTCAGGAAACTCGTAGTTTTTTTGAAGCTTGGCAACCCCTTTCAATGAAAGTGATTTTCGCCAGTCTCTGCTTAGGGCTACATCAATAGGGAACAAACCATAGGGATAGAACTTGCAACTACATTATTGTGTCAAGTTTCAAAGAGCTAGCACAAACCTTGTTTTATTTAGAGTTCCAACTACATGTATCCATATAGGAGAAAACAGAGTGAAACCGAAAAATTGAAACTGTCACTGCAAAGGAACCGTTTAACCTAGAAAAACGAAATTTGGTGAGCCAAGTGGGATTGGGGTACTGATCATTACATGAAAGTGTCATCAAGATTGGGTGAAAAAATGTGTGCTGAGATTTCAGGAAACTCTTAGTTTTTTGGAAGCTTGGCAACTCCTTTCCCTGAAAGGGATTTGCGCCAGTCTCTGCTTAGGGCTACATCAATAGGAAACAAACCTTAGAGATAGAACTTGGAACTACTTTATTGTGTCAAGTTTCATAGATCTAGCACAAACCTTGTTTGATTTAGAGTTCCAAGTTCATGTATCCATATAGGAGAAAACAGAGTGAAACCTAAAATATAAACTGTTACTGCAAACGAGCGGTTTAACCTAGAAGAACGAAATTTGGTGTGCCAAGTGGGATTGGGGTACTGATCATTACCTGAAAGTGTCATCAAGATTGGGTGAAAAAATGTGTGCTGAGATTTCAGGAAACTCGTAGTTTTTTGGAAGCTTGGCAACCCCTTTCCATGAAAGTGATTTGCGCCAGTCTCTGCTTAGGGCTACATGAATAGGAAAAAAACCATAGAGATAGAACATGGAACTACATTAAAGTGTCTAGATTCAAAGAGCTAGCACAAACCTTGTTTGATTTAGAGCCAACTACATGTGTCCATATAGGAGAAAACAGAGTGAAACCGAAAAATTAAAACTGTTACTGCCTACGAACGGTTTAACCTAGAAGAACGAAATTTGGTGAGCCAAGTGGAATTGGGGTACTGATCATTACCTGAAAATGTCATCAAGATTGGGTGAAAAAATGTGTGCTGAGATTTCAGGAAACTCGTAGTTTTTTGGAAGCTTGGCAACTTCTTTCCCTGAAAGGGATTTGCGCCAGTCTCTGCTTAGGGCTACATCAATAGGAAACAAACCTTAGAGATAGAACTTGGAACTACTTTATTGTGTCAAGTTTCAAGGAGCTAGCACAAACCGTTTTTGATTTAGAGTTCCAACTACATGTATCCATATAGGAGAAATCAGAGTGAAACCTAAAAAGTAAAACTGTTACTGCAAACGAACGGTTTAACCTAGAAGAACGAAATTTGGTAAACAAAGGGTGATTGGGGTACTTAACATTACATGAAAGTGTCATCAACATTGGGTGAAAAAATATGTGCTGAGATTTCAGGAAACTCGTAGTTTTTTGGAAGATTGGGCACCCATTTCCATGAAAGTGATTTGCGCCAGTCTCTGCTTAGAGCTACATCAATTGGAAACAAAGTGTATAGATAGAACTTGGAACTAGTTTATTAGGTCAAGTTTCAAATAGCTAGCACAAACGGTGTTTGATTTACAGTTCCAACTACATGTATCCATATAGGAGAAAAGAGAGTGAAACCGAAAAATTTAAATTGTTACTGCAAACGAATGGTTGAAACTAGAAGAACGAAATTGGGTGAGCCAAGTGGGATTGGGTTACTGATCATTACCTGAAAGTGTCATCAAGATTGGGTGAAAAAATGTGTGCTGAGATTTCAGGAAACTCGTGGTTTTTTGGAAACTTGGCAACCCCGTTCCATGAAAGTGATTTGCGCCAGTCTGTGCTTAGGGGTACATCAATAGGAAAGAAACCATAGAGACAGAACTTGAAACTCCTTTATTGTGTCAAGTTTGAAAGAGCTAGCACAAACCTTGTTTGATTTAGAGTTCTAACTACATGTATCCATATACGAGAAAACAGAGTGAAACCTAAAAATTAAAACTGTTACTGCCAACGAATGGTTTAAACTAGAAGAACGAAATTTGGTGAGAAAAGTGGGATTGGGGTACTGATCATTACCTGAAAGTGTCATCAAGATTCCGTGAGAAAATGTGTGCTGAGATTTCAGGAATCTCGTAGTTTTTTAGAAGCTTGGCATCCCCTTTCCGTTAAAGGGATTTGCGCCAGTCTTTGCTTAGGGCTACATCAATAGGAAACAAACCATAGAGAGAGAAATTGGAACTACTTTATTGTGTCAAGTTTCAAAGAGGTAGCACAAACTGTGTTTGATTTAGAGTTCCAACTACATGTATCCATATAGGAGAAAACAGAGTGAAACCTAAAAATTAAACCTGTTACTGCCAACTAACTGTTTAACCTAGAAGAACGAAATTTGGTGAGCCAAGTGGGATTCGGGTACTGATCATTACCTGAAAGTGTCATCAAGATTGGGTGAAAAAATGTTTGCTGAGATTTCAGGAAACTTGTAGTTTTTTGGAAGCTTGGCAACTCCTTTTCCTGTAAGTTATTTGCGCCAGTTTCTGCTTCGTTCTACATCAATAGGAAACAAACCATAGAGATAGAACTTGGAACTCCTTTATTGTGTCAACTTTCAAAGAGCTAGCACAAACCTTGTTTGATTTAGAGTTCCAACTACATGTATCCATATACGAGAAAACAGAGTGAAACCTAAAAATTCAAACTGTTACTGCCAACGAACGGTTAACCTAGAAGAACGAAATTTGGTGAACCAAGTGGGATTGGGGAACTGATCATTACCTAAAAGTGTCATCAAGATTGGGTGAAAAAATGTGTGCTGAGATTTCAGGAATCTCAATTTTTTTGGAAGCTTGGCAAGCCCTTTCCCTGAAAGGGATTTGCGCCAGTCTCTGATTAGGGCTACATCAATAGGAAACAAACCATAGAGATAGAACTTGGAACTCCATTATTGTGTCAAGTTTCAAAGAGCTAGCAGAAACCTTGTTTGATTTAGAGTTCCTACTACATGTATCCATATACGAGAAAACAGAGTGAAACCTAAAAATTAAAACTGTTACTGCCAACGAACTGTTTAACCTAGAAGAACGAAATTTGGTCAGCCAAGTGGGATTGGGGTAGTGATCATTTCATGAAAGTGTCATCAAGATTCCGTGAAATAATGTGTGCTGAGATTTCAGGAATCTCGTAATTTTTTGGAAGCTTGGCAACCCCTTTCTTTGAAAGGGATTTGCGCCAGTCTGTGCTTAGGGCTACATCAATAGGAAAGAAACCATAGAGATAGAAGTTGGAACTACTTTATTGTGTCAAGTTTCAAAGAGCTAGCACAAACCGTGTTTGATTTAGAGTTCCAAATACATGTATCCATATAGGAGAAAACAGAGTGAAACTTAAAAATTCAAACTGTTACTGCCAACGAACGATTTAACCTAGAAGAACGAAATTTGGTGAGTCAAGTGGGATTGGGGTAGTGATCATTACCTGAAAGTGTCATCAAGATTCGTTGAAAAAATGTGTTCTGAGATATCAGGAAACTCGTAGTTTTTTGGAAGCTTTGCAACCCCTTTCCCTTAAAGTTATTTGCGCCAGTCTCTGCTTAGTTCAACATCAATAGGAAACAAACCATAGAGATAGAACTCTTAACTCCTTTATTGGGTCAAGTTTCAAAGAGCCAACACAAACCTTGTTTGATTTAGAGTTCCAACTGCATGTATCCATATAGGAGAAAACAGAGTGAAACCTAAAAGTTAAAACTGTTACTGCCAACGTACGGTTTAAACTAGAAGAATGAAATTTGGTGAGCCAAGTGGGAATGGGGTACTGATCATTACCTGAAAGTGTCATCAAGATTCCGTGAAAAAATGTGTGCTGAGATTTCAGGAATCTCGTAGTTTTTTAGAAGCTTGGCATCCCCTTTCACTTAAAGGGATTTGCGCCAGTCTTTGCTTAGTGCTACATCAATAGGAAACATACCATAGAGAAAGATCTTGGAACTATTTTATTGTGTCAAGTTTCAAAGAGCTAGCACAAAATGTTTTTGAGTAGAGTTCCAACTACATGTATCCATATAGGAGAAAACAGAGTGCCCTAAAAATTTAAACTGTTACTGACAAGGAACGGTTTAACCTAGAAGAACGAAATTTGGTGAGACAAGTGGGATTGTGGTACTCATCATTACCTGAAAGTGTCATCAAGATTCCGTGAAAAAATGTGTGCTGAGAATTCAGGAATCTCATAGTGTTTTGGAAGCTTGGCAACCCATTTCCATGAAAGTGATATGCGCCAGTCTCTGCTTAGGGCTATATCAATAGTAAAAAACAATAGAGATAAAACTTGGAACTCCTTTATTGTGTGAAGTTTCAAAGAGCTAGCACAAACCTTGTTTGATTCAGAGTTCAGACTACATGTATCCCTGTAGGAGAAAACAGAGGAATACCAGAAAATTAAACTGTTACTGCCAACGAACGATTTAACCTAGAAGAACGTAATTTGGTGAGCCAAGTCGGACTGGGATACTGTTCATTACCTGAAAGTGTCATCAAGATTCCGTGAAAAAATATGTGCTGAGAATTCAGGAATCTGGTAGTTCTTTGGAAGCTTCGCAACCCCTTTCCATGAACGTGATTTTCGCCAGTCTCTGCTTAGGGGTACATCAATAGGAAACAAACCATAGAGATAGAAGTTGGAATACTTTATTGTGTCACGTTTCAAAGAGCTAGCACAAACCATGTTTGATTTAGAGTTCCAACTACATGTATCCATATAGGAGAAAACAGAGTGAAACCTAAAAGTTAAAACTGTTACTGCCAACGAACGGTTTAACCTAGAAGAACGAAATTTGGTGAGCCAAGTGGGATTTTGGTGCTGATTATTACCTGAAAGTGTCATCATATTCCGTGAAAAAATGTGTGCTGTGATTTCAGGAATCTCGTAGTTTTTTAGAAGCTTGGCATCCCCTTTCCATTGAAGGGATTTGGGACAGTCTTTGCTTAGGGCTACATCAATAGGAAACAAACCACAGAGATAAAACTTGGAACTACTTTATTGTGTCAAGTTTCAAAGAGCTAGCAAAAACCGTGTTTGATTTAGAGTTCAAACTACCTGTATCCATATAGGAGAAAACAGGTTGAAAAGAAAAATTCAAACTGTTACTGACAAGGAACGGTTTAACCTAGAAGAAAGAAATTTGTTGAGCCAAGTGGGATTGGGGTACTGATCATTACCTGAAAGTGTCATCAAGATTCCGTGAAAAAATGTGTGCTGAGGTTTCAGGAAACTCGTGGTTTTTTGAAAACTTGGTAACCCCTTTCCATGAAAGTGATTTGCGCCAGTCTGTGCTTAGTGCTACATCAATAGGATAGAAACCATAGAGATGGAAGTTGGAACTACTTTATTGTGTCAAGTTTCAAAGAGCTATCACAAACCGTGTTTGATGTAGAGTTCCAACTACATGTATCCATATAGGAGAAAACAGAGTGAAACCTAAAAATTTAAACTGTAACTGCCAACGAACGGTTTAACCTAGAAGAACGAAATTTGGTGGGCCAAGTAGGATTGGGGTACTGATCATTACCTGAAAGTCTCATCAAGATTGGGTGAAAAATGTGTGCTGAGATTTCAGGAAACTCGTAGTTTTTTGGAAGCTTAGCAACCCTTTTCCCTTAAAGTTATTTGCGCCAGTCTCTGCTTAGTTCTACATCAATAGGAAGCAAACCATAGAGATACAGGTAGGAGCTACTTTATTGTGTCAAGTTCAAGGAGCTAGCACAAACCTTGTTTGATTTAGAGTTCCAACTATATGTATCCATATAGGAGAAAACAGAGTGAAACCTAAAAATTAAAACTGTTACTGCCAAAGAAATGTTTAACCTAGAAGAACGAAATATGGTGAGACAAGTGGTATTGGGGTACTGATCATTATCTGAAAGTGTCATCAAGATTCCGTGAAAAAATGTTTGCTGAGATTTCAGGAATATCGTAGTTTTTTGGAACCTTGGCAACCCCTTTCCCTGAAAGGGATTTGGCCAGTCTCTGCTTAGGACTACATCAATAGAAAACAAAGCACAGATATCGAACTTGGAACTCCTTTATTGTGTCAAGTTTCAAAGAGCTAGCACAAACCTTGTTTGATTTAGAGTTCCAACTATTTGTATCCATATAGGAGGAAACAGAGTGAATCTGAAAAATCGAACGGTTTAAACTAGAAGTGTTTTGGGGTACTGATCATTACCTGAAAGTGTCAAGATTCCGTGAAAAAATGTGTGCTGAGATTTCAGGAATCTCGTAGTTTTTTAGAAGCTTGGCATTACCTTTCAATTTAAGGAATTTGCGCCTGTCTTTGCTTAGGGCTACATCAATATTAAACAAACCATAGAGATAGAACTTGGAACTACTTTATTGTGTCAGATTTCAAAGAGGTAGCAAAAACCTTGTTTGATTTAGAGTTCCAACTACATGTATCCATATAGGAGAAAACAGAGTGAAACCTAAAAATTAAAACTGATACTGCCAACGAACGGTTTAACCTAGAAGAACGAAATTTGGTGAGCCAAGTGGGATTCAGGTACTGATCATTACCTGAAAGTGTCATCAAGATTCCGTGAAAAAATGTGTGCAGAGAATTCAGGAATCTGGTAGTTTTCTGGAAGCTTGGCAACCCCTTTCCATGAAAGTGATTTGCGCCAGTCTCTGCTTAGGGTTACATCAATAGGAAACAATCCATAGAGGTAGAACTTGGAACTACCTTATTGTGTCAAGTTTCAAAGACCTAGCACAAACCGTGTTTGATTTAAAGTTCCAACTACATGTATCCATATAGGAGAAAACAGAGTAAAACCTAAAAATTTAAACTGTTACTGCAAACGAATGGTTTAACCTAGAAGAACGAAATTTCGTGAGCCAAGTGTGATTAGGGTACTGATCATTACCTGAAAGTGTCATCAAGATTGGTGTAAAAATGTGTGCTGAGATTTCAGGAAACTCGTAGTTTTTTGGAAGCCTGGCAACTCCATTCCCTGAAAGGGATTTGCGCCAGTCTCTGCTTAGGGCTACATGAATAGGAAACAAATAATAGAGATAGAACTTGGAACTACTTTATTGTGTCAAGGTTCAAAGAGCTAGCACGAACCGTGTTTGATTTAGAGTTTCAACTACATGTATCCATATAGGAGAAAACAGAGTGAAACCGAAAAATTAAAACTGTTACTGCAAACGAACGGTTTAACGTACAAGAAGGAAATTTAGTGAGCCAAGTGAGATTGGGGTACTGATCATTACCTGAAAGTGTCTTCAAGATTGGGTGAAAAAATATGTGCTGAGATTTAAGGAAACTCGTAGTTTTTTGGATGCTTGGGAACTCTTTTCCGTGAAAGGGATTTGCGCCAGTCTCGCCTTAGGGCTACATCAATAGGAAACAAATAATAGAGATAGAACTAGGAACTACTTTATTGTGTCAAGTTTCAAAGAGCTAGCATAAACCGTGTTTGATTTACAGTTCCAACTACACGTATCCATATAGGAAAACAGAGTGAAACCGAAAAATTAAAACTGTTACTAAAAACGAACGGTTTAACCTAGAAGAACGAAATTTGGTGAGCCAAGTGGAATTGGGGTACTGATCATTACCTGAAAGTGTCATCAAGATTGGGTCAAAAAATGTGTGCTGAGATTTCAGGAAACTCGTAGTTTTTTTGAAGCTTGGCAACCCCTTTCCATGAAAGTGATTTTCGCCAGTCTCTGCTTAGGGCTACATCAATAGGGAACACACCATAGGGATAGAACTTGCAACTACATTATTGTGTCAAGTTTCAAAGAGCTAGCACAAACCTTGTTTTATTTAGAGTTCCAACTACATGTATCCATATAGGAGAAAACAGAGTGAAACCGAAAAATTGAAACTGTCACTGCAAAGGAACCGTTTAACCTAGAAAAACGAAATTTGGTGAGCCAAGTGGGATTGGGGTACTGATCATTACATGAAAGTGTCATCAAGATTGGGTGAAAAAATGTGTGCTGAGATTTCAGGAAACTCGTAGTTTTTTGGAAGCTTGGCAACTCCTTTCCCTGAAAGGGATTTGCGCCAGTCTCTGCTTAGGGCTACATCAATAGGAAACAAACCTTAGAGATAGAACTTGGAACTACTTTATTGTGTCAAGTTTCATAGATCTAGCACAAACCGTGTTTGATTTAGAGTTCCAACATCATGTATCCATATAGGAGAAAACAGAGTGAAACCTAAAAATTAAAACTGTTACTGCAAACGAGCGGTTTAACCTAGAAGAACGAAATTTGTTGTGCCAAGTTGGATTGGGGTACTGTTCATTACCTGAAAGTGTCATCAAGATTGGGTGAAAAAATGTGTGCTGAGATTTCAGGAAACTCGTAGTTTTTTGGAAGCTTGGCAACCCCTTTCCATGAAAGTGATTTGCGCCAGTCTCTGCTTAGGGCTACATGAATAGGAAAAAAACCATAGAGATAGAACATGGAACTACATTAAAGTGTCTAGATTCAAAGAGCTAGCACAAACCTTGTTTGATTTAGAGCCAACTACATGTGTCCATATAGGAGAAAACAGAGTGAAACCGAAAAATTAAAACTGTTACTGCCTACGAACGGTTTAACCTAGAAGAATGAAATTTGGTGAACCAAGTGGAATTGGGGTACTGATCATTACCTGAAAGTGTCATCAAGATTGGGTGAAAAAATGTGTGCTGAGATTTCAGGAAACTCGTAGTTTTTTGGAAGCTTGGCAACTTCTTTCCCTGAAAGGGATTTGCGCCAGTCTCTGCTTAGGGCTACATCAATAGGAAACAAACCTTAGAGATAGAACTTGGAACTACTTTATTGTGTCAAGTTTCAAGGAGCTAGCACAAACCGTTTTTGATTTAGAGTTCCAACTACATGTATCCATATAGGAGAAATCAGAGTGAAACCTAAAAAGTAAAACTGTTACTGCAAACGAACGGTTTAACCTAGAAGAACGAAATTTGGTAAACAAAGTGGGATTGGGGTACTTAACATTACATGAAAGTGTCATCAACATTGGGTGAAAAAATATGTGCTGAGATTTCAGGAAACTCGTAGTTTTTTGGAAGATTGGGCACCCATTTCCATGAAAGTGATTTCCGCCAGTCTCTGCTTAGAGCTACATCAATTGGAAACAAAGTGTATAGATAGAACTTGGAACTAGTTTATTAGGTCAAGTTTCAAATAGCTAGCACAAACGGTGTTTGATTTACTGTTCCAACTACATGTATCCATATAGGAGAAAAGAGAGTGAAACCGAAAAATTTAAACTGTTACTGCAAACGAATGGTTGAAACTAGAAGAACGAAATTGGGTGAGCCAAGTGGGATTGGGTTACTGATCATTACCTGAAAGTGTCATCAAGATTGGGTGAAAAAATGTGTGCTGAGATTTCAGGAAACTCGTGGTTTTTTGGAAACTTGGCAACCCCGTTCCATGAAAGTGATTTGCGCCAGTCTCTGCTTAGAGCTACATCAATTGGAAACAAAGTGTATAGATAGAACTTGGAACTAGTTTATTAGGTCAAGTTTCAAATAGCTAGCACAAACGGTGTTTGATTTACAGTTCCAACTACATGTATCCATATAGGAGAAAAGAGAGTGAAACCGAAAAATTTAAACTGTTACTGCCAACGAACGGTTTAAACTAGAAGAACGAAATTTGGTGAGAAAAGTGGGATTGGGGTACTGATCATTACCTGAAAGTGTCATCAAGATTCCGTGAGAAAATGTGTGCTGAGATTTCAGGAATCTCGTAGTTTTTTAGAAGCTTGGCATCCCCTTTCCGTTAAAGGGATTTGCGCCAGTCTTTGCTTAGGGCTACATCAATAGGAAACAAACCATAGAGAGAGAAATTGGAACTACTTTATTGTGTCAAGTTTCAAAGAGCTAGCACAAACTGTTTTTGATTTAGAGTTCCAACTACATGTATCCATATAGGAGAAAACAGAGTGAAACCTAAAAATTAAACCTGTTACTGCCAACTAACTGTTTAACCTAGAAGAACGAAATTTGGTGAGCCAAGTGGGATTCGGGTACTGATCATTACCTGAAAGTGTCATCAAGATTGGGTGAAAAAATGTGTGCTGAGATTTCAGGAAACTCGTAGTTTTTTGGAAGCTTGGCAACTCCTTTTCCTGTAAGTTATTTGCGCCAGTTTCTGCTTCGTTCTACATCAATAGGAAACAAACCATAGAGATAGAACTTGGAACTCCTTTATTGTGTCAACTTTCAAAAGCTAGCACAAACCTTGTTTGATTTAGAGTTCCAACTACATGTATCCATATACGAGAAAACAGAGTGAAACCTAAAAATTCAAACTGTTACTGCCAACGAACGGTTAACCTAGAAGAACGAAATTTGGTGAACCAAGTGGGATTGGGGAACTGATCATTACCTAAAAGTGTCATCAAGATTCCGTGAAAAAATGTGTGCTGAGATTTCAGGAATCTCATAGTTTTTTGGAAGATTGGCAAGCCCTTTCCCTGAAAGGGATTTGCGCCAGTCTCTGATTAGGGCTACATCAATAGGAAACAAACCATAGAGATAGAACTTGGAACTCCTTTATTGTGTCAAGTTTCAAAGAGCTAGCAGAAACCTTGTTTGATTTAGAGTTCCTACTACATGTAACCATATACGAGAAAACAGAGTGAAACCTAAAAATTAAAACTGTTACTGCCAACGAACTGTTTAACCTAGAAGAACGAAATTTGTTGAGCCAAATGGGATTGGGGTACTGATCATTACCTGAAAGTGTCTTCAAGATTGGTTGAAAAAATGTGTGCTGAGATTTCAGGAAATTCGTAGTTTTTTGGAAGCCTGGCAACCCTTTTCCATGAAAGTGATTTGCACCAGTTTCTGCTTCGGGCTACATCAATAGGAAACCTCCATAGAGATAGAACTTGGAACTCCTTTATTGTGTGAAGTTTCAAAGAGCTAGAAAACCTTGTTTGATTTAGAGTTCCAAATACATGTATCCATATAGGAGAAACCAGAGTGAAACCTAAAAATTTAAACTGTTACTGCCAACGAACGGTTTAACCTAGAAGAGCGAAATTTGGTGAGCCAAGTGGGATTGAGGTACTGATCATTACTTGAAAGTGTCATCAAGATACCGTGAAAATATGTGTGCTGAGATTTCGGGAAACTCATGGTTTTTTGGAAGCTTGGCAAACCCTTTCCATGAAAGTGATTTGCCGCAGTCTGTGCTCAGGGCTACATCAATAGGAAACAAACCATAAAGATAGAATTTGGAACTCCTTTATTGTGTCAAGTATCAAAGAGTTAGCACAAACCTTGTTTGATTTAGAGTTCCAACTACATGTATCCATATAGGAGAAAACAGAGTGAAACCTAAAAATTAAAACTGTTACTGCCAACGAACGGTTTAAACTAGAAGAACAAAATTTGGTGAGCCAAATGGGATTGGGGTACTGATCATTATCTGAAAGTGTCATCAAGATTCTGTGAAAAAAGAGGGGGTTAAAATTTCAGGAATCTCTTAGTTTTTTGGAAGCTTGGCATCCCCTTTCCCTAAAAGTGATTTGCCCCAGTCTATGCATAGGGCTACATCAATAGGAAACAAACCATAGAGATAGAACTTGGAACTACTTTACTGTGTCAAGTTTCAAAGAGCTTGCACAAACCTTGGTTGATTTAGCGTTCCAACTACATTCATCCATATAGGAGAACATAGAGTGAAACCTAAAAATTAAAACTATTACGGCAAACGAATGGTTTAACCTAGAAGAATGAAATTAGGTGAGCCAAGTTTGATTGCAAACTGATCATTACCTGAAAGTGTCATCAAGATTGAGTGAAAAAATGTGTGCTGAGATTTCAGGAAACTCGTAGTTTTTTGGAAGCTTGGCAACTCCTTTCCCTGAAAGGGATTTGCGCCAGTCTCTGCTTAGTGCTACATCAATAGGAAACAAACCATAGAGATAGAACTTGGAACTACTTTATTGTGTCAAGTTTCAAGGAGCTAGCACAAACGGTGTTTGATTTAGAGTTCCAACTACATGTATCCATATAGGAGAAAACAGAGTGATACCAAAAATTTTAAACTGTTACTGCAAATGAACGGTTTAACCTAGAAGAACGACATTTGGTGAGCCAAGTGAAATTGGGGTACTTATCATTACCTGAAAGTGTCATCAAGATTGGGTGAAAAAATGTGTGCTGAGATTTCAGAAAACTCGTAGTTTTTTGAAAGGTTGGCAACCCCTTTCAATGAAAGTGATTTTCACCAGTCTCTGCTTAGGGCTACAGCAATAGGAAACAAACCATAGAGATAGAACTTGGAACTACTTTATTGTGTCAAGTTTCAAAGAGGTAGGACAAACCGTGTTTGATTTACAGTTCCAACTACATGTATCCACATAGGAGAAATCAGGGTGAAACCTAAAAATTAAAAGTGTTACTGCAAACGAACGGTTTAACCTAGAAGAACGAAATTTGGTGAGCCAAGTGGGATTGGGGTACTGATCATTACCTGAAAGTGTCATCAAGATTGGGTGAAAAAATGTGTGCTGAGATTTCAGGAAACTCGTAGTTTTTTGGAAGCTTAGCAACCCCTTTCCCTGAAAGGGATTTGCGAGAGTCTTTGCTCAGGGCTACATCAATAGGAAACAAACCATAGAGATAAAACTTGGAACTACTTTATTCTGTCAAGTTTCAAAGAGCGGGCACAAACCGTGTTTTTGATCAAAGTTCCAACTATATGTACCCATATAGGAGAAAACAGAATGATACCGAAAAATTAAAACTGTTACTGGAAACGAACGGTTTAACCTAGAAGAACGAAATTTGGTGAGCCAAATGGGATTGGGGTACTTATCATTACCTGAAAGTGTCATCAAGATTGGGTCAAAAAATGTGTGCTGAGATTTCAGGAAACTCTTGGTTTTTTGGAAGCTTGGCAACCCCTTTCCATGAAAGTGATTTTCGCCAGTCTCTGCTTAGGGCTACATCAATAGGAAACAAACCGTAGAGATAGAACATGGAACTACATTGATGTGTCTAGTTGCAAAGAGACAACACAAACCTTGTTTGATTTAGAGTTCCAACTACATGTATCCATATAGGAGAAAACAGAGTGAAACCGAAAAATTAAAACTGTTACTGCAAAAGAACGGTTTAACCTAGAAGAAGGAAATTTGGTGAGCCAAGAGGGATTGGGGTTCTGATCATTACCTGAAAGTGTCATCAAGATTGGGTGTAAAAATGTGTGGTGAGATTTTAGGAAACTCGTAGTTTTTTGGAAGCCTGGCAACTCCTTTCCATGTAAGGGATTTGCACCAGTCTCTGCTTAGGGCTACATCAATAGGAAACAAACCATAGAGATAGAACTTGGAACTACATTATTGTGTCAATTTTCAAAGAGCTAGCATAAACCGTGTTTGATTTAGAGTTCCACCTACATGTATCCATATAGGAGAAAACAGAGTGATACTGAAAAATTAAAACTGTTTCTGCGAACAAACGGTTTAACCTAGAATAACGAAATTTGGTAAACAAAGTGGGATTGGGGTACTTAACATTAACTGAAAGTGTCATCAAGATTGGGTGAAAAAATATGTGCTGAGATTTCAGGAAACTCTTGGTTTTTTGACAGCTTAGCAACCCCTTTCCCTGAAAGGGATTTGCGCCAGTCTGTGCTTAGGGCTACATCAATAGGAAACAAACCATAGAGATAGAACTTGGAACTACTTTATTCTGTCAAGTTTTAAAGAGCGGGCAGAAACCGTGTTTGATTTAAAGTTCCAAATATACGTATCCATATAGGAGAAAACAGAGTGAAACCTAAATATTAAAACTGTTACTGCAAACAAACGGTTTAACCTAGAAGAACGAAATTTGGTGAGCCAATTGGGATTGGGGTAGTGATCATTACCAGAAAGTGTCATCAAGATTGGGTGAAAAAATGTGTGCTGAGATTTCAGGAAACTCGTAGTTTTTTGGAAGGTTGGCAACTCCTTTCCCTGAAAGTGATTTGCGCCAGTCTCTGCTTAGGGTTACCTCTATAGGAAACAAACCATAAAGATAAAACTTGGAACTACTTTATTTGTCAAGTTTCAAAATGATAGCACAAACCGTGTTTGATTTAGAATTCCAACTACATGTATCCATATAGGATAAAAGAGACTGAAACCGAAAAATTAAAACTGTTACTGCAAACGAACGGTTTAACCTAGAAGAACGAAATTTGGTGAGCCAAGTGGGATTGGGATAGTGATCATTACCTGAAAGTGTCATCAAGATTGGGTGAAAAAAATGTGTGCTGAGATTTCAGAAAACTCGCAGTTTTGGGAAGCTTGGCAACTCCTTTCCATGAAAGTGGTTTGCGCCAGTCTCTGCTTAGGGTACATCAATAGGAAACAAACCATAGAGATAGAACTTGGAACTACTTTATTGTGTCAAGTTTCCAAGCGCTAGCACAAACCGTGTTTTATTTAAAGTTCCAAGTATATGTATCCATATAGGAGAAAACAGAGTGAAACCAAAAAATTAAAACTGTTACTGCAAACGAACGGTTTAACCTAGAAGAACGAAATATGGTGAGCCAAGTGGGATTGGGGTTCTGATCATTACCTGCAAGTGTCATCAAGATTGGGTGTAAAAATGTGTGCTGAGATTTTAGGAAACTCGTAGTTTTTTGGAAGCCTGGCAACTCCTTTCCCTGAATGGGACTTGCGCCAGTCTCTGCTTAGGGCTACATCAATAGGAAACAAACCATAGAGATAGAACTTGGAACTACTTTATTGTGTCAAGTTTCAAAGAGCTAGCATAAACCGTGTTTGATTTACAGTTCCAACTACATGTATCCATATAGGTGAAAACAGAGTGATACCGAAAAATTAAAACTGTTACTGCATACGAACGGTTTAACCTAGAAGAACGAAATTTGGTGAGCCAAGTGGGATTGGGGTACTTATCATTACCTGAAAGTGTCATCAATATTGGGTGAAAAAATGTGTGCTGAGATTTCAGGAAACTCGTATTTTTTTGGAATGTTGGCAATCCCTTTCCATGAAAGTGATTTTAGCCAGTCTCTGCTTAGGGCTACAACAATAGGAAACAAACCATAGAGATAGAACTTGGAACTACTTTATTGTGTCAAGTTTCAAAGAGCTAGCACAAACCGTGTTTGATTTAGAGTTCCAACTACATGTATCCATATAGGAATAAACAGAGTGAAACCTAAAAATTAAAACTGTTACTGCAAACGAGCGGTTTAACGTACAAGAATGAAATTTAGTGAGCCAAGTGAGATTGGGGTACTGATCATTACCTGAAAGTGTCATCAAGATCGGGTGAAAAAATATGTGCTGATATTTCAGGAAACTCGTAGTTTTTTGGAAGCTTGGGAACTCTTTTCCCAGAAAGGGATTTGTGCCAGTCTCTCCTTAGGGCTACATCAATAGGAAATAAACAATAGAGATAGAACTAGGAACTACTTTATTGTGTCAAGTTTCAAAGAGCTAGCATAAACCGTGTTTGATTTAGAGTTCCAACTACACGTATCCATATAGGAGAAAACAGAGTGAAACCGAAAAATTAAAACTGTTACTGCAAACGAACGGTTTAACCTAGAAGAACGAAATTTGGTGAGCCATGTGGGATTGGGGTACTAATCATTACCTGAAAGTGTCATCAAGATTCGGTGAAAAAATGTGTGCTGAGATTTCAGGAAACTCTTAGTTTTTTGGAAGCTTGGCAACCCCTTTCCTTGAAAGTGATTTTCGCCAGTCTCTGCTTAGGGCTACATCAATAGGGAACAAACCATAGGGATAGAACTTGCAACTACATTATTGTGTCAAGTTTCAATAGCTAGCACAAACCTTGTTTTATTTAGAGTTCCAACTACATGTATCCATATAGGAGAAAACAGAGTGAAACCGAAAAATTAAAACTGTCACTGCAAACGAACGGTTTAACCTAGAAGAACGAAATTTGGTGAGCCAAGTGGGATTGGCGTACTGATCATTACCTGAAAGTGTCATCAAGATTCGGTGATAAAATGTATGCTGAGATTTCAGGAAACTCGTAGTTTTTTGGAAGCTTGGCAACTCCTTTCCCTGAAAGAGATTTGCGCCAGTCTCTGCTTAGGGCTTCATTTATAGGAAACAAACCATAGAGAAAGAACAAGGAACTACTTTATTGTGTCAAGTTTCAAAGAGCTAGCACAAACCGTGTTTGATTTAGAGTTCCAACTACATGTATCCATATAGGAGAAATCAGAGTGAAACCCAAAAATTAAAACTGTTACGGCAAACGAGCGGTTTAAACTAGAAGAACGAAATTTGGTGAGCCAAGTGTGATTGGGGTACTGATAATTACCTGAAAGTGTCATGAAGATTGGGTGAAAAAATGTTTGCTGAGATTTCAGGAAACTTGTTGTTTTTTGGAAGCTTTGGAACCCCTTTCCATGAAAGTGATTTGCGCCAGTCTCTGCTTAGGGCTACATCAATAGGAAAAAAACCATAGAGATAGAACATGGAACTACATTAATATGTCTAGTTTCAAAGAGCTAGAACAAACCTTGTTTGATTTAGAGCCAAGTACATGTGTCCATATAGGAGAATTCAGAGTGAAACCGAAAAATTAAAAGTGTTACTGCAAACGAACGGTTTAACCTAGAATAATGAAATTTGGTGAGCCAAGTGGAATTGGGGTACTGATCATTACCTGAAAGTGTCATCAAGATTGGTTGAAAAAATGTGTGCTGATATTTCAGGAAACTCGTAGTTTTTTGGAAGCTTGGGAACTCTTTTCCCTGAAAGGGATTTGTGCCAGTCTCTCCTTAGGGCTACATCAATAGGAAATAAACCATAGAGATAGAACTAGGAACTACTTTATTGTGTCAAGTTTCAAAGAGCTAGCATAAACCGTGTTTGATTTAGAGTTCCAACTACACGTATCCATATAGGAGAAAACAGAGTGAAACCGAAAAATTAAAACTGTTACTGCAAACGAACGGTTTAACCTAGAAGAACGAAATTTGGTGAGCCATGTGGGATTGGGGTACTAATCATTACCTGAAAGTGTCATCAAGATTCGGTGAAAAAATGTGTGCTGAGATTTCAGGAAACTCTTAGTTTTTTGGAAGCTTGGCAACCCCTTTCCTTGAAAGTGATTTTCGCCAGTCTCTGCTTAGGGCTACATCAATAGGGAACAAACCATAGGGATAGAACTTGCAACTACATTATTGTGTCAAGTTTCAATAGCTAGCACAAACCTTGTTTTATTTAGAGTTCCAACTACATGTATCCATATAGGAGAAAACAGAGTGAAACCGAAAAATTAAAACTGTCACTGCAAACGAACGGTTTAACCTAGAAGAACGAAATTTGGTGAGCCAAGTGGGATTGGCGTACTGATCATTACCTGAAAGTGTCATCAAGATTCGGTGAAAAAATGTATGCTGAGATTTCAGGAAACTCGTAGTTTTTTGGAAGCTTGGCAACTCCTTTCCCTGAAAGAGATTTGCGCCAGTCTCTGCTTAGGGCTTCATTTATAGGAAACAAACCATAGAGAAAGAACAAGGAACTACTTTATTGTGTCAAGTTTCAAAGAGCTAGCACAAACCGTGTTTGATTTAGAGTTCCAACTACATGTATCCATATAGGAGAAATCAGAGTGAAACCCAAAAATTAAAACTGTTACGGCAAACGAGCGGTTTAAACTAGAAGAACGAAATTTGGTGAGCCAAGTGTGATTGGGGTACTGATAATTACCTGAAAGTGTCATGAAGATTGGGTGAAAAAATGTTTGCTGAGATTTCAGGAAACTTGTTGTTTTTTGGAAGCTTTGGAACCCCTTTCCATGAAAGTGATTTGCGCCAGTCTCTGCTTAGGGCTACATCAATAGGAAAAAAACCATAGAGATAGAACATGGAACTACATTAATATGTCTAGTTTCAAAGAGCTAGAACAAACCTTGTTTGATTTAGAGCCAAGTACATGTGTCCATATAGGAGAATTCAGAGTGAAACCGAAAAATTAAAACTGTTACTGCAAACGAACGGTTTAACCTAGAATAATGAAATTTGGTGAGCCAAGTGGAATTGGGGTACTGATCATTACCTGAAAGTGTCATCAAGATTGGTTGAAAAAATGTGTGCAGAGATTTCAGGAAACTCGTAGTTTTTTGGAAGCTTGGCAACCCCTTTCCATGAAAGTGATTTGCGCCAGTCTCTGCTTAAAGCTACATCAATAGGAAAAAAACCATAGAGATAGAATATGAAACTACATTAATGTTTCTAGTTTCAAAGAGCTAGCACAAACCTTGTTTGATTTAGAGCCAACTACATGTGTCCATATAGGAGAAAACAGAGTGAAACCGAAAATTAAAACTGTTACTGCAAACGAACGGTTTAACCTAGAAGAACGAAATTTGGTGAGCCAAGTGGAATTGGCGTACTGATCATTACCTGAAAGTGTCATCAAGATTGGGTTAAAAAATGTGTGCTGAGATTTCAGGAAACTCGTAGTTTTTTGGAAGTTTGGCAACTTCTTTCATGAAAGGGATTTGCGCCTATCTCTGCTTAGGGTTACATCAATAGGAAACAAACCATAAAGATAGAACTTGAAACTACTTTATTGTGTCAAGTTTCAAAGAACTAGCACAAACCGTGTTTGATTTAGAGTTCCAACTACATGTATCCATATAGGAGAAATCAGAGTGAAACCTAAAAAGTAAAACTGTTACTGCAAACGAACGGTTTAACGTAGAAGAACGAAATTTGGTAAACGAAGTGGGATTGGGGTACTTAACATTACCTGAAAGTGTCATCACGATTGGGTGAAAAAATGTGTGCTGAGATTTCAGGAAACTCTTGGTTTTTTGGAAGCTTAGCAACCCGTTTCCCTGAAAGGGATTTGCGCCAGTCTATGCTTAGGGCTACATCAATAGGAAACAAACCATAGAGATAGAAGTTTGAACTACTTTATTCTGTCAAGTTTTAAAGAGCAGGCACAAACCGTGTTTGATTTAAAGTTGCAAATATACGTATCCATATAGGAGAAAACAGAGTGAAACATAAATATTAAAACTGTTACTGTAAACAAACGGTTTAACCTAGTAGAACGAAAATTGGTGAGTCAATTGGGATTGGGGTAGTGATCATTACCTGAAAGTGTCATCAAGATTGGGTGAAAAAATGTGTGCTGAGATTTCAGGAAACACGTATTTTTGGAAGCTTGGCAACTCCTTTCCCTGAAAGGGATTTGCGCCAGTCTCTACTTAGGGTTACATGTATAGGAAACAAACCATAAAGATAGAACTTGGAACTACTTTATTCTGTCAAGTTTCAAAGAGCTAGCACAAACCGTGTTTGATTTAGACTTCCAACTACATGTATCCATATAGGATAAAAGAGAGTGAAACCTAAAAATTAAAACTGTTACTGCAAACGAACGGTTTAACATGGAAGAACAAAATTTGGTGAGCCAAGTGGGATTGGGATAGTGATCATTACCTGAAAGTGTCATCAAGATTGGGTGAAAAAATGTGTGCTGAGATTTCAGGAAACTCGCAGTTTTTGGAACCTTGGCAACTCCTTTCCATGAAAGTGATTTGCGCCAGTCTCTGCTTAGGGCTACATCAATAGGAAACAAACCATAGAGATAGAACTTGGAACTACTTTATTGTGCAAGGTTCAAAGAGCTAGCATGAACCGTGTTTGATTTAGAGTTCCAACTACATGTATCCATATAGGAAAAGACAGAGTGAAACCGAAAAATTAAAAATGTTACTGCAAACGAACGGTTTAACGTACAAGAACGAAATTTAATGAGCCAAGTGAGATTGGTGTACTGATCATTACCTGAAAGTGTCATCAAGATTGGGTGAAAAAATATGTGCTGAGATTTCAGGAAACTCGTAGTTTTTTGGAAGCTTGGGAACTCTTTTCCGTGAAAGGAATTTGCGCCAGTCTCTCCTTAGGGCTACATCAATAGGAAACAAACCATAGAGATAGAACTAGGAACTACTTTATTGTGTCAAGTTTCAAAGAGCTAGCATAAACCGTGTTTGATTTACAGTTCCAACTACACGTATCCATATAGGAGAAAACAGAGTGAAACCGAAAAATTAAAACTGTTACTAAAAACGAACGGTTTAACCTAGAAGAACGAAATTTGGTGAGCCAATTCGTATTGGGGTACTCATCATTACCTGAAAGTGTCATCAAGATTGGGTGAAAAAATGTGTGCTGAGATTTCAGGAAACTCGTAGTCTTTTGAAGCTTGGCAACCCCTTTCCATGAAAGTGATTTTCGCCAGTTTCTGCTTAGGGCTACATCAATATGGAACAAACCATAGGGATAGAACTTGAAACTACATTATTGTGTCAAGTTTCAAAGAGCTAACACAAACCTTGTTTTATTTAGAGTTCCAACTACATGTATCCATATAGGAGAAAACAGAGTGAAACCGAAAAATGAAAACTGACACTGCAAACGAACGGTTTAACCTGGAAGAACGAAATTTGGTGAGCCAAGTGGGATTGGGGTACTGATCATTACCTGAAAGTGTCATCAAGATTGGGTGAAAAAATGTGTGCTGAGATTTCAGGAAACTCGTAGTTTTTTGGAAGCTTGGCAACTCCTTTCCGTGAAAGGGATTTGCGCCAGTCTGTGCTTAGGGCTACATCAATAGGAAACAAACCATAGAGATAGAACTTGGAACTACTTTATTGTGTCAAGTTTCATAGAGGTATCACAAACCGTGTTTGATTTAGAGTTCCAACTACATGTATCCATATAGGAGAAAACAGATTGAAACCTAAAAATTAAAACTGTTACTGCAAACGAGCGGTTTAACCTAGAAGAACGAAATTTGGTGTGCCAAGTGGGATTGGGGTACTGATCATTACCTGAAAGTGTCATCAAGATTGGGTGAAAAAATGTGTGCTGAGATTTCAGGAAACTCGTAGTTTTTTGGAAGCTTGGCAACCCCTTTCCATGAAAATGATTTGCGCCAGTCACTGCTTAGGGCTACATCAATAGGAAAAAAACAATAGAGACAGAACATGGAACTACATCAAAGTGTCTAGTTTCAAAGAGCTAGCACAAACATTGTTTGATTTAGAGCCAACTACATGTGTCCATATAGGAGAAAACAGAGTGAAACCGAAAAATTAAAACTGTTACTGCAAACGAACGGTTTAACCTAGAAGAACAAAATTTGGTGAGCCAATTGGGATTGGGGTAGTGATCATTACCTGAAAGTGTTATCAACATTGGGTGAAAAAATGTGTGCTGAGATTTCAGGAAACTCGTAGTTTTTTGGAAGCTTGGCAACTCCTTTCCCTGAAAGGGATTTGCGCCAGTCTCTGCTTAGGGTTACATATATAGGAAACAAACCATAAAGATAGAACTTGGAACTACTTTATTGTGTCAAGTTTCAAAGAGCTAGCACAAACCGTGTTTTATTTAGAATTCCAACTACATGTATCCATATATGATAAAAGAGAGTGAAACCTAAAAATTAAAACTGTTACTGCAAACGAACGGTTTAACCCAGAAGAACGAAATTTGGTGAGCCAAGTGGGATTGGGATAGTGATCATTACCTGAAAGTGTCATCAAGATTGGGTGAAAAAATGTGTGCTGAGATTTCAGGAAACTCGTATTTTTTTGGAAGCTTGGGAAATCTTTTTTTTGAAAGGGATTTGCGCCTCTCTCTCCTTAGGGCTACATCAATAGGAAACAAACCATAGAGATAGAACTAGGAACTACTTTATTGTGTCAAGTTTCAAAGAGCTAGCATAAACCGTGTTTGATTTAGAGTTCCAACTACACGTATCCATGTAGGAGAAAACAGAGTGAAACCTAAAAATTAAAACTGTTACTGCAAATGAACGGTTTAACCTAGAAGAACGAAATTTAGTGAGCCAAGTGGGATTGGGGTAGTGATCATTACCTGAAAGTGTCGTCAAGATTCGGTGAAAAAATGTGTGCTGAGATTTCAGGAAACTCGTAGTTTTTTGGAAGCTTCGCAACCCCTTTCCATGAAAGTGATTTTCGCCAGTCTCTGCTTAGGGCTACATCAATAGGGAACAAACCATAGGGATAGAACTTGCAACTACATTATTGTGTCATGTTTCAAAGAGCTAGCACAAACCTTGTTTTATTTAGAGTTCCAACTACATGTATCCATATAGGAGAAAACAGAGTGAAACCGAAAAATTAAAACTGTCACTGCAAACGAACCGCTTAACCTAGAAGAGCGAAATTTGGTGAGCCAAGTGGGATTGGGGTACTGATCATTACATGAAAGTGTCATCAAGATTGGGTGAAAAAATGTGTGCTGAGATTTCAGGAAACTCGTAGTTTTTTGGAAGCTTGGCAACTCCTTTCCCTGAAAGGGATTTGCGCCAGTCTCTGCTTAGGGCTACATCAATACGAAACAAACCTTAGAGATAGAACTTGGAACTACTTTATTGTGTCAAGTTTTATAGAGCTAGCACAAACCGTGTTTGATTTAGAGTTCCAACTACATGTATCCATATAGGAGAAAACAGAGTGAAACCTAAAAATTAAAACTGTTACTGCAAACGAGCGGTTTAACCTAGAAGAACGAAATTTGGTGTGCCAAGTGGGATTGGGGTACTGATCATTACCTGAAAGTGTCATCAAGATTGGGTGAAAAAATGTGTGCTGAGGTTTCAGGAAACTCGTAGTTTTTTGGAAGCTTGGCAACCCCATTCCATGAAAGTGATTTGCGCCAGTCTCTGCTTAGGGCTACATGAATAGGAAAAAAACCATAGAGATAGAACATGGAACTACATTAAAGTGTCTAGATTCAAAGAGCTAGCACAAACCTTGTTTGATTTAGAGCCAACTAAATGTGTCCATATAGGAGAAAACAGAGTGAAACCGAAAAATTAAAACTGTTACTGCAAACGAACGGTTTAAACTAGAAGAACGAAATTTGGTGAGCCAAGTGGAATTGTGGTACTGATCATTACCTGAAAGTGTCATCAAGATTGGGTGAAAAAATGTGTGCTGAGATTTCAGGAAACTCGTAGTTTTTTCGAAGCTTGGCAACTTCTTTCCCTGAAAGGGATTCGCGCCAGTCTCTGCTTAGGGCTACATCAATAGGAAACAAACCATAGAGATAGAAATTGGAACTACTTTATTGTGTCAAGTTTCAAAGAGCTAGCACAAACCGGGTTTGATAGAGTTTCAACTACATGTATCCATATAGTAGAAATTAGAGTGAAACCTAAAAAGTAAAACTGTTACTGCAAACGAACGGTTAAACCTAGAAGAACGAAATTTGGTAAACAAAGTGGGATTGGGGTACTTAACATTACATGAAAGTGTCATCAAGATTGGGTGAAAAAATGTGTGCTGAGATTTCAGGAAACTCTTGGTTTTTTGGAAGCTTAGCAACCCCTTTCCCTGAAAGGGATTTGCGCCAGTCTCTGCTTAGGGCTACATCAATAGGAAACAAACCATAGACATAGAACATGGAACTACATTATTCTGTCAAATTTTAAAGAGCGAGCACAAACCGTGTTTGATTTAGAGTTCCAACTACACGTATCCATATAGGAGAAAACACAGTGAAACCGAAAAATTAAAACTTTTACTGCAAACGAACGGTTTAACCTAGAAGAACGAAATTTGGTGAGCCAAGTGGGATTGGGGTAGGGATCATTACCTGAAAGTGTCATCAAGATTGGGTGAAAAAATGTGTGCTGAGATTTCAGGAAACTCGTAGTTTTTTGGAAGCTTGGCAACCCCTTTCCATGAAAGTCATTTTCGCCAGTCTTGGCTTAGGGCTACATCAATAGGGAACAAACCATAGGGATAGAACTTGCAACTACATTATTGTGTCAAGTTTCAAAGAGCTAGCACAAACCTTGTTTTATTTAGAGTTCCAACTACATGTATCCATATAGGAGGAAACAGAGTGAAACCGAAAAACTAAAACTGCCACTGAAAACGAACGGTTTAACCTAGAAGAACGAAATTTGGTGAGCCAAGTGGGATTGGGGTACTGATCATTACCTGAAAGTGTCATCAAGATTGGGTGAAAAAATGTGTGCTTAGATTTCAGGAAACTCGTAGTTTTTAGGAAACTTGGCAACTCCTTTCCCTGAAAGGGATTTGGGCCAGTCTCTGCTTAGGGCTACATCAATAGGAAACAAACCTTAGAGATAGAACTTGGAACTACTTTATTGTGTCAAGTTTCATAGAGCTAGTACAAACCGTGTTTGATTTAGAATTCCAACAACATGTATCCATATAGGATAAAAGAGAGTGAAACCTAAAAATTAAAACTGTTACTGCAAACGAACGGTTTAACCTAGAAGAACGAAATTTGGTGAGCCAAGTGGGATTGGGATAGTGATCATTACCTGAAAGTGTCATCAAGATTGGGTGAAAAAATGTGTGCTGAGATTTCAGGAAACTCGTAGTTTTTTGGAAGCTTGGCAACTCCTTTCCCTGAAAGGGATTTGCGCCAGTCTCTGCTTAGGGCTACATCAATACGAAACAAACCTTAGAAATAGAACTTGGAACTACTTTATTGTGTCAAGTTTTATAGAGCTAGCACAATCCGTGTTTGATTTAGAGTTCCAACTACATGTATCCATATAGGAGAAAACAGAGTGAAACCTAAAAATTAAAACTGTTCCTGCAAACGAGCGGTTTAACCTAGAAGAACGAAATTTGGTGTGCCAAGTGGGATTGGGGTACTGATCATTACCTGAAAGTGTCATCAAGATTGGGTGAAAAAATGTGTGCTGAGATTTCAGGAAACTCGTAGTTTTTTGGAAGCTTGGCAACCCCATTCCATGAAAGTGATTTGCGCCAGTCTCTGCTTAGGGCTACATCAGTAGGAAACAATCAATAGAGATAAAACTTGGAACTACTTTATTCTGTCAAGTTTCAAAGAGCTAGCACAAACCGTGTTTGATTTAGAATTCCAAATACATGTATCCATATAGGAGAAAACAGAGTGAAACCGAAAAATTAAAACTGTTACTGCAAACGAACCGTTTAACCTGGAAGAGCGAAATTTGGTGAGCCAAGTGGGATTGGGGTACTGATCATTACCTGAAAGTGTCATCAAGTTTGGGTGAAAACATGTGTGCTGAGATTTCAGGAAATTCGTAGTTTTTTGGAAGCTTGGCAACCCCTTTCCAAGAAAGTGATTTGCGCCAGTCTCTGCTTAGGGCTACATCAATAGGAAACAAACCATAGAGATAGAATTTTGAACTACTTTATTGTGTCAAGTTTCAGAGAGCTAGCAATAACTGTGTTTGATTTAGTTTTCCAACTACATGTATCCATATAGGAGAAAACAGAGAGAAACCTAAAAATTAAAACTGTTACTGCAAAAGAACGATTTAAATTAGAAGAACGAAATTTGGTGAGCCAATTGTGATTGGGGTACTGATCATTACCTGAAAGTGTCATCAAGATTGGGTGAAAAAATGTGTGCTGAGATTTCAGGAAACTCGCGGGTTTTTGGAAGCTTGGCAACCCCTTTCAATGAAAGTGATTTGCGCCAGTCTCTGCTTAGGGCAACATCAATAGGAAACAAACCATAGAGATAAAACTTGGAACTACTTTAGTGTGTCAAGTTTCAAAGAGCTAGCACAAACCGTGTTTGATTTCGAATTCCATCTATATGTATCCATCTAGGAAAAAACATAGTGAAACCTAAAAATTAAAACTGTTACTAAAAATGAACGGTTTAACCTAGAAGAACGAAATTTGGTGAGCCAAGTGGGATTGGGGTAGTGATCATTACCTGAAAGCGTCATCAAGTATGGGTGAAAAAATGAGTGCTGAGATTTCAGGAAATTTGTAGTTTTTTGGAAGCTTGGCAACCCCTTTCCATGAAAGTGATTTGCGCCAGTCTTTGCTTAGGGCTACATCAAATGGAAACAAACCACAGAGATAGAACTTGGAACTACTTTTTTGTGTCAAGTTTCAAAGAGCTAGCACAAACCGTGTTTGATTTAGAGTTCCAACTACATGTATCCCTGTAGGAAAAAACAGAGTGAAACCTAAAAATTAAAACTGTTACTGCAAACAAACGGTTTAACCTAGAAAAACGAAATTTGGTGAGCCAAGTGGGATTATGTTAGTGATCATTACCTGAAAGTGTCATCAAGTTTGGGTGAAAAAATGTGTGCTGAGATTTCAGGAAACTCGCAGTTTTGGGAAGCTTGGGAACTCCTTTCCATTAAAGTGATTTGCGCCTGTCTTTGCTTAGGGCTACATCAATAGGAAACAAACCATAGAGATAGAACTTGGAACTACTTTACTCTGTCATGTTTCAAAGACCTAGCACAAACCGTGTTTGACTTAGAGTTCCCACTACATGTATCCATATAGGAGAAAACAGAGTGATACCAAGAAATTAAAACTGTTACTGCAAACGAACAGTTTAACCTAGAAGAACGAAATTTGGTGAGCCAAGTGGGATTGGGGTCCTGATCATTACCTGAATGTGTCATCAAGATTGGGTGAAGAAATGTGTGCTGAGATTTCACGAAACTCGTGGTTTTATGGAAGCTTGGCAACCCCTTTCGATGAAAGTGATTTGCGCCAGTCTGTGCATAGGGCTACATCATTAGGAAACAAATCATAGAGAGAGAACTTGGAACTACTTTATTCTGTCAAGTTTCAAAGAGCAAGCACAAACCCTGTTTGATTTAGAGTTCCAACTACATGTATCCATATAGGAGAAAACAGAGTGAAACCGAAAAATTAAAACTGTTACTGCAAACGAACAGTTTAACCTAGAAGAATGAAATTTGGTGAGCCAAGGTGATGGGGGTACTGATCATTACCTGAAAGTGTCATCAAGATTGGGTGAAAAAATGTGTGCTGAGATTTCAGGAAACTCGTAGTGTTTTGGAAGCTTGGCAACCACTTTCCCTGAAAGTTATATGCGTCAGTCTCTACTTAGGGCTACATCAATAGGAAACAAACCATAGAGATAGAACTTGGAACTACTTTATTGTGTCAAGTTTCAAAGAGCTAGCCATACAATGTTTGATTTAGAGTTCCAACTACATGTATCCATATAGGAGAAAACAGAGTGAAACCGAAAAATTAAACCTGTTACTGCAAACAAATGGTTTAACCTAGAAGAACGAAATTTGGTGAGCCAAGTGGGATTGGGGTACTGATCATTACCTGAAAGTGTCACCAAGATTGGGTGAAATAATGTGTGCTGAGATTTTAGAAAACTCGTAGTTTTTTGGAAGTTTAGCAACCCCTTCCATGAAAGTGATTTACGCCAGTCTCTGCTTAAGGCTACATCAATAGGAAGCAAACCATAGAGAAAGAACTTGGACCTACTTTATTCCGTCAAGTTTCAAAGAGCTAGCACAAACCGTCTTTGATTTAGAATTCCAACTACATGTATCCATATAGGAGAAAACAGAGTGAAACCTAAAAATTAAAACTGTTACTGGAAACGAACGGTTTAAACTAGAAGAACGAAATTTGGTGAGCCAAGTGGGATTGGGGTACTGATCATTACCTGACAGTGTCATCAAGATTGGGTGATAAAATCTGTGCTGATATTTCAGGAATCTCCTAGTTTTTTCGAAGCTTGGCAACCCTTTTTCCTGAAAGTGATTTGCGCCAGTCTCTGCTTTGGGCTACATCAATAGGAAACAAACCATAGAGATAGAACTTGGAACTACTTTATTGTGTCAAGTTTCAAAGAGCTAGCACAAACCGTGTTTGATTTAGAGTTCCAACTACATGTATCCGTATAGGAGAAAATAGAATGTAACCTAAAAATTAAAAATGTTACTTCCAACGAACTGTTTAACCTAGAAGAATGAAATTTGCTGAGCCAAGTGGGATTTGGGTACTGATCATTAAGTGAAAGTGTCATCAAGATTGGGTGAAGAAATGTGTGTTTCGATTTCAATAAACTCGTAGTTTTTTTGAAGCTTGGCAAACCTCTTCCATGAAAGGGATTTGCGCCAGTCTCTGCTTAGTGCTACATCTATAGGAAACAAACCATAGAGATAGAACTTGGAACTACTTTATTCTTTCAAGTTTCAATGAGCTAGCACAAACCATGTTTGATTTAGTGTTTCAACTACATGAATCCATATAGGAGAAAACAGTGAAACCTAAAAATTAAAACTGTTACTGCAAACGAACGGTTTAACCTAGAAGAACAAAATTTGGTGAGAAAAGTGGGATTGCGGTAGTGATCATTACCTGAAAGTGTCATCAAGATTCCGTTAAAAAATTTTTGCTGAGTTTTCAGGAAACTCGTAGTTTTTTGGAAGCTTGGCAACCCCTTTTCATGAAAGTGATTTGCGCCAGTCTGTGCTTCGGGCTGCATCAATAGGAAACAAACCATAGAGATAGAACTTGGAACTCCTTTATTGTGTCAAGTTTCAAAGAGCTAGCACAAACCTTGTTTGATTTAGAGTTCCTACTACATGTATCCATATAGGAGAAAACAGAGTGAAACCTAAAAATTAAAAGTGGTACTGCCAATGAACGGTTTAACCTAGATGAATGAAATTTGGTGAGCCAAGTGGGATTGGGGTACTGATCATTACATGAAAGTGTCATCAAGATTCCATGAAAAAATGTGTGCTGAGATTACAGGAACCTCGTAGTTTTTTGGAAGCTTGGCAACCCCTTTCCATGAAAGTGATTTGTGCCAGTCTCTACTTAGGGTACATCAATAGGAAACAAACCATAGAGATAGAAATTGGAACTCCTTTATTGTGTCAAGTTTCAAAGAGCTAGCACAAACCTTGTTTGATTTAGAGTTCCAAATACATGTATCCATAGAGGAGAAAACAGAGTGAAACCTAAATATTAAAACTGTTACTGCAAACGAACGGTTTAACCTAGAAGAACGAAATTTTGTTAGCCATGTGGGATTGGGGTACTGATCATTACCTGAAAGTGTCATCAAGATTGGGTGAAGAAATGTGTGTTGAGATTTTAATAATCTCCTAGTTTTTTTGAAGCTTGGCAACCCCTTTCGATGAAAGTGATTTGCGCCAGTCTCTGCTTAGGGATACATCAATAGGAAAAAAAACCATAGAGATAGAACTTGGAACTAGTTCATTGTGTCAATTTTTAAAAAGCTAGCACAAACGGTGTTTGATTTAGAGTTCCAACTACATGTAACCATATAGGAGAAGATATAGTGAAACCAAAAAATTAAAACTGTTACTGCAACGAACGGTTTAAACTAGAAGAACGTAATTTGGTGAGCCAAGTGGGATTGTGTTACTGATCATTACCTGAAAGTGTCATCTGGATTCCCTGAAAAAATGTGTGCTGAAATTTCAGGAATCTAAGAGTTTTTTGGAAGCTTGGCAACCCCGTTTCATTAAAGTGATTTGTGTCAGTCTCTGCTTAGGGCTACATCGATAGGAAAAAAAAAACATAGAAATAGAACTTGGAACTATTTTATTGTGTCAAGTTTCAAAGAGCTAGCAGAAACCGTGTTTGAGTTAGAGTTCCAAATACATGTATCCATATAGGAGAAAACAGAGTGAAACTGAAAAATTAAAACTGTTACTGCCAATGAACGGTTTAACCTAGAAGAACGAAATTTGGTGAGCCAAGTGGGATTGGGGTAGTGATCATTACTTGATAGTGTCATCAAGATTGGGTGAAAAAATGTGTACTGAGGTTTCAGGAAACTCGCAGTATTTTGGAAGCTTGGGAACACCTTTCCATGAAAGTGATTTGCGCCAGTCTCTGCTTAGGGCTACATCAATAGGAAACAAACCATAGAGATAGAACCTGGAACTACTTTATTGTGTCAAGTTTCAAAGAGCTAGCCCAAACCTTGTTTGATTTAGACTTCCAACTTCATGTATCCATATAGGAGAAAAGAGAGTGAAACCTAATATTTAAAACTGTTACTGCCAACGAACGGTTTAACTTAGAAGAACAAAATTTGGTGAGCCAAGTTGGATTGGGGTACTGATCATTATCTGAAAGAGTCATCAAGATTCCTTGAAAAAAAGGAGGGTTAAAATTTCAGGAATCTCTTAGTTTTTTGGAAGCTTGGCAACCACTTTCCCTGAAAGTGATTTGCGCCAATCACTGCTTAGGGCTACATCAATAGGAAACAAACCATAGAGATAGAACTTGGAACTCCTTTATTGTGTGAAATTTCAAAGAGCTAGCACAAACATTGTTTGATTTAGAGTTCCAACTACATGTATCCATATAGGAGAACATAGAGTGAAACCTGAAAATTAAAACTATTACTGCAAAGGAACGGTTTAACCTAGAAGAACGAATTTAGGTGAGCCAAGTGGGATTGCAGTACTGATCATTACCTGAAAGTCTCGTCAAGATTGGGTGAAAAAATGTGTGCTGAGATTTCAGGAACCTCGTAGTTTTTTGGAAGCCTGGCCACCCCTTTCCGTGAAAGTGATTTGCGCCAGTCTCTGCTTAGGGCTACATCAATAGGAAACAAACCATAGAGATAGAACTTGGAACTAGTTTATTTTTTCAACGTTCAAAGAGCTAGCACAAACCGTGTTTGATTTAGATTTCCAACTACGTGTATCCATATAGGAGAAAACAGAGTGAAACCTAAAATTTAACACTCTTAGTGCAAACGAATGGTTTAACCTAGAAAAATGAAAATTGGCGAGCCAAGTGGGATTGAGGTAGTGATCATTACCTGAAAGTGTCATCAAGATTGGGTGAAAAAATGTGTACTGAGATTTCAGGAAACTCGTAGTTTTTTGGAAGCTTGGCAACCCCTTTCCCTGAAAGTAATTTGCGCCAGTCTCTGCTTAGGGCTACATCAATAGGAAACAAACCATAGAGATAGAACTTGGAACTACTTTATTGTGTCACGTTTGAAAGAGCTAGCACAAACCGTGTTTGATTTAGAGTTCCAACTTCATGTATCCATATAGGAGATAACAGAGTGAAACCTAAAAATTAAAACTGTTACTGCCAACGAAAGGTTTAACCTAGAAGAATGAAATTTGGTGAGCCAAGTGGGATTGCCGTACTGAACATTACCTGAAAGTGTCATCAGGATTCTGTGAAAAAATGTGTGCTGCGGTTTCAGGAATCTCGTAGATTTTTGAGAGCTTGTCAACTCCTTTCCATCTAAGGGATTTGCGCCTGTCTCTGCTTAGGGCTACATCAATAGGAAACAAACCATAGAGATAGAACTTGGTACTACTTTATTCTGTCAAGTTTCAATGAGCTAGCACAAATCGTGTTTGATTTAGAGTTCCAACTACATGTATCCATATAGGAGAAAACAGAGTGAAACCTAAAAATTAAAACTGTTAATGCAAAAGAACGGTTTAACCTAGAAGAACGAAATTTGGTGAGCCAAGTGGGATTCAAATAGTGATCATTACCTGAAAGTGTCATCAAGATTGGGTGAAAAAATGTGTGCTGAGATTTCAGGAAACTCGCAGTTTTTTGGAAGCTTGGCAACTCCTCTCAATTAAAGTGATTTGCGCCAGTCTCTGCTGAGGGTACCTCAATAGGAAACAAACCATAGGAATAGAACTTGGAACCACTTTATTGTGTCAAGTTTCAAAGAGCTAGCACAAACCGTGTTTGATTTAGAGTTCCAACTACATGTATCCATATAGGAGAAAACAGAGTGAAACCTAAAAATTAAAACTGTTACTGCAAACGAACGGTTTAACCTAGAAGAACGAAATTTGGTAAGCCCAGTGGGATTGGGGTACTGATCATTACATGAAAGTGTCATCAAGATTGGGTGAAAAAATGAGTGCTGAGATTTCATGAAACTTGTAGTTTTTTGGAAGCTTGGCAACCCCTTTCCATGAAAGTGATTTGCGACAGTCTCTGCTTAGGGCTACATCAATAGGAAACAATCCATAGAGATAGAACTTGGAACTACTTTATTGTGTCAAGTTTCAAAGCGCTAGCACAAACCGTGTTTGATTTAGAATTCCAACTACATGTATCCATATAGGAGAAAACAGAGTGAAACCTAAAAAATAAAACTTTTACTGCAAAAGAACGCTTTAACCTAGGGAACGAAATTTGGTGAGCCAAGTGGGATTGAAATAGTGATCATTACCTGAAAGTGTCATCAAGATTGCGTGAAAAAATGTGTGCTAAGATTTCAGGAAACTCGCAGTTTTTTGGAAGCTTGACAACTCCTCTCCGTTAAAGTGATTTGCGCCAGTCTGCTGAGGGTACATCAATAGGAAACAAACCATAGACATAGAACTTGGAACTACTTTATTGTGTCAAGTTTCAAAGAGCTACCACAAACCGTGTTTCATTTAAAGTTCCAAATACATGTATCCATATAGGAGAAAACAGAGTGAAACCTAAAAATTAAAACTGTTACTGCAAACGAACGGTTTAACCTAGAAGAACGAAATTTGGTGAGCCAATTGGGATTGGGGTAGTGATCATTACCTGAAAGTGTCATCAGGATTGAATGAAGAAATGTGTGCTGATATTTCAGGAAACTCGCAGTTTTTTGGAAGCTCGGCAACCCCTTTCCATGAAAGTGATTTGCACCAGTCTCTGCTTAGGGCTACATCAATAGGAAACAATCCATAGAGATAGAACTTGGAACTACTTTATTGTGTCAAGTTTCCAAGAGCTAGCACAAACCGTGTTTGGTTTAGAATTCCAACTACATGTATCCATATAGGAGAAAACAGAGTGAAACCTAAAAATTAAAACTGTTACTGCAATATAACTGTTTAACCTTGAAGAACGAAATTTGGTGAGCCAAGTGGGATTGGGGTACTTATCATTACCTAAACTGTCATCAAGATTGGGTGAAAAAATGTGTTCTGAGATTTCAGGAAACTCGCAGTTTTTTGGAATCTTGACAACTCCTCTCCATTAAAGTGATTTGAGCCAGTCTCTGCTGAGGGTACATCAATAGGAAATAAACTATAGAGATAGAACTTGGAACTACTTTATTGTGTCAAGTTTCAAAGAGCTAGCACAAACCGTGTTTGATTTAAAGTTCCAACTATATGTATCCATATAGGAGAAAACAGAATGAAACCTAAAAATTAAAACTGTTGCTGCAAACGAACGGTTTCACCTAGAAGAACGGAATTTGGTGTGCCAAGTGGGATTGGGGTACTTATCATTACCTGATAGTGTCATCAAGATTGGGTGAAAAAATGTGTGCTGAGATTTCAGGAAACTTGTAGTTTTTTGGAAGCTTGGCAACTTCTTTCCATGAAAGTGATTTGCGCCAGTCTCTGCTTAGGGCTACATAAATAAAAAAAAAAAAAACATAGAGATAGAACTTGGAACTACATTAATGTGTCTAGTTTCAAAGAGCTAGCACAAACCTTGTTTGATTTAGAGTTCCAACTACATGCATCCATATAGGAGAAAACAGAGTGAAACCGAAAAATTAAAACTGTTACTGCAAACGAACGGTTTAACCTAGAAGAACGAAATTTGGTGAGTCAAGTGGGATTGGGTAGTGATCATTACCTGAAAGTGTCATCAGGATTGGGTGAAAAAATGTGTGCGGAGATTTCAGGAAACTCGTAGTTTTTTGGAAGCTTGGCAACCCCTTTGCATGAAAGTGATTTTCGCCAGTCTCTGCTTAGGGCTACATCAACAGGAAAGAAACCGTAGAGATAGAACTTGGAACTACTTTATTGTGTCAAGTTTCATAGAGCTAGCACAAACCGTGTTTGATTTAAAGTTCCAACTACATGTATGCATATAGGAGAAAACAGAGTGAAACCTAAAAATTAAAACTGTTACTGCAAACGAATGACTTAACCTAGAAGTACAAAATATTTGAGCAATGTGGGATTGGGGTAGTGATCATTACCTGAAAGTGTCAACAAGATTGGGTGAAAAAATGTGTGCTGAGATTTCAGGAAACTCGTAGTTTTTTGGAAGCTTTGCAACCCCTTTCCATGAAACTCATTTGCGTCAGTCTCTGCTTAGGGCTACATCAATAGTTAACAAACCATAGAGATAGAACTTGGAACTACTTTTTTCTGTCAAGTTTCAATGAGCTAGCACAAATCGTGTTTGATTTAGAATTCCAACTAAATGTATCCATATAGGAGAAAACAGAGTGAAACCTAAAAATTAAAACTGTTACTGCAAAATAACGGTTTAACCTAGAAGAACGAAATTTGTTGAGCCAAGTGGGATTGAAACAGTGATCATTACCTGAAAGTGTCATCAAGATTGGGTGAACAAATGTGTGCTGAGATTTCAGGAAACTCGCAGTTTTTTGGAAGCTTGACAACTCCTCTCCATTAAAGTGATTTGCGCCAGTCTTTGCTGAGGGTACATCAATAGGAAACAAACCATAGAGATAGAACTTGTAACTACTTTATTGTGTCAAGTTTCAAAGAGCTAGCACAAACCGTGTTTGATTTAAATTCCAACTCCATGTATCCATATAGGAGAAAACAGACTGAAACCTAAAAATTAAAAGTGTTAATGCAAACAAACGGTTTAACCTAGAAGAACGAAATTTGGTGAGCCAAGTGGGATTGGTGTACTTAACATTACCTGAAAGTGTCATCAAGATTGGGTGAAAAAATGTGTGCTGAGATTTCAGGAAACTCTTGGTTTTTTGGAAGCTTGACAACCCCTTTCCCTGAAAGTGATTTGCGCCAGTCTCTGCTTAGGGCTACATCAATACGAAAAAAAAACCATAGAGATAGAACTTGGAATTACATTCATGTGTCAAGATTCAAAGAGCTATCACAAACCTTGTTCGATTTAGAATTTTAACTACATGTATCCATATAGGAGAAAACAGAGTGAAACGATAAAATTAAAACTGTTACTGCAAACAAACGGTTTAACCTAAAGAACCAAATTTGGTGAGCCAAGTGGGATGGGGTACTGATCATTACCTGACATTGTCATCAAGATTGGGTGAAAAAATATGTGCAGAGATTTCAGGAAATTCTTGGTTTTTTGGAAGCTTGGCAACCCCTTTAAATGAAAGGGATTTGCGCCAGTCTCTGCTTAGGGTTACATCAATAGGAAACAAACCATAGTGATAGAACTTGGAACTACTTTATTCTGTCAAGTTTCAAAGAGCTAGCACAAACCGTGTTTGATTTAGAATTCCAACTACAAGTATCCATATAGGAGAAAACAGTGAAACGTAAAAATTAAAACTGTTACTGGAAACGAACAGTTTAAACTAGAAGAACGAAATTTGGTGAGCCAAGTGGGATTGGGGTACTGATAATTACCTGAAAGTGTCATCAAGATTGGGTGAAAAAATGTGTGCTGAGATTTCAGGAAACTCGCAGTTTTTTGGAAGCTTGGCAACCCCTTTCCATGAAAGTGATTTGCGCCAGTGTCTCCTTAGGGCTACATCAATAGGAATCAAACCATAGAGATAGAACTGGGAACTACTTTATTGTGTCAAGTTTCAAGGAGCTAGCACAAACCGTGTTTGATTTAGAGTTCCAAATATATGTATCCATATAGGAAAAAAGAGAGTGAAACCTAAAAATTAAAACTGTTACTGGAAACGAACAGTTTAACCTAGAAACGAAATTTGGTGAGCCAAGTGGGATTGGTGTACTTAACATTACCTGAAAGTGTCATCAAGATTGGGTGAAAAAATGTGTGCTGAGATTTCAGCAAACACGTAGTTTTTTGGAAGCTTGGAAACCCCTTTCCATGAAAGTGATTTGCGCGAGTCTCTGCTTAGGGCTACATGAATAGGAAACAAACCATAGGGATATAACTTAGAACTACATTATTGTGTCAAGTTTCAAAGAGCTAGCACAAACCTTGTTTGATTTAGAATTCCAACTACATGTATCCATATAGGAGAAAACAGTGTGAAACCGAAAAATTAAAACTGTTACTGCAAACGAACGGTTTAACCTAAAGAACGAAATTTGGTGAGCCAAGTGGGATTGGGGTACTGATCATTACCTGACCGTGTCATCACGATTGGGTGAAAAAATGTGTGCTGAGATTTCAGGAAACACGTGGTTTTTTGATAGCTTGGCAACCCCTTTCCATGAAAGTGATTTTCGCCAGTCTCTGCTTAGGGCTACATCAATAGGAAACAAACCATAGAGATAGAAATTGGAACTACTTTATTCTGTCAAGTTTCAAAGAGCTAGCACAAACCGTGTTTGATTTCAAGTTCCAACTACATGTATCCATATAGGAGAAAACAGAGTGATACCGAAAATTTTACACAGTTACTGCAAACGAACAGTTTGACCTAGAAGAACGAAATTTGGTGAGCCAAGTGGGATTAGTGTACTCATCATTACCTGAAAGTGTCATCAAGATTGGGTGAAAAAATTTGTGCTGATATTTCAGTAAACTCTTGGTTTTTTGGAAGATTGACAACCCCTTTCTATGAAAGTGATTTGCGCCAGTCTCTGCTTAGCGCTACATCAATAGGAAGCAAACCATAGAGATAGAAATTGGAACTACTTTATTCTGTCAAGTTTCAAGAGCTAGCACAAACCGTGTTTGATTTAGAATTCCAACTACATGTATCCATATAGGAGAAAACAGAGTGAAACCTAAAAATTAAAATTATTACTGCAAACGAACGGTTTAACGTAGAAGAACGAAATTTGGTGAGCCAAGTGGGATTGGGGTAGTGATCATTACCTGAAAGTGTCATGAAGATTGGGTGAAAAAATGTGTGCTTAAATTTCAGGAAACTCGTAGTTTTTTGGAAGCTTGGCAACCCCTTTCCATGAAAGTGATTTGCGCCAGTCTCTGCTTAGGGCTACAACAATAGCAAACAAACCATAGAGATAGTACTTGGAACTACATTATTGTGTCAAGTTTCAAGGAGCTAGCACAAACCGTGTTTGATTTAAATTCCAACTACATGTATCCATATAGGAGAAAACAGAGTGAAACCTAAAAATTAAAACTGTTACTGGAAATGAACGGTTTAACCTTGAAGAACGAAATTTGGTGAGCCAAGTGGGATTGGGGTAGTGATCATTACCTGAAAGTGTCATCATGATTGGGTGAAAAAATGTGTGCTGAGATTTCAGGAAACTCGTGGTTTTTTGGAAGCTTGGCAACCCCTTTCCATGAAAGTGATTTGCGCCAGTCTCTGCTTAGGTCTACATCAATAGGAAACAAACCATAGAGATAGAACTTGGAACTACTTTATTCTGTCAAGTTTCAAAGAGCTAGCACAAACCGTGTTTGATTTCCAGTTCCAACTACATGTATCCATATAGGAGAAAACAGAGTGATACCGAAAAATTTAATCTGTTACTGCAAACGAACGGTTTAACCTAGAAGAACGAAATTTGGTGAGCCAAGTGGGATTCGGGTAGTGATCATTACCTGGAAGTGTCATCAAGATTGGGTGAAAAATTGTGTGCTGAGATTTCAGGAAACTCGCAGTTTTTTGGAAGCTTGACAACCCATTTCCATGAAAGTGATTTGCGCCAGTCTCTGCTTAGGGCTACATCAATAGGAAACAAACCGTAGAGATAGAACTTGGAACTACTTTATTGTGTAATGTTTCAAGGAGCTAACAGAAACCGTGTTTGATTTAGAGTTCCAAATATATGTATCCATATAGGAAAAAAGAGAGTGAAACCTAAAAATTAAAACTGTTACTGGAAATGAACGGTTTAACCTAGAAGAACAAAATTTGGTGAGCCAAGTGGGATTGGGGTAATGATCATTACCTGAAAGTGTCATCAAGATTGGGTGAAAAAATGTGTGCTGAGATTTCAGAAAACTCGAAGTTTTTTGGAAGTTTGGCAACCCCTTTGATGAAAGTGATTTGCGCCAGTCTCTGCTTAAGGCTACATCACTAGGAAGCAAACCATAGAGAAAGAACTTGGAACTACTGTATTCTGTCAAGTTTCAAAGAGCTAGCACAAACTGTCTTTGATTTAGAATTCCAACTACATGTATCCATATAGGAGAAAACAGAGTGAAACCTAAAAATTAAAACTGTTACTGGAAACGAACGGTTTAAACTAGAAGAACGAAATTTGGTGAGCCAAGTGGAATTGGGGTACTGATCATTACCTGAAAGTGTCATCATGTTTGGGTTTAAAAATTTGTGCTGAGATTTCAGGAAACTCGTAGTTTTTTGGAAGCTTGGCAACCCCTTTCCATGAAAGTGATTTGCGCCAGTCTCTGCTTAGGGCTACATCAATAGGAAACAAACCATAGAGATAGAACTTGGAACTACTTTATTGTGTAAAGTTTCAAGGAGCTAGCACAAACCGTGTTTGATTTAGAGTTCCAAATATATATATCCATATAGAAAAAAGAGAGTGAAACCTAAAAATTAAAACTGTTACTGGAAACAAACGTTTTAACCTAGAAGAACGAAATTTGTTGAGCCAAGTGGGATTGGGGTAGTGATCATTACCTGGAAGTGTCATCAAGATTGGGTGAAAAAATGTTTGCTGAGATTTCAGGAAACTCGTAGTTTTTTGGAAGCTTGGCAACCCCTTTCCATGAAAGTGATTTTCACCAGTCTCTGCTTAGGGCTACATCAATAGGAAACAAACATAGAGATAGAACTTGGAACTACATTATTGTGTCAAGATTCAAAGAGCTAGCACAAACCTTGTTTAATTTAGAATTCCAAATACATGTATCCATATAGGAGAAAACAGTGTGAAACCGAAAAATTAAAACTGTTACTGCAAACGAACGGTTTAACCTAAAGAACGAAATTTGGTGAGCCAAGTGGGATTGGGGTACTGATCATTACCTGACAGTGTCATCACGATTGGGTGAAAAAATGTGTGCTGAGATTTCAGGAAACACGTGGTTTTTTGGAAGCTTGGCAACCCCTTTCCATGAAAGTGATTTGCGCCAGTTTCTGCTTAGGGCTACATCAATAGGAAACAAACCATAGAGATAGAACTTGGAACTACTTTACTCTGTCAAGTTTCAAAGAGCTAGCACAAACCGTGTTTGATTTCAAGTTCCAACTACATGTATCCATATAGGAGAAAACAGAGTGATACCGAAAAATTTAAACTGTTACTGCAACGAAGGGTTTAACCTAGAAGAACAAAATTTGGTGAGCCAAGTGGGATTGGGGTAGTGATCATTACCTGGAAGTGTCATCAAGATTGGGTGAAAAATTGTGTGCTGAGATTTCAGGAAACTCGCAGTTTTTTGGAAGCTTGGCAACCCCTTTCCATGAAAGTGATTTGCGCCAGTCTCTGCTTATGGCTACATCAATAGGCAACAAACCATAGAGATAGAACTTGGAACTACTTTATTGTGTCAAGTTTCAAGGAGCTAGCAGAAACCGTGTTTGATTTAGAGTTCCAAATATATGTATTCATATAGGAAAAAAGAGAGTGAAACCTAAAAATTAAAACTGTTACTGGAAACTAACGGTTTAACCTAGAAGAACGAAATTTGGTGAGCCAAGTGGGATTGGGGTACTGATCATTACCTGAAAGTGTCATCAAGATTGGGTGAAAAAATGTGTGCTGAGATTTCAGGAAACTCGTAGTTTTTTGGTAGCTTGGCAACCCCTTTCCATGAAAGTGATTTGCGCCATTCTCTGCTTAGGGCTACATCAATAGGAAAAAACCATAGAGATAGAACTTGGAACTACATTATTGTGTCAAGTTTCAAGGAGCTAGCACAAACCGTGTTTGATCTAAAGTTCCAACTACATGTATCCATATAGGAGAAAAGAGAGTGAAACCTAAAAATTAAAACTGTTACTGGAAACGAACGGTTTAACCTAGAAGAACGAAATTTGGAGAGCCAAGTGGGATTGGGGTACTGATAATTACCTGAAAGTGTCATCAAGATTGGGTGAAAAAATGTGTGCTGAGATTTCAGAAAACTCGAAGTTTTTTGGAAGCTTGGCAACCCCTTTCCATTAAAGTGATTTGTGCCAGTCTCTGCTTAAGGCTACATCAATAGGAAGCAAACCATAGAGATAGAACTTGGAACTACTTTATTCTTTAATGTTTCAAAGAGCTAGCACAAACCGTCTTTGATTTAGAAATCCAACTACATGTATCCATATAGGAGAAATCCGAGTGAAACCTAAAAATTAAAACTGTTACTGGCATCGAACGGTTTAAACTAGAAGAACGAAATTTGGTGAGCCAAGTGGGATTGGGTTACTGATCATTACCTGAAAGTGTCATCAAGATTGGGTGAAAAAATGTGTGCTGTGATTTCAGGAAACTCGTAATTTTTTGGAAGCTTGGCAACCCCTTTCCATGAAAGTGATTTGCGCCAGTCTCTGCTTAGGGCTACATCAATAGGAAACAAACTATAGTGATAGAACTTGGAACTACATTATTGTGTCAAGTTTCAAGGAGCTAGCACAAACCGTGTTTGTTTTAAAGTTCCAACTACATGTATCCATATAGGAGAAAACAGAGTGAAACCTAAAAATTAAAACTGTTACTGCAAACGAACGGTTTAAACTAGAAGAACGAAATTTGATGAGCCAAGTGGGATTGGGGTAGTGATCATTACCTGGAAGTGTCATCAAGATTGGGTGAAAAATTCTGTGCTGAGATTTCAGGAAACTCGCAGTTTTTTGGAAGCTTGGCAACCCCTTTCCATGTAGGTTATTTACGCCAGTCTCTGCTTAGGGCTACATCAATAGGAAACAAACCATAGAGATAGAACTTGGAACTACTTTATTGTGTCAAGTTTCAAGGAGCTAGCACAAACCGTGTTTTATTTAGAGTTCCAAATATATGTATCCATATAGGAAAAAAGAGAGTGAAACCTAAAAATTAAAACTGTTACTGGAAACGAACGGTTTAACCTAGAAGAACGAAATTTGGTGAGCCAAGAGGGATTGGGGTACTGATCATTACCTGAAAGTGTCATCAATATTGGGTGAAAAAATGTGTGCTGAGATTTCTGAAAACTCGTAGTTTTTTGGATGATTGGCAACCCCTTTCCATGAAAGTGATTTGCGCCAGTCTCTGCTTAAGGCTACATCAATAGGAAGCAAACCATAGAGAAAGAACTTGGAACTACTTTATTCTGTCAAGTTTCAAAGAGCTAGCACAAACCGTGTTTGATTTAGAGTTCCAACTACATGTATCCATATAGGAGAAAACAGAGTGAAGCCTAAAAATTAAAACTGTTACTGCAAACCAACGGTTTAACCTAGAAGAACGAAATTTTGTGAGCCAAGAGGGATTGGGGTAGTGATCATTACCTGAAAGTGTCATCAAGATTGGGTGAAAAAATGTGTGCTGAGATTTCAGGAAACTCGTGGTTTTTTGGAAGCTTGGCAACCCCTTTCCATGAAAGGGATTTGCGCCAGTCTCTGCTTAGGGCTACATGAATAGGAAACAAACCATAGAGATAGAACTTGGAACTACATTATTGTGTCAATTTTCAAAGAGCTAGCACAAAACTTGTTTGATTTAGAATTCCAAATACATGTATCCATATAGGAGAAAACATTGTGAAACCGAAAAATTAAAACTGTTACTGCAAACGAACGGTTTAACATAAAGAATGAAATTTGGTGAGCCAAGAGGGATTGGGGTACTGATCATTACCTGAAAGTGTCATCACGATTGGGTGAAAAAATGTGTGCTGAGATTTCAGGAAATTCGTCGTTTTTTGGAAGCTTGGCAACCCCTTTCCATGAAAGTGATTTGTGCCAGTCTCTGCTTAGGTCTACATCAATAGGAAACAAACCATAGCGATAGAACTTGGAACTACTGTATTTGTCAAGTTTCATAGAGCTAGCACAAACCGTGTTTGATTTAGAGTTCCAAACACATGTATCCATATAGGAGAAAACAGAATGAAATCGAAAAATTAAAACTGTTACTGCAAACGAAGGGTTTAACCTAGAAGAACGAAATTTGGTTAGGCAAGTGGGATTGGGGTACTGATCATTACCTGAAAGTGTCATCAAGATTGGGTGAAAAAATGTGTGCTGACATTTCAGGAAACTCGTAGTTTTTTGGAAGCTTGGCAACCCCTTTCCATGAAAGTGATTTGCGCCAGTCTCTGCTTAGGGCTACATCAATAGGAAGAAAAAAACCATAGAGATAGAACTTGGAACTACTTTATTGGGTCAAGTTTCATAGAGCTAGCACAAACCGTGTTTGATTTAAAGTTCCAACTACATGTATCCATATAGGAGAAAACAGACTGAAACCTAAAAATTAAAACTGTTACTGCAAACGAATGACTTAACCTAGAAGTACAAAATATTTGAGCAAAGTGGGATTGGGGTAGTGATCATTACCTGAAAGTGTCATCAATATTGGGTTAAAAAATGTGTGCTGAAATTTCAGGAAACTCGTAGTTTTTTGGAAGCTTGGCAACCCCTTTCCATGAAAGTGATTTGCGCCAGTCTCTGCTTAGGGCTACATCAATAGGAAACAAACCATAGAGATAGAACTTGGAACTACATTATTGTGTCAAGTTTCAAGGAGCTAGCACAACCCGTGTTTGATTTAAAGTTCCAACTACATGTATCCATATAGGAGAAAACAGAGTGAAACCTAAAAATTAAAACTGTTACTGCAAACGAACGGTTTAAATTAGAAGAACGAAATTTGGTGAACCAAGTGGGATTGTGGAAGTGATCATTACCTGAAAGTGTCATCAAGATTCCGTGAAAAAATGTGTGCTGAGATTTCAGGAAACTCGTAGTTTTTTGGAAGCTTGGCAACCCCTTTCCATTAAAGTGATTTGCGCCAGTCTCTGCTTAGGGCTACATCAATAGGAAACAAACCATAGAGATAGAACTTGGAACTACATTATTGTGTCAAGTTTCAAGGAGCTAGCACAAACCGTGTTTGATTTAAAGTTCCAACTACATGTATCCATATAGGAGAAAACAGAGTGAAACCTAAAAATTAAAACTGTTACTGGAAACGAAAGGTTTAACCTAGAAGAACGAAATTTGGTGAGCCAAGTGGGATTGGGGTAGTGATCATTACCTGAAAGTGTCATCAAGATTAGGTGAAAAAAATTGTGCTGAGATTTCAGGAAACTCTTGGTTTTTTGGAAGATTGGCAACCCCTTTCCATGAAAGTGATTTGCGCCAGACTCTGCTTAGGGCTACATCAATAGGAAACAAACCATAGAGATAGAACTTGGAACTACTTTATTCTGTCAAGTTTCAAAGAGCTAGCACAAACCGTGTTTGATTTAGAATTCCAACTACATGTATCCATATAGGAGAAAACAGAGTGAAACATAAAAATTAAAACTGTTACTGCAAACGAACGGTTTAAACTAGAAGAACGAAATTTGGAGAGCCAAGTGGGATTGGGGTACGGATCATTACCTGAAAGTGTCATCAAGATTGGGTGAAAAAAATGTGTGCTGAGATTTCAGGAAATTCGTAGTTTTTTGGAAGCTTGGCAACCCCTTTCAATGAAAGTGATTTGCGCCAGTCTCTGCTTAGGGCTACATCAATAGGAAACAAACCATAGAGATAGAACTTGGAACTACATTATTGTGTCAAGTTTCAAGGAGCTAGCACAAACCTTGATTGATTTAGAATTCCAACTACATGTATCCATATAGGAGAAAACAGTGTGAAACCGAAAAATTAATACTGTTACTGCAAACGAACGGTTCAACCTAAAGAACGAAATTTGGTGAGCCAAGTGGGATTGGGGTATTGATCATTACCTGACAGTGTCATCACGATTGGGTGAAAAAATGTGTGCTGAGATTTCAGGAAACTCGTGGTTTTTTGGAAGCTTGGCAACCCCTTTCCATGAAAGAGATTTGCGCCAGTCTCTGCTTAGGGCTACATCAATAGGAAACAAACCATAGAGATAGAACTTGGAACTACTTTATTCTGTCAAGTTTCAAAGAGCTAGCACAAACCGTGTTTGATTTCAAGTTCCAAGTACATTTATCCATGTAGGAGAAAACAGAGTGATACCAAAAAATTTAAACTGTTAGTGCAAACCAAGGGTTTAAACTAGGAGAACGAAATTTGGTGAGCCAAGTGGGATTGGGGCAGTGATCATTACCTGGAAGTGTCATCAAGATTGGGTGAAAAAAATGTGTGCTGAGATTTCAGGAAATTCGTAGTTTTTTGGAAGCTTGGCAACCCCTTTCAATGAAAGTGATTTGTGCCAGTCTCTGCTTAGGGCTACGTCAATAGGAAACAAACCATAGAGATAGAACTTGGAACTACATTATTGTGTCAAGTTTCAAGGAGCTAGTACAAACCGTGTTTGATTTAAAGTTCCAACTACATGTATAAATATAGGAGAAAACAGAGTGAAACCTAAAAAATAAAACTGTTACTGCAAAAGAACGGTTTAACGTAGAAGAACGAAATTTGGTGAGCCAAGTGGGATTGGGGTGCTGATCATTACCTGAAAGTGTCATCAAGTTTGGGTGAAAAAATGTGTGCTGAGATTTTAGAAAACTCGTAGTTTTTTGGAAGTTTGGCAACCCCTTTCCATGAAAGTGATTTGCGCCAGTCTCTGCTTAAGGCTACATCAATAGGAAGCAAACCGTAGAGATAGACTTGGAACTACATTATTGTGTCAAGTTTCAAAGAGCTAGCACAAACCTTGTTTGATTTAGAATTCCAACTACATGTATCCATACAGGAGAAAACAGTGTGAAACCGAAATATTAAAACTGTTACTGCAAACGAACGGTTTAACCTAAAGAACGAAATTTGGTGAGCCAAGTGGGATTGGGGTACTGATCATTACCTGACAGTGTCATCACGATTGGGTGAAAAATTGTGTGCTGAGATTTCAGGAAACTCGCAGTTTTTTGGAAGCTTGGCAACCCCTTTCCATGAAAGTGATTTGTGCCAGTCTCTGCTAGTGCTACATCAATAGGAAACAAACCATAGAGATAGAACTTGGAACTACTTTATTGTGTCAAGTTTCAAGGAGCTAGCACAAACCGTGTTTGTTTTAGAGTTCCAAATATAGGTATCCATATAGGAAAAAAGAGAGTGAAACCAAAAAATTAAAATTGTTACTGGAAATGAACGGTTTAACCTAGAAGAACGAAATTTGGTGAGCCAAGTGGGATTGGGGAAGTGATCATTACCTGAAAGTGTCATCAAGATTGGGTGAAAAAATGTGTGCTTAGATTTCAGGAAACTCGTAGGTTTTTGGAAGCTTGGCAACCCCTTTCCATGAAAGTGATTTGTGCCAGTCTCTGCTTAGGGCTACATCAATAGGAAACAAACCATAGAGATAGAACTTGGAACTACATTATTGTGTCAAGTTTCAAGGAGCTAGCACAAACCGTGTTTGATTTAAAGTTTTAACTACATGTATCCATATAGGAGAAAACAGTGTGAAACCGAGAAATTAAAACTGTTACTGCAAACGAACGGTTTAACCTAGCAGAACGAAATTTGGTGAGCCAAGTGGTATTGGGGTACTGATCATTACCTGAAAGTGTCATCAAGATTGGGTGAAAAAATGTGTGCTGAGATTTCAGGAAACTCGTAGTTTTTTGGAAGCTTGGCAACCCCTTTCCATGAAAGGGATTTGCGCCAGTCTCTGCTTAGGGCTACATCAATAGGAAACAAACCATAGGGATAAACTTGGAATTACTTTATTGTGTCAAGTTTCTAAGAGCTAGCACAAACCGTGTTTGATTTAGAGTTCCAAATACATGTATCCATATAGGAGAAAACTGAGTGAAACCTAAAAATTAAAACTGTTACTGCAAACGAACGGTTTAACCTAGAAGAACGAAATTTGGTGAGCCAAGTGAGATTGGGGTACTGATCATTAACTGAAAGTGTCATCAAGATTGTGTGAAAAAATGTGTGCTGAGATTTCAGGAAACTTGTAGTTTTTTAGAAGCTTGGCAACCTATTTCCATGAAAGTGATTTGCGCCAGTCTCTGCTTAGGGCTACATCAATAGGAAACAAACCATAGACATAGAACTTGGAACTACATTATTGTGTAACGTTTCAAGGAGCTAGCACAAACCGTGATTGATTTAAAGTTCCAACTACATGTATCCATATAGGAGAAAACAGAATGAAACCTAAAAATTAAAACTGTTACTGGAAACGAACTGTTTAACCTAGATGTACGAAATGTGGTGAGCCAAGTGGGATCGGTGTACTTAACATTACCTGAAAGTGTCGACAAGATTGGATGTAAAATTGTGTACTGAGATTTCAGGAAACTCTTGGTTTTTTGGAAGCTTGGAAACCCCTTTACATTAAAGTGATTTGCGCCAGTCTCTGCTTAGGGCTACATCAATAGGAAACAAACAATAGAGATAGAACTTGGGACTACATTATTGTGTCAAGTTTCAAGGAGCTAGCACAAACCGTGTTTGATTTAAAGTTCCAACTACATGTATCCATATAGGAGAAAACAGAGTGAAACCTAAAAATTAAAACTCATACTGCAAACGAATGGTTTAACCTAGAAGAACGAAATTTGGTGAGCCAAGTAGGATTGGGGTAGTGATCATTACCTGAAAAAGTCATCAATATTGGGTGAAAAAATGTGTGCTGAGATTTCAGGAAACTCGTATTTTTTTGGAAGCTTCGCAACCCCTTTCCATAAAAGTGATTTGCCACAGTCTCTGCTTAGGGCTACATCAATAGGATACAAACCATAGAGATAGAACTTGGAACTACATAATTGTGTCACGTTTCAAAGAGCTATAACAAACCGTGTTTGATTTAGAGTTCCAACTACATATATCCATATAGGAAAAAAAAAATAAACCTAAAAATTAAAACTGTTAGTGCAAACGAACAGTTTAACCTAGAAGAACGAAATTTGGTGAGCCAAGTGGGATTGCGGTACTGATCATTACCTGAAAGTGTCATCAAGATTGGGTGGTGAAATGTGTGTTCCGATTTCAATAAACTCGTAGGTGTTTTGAAGCTTTTCAACCCCTTTCCATGAAAGTGATTTGCACCAGTCTCTGCTTAGGGCTACATCAATAGTTAACAAACCATAGAGATAGAACTTGGAACTACGTTATTCTGTCAAGTTTCAATGAGCTAGCACAAATCGTGGTTGATTTAGAATTCCAACTATATGTATCTACATAGGAGAAAACAGAGTGAAACGTAAAAATTAAAACTGTTACTGCAAACAAATGGTTTAACCTGGAAAAACGAAATTTGGTGAGCTAAGTGGGAATGGGGTACTGATCATTACCTAAAGTGTCATCAAGATTGGGTGAAAAAGTGTGTGCTGAGATTTCAGGAAACTCATAGTTTTTTGGAAGCTTGGCAACCCCTTTCCATGAAAGTGATTTGCACCAGTCTCTGCTTAGGGCTACATCAATAGGAAGAAAACCATAGAGATAGATCTTGGAACTACTTTATTCTGTCAAGTATCAAAGAGCTAGCACAAACCGTGTTTGATTTAAAGTTCCAACTACATGTATCCATATAGGAGAAAACAGAGTGAAACCTAAAATTTAAACCTGTTACTGCAAACGAACGGTTTAACCTAGAAGAACGAAATTTTTGAGCAAAGTGGGATTGGGGTAGTGATCATTACCTGAAAGTGTCATCAAGATTGGGTGAAAAAATGTGTGCTGAGATTTCAGGAAACTCGTAGTTTTTTGGAAGCTTGGCAACCCCTTTCCATGAAAGTCATTTGCGCCAGTCTCTGCTTATTGCTATATCAATAGGAAACAAACCATAGAGATAGAACTTGAAACTACTTTATTGTGTCATGGTTTAAAGAGCGGGAACAAACCGTTTTTGATTTAAAGTTCCAACTACATGAATCCATATAGGAGAAAACAGAATGATACAGAAAAAGTAAAACTGTTACAGCAAACGAACGGTTTAACCTAGAAGAACGAAATTCGGTGAGCCAAGTGGGATTTGGGTACTTATCATTACCTGAAAGTGTCAACAAGATTGGGTGAAAAAAAGTGTGCTGAGATTTCAGAAAACTCGTAGTTTTTGGAAGCTTGGCAACCCCTTTTCATGAAAGTGATTTGAGTCAGTATTTGCTTAGGGCTTCATCAATAGGAAACAAACCATAGAGAGAGAACTTGGAACTACTTTATTCTGTCAAGTTTCAAAGAGCTAGCACAAACCGGGTTTGATTTAGAGTTCCAAATACATGTATCCATATAGGAGAAAACAGAGTGTATCCTAAAAATTGAAACTGTTACTGCAAAGGAACGGTTTAACCTAGAAAAACGAAATTTGGTGAGCCAAGTGGGATTGGGGTACTGATCATTACCTAAAGTGTCATCAAGATTGGGTGAAAAAATGTGTGCTGAGATTTCACGAAACTCGCAGTTTTTTGGAAGCTTGACAACTCCTCTCCATTAAAGTGATTTGCTCCAGTCTCTGCTTAGGGCTACATCAATAGGAAACAAACATAGAGATAGAACATGGAACTACATTATTGTGTAAAGTTTCAAAGAGCTAGCACAAACCTTGTTTGATTTAGAGTTTCAACTGCATGTATCCATATAGGAGAAAACAGAGTGAAACCTAAAAATTAAAACTGTTACTGCAAACGAACGTTTTAAACTAGAAGAACAAAATTTGCTGAGCCAAGTGGGATTCGGGTACTGATCATTACTTGAAAGTGTCATGAAGTGTGGGTGAAAAAATGTGTGCTGAGATTTCAGGAAACTCGTAGTTTTTTGGAAGCTTGGCAAACCCTTTCCATGAACGTGATTTGCGCCTGTCTTTGCTTAGGGCTACATCAATAGGAAACAAACCATAGAGATAGAACTTGGAACTACATTAATGTGTCTAGTTTCAAAGAGCTAGCACAAACCTTGTTTGATTTAGAGTTCCAACTACATGTATCCATATAGGAGAAAACCGAGTGAAACATAAAAATTAAAACTGTTTTTGCCAACGAACGGTTTAACCTAGAAGAACGAAATTTGGTGAGCCAAGTGGGATTGGGGTACTGATCATTACCTAAAGTGTCATCAAGATTGGGTGAAAAAATGTGTGCTGATATTTCAGGAAACTCGTAGTTTTTTGGAAGCTTGGCAACCCCTTTCCATGAAAGTCATTTGCGCCAGTCTCTGCTTAGGGCTACAACAATAGTTAACAAACCATAGAGATAGAACTTGGAACTACTTTATTCTGTCAAGTTTCAATGAGCTAGCACAAATCGTGTTTGATTTAGAATTCCAACTACATGTATCTATATAGGAGAAAACAGAGTGAAACCTAAAAATTTAAACTGTTACTGCAAAAGAACGGTTTAACTTAGAAGAACGAAATTTGGTGAGCCAAGTGGGATTGGGATAGTGATCATTACTTGAACGTGTCATCAAGATTGGGTGAAAAAATGTGTGCTGAGATTTCACGAAACTCGCAGTTTTTTGGAAGCTTGACAACTCCTCTACATTAAAGTGATTTGCCCCAGTCTCTGCTTAGGGCTACATCAATAGGAAACAAACATAGAGATAGAACATGGAACTACATTATTGTGTAAAGTTTCAAATAGCTAGCACAAACCTTGTTTGATTTAGAGTTTCAACTGCATGTATCCATATAGGAGAAAACAGAGTGAAACCTAAAAATTAAAACTGTTACTGCAAACGAACGTTTTAACCTAGAAGAACGAAATTTGGTGAGCCAAGTGCGATTCTGGTACTGATCATTAATTGAAAGTGTCATCAAGTTTGGGTGAAAAAATTTGTGCTGAGATTTCAGGAAACTCGCAGTTTTTTGGAAGCTTGGCAACCCTTTCCATGAAAGTGATTTGCGCCAGTCTATACTTAGGGCTACATCAATAGGAAACACACCCTAGAGACAGAACTTGCAACTACTTTATTGTGTCATGTTTCAAAGAACTAGCACAAACCGTGTTTGTTTTAGAGTTCCAACTACATGTATCCACATTGGAGAAAACAGAGTGACACCGAAAAATTAAAACTGTTACTGCAAACGAACGTTTTAACCTAGAAGAATGAAATTTGGTGAGCCAAGTGGGATTGGGGTACTTATTTTTACGTGAACGTGTCATCAAAATTGGGTGAAGAAATGTGTGACGAGATATCAGAAAACTCGTAGTTTTTTGGAAGCTTGGAAACCCCTTTCCATGAAAGTGATTTGAGCCAGTCTCTGCTTAGGGCTACATCAATAGGAAACAAACCATAGAGAGAGAACTTGGAACTACTTTATTCTGTCAAGTTTCAAAGAGCTAGGACAAACCGTGTTTGATTTAGAGTTCCAACCAAATGTATCCATATAGAAAAAAACAGAGTGAAACCTAAAAATTAAAACTGTTACGGTAAACGAATGGTTTAACCTAGAATAACGAAATTTGTTGAGCCAAGTGGGATTGCGGTACTGATCATTACCTGAAAGTGTCATCAAGATTGGATGAAAAAATGAGTGCTGATATTTCAAGAAACTCGCAGTTTTTTGGAAGCTTGGCAACCCCTTTCCATGAAAGTGATTTGCGCCACTCTGTGCTTAGGTCTACATCAATAGGAAACAAACGATAGAGATAGAACTTGGAACTACTTCATTGTGTCAAGTTTCAAAGAGCTAGCACAAACCGTGTGTGATTTACAGTTCCAAATACATGTATTCATATAGGAGAAAACAGAGTGAAACCAAAAAATTAAAACGGTTACTGCAAAAGAACGGTTTAACATAGAAGAACGAAATTTGGTGAGCCAAGTGGGATTGGGGTACTTATCATTACCTGAATGTGTCATCAAGATTGGTTGAAAAAATATGTGCTGAGATTTCAGGAAACTCGGAGTTTTTTGGAAGCTTAGCAACCCCTTTCCATGAAAGTGATTTTCGCCAGTTTCTGCTTAGGGCTACATCAATAGGAAACAAACCACAGAGATAGAACTTGGAACTACTTTACTCTGTCAAGTTTCAAAGAGCTAGCACAAATGGTGTTTAATTTAAAGTTCCAACTACATGTATCCATATAGGAGAAAACCGAGTGAAACATAAAAATTAAAACTGTTACTGCAAACAAATGGTTTATTCTAGAAGAACGAAATTTGGTGAGCCAAGTGGGATTGGGGTACCTAACATTACCTGAAAGAGTCATCAAGATTGGGTGAAAAAATGTGTGCTGAGATTTCAGGAAACTCATGGTTTTTGGAAGCTGGGCAACCCCTTTAACTGAAAGGGATTTGTGCCAGTGTGTGCCTAGGGCTACATCAATAGGAAACAAACCATAGAGATAGAACTTGGAACTACTTTATTGTGTCATGTTTTAAAGAGCGGGAACAAACCGTTTTTGATTTAAAGTTCCAACTACATGAATCCATATAGGAGAAAACAGAATGATACAGAAAAAGTAAAACTGTTACAGCAAACGAACGGTTTAAACTAGAAGAACGAAATTTGGTGAGCCAAGTGGGATTTGGGTACTGATCATTACATAAAGTGTCATCAAGATTGGGTGAAAAAATGTGTGCTGAGATTTCAGGAAACTCGTTGTTTTTTGGAAGCTTGGCAACTCCTATCCTTGAAAAAGATTCGGCCAGTCTCTCCTTAGGGCTTCATCAATAGGAAACAATCCATAGATATAGAACTTAGAACTACTTTTTTGTGTCAAGATTTAAAGAGCTAGCACAATCCGTGTTTGATTTAAAGTTCCAAATACATATATCCATATAGGAGAAAACAGAGTGAAACCTAAAATTTAATACTGTTACTGCAAACAAATGGTTTAACCTAGAAGAACGAAGTTTGGTGAGCCAAGTGGGATTGGAGTACTGATCATTACCTGAAAGTGTCATCAAGATTGGGTGAAAAAATGTGTGCTGAGATTTCAGGAAACTCATACTTTTTTGGAAGCTTGGCAACCCCTTTCCATGAAAGTGATTTGCGCCAGTCTCTGCTTATGGCTACATCAATAGGAAACAAACCATAGAGACAGAACATGGAACTACTTTATTCTGTCAAGTTTCAAAGAGGTAGCACAAACCGTGTTTGATTTAGAGTTCCAACTACATGTATCCATATAGGAGAAAACAGAGTGAAACCTAAAAACTAAAACTGTTACTGCAAACGAACGGTTTAACCTAGAAGAATGAAATTTGGTGAGCCAAGTGGGATTGGTGTACTGATCATTACGTGAAAGTGTCATCAAGATTGGGTGAAAAAATGTGTGCTGTCATTTTAGGAAACTTGCAGTTTTTTGGAAGCTTGGCAACGCCTTTACTGAAAGGGATTTGCGCCAGTCTCTGCTTAGGGCTACATCAATAGGAAACAAACCATAGAGAAAGAACTTTGAACTACTTTATTGTGTCATGTTTCAAAGAGCTAGCACAAACCGTGTTTGATTTAGAGTTCCAATTACATGTATCCATAGAGGAGAAAACAGAGTGAAACCTAAAAATTAATACTGTTACTGCAAACGAAGGGTTTAACACAGAAGAACGAAATTTGGTGAGCCAAGTGGGATTGGGGTAGTGATCATTACCTGACAGTGTCATCAAGATTAGGTAAAAAAATGTTGCTGAGATTTCAGGAAATTCGTAGTTTTTTGTAAGCTTGGCAACCCCTTTCCTTGAATGTGATTTGCACCAGTCTGTGCTTAGGTCTACATCAATAGGAAACAAACCATAGAGATAGAACTTGGGACTACTTTATTCTGTCAAGTTTCAAAGAGCTAGCAAAAACCGTGTTTGACTTCAAGTTCCAACTACATGTATCCATATTGGCGAAAACAGAGTGAAACCTAAAAATTAAAACTGTTACTGGAAAAACGGTTTAACCTAGAAGAACGAAATTTGGTGAGCCAAGTGGGAATAGGGTAGTGATCATTACCTGGAAGTGTCATCAAGATTGGGTGAAAAAATGTGTGCTGAGATTTCAGTAAACTCACAGTTTCTTGGAAGCTTGGCAACCCCTTTCCATGAAAGTGATTTGCTCCAGTCTCTGATTAGGGCTACATCAATGGAAAACAAAGCATAGAGATAGAACTTGGAACTACTTTACTTTGTCAAGTTTCAAGGAGCTAGCACAAACCGTGTTTTATTTATAGTTTCAAAAAATGTATCCATATACGACAAAACAGAGTGAAACCTAAAAATTAAAACTGTTACTGGCAACGAACGGTTTAACTTAGAAGAACAAAATTTGGTGAGCCAAGTGGGATTGGGGTACTGATAATTACCTGAAAGTGTCATCAATATTGGGTGACAAAATGTGTGCTGAGATTTCAGTAAACTCGTGGTTTTTTTGGAAGCTTGGCAACCCCTTTCCATGAAAGAGATTTGCGCCAGTCTCTGCTTAGGGCTACATCAATAGGAAACAAACCATAGAGAGAGAACTTGGAACTACATTATACTGTCAAGTTTCAAAGAGCTAGCACAAACCGTGTTTGATTTAGAGTTTCAAATACATGTATCCATACAGGAGAAAACAGAGTGAAACCTAAAAATTAAAACTGTTACTGCAAAAGAACGGTTTAATCTAGAAGAATGAAATTTGGTGAGCCAAGTGGGATTGGGGAACTGATCATTACCTGAAATTGTCATGAAGATTTTGTGAAAAAATGTGTGCTGAGATTTCAAAAAACTCGTAGTTTTTTGGAAGCTTGGCAACCCCTTTCAACGAAAGTGATTTGCGCCAGTCTCTGCTTAAGGCTACATCAATAGGAAGCAAACCATAGAGATATAACTTGGGATTACTTTATTATGTCAAGTTTCAAAGAGATAGCACAAACCGTGTTTGATTTAGAATTCCAAATACATGTATCCATATAGGAGAATACAGTGTGAAACCTAAAATTAAAATTGTTACTGCAAACAAACGGTTTAACCTAGAAGAACGAAATTTGGTGAGCCAAGTGGGATTGGGGTAGTGATCATTACCTGAAAGTGTCATCAAGATTGGGTGAAAAAATGTGTGCTGTGATTTCAGGAAACTCGTGGTTTTTTGGAAGCTTGGCAACCCCTTTCCATGAAAGTGATTTGCGCCAGTCTCTGCTTATGGCTACATCAATAGGAAACAAACCATAGAGATAGAACTTGGAGCTACTTTATTCTGTCAAGTTTCAAAGAGCTAGCAGAAACCGTGTTTGATTTAGAATTCCAACTACATGTATCCATATAGGAGAAAACAGAGTGAAACCTAAAAATTAAAACGGTTACTGGAAACGAACGGTTTAACCTAGAAGAACGAAATTTGGTGAGCCCAGTGGGATTAGAGTCCTGATCATTACCTGAAAGTGTCATCAAGATTGGGTGAAAAAATGTGTGCTGAGATTTCAGGAAACTCACAGTTTTTTGGAAGCTTGGCAACTCCTTTCACTGAAAGGGATTTGCGTCAGTCTCTGCTTAGGGCTACATCAATAGGAAACAAACCATAGAGATAGAACTTGGAACTACTTTATTGTGTCAAGTTTCAAGGATCTAGCACAAACCGTGTTTGATTTAGAGGTCCAAATAAATGTATCCATATAGGAGAAAACAGAGTGAAACTTAAAATTTAAAACTGTTACTGCAAACAAACGGTTTAACCTGGAAGAACGAAATTTGGTGTGCCAAGTGGGATTGGAGTTTTGATCATTACCTGAAAGTGTCATCAAGATTGGGTGAAAAAATGTGTGCTGAGATTTCAGGAAACTCATACTTTTTTGGAAGCTTGGCAACCCCTTTCTATGAAAGTTATTTGCGCCAGTCTCTGCTTATGGCTACATCAATAGGAAACAAACCATAGAGATAGAACTTGGAGCTACTTTATAATGTCAAGTTTCAAAGAGCTAGCAGAAACCGTGTTTGATTTAGAATTCCAACTACATGTATCCATATAGGAGAAAATAGAGTGAAACCTAAAAATTAAAACTGTTACTAGAAACGAACAGTTTAACCAAGAAGAATGAAATTTTGTGAGCCAAGTCGGATTGGGGTACTGATCATTACCTGAAAGTGTCATCAAGATTGGGTGAAAAAATGTGTGCTGATATTTCAGGAAACTCGCAGTTTTTTGGAAGCTTTGCAACCCCTTTCCAGAAAGTGATTTGCGCCAGTCTCTGCTTAGGGCTACATCAATACGAAACAAACCATAGATATAGAATTTGGAAATACTTTATTGTGTCAAATTTCAAAGAGCTAGCACAAACCGTGTTTGATTTAGAATTCCAACTACATGTATCCATATAGGAGTAAACAGAGTGAAACCGAAAAATTAAAACTGTTACAGCAAATGAACGGTTTAACCTAGAAGAACAAAATTTGGTGAGCCAAGTGGGATTGGGGTACTTATCATTACCTGAAAGTGTCATCAAAATTGGGTGAAAAAATGTGTGCTAAGATTTCAGTAAACTCGTAGTTTTTTGGAAGCTTGGCAACCCCTTTCCATGAAAGTGATTTGCGCCAATCTGTGCTTAGGGCTACATCAATAGGAAACAAACCATAGATATAGAACTTGGAACTACTTTATTGTGTCAAGTTTCAAAGTGCTAGCACAAACCGTGTTTGATTTAAAGTTCCAACTACAAGTATCCATATAGGAGAAAACAGAGTGAAACCTAAAAATTAAAACTGTTACTGCAAACGAACAGTTTAATGTAGAAGAACGAAACTTGGTGAGCCAAGTGGGATTTGGGTAGTGATCATTACCTGAAAGTGTCATCAAGATTGGGTGAAAAAACCTGTGATGAGATATCAGGAAACTCGTAGTTTTTTGGAAGCTTGGCAACCCCTTTCCATGAAAGTGATTTGCGCCAGTCTCTGCTAAGGGCTACATCAATACGAAAAAAAATCATAGAGATAGAACTTGGAACTACATTATTGTGTCAAGTTTCAAAGAGCTAGCACAAACCTTGTTTGATTTAGAATTGCAACTACATGTATCCATATAGGAGAAAACACAGTGAAATTTAAAAATTAAAACTGTTACTGCAAACGAACGGTTTAACCTAGAAGAATGAAATTTGGTGAGCCAAGTGGGATTGGGGTAGTGATCATTACCTGAAAGTGTCATCAGGATTGGGTGAAAAAATGTGTGCTGAGATTTCAGGAAACTCGTAGTTTTTTTGGAAGCTTAGCAACCCCTTTCCATTAAAGTGATTTGCTCCAGTCTCTGCTTAGGGCTACATCAATAGGAAACAAACCATAGAGATAGAACTAGGAACTACTTTATTGTGTCAAGTTTCAAGGAGCTAGCACAAACCGTTTTTGATTTCAGGTTCCAACTACATGTATCCATATAGGAGAAAACAGAGTGAAACCTAAAAATTAAAACTGTTACTGCAAATTACGGTTTAATCTAGAAGAACGAAATTTGGTGAGCCAAGTGGGATTGGAGTAGTGATCATTACCTGAAAGTGTCATCAAGATTGGGTAAAAAAATGTGTGCTGATATTTCAGGAAACTCTTGGTTTTTAGGAAGTTTGGCAACCCCTTTCCATGAAAGTGATTTGCGCCAGTCTGTGCTTAGGGCTACATCAATAGGAAACAAACCATAGAGATAGAACTTAGAACTAATTTATTGTGTCAAGTTTCAAGGAGCTAGCACAAACCTTGTTTGATTTAGAGTTCCAAATAAACGTATCCATATAGAAGAAAACAGAGTGAAACCTAAAAATTAAAACTGTTACTGGAAATGAACGGTTTAACCTAGAAGAATGAAATTTGGTGAGCCAAGTGGGATTGGGGAACTGATCATTACCTGAAATTGTCATGAAGATTTTGTGAAAAAATGTGTGCTGAGATTTCAGGAAACTCATAGTTTTTTGGAAGCTTGGCAACCCCTTTCAATGAAAGTGATTTGTGCCAGTCTCAGCTTAAGGCTACATCAATAGGAAGCAAACCATAGAGATATAAATTGGGACTACTTTATTATGTCAAGTTTCAAAGAGCTAGCACAAACCGTGTTTGATTTAGAATTCCAAATACATGTATCCATATAGGAGAAAACAGAGTGAAACCTAAAATTAAAAGTGTTACGGGAAACGAACGGTTTAACCTAGAATAACGAAATTTGGTGAGCCAAGAGGGAATGGGGTACTTATCATTACCTGAAAGTGTCATCAAGTTTGGGTGAAAAAATGTGTGCTGTGATTTCAGGAAACTCGTGGTTTTTTGAAGCTTGGCAACCCCTTTCCATGAAAGTGATTTGCGCCAGTCTCTGCTTAGGGCTAAATCAATAGGAAACAAACTATAGACATAGAACTTAAAACTACTTTATTGTGTCAAGTTTCAAGGAGCTAGCACAAACCGTGTTTGATTTCAAGTTCCCACTACATGTATCCATATAGGAGAAAACAGAGTGAAACCTAAATATTAAAACTGTTACTGGAAACGAACGGTTTAACCTAGAAGAACGAAATTTGGTGAGCCAAGTGGGATTGGGGTACTCATCATTACCTGAAAGTGTCATCAAGATTGGGTGAAAAAATATGTGCTGAGATTTCAAGAAACTCGCAGTTTTTTGGAAGCTTGGCAACTCCTTTCCCTTAAAGGGATTTGCGCCAGTCTCTGCTTAGGGCTAAATCAATAGGAAACAAACCATAGAGATAGAACTTGGAAATACTTTATTCTGTCAAGTTTCAAAGAGCTTGCACAAAACGTGTTTGATTTAGAATTCCAAATACATTTTATAGGAAAAAAACAGAGTGAAACCTAAAAATTAAAACTGTTACTGAAAAAGAACGGTGTAAACTAGAAGAACAAAATTTGGTGAGCCAAGTTGGATTGGGGTACTGAAAATTACCTGAAAGTGTCATCAAGTTTGGGTGAAAAAATGTGTGCTGAGATTTCAGGAAACACACCGTTTTTTGGAAGCTTGGCAACGCCTTTCAGTGAAAGGGATTTCCGCCAGTCTCTGCTTACGTCTACATCAGTAGGAAACAAACCATAGAGATAGAACTTGGAACTAGTTTATTGTGTCACGTTTCAAAGAGCTAGCACAAACCGTGTTTGATTTAAAGTTCCAACTACATGTATCCATATAGGAGAAAACAGAGTGAAACCTAAAATTTAAAACTGTTACTGCAAACGACGGTTTAACCTAGAAGAGTGAAATTTGGTGAGCCAAGTGGGATTGGGTTACTGATCATTACCTGGAAGTGTCATCAAGATTGGGTGAAAAAATGTGTGCTGAGATTTCAGGAAACTCGTGGTTTTTTGGAAGCTTGGCAACCCTTTCCATGAAAGTGATTTGGGCCAGTATCTGCTTAGGGCTACATCAATAGGAAACAAACCATAGACATAGAACTTGGAACTACTTTATTCTGTCAAGTTTCAAAGAGCTAGCACAAACCGTGATTGGTTTAGAATTCCAACTACATGTATCCATATAGGAGAAAACAGAGTGAAACCTAAAAATTAAAACTGTTACTGGAAACGAACGGTTTAACCTAGAAGAACGAAATTTGGTGAGCCAAGTGGGATTGGGGTACTGATCATTACCTGAAAGTGTCATCAAGATTGGGTGAAAAAATGTGTGCTGAGATTTCAGGAATCTCATAGTTTTTTGGAAGCTTGGCAACTCCTTTCCATGAAAGGGATTTGCGCCAGTCTCTGCTTAGGGGTAAATCAATAGGAAACAAAACATATAGATAGAACTTGGAAATATTTTATTGTGTCAAGTTTCAAAGAGCTAGCAAAAACCGTGTTTGATTTAGAGTTCCAACTACATGTATCCATATAGGAGAAAACAGAGTGAAACCTAAAAATTAAAACTGTTACTGCCAACGAACAGTTTAACCGAGAAGAACGAAATTTGGTGAGCCAAGTGGGATTGGGGTACTGATCATTACCTGAAAGTGTCATCAAGATTGTGTGAAAAAATTTGTGCTGAGATTTCAGGAAACTCTTGGTTTTTTGGAAGCTTGGAACCCCTTTCTATGAAAGTCATTTGCGCCATTCTCTGCTTAGGGCTACATCAATTGGAAACAAACCATAGACATAGAACTTGGAACTACACTATTGTGTCAAGTTTCAAAGAGCTAGCACAAACCTTGTTTCATTTAGAATTCCAACTACATGTATCCATATAGGAGAAAACAGAGTGAAACCGAAAAAATAAAACTGTTACAGCAAACAAACGGTTTAAACTAGAAGAACGAAATTTGGTGAGCCAAGTGGGATTGGGGTAGTGATCATTACCTGAAAGTGTCATCAAGATTGGGTGAAAAAATGTGTGCTGAGATATCAGGAAACTCGTAGTTTTTTGGAAGTTTGGCAACCCCTTTCCATGAAAGTGATTTGCGCCAGTCTCTGCTTAGGGCTACATCAATACGAAAAAAATCATAGAGATAGAACTTGGAACTACATTATTGTGTCACGTTTCAAAGAGCTAGCACAAACCTTGTTTGATTTAGAATTGCAACTACATGTATCCATATAGGAGAAAACAAAGTGAAACCTAAAAATTAAAACTTTTGCTGCCAAAGAACGGTTTAAACTAGAAGAATGAAATTTGGTGAGACAAGTGGGATTGGGGTAGTGATCATTACGTGAAAGTGTCATCAAGATTGGGTGAAAAAATGTGTGCTGATATTTCAGGAAACTCGTAGTTTTTTTGGCAGCTTGGCAACTCCTTTCCCTGAAAGGGATTTGCGCCAGTCTCTGCTTAGGGCTAAATCAATAGGAAACAAACCATAGAGATAGAACTTGGAAATACTTTATTCTGTCAAGTTTCAATGAGCTTGCACAAAACGTGTTTGATTTAGAATTCCAGCTACATTTTATAGGAAAAAACAGAGTGAAACCTAAAAATTAAAACTGTTACTGAAAAAGAACGGTGTAAACTAGAAGAACAAAATTTTGTGAGCCAAGTTGGATTGGGGTACTGAAAATTACCTGAAAGTGTCATCAAGATTGGGTCAAAAAATGTGTGCTGAGATTTCAGGAAACACACCGTTTTTTGGAAGCTTGGCATCTCCTTTCCATGAAAGTGATTTGCGCCAGTCTCTGCTTAGGGCTACATCAATAGGAAAGAAACCATAGAGATAGAACTTGGAACTAGTTTATTGTGTCACGTTTCAAAGAGCTAGCACAAACCGTGTTTGATTTAAAGTTCCAACTACATGTATCCATATAGGAGAAAACAGAGTGAAACCTAAAACTTAAAACTGTTACTGCAAACGATGGTTTAACCTAGAAGAGTGAAATTTGGTGAGCCAAGTGGGATTGGGTTACTGATCATTACCTGGAAGTGTCATCAAGATTGGGTGAAAAAATGTGTGCTGAGATTTCAGGAAACTCGCGGTTTTTTGGAAGCTTGGCAACCCTTTCCATGAAAGTGATTTGGGCCAGTCTCTGCTTAGGGCTACATCAATAAGAAACAAACCATAGAGATAGAACTTGGAACTACTTTATTGTGTCAAGTTTCAAAGAGCTAGCACAAACCGTGTTTGATTTAAAGTTCCAACTACATGTATCCATATAGGAGAAAACAGAGTGCAATCTAAAATTTAAAACTGTTACTGAAAACGAACGGTTTAACCTAGAAGAGTGAAATTTGGTGAGCCAAGTGGCATTGGGGTCCTGATCATTACCTGAAAGTGTCATCAAGATTGGGTGAAAAAATGTGTGCTGAGATTTCAGGAAACTCGCAGTTTTTTGGAAGATTGGCAACTCCTTTCCATGAAAGGGATTTGCGCCAGTCTCTGCTTAGGGCTAAATCAATAGGAAACAAACCATAGAGATAGAACTTGGAAATATTTTATTGTGTCAAGTTTCAAAGAGCTAGCACAAACCGTGTTTGATTTAGAGTTCCAAAAACATGTATCCATATAGGAGGAAACAGAGTGAAATCGAAAAATTAAAACTGTTACAGGAAACAAACTGTTTAAACTAGAAGAACGAAATTTGGTGAGCCAAGTGGGATTGGGGTACTTATCATTACCTGAAAGTGTCATCACGATTGGGTGAAAAAATGTGGGCTGAGATTTCAGTAAACTCGTAGTTTTTTGGAAGCTTGGCAACCCCTTTCCATGAAAGTGATTTGCCCCAGTCTGTGCTGAGGGATACATCAATAGGAAACAAACCATAGATATAGAACTTGGAACTACTTTATTGTGTCAAGTTTCAAAGTGCTAGCACAAACCGTATTTGATTTAGAGTTCCAACTTCATGTATCCATAGAGGAGTAAACAGAGTGAAACCGAAAAATTAAAACTGTTACGCAAACGAACGGTTTAACCTAGAAGAGCCAAATTTGGTGAGCCACGTGGGATTGGGGTACTTATCATTACCTGAAAGTGTCATCAAGATTGGTTGAAAAATGTGTGCTGAGATTTCAGGAAACTCGTAGTTTTTTGGAAGCTTGGCAACCCCTTTCCATGAAAGTGATTTGCGCCAGTCTCTGCTTAGGGCTACATCAATAGGAAACAAACCATAGCGATAGAACTTTGAATTACTTTATTCTGTCAAGTTTTAAAGAGCTAGCACAAACCGAGTTTGATTTAGAGTTCCAACTACATGTATCCATATAGGAGAAAACAGAGTGAAACCTAAAAATTAAAACTGTTACTGCAAACGAACGGTTTAAACTAGAAGAACAAAATTTGGTGAGCCAAGTGGGATTGGTGTAGTGATCATTACCTGAAAGTGTCATCAAGATTGGGTGAAAAAATGTGTGCTGAGATTTCAGGAAACTCGTAGTTTTTTGAAAGCTTGGCAACCCCTTTCCATGAAAGTGATTTGCGCCAGTCTCTGCTTAGGGCTACATCAATAGGAAACAAATCATAGAGATAGAACTTGGAACTACATTATTGTGTCAAGTTTCAAAGAGCTAGCAGAAACCGTGTTTGATTTCAAGTTCCAACTACATGTATCCATACAGGAGAAAACAGAGTGAAACCTAAAAATTAAAACTGTTACTGCAAACCAACGGTTTAACCTAGAAGAACCAAATTTGGTGAGCCAAGTTGGATTGGGGTAGTGATCATTACCTGAAAGTGTCATCAAGATTGGGTGAAAAAATGTGTGCTGAGATTTCAGGAAACTCGTAGTTTTTTGGAAGCTTGGCAACCCCTTTCCATTAAAGTGATTTGCGCCAGACTCTGCTTAGGGCTACATAAAGAGGAAACAAACCATAGAGATAGAACTTGGAACTACATTATTGTGTCAAGTTTCAAAGAGCTAGCACAAACCTTGTTTGATTTAGAATTCCAACTACATGTATCCATATAGGAGAAAACAGAGTGAAACCGAAAAATTAAAACTGTTACTGCAAACGATCGGTCTAACCTAGAAGAACGAAATTTGGTGAGCCAAGTGGCATTGGGGTAGTGATCATTACCTGAAAGTGTCATCAAGATTGGGTGAAAAAATGTGTGCTGAGATTTCAGGAAACTCGTAGTTTTTTATAAGCTTGGCAACCCCTTTCCATGAAAGTGATTTGCGCCAGTCTCTGCTTAGGGCTACATCAATAGGAAACAAACCATATAGACAGAACTTGGAACTACTTTATTCTGTCAAGTTTCAAGGAACTAGCACAAACCGTGTTTGATTTAAAGTTCCAACTATATGTATCCATTTAGGAGAAAAGATAGTGAAACCTAAAAATTAAAACTGTTACTGCAAACGAACGGTTTAAACTAGAAGAACGAAATTTGGTGAGCCAAGTGGGATTGGGGTAGTGATCATTACCTGAAAGTGTCATCAAGATTGGGAGAAATAATGTGTGCTGAGATTTCAGGAAACTCGCAGTTTTTTGGAAGCTAGGCAACCCCTTTCTATGTAAGTGATTTGCGCCAGTCTCTGCTTAGGGCTACATCAATAGGAAACAAACCATCGAGACAGAACTTGGAACTACTTTATTCTGTCAAGTTTCAAAGAGCTAGCACAAACCGTGTTTGATTTAGAATTCCATCTACATGTATCCATATAGGAGAAAACAGAGTGAAATCTAAAAATTAAAACTGTTACTGCAAACGAACGGTTTAACCTAGAAGAACGAAATTTGGTGAGCCAAGTGGGATTCGGTTAATCATCATTACCTGAAAGTGTCATCAAGATTGGGTGAAAAAATTTGTGCTGAGATTTCAGGAAACTCTTGGTTTTTTGGAAGCTTGGCAACCCCTTTCCATGAAAGTTACTTGCGCCAGTCTCTGCTTAGGGCTACATCAATAGGAAACAAACCATAGAGATAGAATGTGGAACTAGTTTATTGTGTCAAGTTTCAAAGAGCTAGCACAAACCGTGTTTGATTTAAAGTTCGAACTACATGTATCCATATAGGATAAAGCAGAGTGAAACCAAAAAATTGAAACTGTTACTGGAAACGAACGGTTTAACCTAGAAGAACGACATTTGGTGAGCCAAGTGGGATTGGGGTAGTGATCATTACCTGAAAGTGTCATCAAGATTGGGTGAAAAAATGTGTGCTGAGATTTCAGGAATGTCGTAGTTTTTTGGAAGCTTGGCAACCCCTTTCCATGAAAGTGATTTGCGCCAGACACTGCTTAGGGCTACATCAATAGGAAACAAACCATAGCGATAGAACTTTGAATTACTTTATTCTGTCAAGTTTTAAAGAGCTAGCACAAACCATGTTTGATTTAGAGTTCCAACTACATGTATCCATATAAAAGAAAACAGTGTGAAACCTAAAAATTAAAACTGTTACTGCAAACGAACGGTTTAAATTAGAAGAACGAAATTTGGTGAGCCAAGTGGGATTGGGGTAGTGATCATTACCTGAAAGTGTCATCAAGATTGGGTGAAAAAATGTGTGCTGAGATTTCAGGAAACTCGTAGTTTTTTATAAGCTTGGCAACCCCTTTCCATGAAAGTGATTTGCGCCAGTCTCTGCTTAGGGCTACATCAATAGGAAACAAACCATATAGACAGAACTTGGAACTACTTTATTCTGTCAAGTTTCAAGGAACTAGCACAAACCGTGTTTGATTTAAAGTTCCAACTATATGTATCCATTTAGGAGAAAAGATAGTGAAACCTAAAAATTAAAACTGTTACTGCAAACGAACGGTTTAAACTAGAAGAACGAAATTTGGTGAGCCAAGTGGGATTGGGGTAGTGATCATTACCTGAAAGTGTCATCAAGATTGGGAGAAATAATGTGTGCTGAGATTTCAGGAAACTCGCAGTTTTTTGGAAGCTAGGCAACCCCTTTCTATGTAAGTGATTTGCGCCAGTCTCTGCTTAGGGCTACATCAATAGGAAACAAACCATCGAGACAGAACTTGGAACTACTTTATTCTGTCAAGTTTCAAAGAGCTAGCACAAACCGTGTTTGATTTAGAATTCCATCTACATGTATCCATATAGGAGAAAACAGAGTGAAATCTAAAAATTAAAACTGTTACTGCAAACGAACGGTTTAACCTAGAAGAACGAAATTTGGTGAGCCAAGTGGGATTCGGTTAATCATCATTACCTGAAAGTGTCATCAAGATTGGGTGAAAAAATTTGTGCTGAGATTTCAGGAAACTCTTGGTTTTTTGGAAGCTTGGCAACCCCTTTCCATGAAAGTTACTTGCGCCAGTCTCTGCTTAGGGCTACATCAATAGGAAACAAACCATAGAGATAGAATGTGGAACTAGTTTATTGTGTCAAGTTTCAAAGAGCTAGCACAAACCGTGTTTGATTTAAAGTTCGAACTACATGTATCCATATAGGATAAAGCAGAGTGAAACCAAAAAATTGAAACTGTTACTGGAAACGAACGGTTTAACCTAGAAGAACGACATTTGGTGAGCCAAGTGGGATTGGGGTAGTGATCATTACCTGAAAGTGTCATCAAGATTGGGTGAAAAAATGTGTGCTGAGATTTCAGGAATGTCGTAGTTTTTTGGAAGCTTGGCAACCCCTTTCCATGAAAGTGATTTGCGCCAGTCTCTGCTTAGGGCTACATCAATAGGAAACAAACCATAGAGATAGAACTTGGAACTACATTATTGTGTCACTTTCAAGGAGCTAGCACAAGTCTTGTTTGATTTAGAATTCCAACTACATGTATCCATATAGGAGAAAACAGAGTGAAACAGAAAAATTTAAACTGTATCTGCAAACGAACGGTTTAACCTAGAAGAACGAAATTTGGTGAGCCAAGTGGATTGGGGTACTGATTATTACCTGACAATGTCATCACGATTGAGTGAAAAAATGTGTGCTGAGATTTTAGGAAACGCGTGGTTTTTTGGAAGCTTGGCAACCCCTTTCCATGAAAGTGATTTGCGCCAGTCTCTGCTTAGGGCTACATCAATAGGAAACAAACCATAGAGATAGAACTTGGAACTACTTTATTCTGTCAAGTTTCAAAGAGCTAGCACAAACCGTGTTTGATTTAGAGTTCCAACTTCATGTATCCAATAGGAGTAAACAGAGTGAAACCGAAAAATTAAAACTGTTATGGCAAACGAACGGTTTAACATAGAAGAACGAAATTTGGTGAGCCAAGTGGGATTGGGGTACATATCATTACCTGAAAGTGTCACCAAGTTTGGGTGAAAAATTGTGTGCTGAGATTTCAGGAAACTCGTAGTTTTTTGGAAGCTTGGCAACCCCTTTCCATGAAAGTGATTTGCGCCAGTCTGTGCTTAAGGCTACATCAATAGGAAGCACACCATAGAGGTGGAACTTGGAACTACTTTATTCTGTCAAGTTTCAAAGAGCTAGCACAAACCATGTTTGATTTAGAGTTCCAACTACATGTATCCATATAGGAGGAAACAGAGTGAAACTTAAAAATTACAATTGTTACTGCAAACGAACGGTTTAACCTAGAAGAACGAAATTTGGTGAGCCAAGTGGGATTGGGGTACTGATCATTACCTGAAAGTGTCATCAAGATTGGGTGAAAAAATTTGTGGTGAGATTTCAGGAAACTCTTGGTTTTTTGGAAGCTTGGCAACCCCTTTCTATGAAAGGGATTTGCGCCAGTCTCTGCTTAGGGCTACATCAATAGGAAACAAATCATAGAGATAGAACTTGGAACTACTTTATTCTGTCAAGTTTCAAATAGCTAGCACAAACCGTGTTTGATTTAGAATTCCAACTACATTTATCCATATAGGATAAAATAGAGTGAAACCTAAAAATTAAAACTGTTACTGCAAACGAATGGTTTAACCTAGAAGAACGAAATTTAGTGAGCCAAGTGGGATTGGTATAGTGATCATTACCTGAAAGTTCACCAAGATTGGGTAAAAAAATATGTGCTGAGATTTCAGGAAACTCGTAGTTTTTTGGAAGCTTGGCAACCCCTTTCCATGAAAGTGATTTGCGCCAGTCTCTGCTTAGGGCTACATCAATAGGAAACAAACCATAGCGATAGAATTCTGAATTACTTTATTCTGTCAAGTTTTAAAGAGCTAGCCCAAACCGTGTTTGATTTAGAGTTCTAACTACATGTATCCATATAGGAGAAAACAGAGTGAAACCTAAAAATTAAAACTGTTACTGCAAACGAACGGTTTAAACTAGAAGAACGAAATTTGGTGAGCCAAGTGGGATTGGGGTAGTAATCATTACCTGAAAGTGTCATCAAGATTGGGTGAAAAAATGTGTGCTGAGATTTCAGGAAACTCATAGTTTTTTGGCAGTTTGGCAACCCCTTTCCATGAAACTGACTTGCGCCAGTCTCTGCTTAGGGCTTCATCAATAGGAAACAAACCATAGAGATAAAACTTGGAACTACTTTATTCTGTCAAGTTTCAAAGAGCTAGCACAAACCGTGTTTGATTTAGAGTTCCAACTTCATGTATCCATATAAAAGAAAACAGAGTGAAACAGAAAAATTAAAACTGTATCTGCAAACGAACGGTTTAACCTAGAAAAACGAAATTTGGTGAGCCAAGTGGATTGGGCTACTGATCATTACCTGACAATGTCATCACGATTGGGTGAAAAAATGTTTGCTGAGATTTCAGGAAACTCGTAGTTTTTTGGAAGCTTGGCAACCCCTTTCCATGAAAGGGATTTGCGCCAGTCTCTGCTTAGGGCTACATCAATAGGAAACATACCATAGAGATAGAACTTGGAACTACATTATTGTGTCAAGTTTCCAGGAGCTAGCACAAATCTTGTTTGATTTAGAATTCCAACTACATGTATCCATATAGGAGAAAACAGAGTGAAAGAGAAAAATTAAAACTGTATCTGCAAACGAACGGTTTAACCTAGAAGAACGAAAATGGTGAGCCAAGTGGATTGGGGTACTGGTCATTACCTGACAGTGTCATCACGATTGGGTGAAAAAATGTGTGCTGAGATTTCAGGAAACTCGTAGTTTTTTGGAAGTTTGGCAACCCCTTTCCATGAAAGTGATTTGCGCCAGTCTCTGCTTAGGGCTACATCAATAGGAAACAAACCATAGCGATAGAACTTTGAATTACTTTATTCTGTCAAGTTTCAAAGAGCTAGCACAAACCGTGTTTGATTTAGAGTTCCAACTACATGTATCCATATAGGAGAAAACAGAGTGAAACCTAAAAATTAAAACTGTTACTGCAAACGAATGGTTTAAAATAGAAGAACAAAATTTGGTGAGGCAAGTGGGATTGGGGTAGTGATCATTACCTGAAAGTGTCATCAAGATTGGGTGAAAAAATGTGTGCTGAGATTTCAGGAAACTCGTAGTTTTTTGGAAGCTTGGCAACCCCTTTCCATGAAAGTGATTTGCGCCAGTCTCTGCTTAGGGGTACATCAAAAGGAAACAAACCATAGAGATAGAACTTGGAACTACATTGTTGTGTCAAGTTTCAAGGAGCTAGCACAAACCGTGTTTGATTTAAAGTTCCAACTACATGTATCCATATAGGAGAAAACAGAGTGAAACCTAAAAATTAAAACTGTTACTGCAAACGAACGGTTTTACCTAAAGAACGAAATTTGGTGAGCAAAGTGGGATTGGGGTACTGAAAATTACCTGACAGTGTCATCACGATTGGGTGAAAAAATGTGTCCTGAGATTTCAGGAAACTCGTGGTTTTTTTGGAAGCTTGGCAACCCCTTTCCATGAAAGTGATTTGCGCCAGTTTCTGCTTAGGGCTACATCAATAGGAAACAAACCATAGAGATAGAACTTGGAACTACATTATTGTGTCAAGTTTCCAGGAGCTAGCACAAATCTTGTTTGATTTAGAATTCCAACTACATGTATCCATATCGGAGAAAACAGAGTGAAACAGAAAAATTAAAACTGTATCTGCAAACGAACGGTTTAACCTAGAAGAACGAAATTTGGTGAGCCAAGTGGATTGGGGTACTGATCTTTACCTGACAGTGTCATCCCCATTGGGTGAAAAAATGTGTGCTGAGATTTCAGGAAACTCGTGGTTTTTTGGAAGCTGGGCAACCCCTTTCCATGAAAGTGATTTGCGCCAGTCTCTGCTTAGGGCTACATCAATAGGAATCAAACCATAGAGATAGAACTTGGAACTACTTTATTCTGTCAAGTTTCAAAGAGCTAGCACAAACCGTGTTTGATTTCAAGTTCCAACTACATGTATCCATATAGGAGAAAACAGAGTGATACCGAAAAATTTAAACTGTTACTGCAAACGAAGGCTTTAACCTAGAAGAACGAAATTTGGTGAGCCAAGTGGGATTGGGGTAGTGATCATTACCTGGAAGTGTCAATAAGATTGGGTGAAAAATTGAAGCTGAGATTTCAGGAAACTGACAGTTTTTTGGAAGCTTTGCAACCTGCCGCAGTCTGGCTGGGCACAATTCAGGAGCCATTTGTCAAGAGAAACTAACTTTATTTTTAGAACTACAAACGCCAAACAAAACAGCTCCTCAGGGAAAACCCCTCAGAGCCCAACTGCCACCACCGGCTTCCCGCAAGCCTCTCACCCCCACACAACCCTCACCACCTCCCACAATCCTCCTGTTCTTGAGGCCGATTGGCTGGGTTGTGTGGGCGGAGTCAAAGAAGTCCCCCAATCAGCAGCTCCCTGGAGGAGCCAATCAGCTAGATGTTGCTGGGGCCGCTGTGAGCCAATCATCAGCTGGCAGTCTGAAGGGCAGGGTAACAGTCCAATGAACATCACCGCAGAGGAGCCAATCAGCTAGATGTTGCTGGGGCCACTGTGAGCCAATCATCAGCTGGCAGCTGGTTGCTGGCAGCTAGAAGTTTGCTGGGTTCCCTTTGGCTGTGGCTCTCAACATCTCCCCCTCTCTGTTTAAACAACAAGCATGTGGCTTGGGGACCGTGCCTGCCTTAGGTTGTCCAATACTACATATGGTCCTTACCAGTCTTCGGAAGAGCTGACCTCAGGGCGTCAGCCTCCTGTCTTAGGTTGGTACCATTGTAATTGGATCTTACCCGTCATTGACTACCGGTCCAGTATACAGCCACACCTGTGGAGAGGTCTTTGTCATGACAAGCAGAGGGAGGAAGATACACCAAGGCAATTGACAGCTCTTGTTGGAAAAATTGTACAACCGATGACATCATCAGCAAAAATACCCCAACACTACCACAAGTTGCTGCACCAACAGATAGTTCACAATGCATACAAGTGAGTTCACAATGCATACAAGTGACACATAGTTTAGGCAAGTTCTGTAAGCAGTTCAGTGATGGCTATTGCCGAAACTGTAGATTAGTTTTATCTTTGTCTTCACCGGCACTGGGATGAAGATAGGAATTCTGGCAATAATGGCTAAAGAAAAAATTATGTAACATTCCAGAAGGCACTAAAAGAAAACAATTTTCTTAACAATTTACATTATCTTGAAGAGAAAAGAAAACAATTTTCTTAACAATTTATATTATCTTGAAGAGAATTATTAAATATAATGAAAAGGAAAGGTGAATGTAAACAAACAGATCTGTTAACCTTCTTTTTTGTTTACATATTAAAACAATTCTTAATAGTTATTTACCCAATTTAAATTAAACCATTTAAATCACGTGAATAAAAAATAAATAAATTTGGATCCATTTTTTCATGAGCGCTCATCATATATGATATATGGACATACGTACATTCAAACATATAACACAAAACACAAGTGTGCACACATAATATAATACATATAACACATAACATAATAGTAAAGGCCTTATAACTTTTTACAGGTGAAATCTCCATTGCAATGTTTAAAACTCTATAGTTAAAAAAAAAAAATAGAACTGATCAGCAAAACATTAACCTAGGTCTGTATGAGCTCAAAAAACAAAATAGAACTTCATGATATGGGAAAGGGCAATAATAAAATAGATATTGAAAAAAGCATCCTGGTTCTGTCGCAGATGTAAGGATAGCCAAATTGGAGTTTTGGTTATCTGCTGTTATGGATTTGAGCCAAATCATCTTCTTTTTGGTCTGTAGAAATCGCTTTAGTTAATCTCTCTGGAATCCAAATCAGCTGCTGTTCTCCCTGTGGAAATACACAAACAGGCCCCCGACTCCAGACAATCACTGGGTCAGGACTTTAGTTAATCTCTCCGGAATCCAAATCGGCTGCTGTTCTTCCTGTGGAAACACACAAACAGACCCCCGACTCCAGACAATTACTGGGTCAGGACCTTTCCATTGTCCTGTTAGAATATCTTTCCAAAGTACCTTGGGCTTATGTACATTTTTTGGACACATATGCCTTTCTGCAGCACTAAGTCCTGATGAATCCAAATTTAAAAAGTTTAGAGTAAAAAGGGTTATTTTAAGTTTATCTTTGGGGAATATATACCCCTTCCCAATTCCGTCTTTTTGCTTTAATAAGTACATTTTAATAGTTTGATGAGCTCTTTCAACTATGCCTTGTCCCTGTGGATTGTATGGGATTCCTGTTATATGAGTAATGCCAAATGATGAGCAAAATTGTTTAAAAGAGCTAGAAGTATAACCAGGGGCATTATCTGTTTTTAACTGTTTTGGAATGCCCACAGTGGCAAAATTTTGTAAGCAATGAGCTATAACATCTTTAGTTTTTTCTCCGGCATGAAGGGAGCCCATCAAAAATCCAGAAGAAGTATCAACTGTAACATGCAAATATTTTAATTTTCCAAATTCTGGCAAATGTGTGACGTCCATCTGCCAAATATGGTTAGGTATCAATCCTCTAGGATTGACTCCAAGATTAACTTGTGGTAAAAAGGTCACACAATTTTGACATTGTTTTATTATTTGTCTAGCTTGTTCCTTTGTTATTTTAAAACGCTTTTGTAAAGTATTAGCATTGACATGGAACCTTTTATGAAAATTTATAGCTTCTTCTAGTGTAGAGAAAATATGTATGTCATGTGTAGTTTTATCTGCTAAATCATTGCCGAAACTAAGGGCTCCAGGCAATCCTGTATGTGCCCTGATATGTCCTATAAAGAATGGATCTTTTCTGTCCCAGATTAAACTTTGTATAGTGGAAAACAAAGAGAAAACAGTAGAAGAAGGGGAAATCCTACCAGCATCTTCAAGGGATACTATAGCATTAACTATATACTGACTATCAGAAAATAAATTAAATACAGAATCTTTAAACATCACAAAAGCTTGTAATACTGCATTAAGCTCTACCTTTTGAGCTGATTGTTTGGGTACTAAAAATGTAAAAGTTTGATAAGGTGTAACTATTGCTGCTGTACCATTATTTGACCCATCAGTGAATATATTTGGAGCATTCATGATAGGTGTTTTTCTTGTCATTTTTGGAAAAATTACAGGATGCAATGACCAAAAAGACAATAAAGGATTAGATGGTAAGTGGTTATCAAATGAAACATTAGATTTGCACATGATTATTGCCCAAGTATTTAACTCATTAGCTAATTCATCAATTTGATTCATAGTATATGGAGTAATAATTTTATTGGGAGAAATTCCAAATACTCCCTTTGCTGTTTTTATTCCTTTGAATATTAATTGTCCTACAGCCTCAGGATACCTAGTAAGAATAGTGTTAGGAGAATAAGATAAATGTATCCATAATAATGGAGCTTCTTGCCAAAATACTCCTGTAGGAATATTTTTTGTTGGTAGTACAATAAATAATAAAGGCAAACTTATATCAATTCTATCCAAATGCATATTTTCCATATATGTTTCAATGATTTTTAATGCCTTTCTTGCTTCAGGCGTTAACATTCGGGGTGAATTTGGATCTGATGGACCTTTTAGGATATCAAATAAAGGTCCCAATTCTCCTGTTGGAATACCTAGATAAGGCCTTATCCAGTTTATGTCTCCTAATAACTTTTGAAAGTCATTAAGTGATTTGAGTTGATCTACTCGTATTTGAATTTTTGGTGGACGGACCATGGTTGAGGAAAATAGAACTCCTAAATAATTAATTGGAAAATTTAATTGTACTTTATCTATTGCTATTTCTAGATTATAATTTTTTAATAAATTTGTAAGTGTGGCATAACATTCTAGCAATTTTTTTTAGCTTTGTGTGCTAATAATACATCATCCATATAGTGAAATATTTGTAGTTCAGGATTTTGATTTCTAAGTGGCTGGATTACTTTGTTAACATAAATTTGACACATAGTTGGGCTGTTAGCCATCCCTTGAGGGAGTACTTTCCATTCATATCTCTGATCAGGACCTTCATGATTTAGTGCAGGGATAGTAAATGCAAAACGTGGACTATCCTCAGGATGAATTGGAATTGAAAAAAAACAATCTTTAATATCTATAACTAAAACATACCAAGTTTTTGGCAAAGCAGACAATTGAGGAATCCCCGATTGAGCAGGGCCCATAATGACCATTTCATTATTAATGGCTCTTAAGTCTTGCAATAATCTCCATTTACCAGATTTCTTTTTGATGACAAAAATGGGAGTATTATGGGGAGATACAGAAGGCTGTATATGTCCTTCCGCTAATTGTTGTTTGACCAGATCATGGGCTACTTGTATCTTTTCTTTAGTCAAGGGCCACTGAGGAACCCATACTGGTCTTTCTGATTTCCATGTAATTTTTATTGTCTCAGTGGCCCTTTGTGAAAATCCAACCCATGTCTGTCTGTTCCTTGATCTATTTGTATTGGTGCTGCTAAACCTTGTTCTTGTTTTTCTAATCTTTTTCCTTTCCTAAAACCTTGTCTAGCCATAATAGTGGGTGCATTTTGATTGATGTTATTTGTTAATGTCAAACCTAATTGATCTAAGACATCTCGTCCCCATAAATTTACGGGAAGATGATCCAATACATATGGCTGTATAGTTCCTTCACATCCTTCAGGATCCTTCCAATCTAATACCATTGCGCTTCTATCAGGATTAGTCGCCACTCCTAGGCCTCGAAGCGTTTGAGTGGCTTGTTGTAATGGCCAATGTTTTGGCCATTCTTGACGAGAGATGATGCTAAGGTCTGCACCTGTATCCAGTAGCCCATTAAATTCATGTCCTTGAATATTTAGTTTTAGCATGGAGCGAGAATCTAAATTTAAAGAAAGCATAGCCCAATCTATACCTGTGGAGCCTAATCCCTTGGAACCTCTTTCTACAGCATGACTGGAAAATTTATCATGTAGGCTTGGTATTATTAGTAACTGTGCTATTCTATCTCCTGGTGAAATTACTGATATACCCTTTGGAGAACTGGCTATAATTTTTATTTCACCTTCATAATCGGGATCAATTACCCCAGGACTTATCAAAAGTCCTTTTAGAGTAGAAGAGCTGCGTCCCAATAATAAGCCTACTGTTCCTTTGGGAAGAGGTCCTTTTACCCCTGTGGGAATGATTTGAACTCCCATCTCTGGAGTTAGTACTGATCTGGCGGAGGCGCAGATGTCCAAACCTGCGCTCCCTCTGGTTTGTCTGATGAGGGATCTGATGGACAGTGTGTCCTGGGCGCTACCCTGATGGGGTTGCTGGGTTCCTCCAGTGCTCCGTATATTTGTGGTTTGGGGCCCCGGAGCATTGTGGCCCCCTGTCCATTTTTTGGCAACGGAGCCCGATGAATTTGTCCACGATATTGTGGATAAACACCTTGTCCTTTTTCGTTTTTTAATGGAGTACCCTCTATGGTGGTTTGAGAACGGTATTCATTAGCCCAATGTAATGGAGTACCCTCTATGGTGGTTTGAGAATGGCATTCATTAGCCCAATGTCTCCCTCTACGGCATCGTGGGCAAATACCGGGTATTCTACTCCTTTGATACCTATTTTTGTTAAACCCTCCTCCTATGGGGCAATTCCTTTTAAAATGTCCTGTTTGTTGACAATTGTAGCATGTTCTTGGCCTGGTATATAAAGCCTGTTTCACTGCAGCTGCCACAATTTGCCCTTGTTCATTAATGTCTCTGGCATCTAAAGCCTGTTTTACTGCAGCTGCCATGACTTGCTCTTGTTCATTAATGTCTATACATAATTTAATATATGTGTTTAAATCTTCCTGTTTCCATGGTCTAATGATATCTCTGCACCAACGATTCGCTTGGTCATAAGCCAATTGTTTTATTAATGGCATTGCTTGTTCTGTATTCCCAAAAACTCTGGTAGCTGTTTGAATAAGCCTATCCACAAATTCAGCGTAAGGTTCATTAGCTCCTTGTATTATCTTAGATAATTGACCTTGTAAACCTTCATGTCCTTGTAAAGTCTTCCATGCCTTAACTTCATCTACAGCAATTTGTGAGTATACGCCAGGATCATATGCAATTTGTTGCTGCCGATCCTCATAAGGTCCCTTTCCTAACAACATATCTATATTTCTCTGAGAATAACCAGCTGCTGCATTTCGCCTAGCCGTCTCCTTGCAAAATTCCTCATTGGCAACCTTCCATAACAGGTATTGTCCTCCATTTAGCACAGCTTTACACATATTAGCCCAATCTGCTGGCGTCATGTTCAAGTTGTTAATGGATTCGACCAACCTTACAGTGAAGGGTGCTTGAGGACCATAGGTTGTTACAGCCTCTTTTAGCTCCTTCACTGTTTTGAAATTTAAACCCTGGTAAATTCGCTGCCCTCCTACCTCAAATACAGGGCATACTTGAGATCCTGTCTCAGGATCCCAACTATCAACTGCGGGGGTTGGGAGTCTCCTAGCATATGGAGGTGGTGCTGTTGATTGGACACTTATGTCCTCTGGTGATAGAATGCTGTTAGTAGCAGTCTCCTGTAGAGGTGGTGCTGATGGTTGGACACTTACACTCTCTGATAGAAAGGTGTTATTAGCAGACTCCTGTTGTAACTTTTCCCCTGATGGCTTTTTCTGCTCTAAACTTCCTTCCTCTGTCTCACTATCTCGAAAGACCTTCTCTTTTACTTGAATTTTTCCTCTTTCTGACTAATTTGAGAGACCTTCTCTTTTACTTGAATCAATATGTCTTCTCCTTCCTCTACCTTTGTCTGAATTGAAGGCTTTGGACTAAGCAAACCAGATACCAACGCCCACAATGTCAATGTGCCAACTGGCAGAGTCCCTGGGTTGTTCTTTTCTATTCTTTTTTAAATCTTCACCATGATGGTTCCATTGTGATATATCTAACAACTCCTCCTTAAAAAGCCATGGGCTACATTGTTGTATTGTATCAACGTATGCCCTGACTGTTCTTGATTTTACTGCGATGCCTCCTTCCTCTAACAATTTACTTAACAGTCTTTCGGTTTGTTTTTTACTAATTGCTGATCCCGTATTTCTACTATAATACAATCCAACAAGATAACCCCAAACAAAACTGAGACAGAATGAAATAAAAATGGAACCACACAAAATCATTATGACAGCCTTTCTATCCTCCTGACATGTGCATCCGTCCTTTCTCCCTATCTGTTCCTCAGACGCAAATAGTTTTTCCTCAGACGCAAATAGTTTTTCCTCAGATGTGAGCGGTTTTTCTTCCGTCTCACTCATCTGCAGGGACAGGCAAGTTAAAACAAAAATGAAGCAAAACAAAAAAGGAAACTTAGAATGGCTATCCATCCTCTCGCCCTGCCCTCAGGGGCGAGCAGTTTACTTACCCTCAGTCGCTCCCCGTGCGAGCCACCAAATGCCGCAGTCTGGCTGGGCACAACTCAGGAGCCACTTGTAAAAAGAAACTAACTTTATTTTTAGAACTACAAACGCCAAACAAAACAGCTCCTCAGGGAAAACCCCTCAGAGCCCAACTGCCACCACCGGCTTCCCCCAAGTCTCTCACCCCCACACAACCCTCACCACCTCCCACAATCCTCCTGTTCTTGAGGCCGATTGGCTGGGTTGCATGGGCGGAGCCAAAGAAGTCCCCCAATCAGCAGCTTCGTGGAGGAGCCAATCAGCTAGATGTTGCTGGGGCCGCTGTGAGCCAATCATCAGCTGGCAGTCAGAAGGGCAGGGAAACAGTCCAATGAACATAACCTAGAAGAACGAAATTTGGTGAGAAAGTGGATTGGGTTACTGATCATTACCTGACAGTGTCATCACGATTGGGTGAAAAAATGTGTGCTGAGATTTCAGGAAACTCGTGGTTTTTTGGAAGCTTGGCAACCCCTTTCCATGAAAGTGATTTGCGCCAGTCTCTGCTTAGGGCTACATCAATAGGAAACAAACCATAGAGATAGAAATTTGAACTACTTTATTCTGTCAAGTTTCAAAGAGCTAGCACAAACCGTGTTTGATTTAGAGTTCCAACTACATGTATCCATATAGGAGTAAACAGAGTGAAACCAAAAAATTAAAACTGTTACTGGAAACGAACGGTTTAACCTAGAAGAACGAAATTTGGTGAGCCAAGTGGGATTGGGGTACTTATCATTACCTTAAAGTGTCATCAAGATTGGGTGAAAAAATGTGTGCTGAGATTTCAGGAAACTCGTGGTATTTTGGAAGCTTGGCAACCCCTTTCCATGAAAGTGACTTGCGCTCGTCTGTGCTTATGGCTACATCAATAGGAAACAAACCATAGAGATAGAACTTGGAATTAATTTATTGTGTAAAGTTTCTAAGAGCTAGCACAAACCGTGTTGGATTTAGAATTCCAACTACATGTATCCATATAGGAGAAAACAGAGTGAAACCTAAAAATTAAAACTGTTACTGCAAACGAACTGTTTAACCTAGAAGAACGAAATTTGGTGAGCCAAGTGGGATTGGGGTAGTGATCATTACCTGAAAGTGTCATCAAGATTGGGTGAAAAAATGTGTGCTGAGATTTCAGGAAACTCGTAGTTTTTTGGAAGCTTGGCAACCCCTTTCCATGAAACTGATTTGCGCCAGACTCTGCTTAGGGCTACATCAATAGAAAACAAATCATAGAGATAGAACTTGGAACTACATTATTGTGTCAAATTTCAAAGAGCTAGCACAAACCTTGTTTGATTTAGAATTGCAACTACATGTATCCATATAGGAGAAAACAGAGTGAAACCTAAAAATTAAACTGTTACTGCAAACGAATGGTTTAACCTAGAAGAACGAAATTTGGTGAGCCAAGTGGGATTGGGGTAGTGATCATTACCTGAAAGTGTCATCAAGATTGGGTGAAAAATGTGTGCTGAGATTTCAGGAATCTCGTAGTTTTTTGGAAGCTTGGCAACCCCTTTCCATGAAAGTGATTTGCGCCAGTCTCTGATTAGGGCTACATCAATAGGAAACAAACCATAGAGATAGAACTTGGAACTACATTATTGTGCTAAGTTTCAAGGAGCTAGCACAAACCGTGTTTGGTTTAAAGTTCCAACTACATGTATCCATAAAGTAGAAAACAGAATGAAACCTAAAAATTAAAACTGTTACTGGAAACGAACGGTTTAACCTAGAAGAACGAAATTTGGTGAGCCCAGTGGGATTGGTGTACTTAAAATTACCTGAAAGTGTCATCAAGATTCGGTGAAAAAATGTGTGCTGAGATTTCAGGAAACTCGTAGTTTTTTGGAAGTTTGGCAACCCCTTTCCATGAAACTGATTTGCGCCAGTCACTGCTTAGGGCTACATCAATAGGAAACAAACCATAGATATAGAACTTGGAACTACTTTATTCTGTCAAGTTTCAAAGAGCTAGCACAAACCGTGTTTGATTTAGAGTTCCAACTTCATGTATCCATATAGGAGTAAACAGAGAGAAACCGAAAAATTAAAACTGTTACGGCAAACGAAAGGTTTAACCTAGAAGAACGATATTGGGTGAGCCAAGTGGGATTGGGGTACTTATCATTACCAGAAAGTGTCATCAAGTTTGGGTGAAAAATGTGTGCTGAGATTTCAGGAAACTCGTAGTTTTTTGGAAGCTTGGCAACCCCTTTCCATGAAAGTGATTTGCGCCAGTCTCTGCTTAGGGCTACAGCAATAGGAAACAAACCATAGCGATAGAACTTTGAATTACTTTATTCTGTCAAGTTTTAAAGAGCTAGCACAAACCGTGTTTGATTTAGAGTTCCAACTACATGTATCCATATAAGAGAAAACAGAGTGAAACCTAAAAATTAAAACTGTTACTGCAAACGAACGGTTTAAACTACAAGAACGAAATTTGGTGAGCCAAGTGGGATAGGGGTAGTGATCATTACTTGAAAGTGTCATCAAGATTGGGTAAAAAAATGTGGCTGAGATTTCAGGAAACTCTTGGTTTTTGGAAGCTCGGCAACCCCTTTCCATGAAAGTTATTTGTGCCAGTCTCTGCTTAGGGATACATCAATAGGAAACAAACCATAGAGATAGAACTTGGAACTACATTATTGTGTCACTTTTAAGGAGCTAGCACAAGTCTTGTTTGATTTAGAATTCCAACTACATGTATCCATATAGGAGAAAACAGAGTGAAACAGAAAAATTAAAACTGTATCCGCAAACGAACGGTTTATCCTAGAAGAACGAAATTTGGTGAGCCAAGTGGATTGGGGTACTGATCATTACCTGACAGTGTCATCACGATTGGGTGAAAAAATGTGTGCTGAGATTTCAGGAAACTCATGGTTTTTTGGAAGATTGGCAACCCCTTTCCATGAAAGTGATTTGCGCCAGTCTCTGCTTAGGGCTACATCAATAGAAAACAAACCATAGAGATAGAACTTGGAACTACTTTATTCTGTCAAGTTTCAAAGAGCTAGCACAAACCGTGTTTGATTTCAAGTTCCAACTACATGTATCCATATAGGAGTAAACAGAGTAAAACCGAAAAATTAAAACTGTTACTGGAAACGAACGGTTTAACCTAGAAGAACGAAATTTGGTGAGCCAAGTGGGATTGGGGTAATTATCATTACCTGAAAGTGTCAAAATATTGGGTGAAAAAATGTGTGCTGAGATTTCAGGAAACTCGTGGTATTTTGGAAGCTTGGCAACCCCTTTCCATGAAAGTGACTTGCGCTCGTCTGTGCTTAGGGCTACATCAATAGGAAACAAACCATAGAGATAGAACTTGGAATTAATTTATTGTGTAAAGTTTCTAAGAGCTAGCACAAACCGTGTTGGATTTAGAATTCCAACTACATGTATCCATATAGGAGAAAACAGAGTGAAACCTAAAAATTAAAACTGTTACTGCAAACGAACTGTTTAACCTAGAAGAACGAAATTTGGTGAGCCAAGTGGGAATGGGGTAGTGATCATTACCTGAAAGTGTCATCAAGTTTGGGTGAAAAAATGTGTGCTGAGATTTCAGGAAACTCGTAGTTTTTTGGAAGCTTGGCAACCCCTTTCCATGAAAGTGATTTGCGCCAGACTCTGCTTAGGGCTACATCAATAGGAAACAAATCATAGAGATAGAACTTGGAACTACATTATTGTGTCAAGTTTCAAAGAGCTAGCACAAACCTTGTTTGATTTAGAATTGCAACTACATGTATCCATATAGGAGAAAACAGAGTGAAACCTAAAAATTAAACTGTTATTGCAAACGAACGGTTTAACCTAGAAGAACGAAATTTGGTGAGCCAAGTGGGATTGGGGTAGTGATCATTACCTGAAAGTGTCATCAATATTGGGTGAAAAATGTGTGCTGAGATTTCAGGAATCTCGCAGTTTTTTGGAAGCTTGGCAACTCCTTTGCCTGAATGGGATTTGCGCCAGTCTCTGCTTACGGCTACATCAATGGGAAACAAACCATAGAGATAGAACTTGGTACTATTTTATTATGTCAAGTTTCAGAGAGCTAGCACAAACCGTGTTTGATTTAGAGTTTCAAAAACATGTATCCATATAGGAGAAAACAGAGTGAAACCTAAAAATTAAAACTGTTACTGCAAACGAACAGTTTAACCTAAAGAACGAAATTTGGTGAGCCAAGTGGGATTGGGGTACAGATCATTACCTGACAGTGTCATCATGATTGGGTGAAAAATGTTTGCTGAGATTTCAGGAAACTCTTGGTTTTTTGGAAGCTTGGCAACCCCTTTCCATGAAAGTGATTTGCGCCAGTCTCTGCTTAGGGCTACATCAATAGGAAACAAAGCATAGAGATAGAACTTTGAACTACTTTATTCTGTCAAGTTTCAAAGAGCTAGCACAAACCGTGTTTGATTTAGAGTTCCAACTACATGTATCCATATAGGAGTAAACAGAGTGAAACCGAAAAATTAAAACTGTTACGGCAAACGAAAGGTTTAACCTAGAAGAACGAAATTTGGTGAGCCAAGTGGGATTGGGGTACTTATCATTACCTGAAAGTGTCATCAAGATTGAGTGAAAAAATGTGTGCTGAGACTTCAGGAAACTCTTGGTTTTTTGGAAGCTTGGCAACCCCTTTGTATGATAGTGATTTGCGCCAGTCTCTGCTTAGGACTACATTAATAGGAAACAAACCATAGAGACAGAACTTGGAACTACTTTATTCTGTCAAGTTTCAAAGAGCTAGCACAAACCGTGTTTGATTTAGAATTCCAACTACATGTATCCATATAGGAGAAAACAGAGTGAAACCTAAAAATTAAAACTGTTACTGCTAATGAACGGTTTAACCTAGAAGAACGAAATTTGGTGAGCCACGTGGGAATGGGGTAGTTATCATTACCTGAAAGTGTCATCAAGATGGGTGAAAAAATGTGTGCTGAGATTTCAGGAAACTCGTAGTTTTTTGGAAGCTTGGCAACCCCTTTCCATGAAACTGATTTGCGCCAGACACTGCTTAGGGCTACATCAATAGGAAACAAACCATAGAGACAGAACTTGGAACTACATTACTGTGTCAAGTTTCAAAGAGCTAGCACAAACCTTGTTTGATTTAGAATTCCAACCACATGTATCCATATAGGAGAAAACAGAGTGAAACCGAAAAATTAAAATTGTTACTGCAAACGAGTGGATTAACCTAGAAGAACGAAATTTGGTAAGCCAAGTGGGATTGGGGTAGTGATCATTACCTGAAAGTGTCATCAAGATTGGGTGAAAAAATGTGTGCTGAGTTTTCAGGAAACTCGTGGTTTTTTGGAAGCTTGGCAACCCCTTTCCATGAAAGTGATTTGCGCCAGTCTCTGCTTAGGGCTACATCAATAGGAAACAAACCATAGAGATAGAACTTGGAACTACTTTATTCTGTCAAGTTTGAAAGAGCTAGCACAAACCGTGTTTGATTTAGAGTTCCAACTACATGTATCCATATAGGAGAAAACAGAGTGAAACCGAAAAATTAAAAGTGTTACTGGAAACGAACGGTTTAACCTAGAAGAACAAAATTTGGTGAGCCAAGTGGGATTGGGGTACTTATCATTACCTGAAAGTGTCATCAAGATTGGGTGAAAAAATGTGTGCTGAGATTTCTGGAAACTCGTGGTTTTTTGGAAGCTTTGCAACCCCTTTCCATGAAAGTGATTTGCGCCAGTCTCTGCTTGGGGCTACATCAATAGGAAACAAACCATAGAGATAGAACTTGGAACTACTTTATTCTGTCAAGTTTCAAGGAGCTAGCACAAACTGTGTTTGATTTCAAGTTCCAACTACATGTATCCATATAGGAGAAAACAGAGTGAAACCTAAAAATTAAAACTGTTACTGCAAACCAATTCTTTAACCTAGAAGAACGAAATTTGGTGAGCCAAGTGGATTTGGGGTACTCATCATTAACTGAAAGTGTCATCAAGATTGGGTGAAAAAAATGTGTTCTGAGATTTCAGGAAACTCTGGGTTTTTTGGAAGCTTGGCAACCCCTTTCTATGAAAGTGTTTTGCGCCAGACTCTGCTTAGGGCTATATCAATAGGAAACAAACCATAGAGATACAACTAGGAACTACATTATTCTGTCAAGTTTCAAAGAGCTAGCACAAACCGTGTTTGATTTAGAATACCAACTACATGTATCCATATAGGAGAAAACAGAGTGAAACCGAAAAATTAAAATTGTTACTGCAAACGAACGGTTTAACCTAGAAGAGCGAAATTTGGTGAGCCAAGTGGGATTGGGGTAGTGATCATTACCTGAAAGTGTCATCAAGATTGGGTGAAAAATGTGTGCTGAGATTTCAGGAAACTCGCAGTATTTTGGAAGCTTGGCAACCCCTTTCCATGAAAGTGATTTGCGCCAGTCTCTGCTTAGGGCTACATCAATAGGAAACAAACCATAGAGATAGAACTTGGAACTACTTTATTGTGTCAAGTTTCAAAGAGCTAGCACAAACCGTGTATGATTTCAAATTCCAACTACATGTATCCATATAGGAGAAAACAGAGTGAAACCTAAAAATTAAAACTGTTACTGCAAACCAATGGTATAACCTAGAAGAACGAAATTTGGTGAGCCAAGTGTGAATGGGGTACTTATCATTACCTGGAAGTGTCATCAAGATTGGGTGAAAAAATATGTGCTGAGATTTCAGGAAACTCATAGTTCTCTGGAAGCTTGGCAACCCCTTTCCATGAAACTGATTTGCACCAGTCTCTGCTTAGGTCTACATTAATAGGAAACAAACCATAGAGATAGAACTTGGAACTACTTTATTGTGTCAAGTTACAAATAGCTAGCACAAACCGTGTTTGATTTAGAATTCCAACTACATGTATCCATATAGGAGTAAACAGAGTGAAACCGAAAAATTAAAACTGTTACTGGAAACGAACAGTTTAACCTAGAAGAACGAAATTTGGTGAGCCAAGTGGGATTGGGGTACTTATCATTACCTGAAAGTGTCATCAAAATTGGGTGAAAAAATGTGTGCTGAGATTTCAGGAAACTCGTAGTTTTTTGGAAGCTTGGCAACCCCTTTCCATGAAAGTGATTTGCGCCAGTCTCTGCTTAGGGCTACATCAATATTAAACAAACTATAGATATAGAACTTGGAACTACTTTATTGTGTCAAGTTTCAAAGTGCTAGCACAAACCGTGTTTGATTTAAAGTTCCAACTACATGTATCCATAAGGAGAAAACGGAGTGTAATCTAAAAATTAAAACTGTTACTGAAAATGAACGGTTTAATCTAGAAGAATAAAATTTGGTGAGCCAAGTGGGATTGGGGTTGTTATCATTACCTGAAATTGTCATCAATATTGGGTGAAAAAATGTGTGCTGAGATTTCAGGAAACTCTTTGTTTTTTGGAAGCTTGTCAACCTCTTTGTATGATAGTGATTTGCGCCAGTCTCTGCTTAGGGCTACATTAATAGGAAACAAACCATAGAGATAGAACTTGGAACTACTTTATTCTGTCAAGTTTCAAAGAGCTAGCACAAACCGTGTTTGATTTAGAATTCCAACTACATGTATCCATATAGGAGAAAACAGAGTGAAACCTAAAAATTAAAACTGTTACTGCAAATGAACGGTTTAACCTAGAAGAACGAAATTTGGTGAGCCAAGTGGGATTGGGGTAGTTATCATTACCTGAAAGTGTCATCAAGATGGGTGAAAAAATATGTGCAGAGATTTAAGGAGACTCGTAGTTTTTTGGAAGCTTGGCAACCACTTTCCATTAAACTGATTTGCGCCAGTCTGTGCTTAAGGCTACATCAATATTAAACAAACCATAGACATAGAAAGTGGAACTACTTTATTGTGTCAAGTTTCAAAGTGCTAGCACAAACCGTGTTTGATTTAAAGTTTCAACTACACGTATCCATAAGGAGAAAACGGAGTGTAACCTAAAAATTAAAACTGTTACTGCAAATGAACGGTTTAATCTAGAAGAACAAAATTTGGTGAGCCAAGTGGGATTGGGGTAGTTATCATTACCTGAAATTGTCATCAATATTGGGTGAAAAAATGTGTGCTGAGACTTCAGGAAACTCTTGGTTTTTTGGAAGCTTGGCAACCCCTTTGTATGATAGTGATTTGCGCCAGTCTCTGCTTAGGGCTACATTAATAGGAAACAAACCATAGAGATAGAACTTGGAACTACTTTATTCTGTCAAGTTTCAAAGAGCTAGCACAAACCGTGTTTGATTTAGAATTCCAACTACATATATCCATATAGGGGAAAACAGAGTGAAACCTAAAAATTAAAACTGTTACTGCAAACGAAGTGTTTAACCTAGAAGAAGGAAATTTGGTTAGCCAAGTGGGATTGGGGTAGTGATCATTACCTGGAAGTTTCATCAAGATTGGGTGAAAAAATGTGTGCTGAGATTTCAGGAAACTCAAATTTTATAGATGCTTGGCAACCCCTTTCCTTGAGAATGATTTGCGCCAGTCTCTGCTGAGGGCTATATCAATAGGAAGCAAACCATATAGATAGAACTTGGAACTACTTTATAGTTTCAAGTTTCAAGGCGCTAGCACAAACTGTGTTTGATTTAGAGTTCCAAATAAATGTATCTATATAGGAGAAACCAGAGTGAAACCTAAAAATTAAAACTGTTACTGCAAACGAATGGTTTAACCTAGAAGAACGAAATTTGGTGAGCCAAGTGGGATTGGGGTACTCATCATTACCTGAACGTGTCATCAAGATTGGGTAAAAAAATGTGTGCTGAGATTTCAAGAAACTCGTAGTTTTTTGGAAGCTTGGCAACCCCTTTCCATGAAAGTGATTTGCGCCTGTCTCTGCTTAAGGCTACATCAATAGGAAACAAACCATAGAGATAGAACTTGGAACTACTTTATTCTGTCAAGTTTCAAAGAGCTAGCACAAACCGTGTTTGATTTTGAATTCCAACTACATGTATCCATATAGGAGAAAACAGAGTGAAACCTAAAAATTAAAACTGTTACTGCAAACGAACGGTTTAACCTAGAAGAACGAAAATTGGTGAGCCAAGTGGGACTGGGGTACTGATCATTACCTAAAGTGTCATCAAGATTGGGTGAAAAAAATGTGTGCTGAGATTTAAGGAAACTCGTAGTTTTTTGGAAGCTTGGCAACCACTTTCCATGAAAGTGATTTGCGCCAGTCTCTGCTTAGGGCTACATCAATAGGAAACAAACCATAGAGATAGAACTTGGAACTAATTCATTGTGTCAAGTTTCAAAGAGGTAGCACAAACCGTGTTTGATTTAAAGTTCCAACTACATGTATCCATATAGGAGAAAACAGAGTGAAACCTAAAAATTAAAACTGTTACTGCAAACTTACGGTTTAATCTAGAAGAGCAAAATTTGGTGATCCAAGTGGGATCGGGTGCTGATCATTGCCTGAAAGTGTCATCAAGATTGGGTGAAAAAATGTGTGCTGAGATTTCAGGAAAATCGTAGTTATATGGAAGCTTGGCAACCCGTTTCCATGAAAGTAATTTGCGCCTGTCTTTGATTAGGGCTACATCAATAGGAAACAAACCATAGAGATAGAACTTGGAACTACTTTATTGTGTCAAGTTTCAAAGAGCTAGCACAAACCGTGTTTGATTTAGAGTTCCAATTACATGTATCCATATACGAGAAAACAGAGTGAAACCAAAAAATTAAAAATGTTACTGCAAAGGAACGGTTTAACATAGAAGAACGAAATTTGGTGAGCCAAGTGGGATTGGGGTACTCATCATTACCTGAAAGCGTCATCAAGATTGGGTGAAAAAATGTGTGCTGAGATTTCAGGAAACTCGTGGTTTTTTGGAAGCTTGGCAACCGCTTTCCATGAAAGGCATTTGCGCCAGTCTGTGCTTAGGGCTACATCAATAGGAAACAAACCATAGAGATAGAACTTGGAACTACTTTATTGTGTCAAGTTTCAAAGAGCTAGCACAAACCGTGTTTGATTTAGAATTCCAACTACATATATCCATATAGGAGAAAACAGAGTGAAACCGAAAAATTCAAACTGTGACTGAAAACGAACGGTTTAACCTAGAAGAACGAAATTTGGTGAGCCAAGTGGGATTGGGGTTCTGATCATTACCTGAAAGTGTCATCAAGATTGGTTGAAAAAATGTGTGCTGAGATTTCAGGAAACTCATAGTTTTTTGGAAGCTTGGCAACCCCTTTCCATGAAAATGATTTCCACCAGTCTCTGCTTAGGGCTACATCAATAGGAAACAAACCATAGAGATAGAAATTGGAACTACTTTATTCTGTCAAGTTTCAAAGAGCTAGCACAAACCGTGTTTGATTTACAGTTCCAACTACATGTATCCGTATAGGACAAAACAGAGTGAAACCGAAAAATTAAAACTGTTACTGCAAACGAAGCGTTTAACCTAGAAGAACGAAATTTGGTGAGCCAAGTGGGATTGGGGTTGTGATCTTTACCTGGAAGTGTCATCAAGATTCGGTGAAAAATTGTGTGCTGAGATTTCAGGAAACTCGCAGTTTTTTGGAAGCTTGGCAACCCCTTTCCATGAAAGTGATTTGCGCCAGTCTCTGCTTAGGGCTACATCAATAGAAAACAAACCATAGAGATAGAACTTGGGACTACTTTATTCTGTCAAGATTCAACGAGCTAGCACAAACCGTGTTTGATTTAGAATTCCAACTACATGTATCCATATAGGAGAAAACAGAGTGAAACCTAAAAATTAAAACTGTTACTGCAAACGAACCCTTTAACCTAGAAGAATGAAATTTGATGAGCCAAGTGGGATTGGGGTACTGATCATTTCCTGAAAGTGTCATCAAGATTGGGTGAAAAAATGTGTGCTGAGATTTCAGGAAACTCACAGTTTTTTGGAAGCTTGGCAACTCCTTTGCCTGAATGGGATTTGCGCCAGTGTCTGCTTAGGGCTACATCAATGGGAAACAAACCATAGAGATAGAACTTGGAACTATTTTATTATGTCAAGTTTCAGAGAGCTAGTACAAACCGTGTTTGATTTAGATTTCCAACTACATGTATCCATATAGGAGAAAACAGAGTGAAACCTAAAAATTAAAACTGTTACTGCAAACGAACAGTTTAACCTAAAGAACGAAATTTGGTGAGCCAAGTGGGATTGGGGTACTTATCATTACCTGAAAGTGTCATCAAGATTGGTTGAAAAACTGTGTGCTGTGATTTCAGGAAACTCTTGGTTTTTTGGAAGCTTGGCAACCCCTTTCAATGAAAGTGATTTTCGCCAGTCTCTGCTTAGGGCTACTTCAATAGGAAACAAATCATAGAGATAGTACTTGGAATTGATTTATTGTGTAAAGTTTCTAAGAGCTAGCACAAACCGTGTTTGATTTAGAATTCCAACTACATGTATCCATATAGGAGAAAACAGAGTGAAACCTAAAAATTAAAACTGTTACTGCAAACGAACGGTTTAACCAAGAAGAGCGAAATTTGGTGAGCCAAGTGGGATCGGGTGCTGATCATTACCTGAAAGTGTCATCACGATTGGGTGAAAAAATATGTGCTGAGATTTCAGGAAACTCGTAGTTATTTGGAAGCTTGGCAACACGTTTCCATGAAAATGATTTGCGCCTGTCTTTGCTTAGGGCTACATCAATAGGAAACAAACCATAGAGATAGAACTTGGAACTACTTTATTGTGTCAAGTTTCAAGGAGCTAGCACAAACCGTATTTGATTTAGAGTTCCAACTACATGTATCCATATAGGAGAAAACAAAGTGAAACCTAAAAATTAAAACTGTTACTGCAAACGAACGATTTAACTTAGAAGAACGAAATTTGGTGAGCCAAGTGGGATTGGGGTAGTGATCATTACCTGAAAGTGTCATGAAGATTGGGTGAAAAAATGTATGCTGATATTTCAGGAAACCCGTAGTTTTTTGGAAGCTTGGCAACCCCTTTCCATGAAAGTGATTTGCACCAGACTCTGCTTAGTGCTACATCAATAGGAAACAAAAAATAGAGATAGAACTTGGAACAACATTATTGTGTCAAGTTTCAAAGAGCTAGCACAAACCTTGTTTGATTTCGAATTCCAACTACATGTATACATATAGGAGAAAACAGAATGAAACCGAAAATTTAAAACTGTTACTGCAAACGAACGGTTTAACATAGAAGAACGCAATTTGGTGAGCCAAGTGGGATTGGGGTACTGATCATTACCTGAAAGTGTCATCAAGATTGGTTGAAAAAATGTGTGCTGAGATTTCAGGAAACTCGCAGTTTTTTGGAAACTTGGCAACTCCTTTCCCTGAAAGGGATTTGCCCCAGTCTGTGCTGAGGGCTACATCAATAGGAAGCAAACCATATAGACAGAACTTGGAACTACTTTATTGTGTCAAGTTTCAAAGAGCTAGCACAAACCGTGTTTGATTTAGAATTCCAACTACATATATCCATATAGGGGAAAACAGAGTGAAACCTAAAAATTAAAACTGTTACTGCAAACGAAGTGTTTAACCTAGAAGAAGGAAATTTGGTTAGCCAAGTGGGATTGGGGTAGTGATCATTACCTGGAAGTTTCATCAAGATTGGGTGAAAAAATGTGTGCTGAGATTTCAGGAAACTCACAGTTTTTAGAAGCTTGGCAACCCCTTTCCATGAGAGTGATTTGCGCCAGTCTCTGCTTAGGGCTACATCAATAGGAAACAAACCATAGAGATAGACCTTGGAACTACTTTATTGTTTCAAGTTTCAAGGCACTAGCACAAACTGTGTTTGATTTAGAGTTCCAAATAAATGTATCTATATAGGAGAAAACAGAGTGAAACCTAAAAATTAAAACTGTTACTGCAAACGAATGGTTTAACCTAGAAGAACGAAATTTGGTGAGCCAAGTGGGATTGGGGTACTCATCATTACCGGAAAGTGTCATCAAGATTGGGTAAAAAAATGTGTGCTGAGATTTCAAGAAACTCGTAGTTTTTTGGAAGCTTGGCAACCCCCTTCCATGAAAGTGATTTGCGCCAGACTCTGCTTAGTGCTAAATCAATAGGAAAGAAAAAATAGAGATAGAACTTGGAACTACATTATTGTGTCAACTTTCAAAGAGCTAGCACAAACCTTGTTTGATTTAGAATTCCAACTACATGTATCCATATAGGAGAAAACAGAGTGAAACCGAAAAATTAAAACTGTTACTGCAAACGAACGGTTTAACCTAGAAAAACGAAATTTTGTGAGCCAAGGTGATTGGCGTACTGATCATTACCTGAAAGTGTCATCAAGATTGGGTGAAAAAATGTGTGCTGAGATTTCAGGAAACTCGTAGTTTTTTGGAAGCTTGGCAAACCCTTTCCATTAAAGTGATTTGTGCCAGTCTCTGCTTAGGGCTACATCAATAAGAAACAAACCATAGAGATGGAACTTGGAACTACTTTATTGTGTCAAGTTTCAAAGAGCTAGCACAAACCGTGTTTGATTTAGAGTTCCAACTACATGTATCCATATAGGAGAAAACAGAGTGACATCTAAAAATTAAAACTGTTACTGCAAACGAACGGATTAATCTAGAAGAACGAAATTTGGTGAGCCAAGTGGGATTGGGGTACTCATCATTACCTGAAAGTGTCATCAAGATTGGGTTAAAAAATGTGTGCTGAGATTTCAGGAAACTCACAGTTTTTTGGAAGCTTGGCAACTCCTTTCACTGAAAGGGATTTGCGCCAGTCTCTGCTTAGGGCTACATCAATAGGAAACAAACCGTAGAGATAGAAATTGGAACTACTTTATTCTGTCAAGTTTCAAAGAGCTAGCACAAACCGTGTTTGATTTAGAGTTCCAAATACATGTATCCATATAGGAGAAAATAGAGGGAAACCTAAAAATTAAAACTGTTACTGCAAACGAAGTGTTTAACCTAGAAGAAGGAAATTTGGTGAGCCATGTGGGATTGGGGTAGTGATCATTACCTGGAAGTGTCATCAAGATTGGGTGAAAAAATGTGTGGTGAGATTTCAGGAAACTCACAGTTTTTTGGAAGCTTGGCAACTCCTTTCCCTGAAAGGGATTTGCGCCAGTCTCTGCTTAGGGCTACATCAATAGGAAACAAACCATAGAGATAGACCTTGGAACTACATTATTGTTTCTAGTTTCAAGGCGCTAGCACCAACCGTGTTTGATTTAGAGTTCCAAATAAATGTATCCATATAGGAGAAAACAGTGAAACCTAAAAATTTAAACTGTTACTGCAAACGGATGGTTTAACCTAGAAGAAAGAAATTGGGTGAGCCAAGTGGGATTGGGGTACTGATCATTACCTGAAAGTGTCATCAAGATTGGGTGAAAAAATGTGTGCTGAGATTTCAGGAAACTCGCAGTTTTTTGGAAACTGGGCAACTCCTTTCCCTGAAAGGGATTTGCGCCAGTCTCTGCTGAGGACTATATCAATAGGAAGCAAACCATATAGATAGAACTTGGAACTACTTTATTGTGTCAAGTTTCAAAGAGCTAGCACAAACCGTGTTTGATTTAGAATTCCAACTATATATATCCATATAGGGGAAAACAGAGTGAAACCTAAAAATTAAAACTGTTACTGCAAACGAAGTGTTTAACCTAGAAGAAGGAAATTTGGTTAGCCAAGTGGGATTGGGGTAGTGATCATTACCTGGAAGTTTCATCAAGATTGGGTGAAAAAATGTGTGCTGAGATTTCAGGAAACTCAAATTTTTTAGATGCTTGGCAACCCCTTTCCTTGAGAATGATTTGCGCCAGTCTCTGCTGAGGGCTATATCAATAGGAAGCAAACCATATAGATAGAACTTGGAACTACTTTATAGTTTCAAGTTTCAAGGCGATAGCACAAACTGTGTTTGATTTAGAATTCCAAATAAATGTATCTATATAGGAGAAACCAGAGTGAAACCTAAAAATTAAAACTGTTACTGCAAACGAATGGTTTAACCTAGAAGAACGAAATTTGGTGAGCCAAGTGGGATTGGGGTACTCATCAATACCTGAAAGTGTCATCAAGATTGGGTAAAAAAATGTGTGCTGAGATTTCAAGAAACTCGTAGTTTTTTGGAAGCTTGGCAACCCCTTTCCATGAAAGTGATTTGCGCCTGTCTCTGCTTAAGGCTACATCAATAGGAAACAAACCACAGAGATAGAACATGGAACTACTTTATTCTGTCAAGTTTCAAAGAGCTAGCACAAACCGTGTTTGATTTTGAATTCCAACTACATGTATCCATATAGGGGAAAACAGAGTGAAACCTAAAAATTAAAACTGTTACTGCAAACTTACGGTTTAACCTAGAAGAGCGAAATTTGGTGATCCAAGTGGGATCGGGTGCTGATCATTACCTGAAAGTGTCATCAAGATTGGGTGAAAAAATGTGTGCTGAGATTTCAGGAAACTCGCAGTTATTTGGAAGCTTGGCAACCCGTTTCCATGAAAGTAATTTGCGCCTGTCTTTGCTTAGGGCTACATCAATAGGAAACAAACCATAGAGATAGAACTTGGAACTACTTTATTGTGTCAAGTTTCAAAGAGCTAACACAAACCGTGTTTGATTTAGAGTTCCAATTACATGTATCCATATAGGAGAAAACAGAGTGAAACCAAAAAATTAAAAATGTTACTCCAAAGGAACGGTTTAACATAGAAGAACGAAATTTGGTGAGCCAGGTGGAATTGGGGTACTCATCATTACCTGAAAGCGTCATCAAGATTGGGTGAAAAAATGTGTGCTGAGATTTCAGGAAACTCGTGGTTTTTTGGAAGCTTGGCAACCGCTTTCCATGAAAGGCACTTGCGCCAGTCTGTGCTTAGGGCTACATCAATAGGAAACAAACCATAAGATAGAACTTGGAACTACTTTATTGTGTCAAGTTTCAAAGAGCTAGCACAAACCGTGTTTGATTTAGAATTCCAACTACATATATCCATATAGGAGAAAACAGAGTGAACCGAAAAATTCAAACTGTGAATGAAAATGAAGGGTTTAACCTAGAAGAACGAAATTTGGTGAGCCAAGTGGGATTGAAGTACTGATCATTACCTGGAAGTGTCATCAAGATTCGGTGAAAAATTGTGTGCTGAGATTTCAGGAAACTCGCAGTTTTTTGGAAGCTTGGCAACCCCTTTCCATGAAAGTGATTTGCGCCAGTCTCTGCTTAGGGCTACATCAATAGAAAACAAACCATAGAGATAGAACTTGGAACTACTTTATTCTGTCAAGATTCAACGAGCTAGCACAAACCGTGTTTGATTTAGAACTCCAACTACATGTATCCATATAGGAGAAAACAGAGTGAAACCTAAAAATTAAAACTGTTACTGCAAACGAACGGTTTAACCTAGAAATGAAATTTGGTGAGCCAAGTGGGATTGGGGTACTGATCATTTCCTGAAAGTGTCATCAAGATTGGGTGAAAAAATGTGTGCTGAGATTTCAGGAAACTCGCAGTTTTTTGGAAGCTTGGCACCTCCTTTGCCTGAATGGGATTTGTGCCAGTCTCTGCTTAGGGCTACATCATTGGGAAACAAACCATAGAGATAGAACTTGGAACTATTTTATCATGTCAAGTTTCAGAGAGCTAGCACAAACCGTGTTTGATTTAGAGTTCCAACTACATGTATCCATATAGGAGAAAACAGAGTGAAACCTAAATTTAAAACTATTACTGCAAACGAACAGTTTAACCTAAAGAACGAAATTTGGTGAGCCAAGTGGGATTGGGGTACTTATCATTACCTGAAAGTGTCATCAAGATTGGGTGAAAAAATGTGTGCTGTGATTTCAGGAAACTCTTGGTTTTTTGGAAGCTTGGCAACCCCTTTCTATGAAAGTGATTTGCGCCAGTCTCTGCTTAGGGCTACTTCAATAGGAAACAAATCATAGAGAGAGTACTTGGAATTAATTTATTGTGTAAAGTTTCTAAGAGCTAGCACAAACCGTGTTTGATTTAGAATTCCAACTACATGTATCCATATAGGAGAAAACAGAGTGAAACCTAAAAATTAAATCTGTTACTGCAAACGAACGGTTTAACCAAGAAGCGCGAAATTTGGTGAGCCAAGTGGGATCGGGTGCTGATCATTACCTGAACGGGTCATCACGATTGGGTGAAAAAATATGTGCTGAGATTTCAGGAAACTCGTAGTTATTTGGAAGCTTGGCAACACGTTTCCATGAAAATGATTTGCGCCTGTCTTTGCTTAGGGCTACATCAATAGGAAACAAACCATAGAGATAGAACTTGGAACTAATTCATTGTGTCAAGTTTCAAAGAGCTAGCACATACCGTGTTTAATTAAAATTCCAACTATATGTATCCATATAGGAGAAATCAGAGTGAAACCGAAAAATTTAAACTGTTACTGCAAATGAACGGTTTAATCTAGAAGCACGAAATTTGGTGAGCCAAGTGGGATTGGGGTACTGATCATTACCTGATAGTGTCATCAAGATTGGGTGAAAAAATGTGTGCTGAGATTTCAGGAAATTCTTGGTTTTTTGGAAGCTTGGCAACCCCTTTCTATGAAAGTGATTTGCGCCAGTCTCTGCTTAAGGCTACATCAATAGGAAACAAACCATAGAGATAGAACTTGGAACTACTTTATTCTGTCAAGTTTCAAAGAGCTAGCACAAACCGTGTTTGATTTAGAATTCCAACTACATGTATCCATATAGGAGAAAACAGAGTGAAACCTAAAAATTAAAACTGTCCCTAAAAACGAATAGTTTAACCTAGAAGAACAAAATTTGGTGCGCCAAGTGGGATTGGGGTACTGATCATTACCTGGAAGTGTCATCAAGATTGGGTGACAAAATGTGTGCTGAGATTTCAGTAAATTCGCAGTTTTTTGGAAGCTTGGCAACCCCTTTCCATGAAAGTGATTTGCGCCTGTCTCTGCTTAGGGCTACATCAATAGGAAAGAAACCATATAGATAGAACTTGGAACTACTTTATTCTGTCAATTTTCAAAGAGCTAGCACAAACCGTGTTTGATTTAGAATTCCAACTACTTGTATCCATATAGGAGAAAACAGAGTGAAACCTAAAAATTAAAACTGTTACTGCAAACGAATGGTTTAACCTAGAAGAACGAAATTTGGTGACCCAAGTGGGATTGGGGTACGGATAATTACCTGAAAGTGTCATCAAGATTGGGTGAAAAAATGTGTGCTAAGATTTCAGGAAACTCGTCGTTTTTTGGAAGTTTGGCAACCCCTTTCACTGAAAGTGATTTGCGCCAGTCTCTGCTTAGGTCTACATCAATAGGAAACAAACCATAGAGATAGAACTTGGAACTAATTCATTGTGTCAAGTTTCAAAGAGCTAGCACAAACCGTGTTTGATTTAAATTTCCAACTACATGTATCCATATAGGAGAAAACAGAGTAAAACCTAAAAATTAAAACTGTTACTGCAAACGAACGGATTGACCAAGAAGAGCGAAATTTGGTGAGCCAAGTGGGATCGGGTGCTGATCATTACCTGAAAGTGTCATCAAGATTGGGTGAAAAAATGTGTGCTGAGATTTCAGGAAACTCGTAGTTATTTGGAAGCTTGGCAACACGTTTCCATGAAAGTGATTTGCGCCTGTCTTTGCTTAGGGCTACATCAATAGGAAACAAACCATAGAGATAGAACTTGGAACTACTTTATTGTGTCAAGTTTCAAAGAGCTAGCACAAAACGTATTTGATTTAGAGTTCCAATTACATGTATCCATATAGGAGAAAACAGAGTGAAACCTAAAATTTAAAACTGTTACTGCAAACGAATGGTTTAACCTAGAAGAACGAAATTTGGTGAGCCAAGTGGGATTGGTTTATTGATCATTTCCGGGAAGTGTCATCAAGATTGGGTGAAAAAATGTGTGCTGAGATTTCAGGAAACTCGCAGTTGTTTGGAAACTTGGCAACTCCTTTCCCTGAAAGGGATTTGCGCCAGTCTCTGCTTAGGGCTACATTAATAGGAAGCAAACCATATAGATAGAACTTGGAACTCCTTTATTGTGTCAAGTTTCAAAGAGCTAGCACAAACCATGTTTGATTTGGAATTCCAACTACATATATCCATATAGGAGAAAACAGAGTGAAACCTAAAAATTAAAAATGTTACTGCAAAGGAACGGTTTAACCTAGAAGAACGAAATTTAGTGAGCCAAGTTCGATTGGGGTACTCATGATTACCTAAAAGCGTCATCAATATTGGGTGAAAAAAAGTGTGCTGAGATTTCAGGAAACTCGTGGTTTTTTGGAAGCTTGGCAACCCCGTTTTCTGAAAGGCATTTGCGCTAGTCTGTGCTTAGGGCTACATCAATATGAAACAAACCATAGAGATAGAACTTAGAACTACTTTATTCTGTCAAGTTTTAAAGAGCTAGCACAAACCGTGTTTTATTTAGAGTTCCAACTACATGTATCCATATAGGAGAAAACAGAGGGACACCGAAAAATTAAAACTGTTACTTCAAATGAACGGTTTAACCTAGAAGAACGAAATTTGGTGAGCCAAGTGGGATTGGGGTACTTATCATTACCTGAAAGTGTCATCAAGATTGGGTGAAAATATGTGTGCTGAGACTTCAGGAAAATCGTAGTTTTTTGGAAGCTTGGCAACCCCTTTCCATGAAAGTGATTTGCGCCACTCTGTGCTTTGGGCTACATCAATAAAAAACAAACCATAGAGATAGAACTTGGAACTACTTTATTGTGTCAAGTTTCAAGGAGCTAGCACAAACCTTGTTTGATTTAGAGTTCCAACTACATGTATCCATATAGGAGAAAACAAAGTGAAACCTAAAAATTAAAACTGTTACTGCAAACGAACGGTTTAAACTAGAAGAACGAAATTTGGTGAGCCAAGTGGGATTGGGGTAGTGATCATTACCTGAAAGTGTCATGAAGTTTGGGTGAAAAAATGTATGCTGATATTTCAGGAAACCCGTAGTTTTTGGAAGCTTGGAAACCCCTTTCCATGAAAGTGATTTGCACCAGACTCTGCTTAGTGCTACATCAATAGGAAACAAAAATAGAGATAGAACTTGGAACAACATTATTGTGTCAAGTTTCAAAGAGCTAGCACAAACCTTGTTTGATTTCGAATTCCAACTACATGTATCCATATAGGAGAAAACAGAGTGAAACCGAAAATTTAAAACTGTTACTGCAAACGAAAGGTTTAACCTAGAAGAACGAAATTTGGTGAGCCAAGGTGATTGGCGTACTGATCATTACCTGAAAGTGTCATCAAGATTGGGTGAAAAAATGTGTGCTGAGATTTCAGGAAACTCTTAGTTTTTTGGAAGCTTGGCAACCCCTTTCCATTAAAGTGATTTGCGCCAGTCTCTGCTAAGGGCTACATAAATAGGAAACAAACCATAGAGATAGAACTTGGAACCACTTTATTGTGTCAAGTTTCAAAGAGCTGGCACATACCGTGTTTAATTAAAATTCCAACTATATGTATCCATATAGGAGAAATCAGAGTGAAACCGAAAAATTTAAACTGTTACTGCAAATGAACGGTTTAATCTAGAAGCACGAAATTTGGTGAGCCAAGTGGGATTGGGGTACTGATCATTACCTGATAGTGTCATCAAGATTGGGTGAAAAAATGTGTGCTGAGATTTCAGGAAATTCTTGGTTTTTTGGAAGCTTGGCAACCCCTTTCTATGAAAGTGATTTGCGCCAGTCTCTGCTTAAGGCTACATCAATAGGAAACAAACCATAGAGATAGAACTTGGAACTACTTTATTCTGTCAAGTTTCAAAGAGCTAGCACAAACCGTGTTTGATTTAGAATTCCAACTACATGTATCCATATAGGAGAAAACAGAGTGAAACCTAAAAATTAAAACTGTCACTAAAAACGAATAGTTTAACCTAGAAGAACAAAATTTGGTGCGCCAAGTGGGATTGGGGTACTGATCATTACCTGGAAGTGTCATCAAGATTGGGTGACAAAATGTGTGCTGAGATTTCAGTAAATTCGCAGTTTTTTGGAAGCTTGGCAACCCCTTTCCATGAAAGTGATTTGCGCCTGTCTCTGCTTAGGGCTACATCAATAGGAAAGAAACCATATAGATAGAACTTGGAACTACTTTATTCTGTCAATTTTCAAAGAACTAGCACAAACCGTGTTTGATTTAGAATTCCAACTACTTGTATCCATATAGGAGAAAACAGAGTGAAACCTAAAAATTAAAACTGTTACTGCAAACGAATGGTTTAACCTAGAAGAACGAAATTTGGTGACCCAAGTGGGATTGGGTTACGGATAATTACCTGAAAGTGTCATCAAGATTGGGTGAAAAAATGTGTGCTAAGATTTCAGGAAACTCGTGGTTTTTTGGAAGTTTGGCAACCCCTTTCACTGAAAGTGATTTGCGCCAGTCTCTGCTTAGGTCTACATCAATAGGAAACAAACCATAGAGATAGAACTTGGAACTAATTCATTGTGTCAAGTTTCAAAGAGCTAGCACAAACCGTGTTTGATTTAAATTTCCAACTACATGTATCCATAAAGGAGAAAACAGAGTAAAACCTAAAAATTAAAACTGTTACTGCAAACGAACGGTTTGACCAAGAAGAGCGAAATTTGGTGAGCCAAGTGGGATCGGGTGCTGATCATTACCTGAAATTGTCATCAAGATTGGGTGAAAAAATGTGTGCTGAGATTTCAGGAAACTCGTAGTTATTTGGAAGCTTGGCAACACGTTTCCATGAAAGTGATTTGCGCCTGTCTTTGCTTAGGGCTACATCAATAGGAAACAAACCATAGAGATAGAACTTGGAACTACTTTATTGTGTCAAGTTTCAAAGAGCTAGCACAAAACGTATTTGATTTAGAGTTCCAATTACATGTATCCATATAGGAGAAAACGGAGTGAAACCTAAAATTTAAAACTGTTACTGCAAATGAATGGTTTAACCTAGAAGAACGAAATTTGGTGAGCCAAGTGGGATTGGTTTATTGATCATTTCCTGGAAGTGTCATCAAGATTGGGTGAAAAAATGTGTGCTGAGATTTCAGGAAACTCGCAGTTGTTTGGAAACTTGGCAACTCCTTTCCCTGAAAGGGATTTGCGCCAGTCTCTGCTTAGGGCTACATTAATAGGAAGCAAACCATATAGATAGAACTTGGAACTCCTTTATTGTGTCAAGTTTCAAAGAGCTAGCACAAACCATGTTTGATTTGGAATTCCAACTACATATATCCATATAGGAGAAAACAGAGTGAAACCTAAAAATTAAAAATGTTACTGCAAAGGAACGGTTTAACCTAGAAGAACGAAATTTAGTGAGCCAAGTTCGATTGGGGTACTCATGATTACCTAAAAGTGTCATCAACATTGGGTGAAAAAAAGTGTGCTGAGATTTCAGGAAACTCGTGGTTTTTTGGAAGCTTGGCAACCCCGTTTTCTGAAAGGCATTTGCGCCAGTCTGTGCTTAGGGCTACATCAATATGAAACAAACCATAGAGATAGAACTTAGAACTACTTTATTCTGTCAAGTTTTAAAGAGCTAGCACAAACCGTGTTTTATTTAGAGTTCCAACTACATGTATCCATATAGGAGAAAACAGAGGGACACCGAAAAATTAAAACTGTTACTTCAAATGAACGGTTTAACCTAGAAGAACGAAATTTGGTGAGCCAAGTGGGATTGGGGTACTTATCATTACCTGAAAGTGTCATCAAGATTGGGTGAAAATATGTGTGCTGAGACTTCAGGAAAATCATAGTTTTTTGGAAGCTTGGCAACCCCTTTTCATGAAAGTGATTTGCGCCAGACTGTGCTTTGGGCTACATCAATAAAAAACAAACCATAGAGATAGAACTTGGAACTACTTTATTGTGTCAAGTTTCAAGGAGCTAGCACAAACCGTATTTGATTTAGAGTTCCAACTACATGTATCCATATAGGAGAAAACAGAGTGAAACCGAAAAATTAAAACTGTTACTGCAAACGAACTGTTTAACCTAGAAGAACGAAATTTTGTGAGCCAAGGTGATTGGCGTACTGATCATTACCTGAAAGTGTCATCAAGATTGGGTGAAAAAATGTGTGCTGAGATTTCAGGAAACTCGTAGTTTTTTGGAAGCTTGGCAAACCCTTTCCATTAAAGTGATTTGCGCCAGTCTCTGCTTAGGGCTACATCAATAAGAAACAAACCATAGAGATGGAACTTGGAACTACTTTATTGTGTCAAGTTTCAAAGAGCTAGCACAAACCGTGTTTGATTTAGAGTTCCAACTACATGTATCCATATAGGAGAAAACAGAGTGACACCTAAAAATTAAAACTGTTACTGCAAACGAACGGATTAATCTAGAAGAACGAAATTTGGTGAGCCAAGTGGGATTGGGGTACTCATCATTACCTGAAAGTGTCATCAAGATTGGGTGAAAAAATGTGTGCTGAGATTTCAGGAAACTCACAGTTTTTTGGAAGCTTGGCAACTCCTTTCACTGAAAGGGATTTGCGCCAGTCTCTGCTTAGGGCTCCATCAATAGGAAACAAACCATAGAGATAGAACTTGGAACTACTTTATTGTGTCAAGTTTCAAAGAGCTAGCACAAACCGTGTTTGATTTAGAGTTCCAACTACATGTATCCATATAGGAGAAAATAGAGGGAAACCTAAAAATTAAAACTGTTACTGCAAACGAAGTGTTTAACCTAGAAGAAGGAAATTTGGTGAGCCATGTGGGATTGGGGTAGTGATCATTACCTGGAAGTGTCATCAAGATTGGGTGAAAAAATGTGTGCTGAGATTTCAGGAAACTCACAGTTTTTTGGAAGCTTGGCAACTCCTTTCCCTGAAAGGGATTTGCGCCAGTCTCTGCTTAGGGCTACATCAATAGGAAACAAACCATAGAGATAGACCTTGGAACTACATTATTGTTTCAAGTTTCAAGGTGCTAGCACAAACCGTGTTTGATTTAGAGTTGCAAATAAATGTATCCATATAGGAGAAAACAGTGAAACCTAAAAATTAAAACTGTTACTCCATCGGACGGTTTAACCTAGAAGAACGAAATTTGGTGAGCCAAGTGGGATTGGGGTACTGATCATTACCTGAAAGTGTCATCAAGATTGGGTGAAAAAATGTGTGCTGAGATTTCAGGAAACTCGCAGTTTTTTGGAAACTTGGCAACTCCTTTCCCTGAAAGGGATTTGCGCCAGTCTCTGCTGAGGGCTACATCAATAGGAAGCAAACCATATAGATAGAACTTGGAACTACTTTATTGTGTCAAGTTTCAAAGAACTAGCACAAACCGTGTTTGATTTAGAATTCCAACTACATGTATCCATATAGGGGAAAACAGAGGGAAACCTAAAAATTAATACTGTTACTGCAAACGAAGTGTTTAACCTAGAAGAAGGAAACTTGGTTAGCCAAGTGGGATTGGTGTAGTGATCATTACCTGGAAGTTTCATCAAGATTGGGTGAAAAAATGTGTGCTGAGATTTCAGGAAACTCACAGTTTTTGGAAGCGTGGCAACCCCTTTCCATGAGAGTGATTTGCGCCAGTGTCTGCTTAGGGCTACATCAATAGGAAACAAACCATAGAGATAGACATTGGAACTACTTTATTGTTTCAAGTTTCAAGGCGCTAGCACAAACCGTGTTTGATTTAGAGTTCCAAATAAATGTATCTATATAGGAGAAAACAGAGTGAAACCTAAAAATTAAAACTGTTACTGCAAACGAATGGTTTAACCTAGAAGAACGAAATTTGGTGAGCCAAGTGGGATTGGGGTACTCATCATAACCTGAAAGTGTCATCAAGATTGGGTAAAAAAATGTGTGCTGAGATTTCAAGAAACTCGTAGTTTTTTGGAAGCTTGGCAACCCCTTTCCATGAAAGTGATTTGCGCCTGTCTCTGCTTAGGGCTACATCAATAGGAAACAAACTATAGAGATAGAACTTGGAACTACTTTATTCTGTCAAGTTTCAAAGAGCTAGCACAAACCGTGTTTGATTTTGAATTCCAACTACATGTATCCATATAGGAGAAAACAGAGTGAAACCTAAAAATTAAAACTGTTACTGCAAACGAACGGTTTAACCTAGAAGAAAGAAATTTTTGAGCCAAGTGGGACGGGGGTACTGATCATTACCTAAAAGTGTCATCAAGATTGGGTGAAAAAAATGTGTGCTGAGATTTCAGGAAACTCGTAGTTATTTGGAAGCTTGGCAACCCGTTTCCATGAAAGTAATTTGCGCCTGTCTTTGCTTAGGGCTACATCAATAGGAAACAAACCATAGAGATAGAACTTGGAACTACTTTATTGTGTCAAGTTTCAAAGAGCTAGCACAAACCGTGTTTGATTTAGAGTTCCAATTACATGTATCCATATAGGAGAAAACAGAGTGAATCCTAAAAATTTAAACTGTTACTGCAAACGAATGGTTTAACCTAGAAGAACGAAATTTGGTGAGCCAAGTGGGATTGGGGTACTTATGATTACCTGAAAGCATCATCAAGATTGGGTGAAAAAATGTGTGCTGAGATTTCAGGAAACTCGTGGTTTTTTGGAAGGTTGGCAACCCCTTTCACTGAAAGGGATTTGCGCCAGTCTGTGCTTAGGGCTACATCAATAGGAAACAAACCATAGAGATAGAACTTGGAACTACTTTAATCTGTCAAGTTTTAAAGAGCTAGCACAAACCGTGTCTGATTTAGAGTTCCAACTACATGTATCCATATAGGAGAAAACAGAGTGATATCGAAAAATTAACACTGTTACTGAAACGAACGGTTTAACCTAGAAAAACGAAATTTGGTGAGCCAAGTGGGATTGGGGTACTTATCATTACCTGAAAGTGTCATCAGGATTGGGTGAAAAAATGTGTGCTGAGATTTCAGGAAACTCGTGGTTTTTTGGAAGCTTGGCAACCCCTTTTCATGAAAGTGATTTGCACCAGTCTCTGCTTAGGGCTACATCAATAGGAAACAAACCATAGAGATAGAACTTGGAACTACATTAATGTGTCAAGTTTCAAAGAGCTAGCACAAACCTTGTTTGATTTAGAATTCCAACTACATGTATCCATATAGGAGAAAACAGAGTGAAACCGAAAAATTAAAACTGTTACTGCAAACGAACGGTTTAACCTAGAAGAACGAAATTGGTGAGCCAAGTGAGATTGGGTAGTGATCATTACCTGAAAGTGTCATCAATTTTGGGTGAAATAATGTGTGCTGAGATTTCAGGAAACTCGTAGTTTTTTGGAAGCTTGGCAACCCATTTCCATGAAAGTGATTTTCGCCAGTCTCTGCTTAGGGCTACATCAATAGGAAACAAACCATAGAGATAGAACTTGGAACTACTTTATTGTGTCAAGTTTCAAAGAGCTAGCACAAACCGTGTTTGATTTAATGTTCCAACTACATGTATCCATATAGGAGAAAACAGAGTGATTCCGAAAAATTAAAACTGTTACTGTAAACGAACGGTTTAACCTAGAAGAACGAAATTTGGTGAGCCAAGTGGGATTGGGGTACTTATAATTACCTGAAAGTCTCATCAGGATTGGGTGAAAAAATATGTGCTGAGATTTCAGGAAACTCGTAGTTTTTTGGTAGCTTGGCAACCCCTTTCCATGAAAGTGATTTGCACCATTCTCTACTTAGGGCTACATCAATAGGAAACAAACCATAGAGATAGAACTTGGAACTACTTTATTGTGTCAAGTTTCAAAAAGCTAGCACAAACCTTGTTTGATTTAGAGTTCCACATACATGTATCCATATAGGAGAAAACAGAGTGAAACCTAAAAATTAAAACTGATACTGAAAAAGAACAGTTTAACCTAGAAGAACGAAATTTGGTGAGCCAAGTGAGATTGGGGTAATGATCATTACCTGAAAGTATCATCAAGATTGGGTGAAAAAATGTGTGCTGAGATTTCAGGAAACTCGAAGTTTTTTGGAAGCTTGGCAATCCCTTTCCATGAAAGTGATTTTCGCCAGTCTCTGCTTAGGGCTACATCAATAGGAAACAAACCATAGAGATAGAACTTGGAACTACTTTATTGTGTCAAGTTTCAAAGAGGTAGCACAATACGTGTTTGATTTAAAGTTCCAACTACATGTATCCATATAGGAGAAAACAGAGTGAAACCTAAAAATTAAAACTGTTACTGCAAACGAACGGTTTAACCTAGAAGAACAAAATTTTGAGCCAATTTGTATTGGGGTACTTATCATTACCTGAACGTGTCATTAAGACTGGGTAAAAAAATGTTTGCTGAGATTTCAGGAATCTCGTAGTTTTTTGGAAGGTTGGCAACCACTTTCCATGAAAGTGATTTGCGCCAGTTTCTACTTAGGGCTACATCAATAGGAAACAAACCATAGAGATAAAACTTGGAAATAGTTTATTGTGTCAAGTTTCAAAGAGCTAGCAAAACCTTTTTTGATTTGCAGTTCCAACTACATGTATCCATATAGGAGAAAACAGAGTGAAACCTAAAAATTAAAACTCTTACTGCAAACGAACGGTTTAACCTAGAAGAACGAAAATGGTGAGCCAAGTGGGATTGGGGTAGTGATCATTACCAGAACGTGTCATCAATTTTGGGTGAAAAAATGTGTGCTGAGATTTCAGGAAACTCGCAGTTTTTTGGAAGCTTGGCAATCCCTTTCCATGAGAGTGATTTGCGCCAGTCTCTGCTTAGGGCTACATCAATAGGAAACAAACCATAGAGATAGACCTTGGAACTACATTATTGTTTCAAGTTTCAAGGTGCTAGCACAAACCGTGTTTGATTTAGAGTTGCAAATAAATGTATCCATATAGGAGAAAACAGTGAAACCTAAAAATTAAAACTGTTACTCCATCGGACGGTTTAACCTAGAAGAACGAAAATGGTGAGCCAAGTGGGATTGGGGTACTTATCATTAACTGAAAGTGTCATCAGGATTGGGTAAAAAAATTGTGCTGAGATTCAGGAAACTCGTTGTTTTTTGGTAGCATGGCAACCCCTTTCCATGAAAGTGATTTGCGCCAGTCTCTGCTTAGGGCTACATCAATAGGCAACAATCCATAGTGATAGAACTTGGAAATAGTTTATTGTGTCAAGTTTCAAAGAGCTAGCACAAACCTTGTTTGATTTAGAGTTCCAACTACATGTATCCATATAGGAGAAAACAGAGTGAAACCGAAAAATTAAAACTGTTACTGCAAACGAATGGTTTAACCTAGAGTAACGAAATTTGGTGAGCCAAGTGGGATTGGGGTAGTGATCATTACCTGAAAGTGTCATCAAGATTGGGTGAAAAAATGTGTGCTGAGATTTCAGGAAACTCGTAGTGTTTTGGAAGCTTGGCAACCACTTTCCCTGAAAGTTATATGCGCCAGTCTCTACTTAGGGCTACATCAATAGGAAACAAACCATAGAGATAGAACATGGAACTACTTTATTGTGTCAAGTTTCAAAGAGCTAGCACAAACAGTGTTTGATTTAAAGTTCCAACTACATTTATCCATATAGGAGAAAACAGAGTGAAACCTAAAAATTAATACTGTTACTGCAAACGAACGGTTTAACCTAGAATAACGAAATTTGGTGAGCCAAGTGGGATTGGGGTACTTATCATTACCTGAAATTGTCATCAGGATTAGGTGAAAAAATGTGTGCTGAGATTCAGGAAACTCGTAGTTTTTTGGTAGCTTGGCAACCCCTTTCCATGAAAGTGATTTGCGCCAGTCTCTGCTTAGGGCTACATCAATTGGAAACAAGCAATAGAGATAGAACTTGGAAATAGTTTATTGTGTCAAGTTTCAAAGAGCTAGCAAAAACCTTGTTTGATTTAGAGTTCCAACTACATGTATCCATATAGAAGAAAACAGAGTGAAACCTAAAAATTAAAACTGTTACTGCAAACGAACGGTTTAACCTAGAAGAATGAAATTTGGTGAGCCAAGTGAGATTGGTGTACTGATCATTACCAGAAAGTGTCATCCATTTTGGGTGAAAAAATGGGTGCTGAGATTTCAGGAAACTCGTAATTTTTTGGAAGGTAGGCAACCCCTTTCCATGAAAGTGATTTGCGCCAGTCTCTGCTTAGGGCTACATCAATAGGAAACAAACCATAGAGATAGAACTTGGAAGTAGTTTATTGTGTCAAGTTTCAAAGAGCTAGCACAAACCGTGTTTGATTTAAAGTTCCAACTACATGTATCCATATAGGAGAAAACAGAGTGAAACCTAAAACTTAAAACTGTTACTGCAAACGAATGGTTTAACATAGAAGAAAGAAATTTGGTGAGCCAATGGGATTGGGGTACTTATCTTTACCTGAAAGTGTCATCAGGATTGGGTGAAAAAATGTGTGCTGAGATTTCAGGAAACTCGTAGTTTTTTGGAAGCTTGGCAACCCCTTTCCATGAAAGTGATTTGCGCCAGTCTCTGCTTAGGGCTACATCAATTGGAAACAAGCAATAGATATAGAACTTGGAAATAGTTTATTGTGTCAAGTTTCAAAGAGCTAGCACAAACCTTGTTTGATTTAGAGTTCCAACTACATGGATCCATATAGGAGAAAACAGAGTGAAACCGAAAAATTAAAACTGTTACTGCAAACGAACGGTTTAACCTAGAAGAAAAAAATTTGTTGAGCCAAGGGGGATTGGGTTACTTATCATTACCTTAAAGTGTCATCAAGATTGGGTGAAAAAATGTGTGCTGAGATTTCAGGAAACTCGTAGTTTTTTGGAAGCTTGGCAACCCCATTCCATGAAAGTGATTTTCGCCCGTCTCTGCTTAGGGCTACATCAATAGGAAACAAACCATAGAGATAAAACTTGGAAATAGTTTATTGTGTCAAGTTTCAAAGAGGTAGCAAAACCTTGTTTGATTTACAATTCCAACTACATGTATCCATATAGAAGAAAACAGAGTGAAACCTAAAAATTAAAACTGTTACTGCAAATGAACGGTTTAACCTAGAAGAACGAAATTTGGTGAGCCAAGTGAGATTGGTGTAGTGATCATTACCAGAAAGTGTCATCCATTTTGGGTGAAAAAATGGGTGCTGAGATTTCAGGAAACTCATAGTTTTTTGGTTGCTTGGCGACCCCTTTCCATGAAAGTGATTTGCGCCAGTCTCTGCTTAGGGCTACATCAATAGGAAACAATCCATAGAGATAGAACATGGAACTACTTTATTGTGTCAAGTTTCAAAGAGCTAGCACAAACCGTGTTTGATTTAGAGTTCCAAATACATGTATCCATATAGGAGAAAACAGAGTGAAACCGAAAAATTAAAACTGTTACTGCAAATGAACGGTTTAACCTAGAATGGAATTTGGTGAGCCAAGTGGGATTGGGGTACTTATCATTACCTTAAAGTGTCATCAAGATTGGGTGAAAAACTGTGGGCTGAGATTTCAGGAAACTCGCAGTTTTTTGGAAGCTTGACAACCCCTTTCGATGAAAGTGATTTTCGCCCGTCTCTGCTTAGGGCTACATCAATAGGAAACAAACCATAGAGATAGAACTTGGAACTACTTTATTCTGTCAAGTTTCAAAGAGCTTAGACAAACAGTGTTTGATTTAGAATTCCAACTACATGTATCCATATAGGAGAAAACAGAGTGAAACCGAAATATTAAAACTGTTACTGGAAACCAAAGGTTTAACCTAGAAGAACGAAATTTGGTGAGCCAAGTGGGATTGGGGTAGTGATCATTACCTGAAAGTGTCATCAAGATTGGGTGAAAAAATGTGTGCTGAGATTTCAGGAAACACGCAGTTTTTTGGAAGCTTGGCAACCCCTTTCCATGAAAGTGATTTCCGCCAGTCTCTGCTTAGGGCTACATCAATACTAAACAAACCACAGAGATAGAACTTGGAAATAGTTTATTGTGTCAAGTTTCAAAGAGCTAGCACAAAGCCTGTTTTATTTAGAGTTCCAACTACATGTATCCATATAGGAGCAAACAGAGTGAAACATAAAAATTAAAACTGTTACTGCAAACGAACGGTTTAACCTAGAAGAATGAAATTTGGTGAGCCAATTTGGATTGGCGTACTTATCATTACTTGAAAGTGTCATTAAGATTGTGTAAAAAAATGTGTGCTGAGATTTCAGGAAACTCGTAGTTTTTTGGAAGCTTGGCAACACCTTTCCATGAAAGTGATTTGCACCAGTCTCTGCTTAGGGCTACATCAATAGGAAACAAACCATAGAGATAGAACGTGGAACTACTTTATTGTGTCAAGTTTCAAAGAGCTAGCACAAACCGTGTTTGATTTAGAGTTCCAACAACATGTATCCATATAGGAGAAAACAGAGTGAAACTGAAAAATTAAAACTGTTACTGCAAATGAACGGTTTAACCTAGAAGAACGAAATTTGGTGAGCCAAGTGGGATTGGGTTACTTATCATTACCTGAAAGAGTCATCAAGATTGGGTGAAAAAATGTGTGCTGAGATTTCAGGAAACTCGTAGTTTTTTGGTAGCTTGGCAACCCCTTTCCATGAAAGTGATTTGCGCCAGTCTCTGCTTAGGGCTACATCAATAGGAAACAAACCATAGAGATAGAACTTGGAAATAGTTTATTGTGACAAGTTTCAAAGAGCTAGCACAATCCGTGTTTGATTTAAAGTTCCAACTACATGTATCCATATAGGAGAAAACAGAGTGAAACCTAAAACTTAAAACTGTTACTGCAAACGAACGGTTTAACCTAGAAGAACGATATTTGGTGAGCCAAGTGGGATTGGGGTAGTGATCAATACCTCAAAGTGTCATCAAGATTGGGTGAAAATATGTGTGCTGAGATTTCAGGAAACTCGTAGTTTTTTGGAAGCTTGGCAACCCCTTTCCATGAAAGTGATTTTTGCCAGTCTCTGCTAAGGGCTACATCAATAGGAAACAAACCATAGAGATAGAACGTGGAAATAGTTTATTGTGTAAAGTTTCAAAGAGCTAGCACAAACCCTGTTTGATTTAGAGTTCCATCTACATGTATCCATATAGGAGAAAACAGAGTGAAACTGAAAAATTAAAACTGTTACTGCAAACGAACGGTTTAAACTAGAAGAACGAAATTTGGTGAGCCAAGTGGGATTGGGGAAGTAATAATTACCTGAAAGTGTCATCAATATTGGGTGAAAAAATGTGTGCTGAGATTCAGGAAACTCGTAGTTTTTTGGAAGCTTGGCAGCCCCTTTCTCTGAAAGTGATTTGCGCCAGTCTCTACTTAGGGCTACATCAATAGGAAACAAACCATAGAGATAGAACTTGGAACTACTTTATTGTGTCAAGTTTCAAAGAGCTAGCACAAACCGTGTTTGATTTAATGTTCCAAATACCTGTATCCTTTAAGGAGAAAACAGAGTGAAACATAAAAATTAAAACTGTTACTGCAAACGAACGCTTTAACCTAGAAGAATGAAATTTGGTGAGCCAATCTGGATTGGGGTACTTATCATTACTTGAAAGTGTCATTAAGATTGTGTGAAAAAATGTGTGCTGAGATTTCAGGAAACTCGTAGTTTTTTGGTAGCTTGCAAACCCTTTCCATGAATGAGATTTGTGCCAGTCTCTGCTTAGGGCTACATCAATAGGAAACAAACCATAGAGATAAAACTTGGAAATAATTTATTGTATCAAGTTTCAAAGAGCTAGCAAAACCTTGTTTGATTTACAATTCCAACTACATGTATCCATATAGGAGAAAACAGAGTGAAACCGAAAAATAAAAACTGTTACTGCAAACGAACAGTTTAAATTGGAAGAACGAAATTTGGTGAGCCAAGTGGGATTGGGGTACTTACCATTACATTAAAGTGTCATCAAGATTGGGGGAAAAAATGTGTGCTGAGATTTCAGGAAACTCGTAGTTTTTTGGAAGGTTGGCAACCCCTTTCCATGAAAGTGATTTGCGCCAGTCTCTGCTTAGGGCTACATCAATAGGAAACAAACCATAGAGATAGAACTTGGAACTAGTTTATTGTGTCAAGTTTCAAAGAGCTAGCACAAACCATGTTTAATTAAGAGTTCCAACTACATGTATCCATATAGGAGAAAACAGAGTGAAACCTAAAAATTAAAACTGTTACTGCAAACGAACGGTTTAACCTAGAAGAACGAAATTTGGTGAGCCAAGTGGGATTGGGGTTCTTATCATCACCTGAAAGTGTCATCAGGATTGGGTGAAAAAATGTGTGCTGAGATTTCCGGATACTCATAGTTTTTGGAATCTTGGCAACCCTTTTCCATGAAAGTGATTTGCCTCAGTCTCTGCTTAGGGCTACATCAATAGGAAACAAACCACAGAGATACAACTTGGAACTAGTTTATTGTGTCAAGTTTCAAAGAGCTAGCACAAACCTTGTTTGATTTAGGGTTCCAACTACATGTATCCTTATAGGAGAAAACAGAGTGAAACCGAAAAATTAAAACTGTTACTGCAAACGAACGGTTTAACCTAGAAGAACAAAATTTGGTGAGCCAAGTGGGATTCGGGTACTGATCATTACCTGAAAGTGTCATCAAGATTTGGTGAAAAAATGTGTGCTGAGATTTCAGGAAACTCCTAGTTTTTTGGAAGCGTGGCAATCCCTTTCCATGAAAGTGATTTGCGCCAGTCTCTGCTTAGGGCTACATCAATAGGAATCAAACCATAGAGATAGAATTTGGAACTACTTTATTGTGTCAAGTTTCAAAGATCTAGCACAAACCGTGTTTGATTTAGAGTTCCAACTACATGTATCCATATAGGAGAAAACAGAGTGAAACCGAAAACTTAAAACTGTTACTGCAAACGAACGGTTTAACCTAGAAGAACAAAATTTGGTGAGCCAAGTGGGATTGGGGTACTTATCATTACCTAAAAGTGTCATCAAGATTGGGTGAAAAAACGTGTGCTGAATTTCAGGAAACTCGTAGTTTTTTGGAAGCTTGGCAACCCCTTTCAATGAAAGTGATTTGCGACAGTCTCTGCTTAGGGCTACAACAATAGGAAACAGACCATAGAGGTAGAACTTGGAACTACTTTATTGTGTCAAGTTTCAAAGAGCTAGCACAAACCGTGTTTGATTTAGTGTTCCCACTACATGTATCCATATAGAAAAAAACAGAGTGAAACCGAAAAATTAAAACTGTTACTGCAAACGAACGGTTTAACCTAGAAGAAGGAAATTTGGTGAGCCAAGTGGGATTGGGGTACTTATCATTACCTTAAAGTGTCATCAAGATTGGGTGAATAAACGTGTGCTGAATTTCAGGAAACTCGTAGTTTTTTGGAAGCTTGGCAACCCCTTTCCATGAAAGTGATTTGCGCGAGTCTGTGCTTAGGGCTACATCAATAGGAAACAAACCCTAGAGATAGAACTTGGAAATAGTATATTGTGTCAAGTTTCAAAGAGCTAGCACAAACCGTGTTTGATTTAGAGTTCCAACTACATGTATCCATATAGGAGAAAACAGAGTGAAACTGAAAAATTAAAACTGTTACTGCAAACGAACGGTTTAACCTAGAAGAAAGAAATTTGGTGAGCCAAGTGGGATTGGGGAAGTAATAATTACCTGAAAGTGTCATCAATATTGGGTGAAAAAATGTGTGCTGAGATTTCAGGAAACTCGTAGTTTTTTGGAAGCTTGGCAGCCCCTTTCCCTGAAAGTGATTTGCGCCAGTCTCTACTTAGGGCTACATCAATAGGAAACAAACCATAGAGATAGAACTTGGAACTACTTTATTGTGTCAAGTTTCAAAGAGCTAGCACATACCGTATTTGATTTAATGTTCCAAATACTTGTATCCTTTAAGGAGAAAACAGAGTGAAACATAAAAATTAAAACTGTTACTGCAAACGAACGCTTTAACCTAGAAGAATGAAATTTGGTGAGCCAATCTGGATTGGGGTACTTATCATTACTTGAAAGTGTCATTAAGATTGTGTGAAAAAATGTGTGCTGAGATTTCAGAAAACTCGTAGTTTTTTGGTAGCTTGCAAACCCTTTCCATGAATGAGATTTGTGCCAGTCTCTGCTTAGGGCTACATCAATAGGAAACAAACCATAGAGATAAAACTTGGAAATAGTTTATTGTATCAAGTTTCAAAGAGCTAGCAAAACCTTGTTTGATTTACAATTGCAACTACATGTATCCATATAGGAGAAAACAGAGTGAAACCGAAAAATTAAAACTGTTACTTCAAACGAACAGTTTAAATTGGAAGATCGAAATTTGGTGAGCCAAGTGGGATTGGGGTACTTACCATTACATTAAAGTGTCATCAAGATTGGGTGAAAAAATGTGTGCTGAGATTTCAGGAAACTCGTAGTTTTTTGGAAGCTTGGCAACCCCTTTCCATGAAAGTGATTTGCGCCAGTCTCTGCTTAGGTCTACATCAACAGGAAACAAACCATAGAGAGAATTTGGAACTACTTTATTGTGTCAAGTTTCAAAGAGCTAGCACAAACCGTGTTTGATTTAGAGTTCCAACTACATGTACCCATGTAGGAGAAAACAGAGTGAAACCGAAAAATTAAAACGGTTACTGCAAACGAACGGTTTAACCTAGAAGAACGAAATTTGGTGAGCCAAGTGGGATTGGGGTACTTATCATTATCTGAAAGGGTCATCAAGTTTCGGTGAAAAAATTTGTGCTGAGATTCAGAAAACTCATAGTTTTTTGGAAGCTTGGCAACCCCTTTCCATGAAAGTGATTTGCGCCAGTGTCTGCTTAGGGCTACATCAATAGGAAACAAACCATAGAGATAGAACTTGTAACTACTTTATTGTGTCAAGTTTCAAAGAGCTAGCACAAACCGTGTTTGATTTAAAGTTCCAACTACATGTATCCATATAGGAGAAAACAGAGTGAAACCGAAAAATTAAAACTCTTACTGCAAATGAACGGTTTAACCTCGAAGAATGAAATTTGGTGAGCCAAGTGGGATTTGGGAACTTATCATTACCTGAAAGTGTCATCAGGATTGGGTGAAAAAATGTGTGCTGAGATTTCAGGAAACTCGTAGTTTTTTGGAAGCTTGGCAACCCCTTTCCATGAAAGTGATTTGCGCCAGTCTCTGCTTAGGTCTACATCAATAGGAAACGAACCATAGAGATAGAACTTGGAACTAGTTTATTGTGTCAAGTTTCAAAGAGCTAGCAAAACCTTGTTTGATTTACAGTTCCAACTACATGTATCCATATAGGAGAAAACAGAGTGAAACCGAAAAATTAAACCTGTTACTGCAAACGAACGGTTTAAACTAGAAGAACGAAATTTGGTGAGCCAAGTGGGATTTGGGTACTTATCGTTACCTGAAAGTGTCATTAAGATTTGGTGAAACTGTGTGCTGAGATTTCAGGAAAATCGTAGTTTTTTGGTAGCTTGGCAACCCCTTTCCATGAAAGTGATTTGCGCCAGTCTCTGCTTAGGGCTACATCAATAGGAAACAAACTATAGAGATAAAATTGGAAATAGTTTATTGTGTCAAGTTTCAAAGAGCTAGCAAAACCTTGTTTGATTTACAGTTCCAACTACATGTATCCATATAGGAGAAAACAGAGTGAAACCTAAAAATTAAAAGTGTTACTGAAAACGAACGGTTTAACCTAGAAGAACGAAATTTGGTGAGCCAAGTAGGATTGGGGTACTTATCATTATCTGAAAGTGTCATCAAGTTTCGGTGAAAAAATGTGTGCTGTGATTTCAGGAAACTCGTAGTTTTTTGGAAGCTAGGCAACCCCTTTCCATGAAACGGATTTGTGCCAGTCTCTGCTTGGGCCTACATCAACAGGAAACAAACCATAGAGAGAATTTGGAACTACTTTATTGTGTCAAGTTTCAAAGAGCTAGCACAAACCCTGTTTGACTTAGAGTTCCAACTACATGTACCCATGTAGGAGAAAACAGAGTGAAACCGAAAAATTAAAACTGTTACTGCAAACGAACGGTTTAACCTAGAAGAACGAAATTTGGTGTGCCAAGTGGGATTGGGGAACTTATCATTACCTGAAAGTGTCATCAGGATTTGGTGAAAAAATATGTGCTGAGATTTCAGGAAACTCGTAGTTTTTGGAAGCTTGGCAACCCCTTTCCATGAAAGTGATTTGCGCCAGTCTCTGCATAGGGCTACTCCAATAAGAAACAAACCATAGAGGTAGAACTTGGAAATAGTTTATTGTGTCAAGTTTCAAAGAGCTAGCACAAACCTTGTTTGATTTAGAGTTCCAACTACATGTATCCATATAGGAGAAAACAGAGTGAAACGTAAAAATTAAAACTGTTACTGCAAAGAACGGTTTAACCTAGAAGAACGAAATTTGGTGAGCCAACTGGGATTGGGGTACTTATCATTACCAGAAAGTTTCATCAGGATTGGGTGAAAAAATGTGTGCTGGGATTTCAGGAAACTCGTAGTTTTTTGGAAGTTTGGCAACCCCTTTCCATGAAACGGATTTGCGCCAGTCTCTGCTTAGGGCTACATCAACAGGAAACAAACCATAGAGAGAATTTGGAACTACTTTATTGTGTCAAGTTTCAAAGAGCTAGCACAAACCTTGTTTGACTTAGAGTTCCAACTACATGTACCCATGTAGGAGAAAACAGAGTGAAACCGAAAAATTAAAACTGTTACTGCAAACGAACGGTTTAACCTAGAAGAACGAAATTTGGTGAGCCAAGTGGGATTTGGGTACTTATCATTACCTGAAAGTGTCATCAAGATTGGGTGAAAAAATGTGTGCTGAGATTTCCGGAAACTCGTAGTTTTTTGGAAGCTTGGCAACCCCTTTCCATGAAAGTGATTTGCGCCAGTCTCTGCATAGGGCTACTCCATTAGGAAACAAACAATAGAGGTAGAACTTGGAAATAGTTTATTGTGTCAAGTTTCAAAGAGCTTGCACAAACCTTGTTTGATTTAGAGTTCCAACTACATGTATCCATATAGGAGAAAACAGAGTGAAACCTAAAAATTAAAACTGTTACTGGAAACAAACGGTTTAACCTAGAAGAACGAAATTTGGTGAGCCAAGTGGGATTGGGGTACTTATCATTACCTGAAAGTGTCATCAAGTTTTGGTGAAAAATGTGTGCTGAGATTCCGGAAACTCGTAGTTTTTTGGAAGCTTGGCAACCCCTTTCCATGAAAGTGATTTGCGCCAGTCTCTGCTTAGGGCTACATCAATAGGAAACAAACCATAGAGATAGAACATGGAACTACTTTATTGTGTCAAGTTTCAAAGAGTTAGCACAAACCTTGTTTGATTTAGAGTTCCAAGTACATGTATCCATATAGGAGAAAACAGAGTGAAACCTAAAAATTAAAACTGTTACTGCAAATGAACGGTTTAACCTAGAAGAACGAAATTTGGTGTGCCAAGTGGGATTGGGGTAGTGATCATTACCTGAAAGTGTCATCAACATTGGGTGAAAAAATGTGTGCTGAGATTTCAGGAAACTCGTAGTTTTTTGGAAGCTTGGCAACCCCTTTCAATGAAAGTGATTTGCGCCAGTCCCTGCTTAAGGCTACATCAATAGGAAACAAACCATAGAGATAGAACTTGGAACTACTTTATTGTGTCAAGTTTCAAAGCGCTAGCACAAACCGTGTTTGATTTAAAGTTCCAACTACATGTATCCATATAGGAGAAAACAGAGTGAAACGTAAAAATTAAAACTGTTACTGCAAAGAACGGTTTAACCTAGAAGAATGAAATTTGGTGAGCCAAGTGTGATTGGGGTACTTATCATTACCTGAAAGTTTCAACAGAATATGGTGAAAAAATGTGTGCTGAGATTTCAGGAAACTCGTAGTTTTTTGGTAGCTTGGCAACCCCTTTCCATGAAAGTGATTTGTGCCAGTCTCTGCTTAGGGCTACATCGATACGAAACAAACCATACAGATAAAACTTGGAAATAATTTATTGTGTAAATTTTCAAAGAGCTAGCAAAACCTTGTTTGATTTACAGTTCGAACTACATGTATCCATACAGGAGAAAACAGAGTGAAACCTAAAAATTAAAACTGTTACTGCAAACGAACAGTTTAAATTGGAAGAACGAAATTTGGTGAGCCAAGTGGGATTGGGGTACTTATCATTACCTGAAAGTGTCATTAAGATTGGGTGAATAAATGTGTGCTGTGATTTCAGGAAAATCGATGTTTTTTGGTAGCTTGGCAACCCCTTTCCATGAAAGTGATTTGCGCCAGTCTCTGCTTAGGGCTACATCAATAGGAAACAAACCATAGACATAAAACTTGGTAATAATTTATTGTGTAAAGTTTCAAAGAGCTAGCAAATCCTTGTTTGATTTACAGTTCCAACTACATGTATCCATGTAGGAGAAAACAGAGTGAAACCAAAAAATTTAAACTGTTACTGCAAACGAACGGTTAAACCTATAAGAACGAAATTTGGTGAGCCACGTGGGATTGGGGTACTTATCATTACCTGAAAGTGTCATCAGGATTGGGTGAAAAAATATGTGCTGAGATTTCAGGAAACTCATAGTTTTTTGGAAGCTTGGCAACCCTTTCCATGAAAGTGATTTGCGCCAGTCTCTGCTTAGGGCTACATCAATAGGAAACAAACCATAGAGATAGAACTTGGAAATAGTTTATTCTGTCAAGTGTCAAAGAGCTAGCACAAACTTTGTTTGATTTAGAGTTCCAACTACATGTATCCATATAGGAGAAAACAGAGTGAAACCAAAAAATTAAAACTGTTACTGCAAACGAACGGTTTAACCTAGAAGAACGAAATTTGGAGAGCCAAGTGGGATTGGGGTACTTATCATTACCTGAAAGTGTCATCAGGATTGGGTGAAAAAATGTGTGCTGAGATTTCAGGAAACTCGTAGTTTTTGGAAGCTTGGCAACCCCTTTTCATGAAAGTGATTCGCGCCAGTCTCCGCTTAGGGCTACATCAATAGGAAACAAACCATAGAGATAGAACTTGTAACTACTTTATTGTGTCAAGTTTCAAAGAGCTAGCACAAACCTTGTTTGATTTAGAGTTCCAACTACATGTATCCATATAGGAGAAAACAGAGTGAAACCGAAAAAAGAAAATTGTAATGCAAACGAACGGTTTAACCTAGAAGAAGGAAATTTGGTGAGCCAAGTGGGATTGGGGTACTTATCATTACCTGAAAGTGTCATCAAGATTGGGTGAAAAAATGTGTGCTGAGATTTCCGGAAACTCGTAGTTTTTTGGAAGCTTGGCAACCACTTTCCATGAAAGTGATTTGCGCCAGTCTCTGCTTAGGGCTACAAAAATAGGAAACGAACCATAGAGATAGAACTTGGAACTAGTTTATTGTGTCAAGTTTCAAAGAGCTAGCACAAACCGTGTTTGATTTAGAGTTCCAACTACATGTATCCATATAGGAGAAAACAGAGTAAAACCGAAAAATTTAAACTGTTACTGCAAACGAACGGTTTAACCTAGAAGAACGAAATTTGGTGAGCCAAGTGGGATTGGGGTACTTATCATTACCTGAAAGTGTCTTAAGATTGGGTGAAAAAATGTGGGCTGAGATTTCAGGAAACTCATAGTTTCTTGGCAGCTTGGCAACCCCTTTCCATGAAAGTGATTTGCGCCTGTCTCTGCTTAGTCCTACATCAATAGGAAACAAACCATAGAGACAGAACTTGGAACTACTTCATTGTTTCAAGTTTCAAAGAGCTAGCACAAACCGTGTTTGATTTAGAGTTCCAACTACATGTATCCATACAGGAGAAAACAGAGTAAAACCGAAAAATTTAAACTGTTACTGCAAACGACCGGTTTAACCTAGAAGATGAAATTTGGTGAGCCAAGTGGGATTAACGTACTGATCATTACCTGAAAGTGTCATTAAGATTGGGTGAAAAAATGTGTGCTCAGATTTCAGGAAACTCGCAGTTGTTTGGAAGCTTGCAACCCCTTTTGATGAAAGTGATTTTCGCCAGTCTCTGCTTAGGGCTACATCAATAAAAAACAAACCATAGAGATAGAACTTGGAACTACTTTATTGTGTCAGGTTTCAAAGAGCTAGCACAAACCGTGTTTCATTTAATGTTCCAAATACATGTATCCATATAGGAGAAAACAGAGTGAAACCTAAAAATTAAAACTGTTACTGCAAACGAACGGTTTAACCTAGAAGAACGAAATTTGGTGAGCCAAGTGGGATTGGCGTACTGATCATTACCTAAAAGTGTGATCTAGATTGGGAGAAAAAAATGTGTGCTGAGATTTCAGGAAACTCGTAGGTTTTTGGAAGCTGGCAACTCCTTTCCATGAAAGTTATTGCGCCAGTCTCTGCTTAGGGCTATAACAATAGGAAACTAACCAGAGATAAAACTGGAACTACTTTATTGTGTCAAGTTTCAAAGAGCTAGCACAAACCGTGTTTGATTTAGAGTTCCACCTACATGTATCCATATAGGAGAAAACAGAGTGAAACCAAAAATTTAAACTTTTACTGCAAACAAACGGTTTAATCTAGAAGAACGGAATTTGGTGAGCCAATTCGGATTGGGGTACTTATCATTACCTGAAAGTGTCATCAAGATTGGGTGAAAAAATGTGTGCTGTGATTTCAGGAAACTCGTAGTTTTTTGGAACCTTGGCAACCCATTTCCATGAAAGTGATTTGCGCCAGTCTCGGCTTAGGGCTACAACAATAGGAAACAAACCATAGAGAGAGTACTTGGAACTAGTTTATTGTGTGAAGTTTCAAAGAGCTAGCTGAAACCGTGTTTGATTTAGAGTTCCAACTACATGTATCCATATAGGAGAAAACAGAGTGAAACCGAAAAATTAAAACTGTTACTGCAAACGAACGGTTTAACCTAGAAGAACGAAATTTGGTGAGCCAAGTGGGATTGGGGTACTTATCATTACCTGACAGTGTCATCAGGATTGAGTGAAAAAATGTGTGCTGAGATTTCAGGAACCTCGTAGTTTTTGGAAGCTTGGCAACCCCTTTCCATGAAAGTGATTTGCGCCAGTCTCTGCTTAGGTCTAAAACAATAGGAAACAAACCATAGAGATAGAACTTGGAACTAGTTATTGTGTCCAGTTTCAAAGAGCTAGCACAAACCGTGTTTTATTTAGATTTCCAACTACATGTATCCTTATAGGAGAAAACAGAGTGAAACCGAAAAATTAAAACTGTTACTGCAAACGAACGGTTTAACCTAGAAGAACGAAATTTGGTGAGCCAAGTGGGATTGGGGTACTTATCATTACGTTAAAGTGTCATCAAGATTGGGTGAAAAAATGTGTGTTGAGATTTCAGGAAACTCGTAGTTTTTTGGAAGCTTGGCAAACCCTTTCCATGAAAGTAATTTGCGCCAGTCTCTGCTTAGGGCTATATCAAGAGGAAAGAAACCATAGAGAGAGAACTTGGAACTAGTTTATTGTGTCAAGTTTCAAAGAGCTAGCACAAACCTTGTTTGATTTAGAGTTCCAACTACATGTATCCATATAGGAGAAAACAGAGTGAAACCTAAAAATTAAAACTGTTACTACAAACGAACGGTTTAACCTAGAAGAACGAAATTTGGTGAGCCAAGTGAGATTGGAGTAGTGATCTTTACCTGAAAGTGTCATCAAAATTGGGTGAAAAAATGTGTGCTGAGAATTAAGGAAACTCCTAGTTTTTGGAAGCTTGGCAAACCCTTTCCATGAAAGTAATTTGCGCCAGTCTCTGCTTAGGGCTATATCAAGAGGAAAGATACCATAGAGAGTGAACTTGGAACAAGTTTACTGTGTCAAGTTTTAAAGAGCTAGCACGAACCGTGTTTGATTTAGAGTTCCAACTACACGTATCCATATAGGAGAAAACGGAGTGAAACCGAAATATTAAAACTGTTACTGCAAACGAACGGTTTAACCTAGAAGAACGAAATTTGGTGAGCCATGTGGGATTGGGGTACTCATCATTACCTTAAAGTGTCATCAAGATTGGGTGAAAAAATGTGTGCTGAGATTTCAGGAAACTCGTAGTTATTTGGAAGCTTGGCAACCCCTTTCCATGAAAGTGATTTGCGCCAGTCTCTGCTTAGGGCTACAACAATAGGAAACAAACCATAGAGTGAGAACTTGGAACTAATTTATTGTGTCAAGTTTCAAAGAGCTAGCACAAACCTTGTTTGATTTAGAGTTTCAACTACATGTATCCATATAGGAGAAAACAGAGTGAAACCTAAAATTTAAAACTGTTATAGCAAAAGAACGGTTTAACTTAGAAGAACGAAATTTGGTGAGCCAAGTGGGATTGGGGTAGTGATCATTACCTGAAAGTGTCATCAAGATTGGGTGAAAAAATGTGTGCTGAGATTTCAGGAAACTCGTAGTTTTTTGGAAGCTTGGCAACCCCTTTCCATGAAAGTGATTTGCGCCAGTCTCTGCTTAGGGCTACATCAATAGGAAACAAACCATAGGGATAGAACTTGGAACTACTTTATTGTGTCAAGTTTCAAAGAGCTAGCACAAACCGTGTTTGATTTAGAGTTCCATCTACATGTATCCATATAGGGAAAAACAGAGTGAAACCGAAAAATTAAAACTGTTACTGGAAAGGAACGGTTTAACTTAGAAAAACGAAATTTGGTGAGCCAAGTGAGATTAGAGTGGTGATCATTACCTGAAAGTGTCATCACGATTGGGTGAAAAAATGTGTGGTGACATTTCAGGAAACTCGTAGTTTTTTGGAAGTTTGGCAACCCCTTTCCATGAAAGTGATTTTCGCCAGTCTCTGCTTAGGGCTACATCAATAGGAAACAAACCATAGTGATAGAACTTGGAACTACTTTATAGTGTCAAGTTTCAAAGAGCTAGCACAATCCGTGTTTGATTTAAAGTTCCAAGTACATGTATCCATATAGGAGAAAACACAGTGAAACCTAAAATTAAAACTGTTACTGCAAACGAACGGTTTAACCAAGAAGAACGAAATTTGGTGAGCCAAGTGGGATTGGGGTAGTGATCATTACCTGAAAGTGGCATCAAGATTGGGTGAAAATATGTGTGCTGAGATTTAAGGAAACTCGTAGTTTTTTGGTAGCTTGGCAACCCCTTTCCATGAAAGTGATTTGCGCCAGTCCCTGCGTAGGGCGACATCAATAGGAAACAAACCACAGAGATAGAACTTGGAACTACTTTATTGTGTCAAGTTTCAAATAGCTAGCACAATCCGTGTTTGATTTAGAGTTCCAACTACATGTATCCATATAGTAGAAAACAGAGTGAAACCAAAAAATTAAAACTGTTACTGCAAACGAACGGTTTAACCTAGAAGAACGAAATTTGGTGAGCCAAGTGGGATTGGGGTACTTATCATTACCTGAAAGTGTCATCAGGATTGGGTGAAAAAATGTGTACTGAGATTTCAGGAAACTCGTAGTTTTTTGGAAGCTTGGCAACCCCTTTCTATGAAAGTGATTTGCGCCAGTCTCTGCTTAGGGCTACATCAATAGGAAACAAACCATAGGGATAGAACTTGGAACTACTTTATTGTGTCAAGTTTCATAGAGCTAGCACAAACCGTGTTTGATTTAGAGTTCCAACTACATGTATCCATATAGGAGAAAACAGAGTGAAACCGAAAAATTAAAACTCTTACTGCAAATGAACGGTTTAACCTAGAAGAACAAAATTTGGTGAGCCAAGTGGGATTGGGGTACTTATCATTACCTGAATGTGTCATCAGGATTGAGTGAAAAAATGTGTGCTGAGATTTCAGGAAACTCGTAGTTTTTGGAAGCTTGGCAACCCCTTTCCATGAAAGTGATTTGCGCTAGTCTCTGCTTAGGGCTACAACAATAGGAAACAAACCATAGAGATAGAACTTGGAACTAGTTTACTGTGTCAAGTTTTAAAGAGGTAGCACAAACCGTGTTTGATTTAGAGTTCCAACTACATGTATCCATATAGGAGAAAACAGAGTGAAACCTAAAAATTAAAACTGTTACTGCAAAGGAACAGTTTAACCTAGAAGAACAAAATTTGGTGAGCCAAGTGGGATTGGGGTACTTATCATTACCTGAAAGTGTCATCGAGATTGGGTGAAAAAATGTGTGCTGAGATTTCAGGAAACTCGTAGTTTTTTGGAAGCTTGGCAACAACTTTCAATGAAAGTGATTTGCGCCAGTCTCTGCTTAGGGCTACATCAATAGGAAACAAACCATAGAGATAGAACTTGGAACTAGTTTACTGTGTCAAGTTTCAAAGATCTAGCACAAACCTTATTTGATTTAGAGTTCCAACTGCATGTATCCATGTAAGAGAAAACAGAGTGAAAGCTCAAAATTAAAACTGTTACTGCAAACGAACGGTTTAACCTAGAAGAATGAAATTTGGTGACCAAGTGAGATTGGGGTAGTGATCATTACCTGAAAGTGTCATCAATTTTGGGTGCAAAAATGTGTGCTGAGATTTCAGGAAACTCCCAGTTTTATGGAAGCTTGCCAACCCCTTTCGATGAAAGTGACTTGAGCCAGTCTCTGCTTAGGGCTACATCAATAGGAAACAAACCATAGACATAGAACTTGGAACTACTTTATTGTGTCAAGTTTCAAAGAGCTAGCACAAACCGTGTTTGATTTAAAGTTCCAACTACATGTATCCATATAGGAGAAAACAGAGTGAAACCTAAAAATTAAAACTGTTACTGCAAACGAACGGTTTAACCTAGAAGAACGAAATTTGGTGAGCCACGTGGGATTGGGGTACTTATCATTACCTTAAAGTGTAATCAGGATTGGGTGAGAAAATGTGTGCTGAGATTTCAGGAAACTCGTAGTTATTTGGTAGCTTGGCAACCCCTTTCCATGAAAGGGATTTTCGCCAGTCTCTGCTTAGGGCTACATCAAGGGGAAACAAACCTTAGAGATAGAACTTGGAAATAGTTTATTGTGTCAAGTTTCAAAGAGCTAGCACAAACCGTGTTTGATTTAGTGTTGCAACTACATGTATCCATATAGGAGAAAACAGAGTGAAACCGAAAAATTAAAACTGTTACTGCAAACTAACGGTTTAACCTAGAAGAACGAAAGTTGGTGAGCCAAGTGGGATTGGGGTAGTGATCATTACCTGAAAGTGTCATGAAGATTGGGTGAAAAAATGTGTGCTGAGATTTCAGGAAACTCGTAGTTTTATGGAAGCTTGGCAACCCCTTTCCATGAAAGTGATTTCCGCCATTCTCTGCTTAGGGCTATATCAATAGGAAACAAACCATAGAGATAGAACTTGGAACTACTTTATTGTGTCAAGTTTGAAAGAACTAGCACAAACCTTGTTTGATTTAGAGTTCCAACTACATGTATCCATATAGGAGAAAACAGAGTGAAACCGAAAAATTAAAACTGTTACTGCAAAGGAACGGTTTAACCTAGAAGAACGAAATTTGGTGAGTCAAGTGGGATTGGGGTACTCATCATGACCTGAAAGTGTCATTAAGATTGGGTGAAAAAATGTGTGCTGAGATTTCATGAAACTCGTAGTTTTTTGGAAGCTTGGCAACCCCTTTCCATGAAAGTGATTTGCGCCAGTCTCTGCTTAGGGCTACATCAATAGGAAACAAACCATAGAGATAAAAGTTGGAACTACTTTATTGTGTCAAGTTTCAAAGAGCTAGCACAAACCGTGTTTGATTATAAGTTCCAACTACATGTATCCATATAGGAGAAAACAGAGTGAAACCTAAAAATTAAAAGTGTTACTGCAAAAGACCGGTTTAATTTAGAAGAACGTAATTTGGTGAGCCAATTGGGACTGGGGTAGTGATCATTACCTGAAAGTATCATCAAGATTGGGTGGGGCTGGAGATGTGGCTCAAGTGGTAGCGCGCTCGCCTGGCGTGCGTGCGGCCCGGGTTCGATCCTCAGCACCACATACCAACAAAGATGTTGTGTCCGCCGAGAACAAAGAAAAAATAAATAAATATTACAAATTCTCTCTCTCTCTCTCTCTCTCTCTCTCTCTCTCTCTCTCACTCTCTCTTTAAAAAAAATAAAAATAAATTAAAAAAAAAAAAGATTGGGTGAAAAAATGTGTGCTGATAATTCAGGAAACTCATAGTTTTTTGGAAGCTTGGCAACCCCTTTCCATGAAAGTGATTTGCGCCAGTCTCTGCTTAGTGCTACATCAATAGGAAATAAACCATAGAGATAGAACTTGCAACTACTTTATTGTGTCCAGTTTCAAAGAGCTAGCACAAACCGTGTTTGATTTAGAGTTCCAACTACAGGTATCCATATAGGAGAAAACAGAGTGAAACCTAAAAATTAAAACTGTTACTGCAAACGAACGGTTTAACCTAGAAGAACGAAATTTGGTGAGCCAAGTGGGATTGGGGTACTGATCATTTCCTGAAAGTGTCATCAAGATTGGGTGAAAAAATGTGTGCTGAGACTTCTGGAAACTCGTAGTTTTTTGGAAGCTTGGCAACCCTTTCCATGAAAGTGATTTGCGCCAGTCTCTGCTTAGGGCTACATCAATAGGAAACAAACCATAGAGATAGAACTTGGGACTACTTTATTGTGTTATGTTTCAAAGAGCTAGCACAAACCGTGTTTGATTTAGAGTTCCAAATACATGTACCCATATAGGAGAAAACTGAGTGAAACCGAAAAATTAAAAGTGTTACTGCAAACGAACGGTTTAACCTAGAAGAACGAAATTTGGTGAGCCAAGTGGGATTGGGGTAGTGATCATTACCTGAAAGTGTCATCAAGATTGGGTGAAAAATGTGTGCTGAGATTTCAGGAAACTCATAGTTTTTTGGAAGCTTGGCAACCCCTTTCCATGAAAGTGATTTGCGCCAGTCTCTGCTTAGGGCTACATCAATAGGAAACAAACCATAGAGATAGAACTTGGAACTACTTTATTGTGTCAAGTTACAAAGAGCTAGCACAAACCGTGTTTGATTTAGACTTCCAACTACATGTATCCATATAGGAGAAAACAGAGTGATTCCGAAAAATTAAAACTGTTACTGCAAAGGAACGGTTTAACCTAGAAGAACGAATTTTGGTTAGCCAAGTAGAATTGGGGTACTTATCATTACCTGAAAGTGTCATCAGGTTTTGGTGAAAAAATGGGTGCTGTGATTTCAGGAAACTCGTAGTTTTTTGGAAGCTTGGCAACCCCTTTCCATGAAAGTGATTTGCGCCAGTCTCTGCTTAGGGCTACATCAATAGGAAACAAACCATAGAGAGTGAACTTGGAACTACTTTATTGTGTCAAGTTTCAAAGAGCTAGCACAAACTGTGTTTGATTTAGAGTTCCAACTACATGTATCCATATAGGAGAAAACAGAGTGATCCCGAAAAATTAAAACTGTTACTGTAAACGAACGGTTTTACCTAGATAAACGAAATTTGGAGAGCCAAGTGGGATTGGGGTACTGATCATTACCTGAATGTGTCATCAGGATGGGGTAAAAAAATGTGTGCTGAGTTTTCAGGAAACTCGTGTTGTTTTACAAGCTTGGCAACCCCTTTTCATGAAAGTGATTTGCGCCAGTCTCTCCTTAGGGCTACATCAATAGGAAACAAACCATAGAGAGTGACCTTGGAACTACTTTATTCTGTCAAGTTTCAAAGAGCAAGCACAAACCGTGTTTTATTTAGAGTTCCAACTACATGTATCCATATAGGAGAAAACAGAGTGAAACCTAAAAGTTAAAACTGTTACTGCAAACGAACGGTTTAACCTAGAAGAACGAAATTTGGTGAGCCAAGTGAGATTGGGGTAGGGATCATTACCGGAAAGTGTCATCAATTTTGGGTGAAAAAATGTGTGCTGAGATTTCAGGAAACTCGCAGTTTTTTGGAAGCTTGGCAACCCCTTTCCATGAAAGTGATTTGCGCCAGTCTCTCCTTAGTGCTACATCAATAGGAAACAAACCATAGAGATAGAACTTGGAACTACTTTATTGTGTCCAGTTTCAAAGAGCTAGCAAAAACTGTGTTTGATTTAGAGTTCCAACTACATGTATCCATATAGGAGAAAAAAGAGTGAAACCTAAAAATTAAAACTGTTACTGCAAACGAACGGTTTAACCTAAAAGAATGAAATTTGGTGAGCCATGTGGGATTGGGGTACTTATCATTACCTGAAAGTGTCATCAAGATTGAGTGAAAAAATGTGTGCTGAGATTTCAGGAAACTCATAGTTTTTTGGAAGCTTGGCAACCCCTTTCCATGAAAGTGATATGCGCCAGTCTCTGCTTAGGGCTACATCAATAGGAAACAAACCATATAGATAGAACTTGGAACTAGTTTATTCTGTCAAGTTTCAAAGAGCTAGCACAAACCGTGTTTGATTTGGATTTCCAACTACATATATCCATATAGGAGAAAACAGAGTGATTCCGAAAAATTAAAACTGTTACTGCAAACGAACCTTTTAACCTAGAAGAACGAAATTTGGTGAGACAAGTGGGATTGAGGTACTGATCATTACCTGAAAGTGTCATCAGGATTCGGTGAAAAAATGTGTGCTGATATTTCAGGAAACTCGTAGTTTTTGGAAGCTTGGCAACACCTTTCCATGAAAGAGATTTGCGCCAGTCTCTGCTTAGGGCTACATCAATAGGAAACAAACCATAGAGAGAGAACTGGGAACTACTTTATTCTGTCAAGGTTCAAAGAGCTAGCACAAACCGTGTTTGATTTAGAGTTCCAAATACATATATCCATATAGGTGAAAACAGAGTGAAACCGAAAAATTAAAACTGTTACTGCAAACGAAAGGTTTAAACTAGAAGAACGAAATTTGGTGAGCCATATGGGATTGGGGTACTGATCATTTCCTGAAAGTGTCATCAAGATTGGGTGAAAAAATGTGTGCTGCGACTTCTGGAAACTCGTAGTTTTTTGGAAGCTTGGCAACCCCTTTCCATGAAAGTGATTTGCGCCAGTCTCTGCTTAGGGCTACATCAATAGGAAACAAACCATAGAGAAAGAACTTGGAACTACTTTATTGTGTCATGTTTCAAAGAGCTAGCACAAACCGTGATTGATTTAGAGTTCCAAATACATGTACCCATATAGGAGAAAACAGAGTGAAACCGAAAAATTAAAACTGTTACTGCAAACGAACAATTTAACCTAGAATTACGAAATTTGGTGAGCCATGTGGGATTGGGGTACTGATCATTACCTGAAAGTGTCATCAAGATTGGGTGAAAAAATGTGTGCTGAGATTTCAGGAAACTCGTAGTTTTTTGGAAGCTTGGCAACCCCTTTCCATGAAAGTGATTTCCGCCAGTCTCTGCTTAGGGCTACATCAATAGGAAACAAACCATAGAGATAGAACTTGGAACTACTTTATTGTGTCAAGTTACAAAGAGCTAGCACAAACCGTGTTTGATTTAGACTTCCAACTACATGTATCCATATGGGAGAAAACAGAATGATTCTGAATAATTAAAACTGTTACTGCAAAGGAACGGTTTAACCTAGAAGAACGAATTTTGGTGAGCCAAGTAGAATTGGGGTACTGATCATTACCTGAAAGTGTCATCAGGTTTTGGTGAAAAAATGGGTGCTGAGATTTCAGGAAACTCTTAGTTTTTTGGAAGCTTGGCAACCCCTTTCCATGAAAGTGATTTGCGCCAGTCTCTGCTTAGGGCTACATCAATAGGAAACAAACCATAGAGAGCGAACTTGGAACTACTTTATTGTGTCAAGTTTCGAAGAGCTAGCACAAACTGTGTTTGATTTAGAATTCCAACTACATGTATCCATATAGGAGAAAACAGAGTGATCCCGAAAAATTAAAACTGTTACTGCAAACGAACGGTTTAACCTAGAAAAACGAAATTTGGTGAGCCAAATGGGATTGGGGTACTGATCATTACCTGAATGTGTCATCAGGATGGGGTAATAAAATGTGTGCTGAGATTTCAGGAACCTCGTATTTTTTTACACACTTGGCAACCCCTTTTCATGAAAGTGATTTGCGCCAGTCTCTCCTTAGGGCTACATCAATAGGAAACAAACCATAGAGAGAGACCTTGGAACTACTTTATTCTGTCAAGTTTCAGAGAGCTAGCACAAACCGTGTTTTATTTAGAGTTCCAACTACATGTATCCATATAGGAGAAAACAGAGTGAAACCTAAAAGTTAAAACTGTTACTGCAAACGAACGGTTTAACCTAGAAGAACGAAATTTGGTGAGCCAAGTGAGATTGGGGTACTGATCATTACCTGAAAGTGTCATCAGAATTGGGTGAGAAAATGTGTGCTGAGATTTCAGGAAACTCGTAGTTTTTTGGTATCTTGGCAACCCCTTTCCATGAAAGTCATTAGCGCCAGTCTCTGCTTAGGGCTACATCAATAGGAAACAAACCATAGAGATAGAACTTGGAAATAGTTTATTGTGTCAAGTTTCAAAGAGCTAGCACAAACCGAGTTTGATTTAGATTTCCAACTACATGTATCCCTATAGGAGAAAACAGAGTGAAACTGAAAAATTAAAACTGTTACTGCAAACGAACGGTTTAACCTAGAAGAACGAAATTTGGTGAGCCAAGTGGGATTGGGGTACATATCATTACCTGAAAGTGTCATCAGGATTGGGTGAAAAAATGTGTGCTGAGATTTCAGGAAACTCCTAGTTTTTTGGAAGCTTGGCAACCCCTTTCCATGAAAGTGATTTGCGCCAGTCTCTGCTTAGGGCTACATCAATAGGAAACAAACCATAGAGAGAGAACTTGGAAACAGTTTATTCTTTCAAGTTTCAAACAGCTAGCACAAACCTTGTTTGATTTAGAGTTCCAAAGACATGTATCCATATTGGAGAGAACAGTGAAACCGAAAAATTAAAACTGTTACTGCAAACGAACGGTTTAACCTAGAAGAACGAAATTTGGTGAGCCAAGTGGGATTGGGGTACTTATCATTTCCTGAAAGTATCATCAGGATTGGGTGAAAAAATGTGTGCTGAGATTTCAGGAATCTCGTAGTTTTTTGGAAGCTTGGCAACCCCTTTCCATGAAAGTGATTTGTGCCAGTCTCTCCTTAGTGCTACATCAATAGGAAACAAACCATAGAGATAGAACTTGGAACTACTTTATTGTGTCCAGTTTCAAAGAGCTAGCACAAACTGTGTTTGATTTAGAGTTCCAACTACATGTATCCATATAGGAGAAAAAAGAGTGAAACCTAAAAATTAAAACTGTTACTGCAAACGAACGGTTTAACCTAAAAGAATGAAATTTGGTGAGCCATGTGGGATTGGGGTACTTATCATTACCTGAAAGTGTCATCAAGATTGAGTGAAAAAATGTGTGCTGAGATTTCAGGAAACTCATAGTTTTTTGGAAGCTTGGCAACCCCTTTCCATGAAAGTGATTTGCGCCAGTCTCTGCTTAGGGCTACATCAATAGGAAACAAACCATATAGATAGAACTTGGAACTAGTTTATTCTGTCAAGATTCAAAGAGCTACCACAAACCGTGTTTGATTTGGAGTTCCAACTACATATATCCATATAGGAGAAAACAGAGTGATTCCGAAAAATTAAAACTGTTACTGCAAACGAACGTTTTAACATAGAAGAACGAAATTTGGTGAGACAAGTGGGATTGAGGTACTGATCATTACCTGAAAGTGTCATCAGGATTCGGTGAAAAAATGTGTGCTGATATTTCAGGAAACACGTAGTTTTTGGAAGCTTGGCAACACCTTTCCATGAAAGAGATTTGCGCCAGTCTCTGCTTAGGGCTACATCAATAGGAAACAAACCATAGAGAGAGAACTGGGAACTACTTTATTCTGTCAAGGTTCAAAGAGCTAGCACAAACCGTGTTTGATTTAGAGTTCCAAATACATATATCCATAGAGGTGAAAACAGAGTGAAACCGAAAAATTAAAACTGTTACTGCAAACGAACGGTTTAAACTAGAAGAACGAAATTTGGTGAGCCATGTGGTATTGGGGTACTGATCATTTCCTGAAAGTGTCATCAAGATTGGGTGAAAAAATGTGTGCTGCGACTTCTGGAAACTCGTAGTTTTTTGGAAGCTTGGCAACCCCTTTCCATGAAAGTGATTTGCGACAGTCTCTGCTTAGGGCTACATCAATAGGAAACAAACCATAGAGAAAGAACTTGGAACTACTTTATTGTGTCATGTTTCAACGAGCTAGCACAAACCGTGATTGATTTAGAGTTCCAAATACATGTACCCATATAGGAGAAAACAGAGTGAAACCGAAAAATTAAAACTGTTACTGCAAACGAACGATTTAACCTAGAATTACGAAATTTGGTGAGTCAAGTGGGATTGGGGACTGATCATTACCTGAAAGTGTCATCAAGATTGGGTGAAAAAAATGTGTGCTGAGATTTCAGGAAACTCGTTGTTTGTTGGAAGCTTGGCAACCCCTTTCCATGAAAGTGATTTGCGCCAGTCTCTGCTTAGGGCTACAACAATAGGAAACAAACCATAGAGATAGAAATAGGAACTACTTTATTCTGTCAAGTTTCAAAGAGCTAGCACAAACCGTGTTTGATTTAGAGTTCCAAATACATATATCCATAAAGGTGAAAACAGAGTGAAACCGAAAAATTAAAACTGTTACTGCAAACGAACGGTTTAACCTAGAAGAACGAAATTTGGTGAGCCAAGTGGGATTGGGATACTGATCATTACCTGAAAGTGTCATCAGGATTGGGTTAAACAATGTGTGCTGAGATTTCAGGAAACTCGTAGTTTTTTGGAAGCTTGGCAACCCCTTTCCATGAAAGTGATTTGCGCCAGTCTCTGCTTAGGGCTACATCAATAGGAAACAAACCATAGAGAGCGAACTTGGAACTACTTTATTGTGTCAAGTTTCGAGGAGCTAGCACAAACTGTGTTTGATTTAGAGTTCCAACTACATGTATCCATATAGGAGAAAACAGAGTGATCCCGAAAAATTAAAACTGTTACTGCAAACGAACGGTTTAACCTAGAAAAACGAAATTTGGTGAGCCAAGTGGGATTGGGGTACTGATCATTACCTGAATGTGTCATCAGGATGGGGTAAAAAAATGTGTGCTGAGATTTCAGGAACCTCGTATTGTTTTACACACTTGGCAACCCCTTTTCATGAAAGTGATTTGCGCCAGTCTCTCCTTAGGGCTACATCAATAGGAAACAAACCATAGAGAGAGACCTTGGAACTACTTTATTCTGTCAAGTTTCAAAGAGCTAGCACAAACCGAGTTTGATTTAGATTTCCAACTACATGTATCCATATAGGATAAAACAGAGTGAAACCGAAAAATTAAAACTGTTACTGCAAACGAACGGTTTAACCTAGAAGAACGAAATTTGGTGAGCCAAGTGGGATTGGGGTACATATCATTACCTGAAAGTGTCATCAGGATTGGGTGAAAAAATGTGTGCTGAGATTTCAGGAAACTCATAGTTTTTTGGAAGCTTGGCAACCCCTTTCTATGAAAGTGATTTGCGACAGTCTCTGCTTAGGGCTACATCAATAGGAAACAAACCATAGAGAGAGAACTTGGAAACAGTTTATTCTTTCAAGTTTCAAACAGCTAGCACAAACCTTGTTTGATTTAGAGTTCCAAAGACATGTATCCATATTGGAGAGAACAGAGTGAAACCGAAAAATTAAAACTGTTACTGCAAACGAACGGTTTAACCTAGAAGAACGAAATTTGGTGAGCCAAGTGGGATTGGGGTACTTATCATTTCCTGAAAGTGTCATCAGGATTGGGTGAAAAAATGTATGCTGAGATTTCAGGAAACTCGTAGTTTTTTGGAAGCTTGGCAACCCCTTTCCATGAAAGTGATTTGCGCCAGTTTCTGCTTAGGGCTACATGAATAGGAAACAAACCATAGAGATATAACTTGGAACTACTTTATTGTGTCAAGTTACAAAGAGCTAGCACAAACCGTGTTTGATTTAGACTTCCAACTACATGTATCCATATAGGAGAAAACAGAGTGATTCCTAATAATTAAAACTGTTACTGCAAAGGAACGGTTTATCCTAGAAGAACGAATTTTGGTGAGCCAAGTAGAATTGGGGTACTGATCATTGCCTGAAAGTGTCATCAGGTTTTGGTGAAAAAATGGGTGCTGAGATTTCAGGAAACTCGTAGTTTTTTGGAAGCTTGGCAACCCCTTTCCATGAAAGTGATTTGCGCCAGTCTCTGCTTAGGACTACATCAATATGAAACAAACCATAGAGAGCGAACTTGGAACTACTTTATTGTTTCAAGTTTCGAAGAGCTAGCACAAACTGTGTTTGATTTAGAATTCCAACTACATGTATCCATATAGGAGAAAACAGAGTGATCCCGAAAAATTAAAACTGTTACTGCAAACGAACGGTTTAACCTAGAAAAACGAAATTTGGTGAGCCAAGTAGAATTGGGGTACTGATCATTACCTGAATGTGTCATCAGGATGGGGTAAAAAAATGTGTGCTGAGATTTCAGGAAACTCGTATTGTGTTACAAGCTTGGCAACCCCTTTTCATGAAAGTGATTTGCGCCAGTCTCTCCTTAGGGCTACATCAATAGGAAACAAACCATAGAGATAGAACTTGGATATAGTTTATTGTTTCAAGTTTCAAAGAGCTAGCACAAACCGTGTTTGATTTAGAGTTCCAACTACATGTATCCATATAGGAGAAAAGAGAGTGAAACCTAAAAATTAAAACTGTTACTGCAAACGAACGGTTAAACCTAGAAGAATGAAATTTGGTGAGCCAAGTGGGATTGGGGTACTGATCATTTCCTGAAAGTGTCATCAAGATTGGGTGAAAAAATGTGTGCTGAAACTTCTGGAAACTCGTAGTTTTTTGGAAGCTTGGCAACCCCTTTCCATGAAAGTGATTTGCGCCAGTCTCTGCTTAGGGCTACATCAATAGGAAACAAACCATAGAGATAGAACTTGGATATAGTTTATTGTTTCAAGTTTCAAAGAGCTAGCACAAACCTTGTTTGATTTAGAGTTCCAACTACATGTATCCATATAGGAGAAAACAGAGTGAAACCGAAAAATTAAAACTGATACTGCAAACGAACGGTATAACCTAGAAGAACGAAATTTGGTGAGCCAAGTGGGATCGGGGTAGTGATCATTACCTGAAAGTGTCATCAAGATTGTGTGAAAAAATGTGTGCTGATATTTCAGGAAACTCGTAGTTTTTGGAAGCTTGGCAACCCCTTTCCATGAAAGTGATTTGCGCCAGTCTCTGCTTAGGGCTACATCAATAGGAAACAAACCATAGAGATAGAACTTGGAACTACTTTATTCTGTCAAGTTTTAAAGAGCTAGCACAAACCGTGTTTGAATTAAAGTTCCAACTACATGTATCCATATAGGAGAAAACAGAGTGAAACCTAAAAGTCAAAACTGTTACTGCAAATGAATGGATTAACCTAGAAGAAAGAAATTTGGTGAGCCAAGTGAGATCGGGGTAGTGATCATTACCTGAAAGTGTCATCAATTTTGGGTGAAAAAATGTGTGCTGAGATTTCAGGAAACTTGCAATTTTTTGGAAGCTTGGCAACCCCTATCCATGAAAATGATTTGCGCCAGTCTCTGCTTAGGGGTACATCAATAGGAAACAAACCATAGAGATAGAACTTGGATATAGTTTATTGTTTCAAGTTTCAAAGAGCTAGCACAATCCGTGTTTAATTTAGAGTTCCAACTATATGTATCCATATAGGAGTAAACAGACTGAAACCGAAAAATTTAAACTGTTACTGCAAACGAACGGTTTAACCTAGAAGAACGAAATTTGGTGAGCCAAGTGGGATCAGGGTAGTGATCATTACCTGAAAGTGTCATCAAGATTGGGTGAAAAAATGTGTGCTGAGATTTCAGGAAACTCGTAGTTTTTGGAAGCTTGGCAACCCCTTTCCATGAAAGTTATTTGCGCGAGTCTCTGCTTAGGGCTACATCAATAGGAAACAAATCATAGAGATAGAAATTGGAACTACTTTATTCTGTCAAGTTTTAAAGACCTAGCACAAACCATGTTTGATTTAAAGTTCCAAATACATGTATCCATATAGGAGAAAACAGAGTAAAAATCCTAAAAATTAAAACTGTTACTGTAAACGAACGGTTTAACCTAGAAGAACAAAATTTGGTGAACCAAGTGGGTTTGGGGTACTTATCATTACCTGAAACTGTCATCAGGATTTGGTGAAAAAATGGGTGCTGAGATTTCAGGAAACTCGTAGTATTTTGGAAGCTTGGCAACCCGTTTCCATGAAAGTGATTTGCGCCAGTCTCTGCTTAGGGCTACATCAATAGGAAACAAACCATAGAGAGAGTACTTGGAACTACTTTTTTGTGTCAAGTTTCAAAGAGCTAGCACAAACTGTGTTTGATTTAGAGTTCCAACTACATGTATCCATATAGGAGAAAACAGAGTGATACCGAAAAATTAAAACTCTTACTGCAAACGAACGGTTTAACCTAGAAAAACGAAATTTGGTGATCCAAGTGGGATTGGGGTACTGATCATTACCTGAAAGTGTCATCAGGATGGGGAAAAAATGTGTGCTGAGATTTCAGGAAACTCGTAGTGTTTTGGAAGCTTGGCAACCCCTTTCCATGAAAGTGATTTGCGCCAGTCTCTCCTTAGGGCTTCATCAATAGGAAACAAACCATAGAGAGAGACATTGTAACTACTTTATTCTGTCAAGTTTCAAAGAGCTAGCACAAACCGTCTTTGAATTAGAGTTCCAACTACATGTATCCATATAGGAGAAAACAGAGTGAAACCGAAAAGTTAAAACTGTTACTGCAAACGAACGGTTTAACCTAGATGAACGAAATTTGGTGAGCCAAGTGGGATTGGGGTACTGATCATTACCTGAAAGTGTCATCAGGATGGGGAAAAAAATGTGTGCTGAGATTTCAGGAAACTCGTAGTGTTTTGGAAGCTTGGCAACCCCTTTTCATGAAAGTGATTTGCGCCAGTCTCTCCTTAGGGCTACATCAATAGGAAACAAACCATAGAGAGAGACATTGTAACTACTTTATTCTGTCAAGTTTCAAAGAGCTAGCACAAACCGTCTTTGAATTAGAGTTCCAACTACATGTATCCATATAGGAGAAAACAGAGTGAAACCGAAAAGTTAAAACTGTTACTGCAAACGAACGGTTTAACCTAGATGAACGAAATTTGGTGAGCCAAGTGAGATTGGGGTAGTGATCATTACCTGAAAGTGTCATCAATTTTGGGTGAAAAAATGTGTGCTGAGATTTCAGGAAACTCGCAGTTTTTTGGAAGCTTGGCAACCCCTTTTCATGAAACTGATTTGCGCTAGTCTCTGCTTAGGGCTACATCAATAGGAAACAAACCACAAAGATAAAACTTGGAACTACATTATTGTGTCAAGTTTCAAAGAGCTAGCACAAACCGTATTTGATTTTAAGTTCCAACTACATGTATCCATATAGGAGAAAACAGAGTGAAACCTAAAAATTAAACTGTTACTGCAAACGAACCGTTAAATTTAGAAGAACGAAATTTGGTGAGCCAATTGGGACTGGGGTAGTGATCATTACCTGAAAGTACCATCAAGATTGGGTGAAAAAATATGTGCTGAGATATCAGGAAACTCGTAGTTATTTGGAAGCTTGGCCACCCCTTTCCATGAAAGTGATTTGCGCCAGCCTCTGCTTAGGGATACATCAATAGGAAACAAACCATAGAGATAGAACTTGGAACTACTTTATTGTGTCATGTTTCAAAGAGCTAGCACAAACAGTGTTTGATTTAGAGTTCCAAATACATGTATCCATATAGGAGAAAACAGAGTGAAACCGAAAAATTAAAACTGTTACTGCAAACGAACGATTTAACATAGAAGAACGAAATTTGGTGAGCCAAGTGGGATTGGGGACTGATCATTACCTGAAAGTGTCATCAAGTTTGGGTGAAAAAAATGTGTGCTGAGATTTCAGGAAACTCGTTGTTTGTTGGAAGCTTGGCAACCCCTTTCCATGAAAGTGATTTGCGCCAGTCTCTGCTTAGGGCTACAACAATAGGAAACAAACCATAGAGATAGAAATAGGAACTACTTTATTCTGTCAAGTTTCAAAGAGCTAACACAAACTGTGTTTGATTTAGAGTTCAGACTACATGTACCCATATAGGAGAAAACTGAGTGAATCCGAAAAATTAAAACTGTTACTGCAAACAAACGGCTTAACCTAGAAGGACGAAATTTGGTGAGCCAAGTGGGATTGGGGTACTTATCATTACCTGAAAGTGTCATCAGAATTGGGTGAGAAAATATGTGCCGAGATTTCAGGAAACTCGTCGTTTTTTGGAACCTTGGCAAACCCTTTCCAAGAAAGTGATTTCCGCCAGTCTCTGCGTAGGGCTACATCAATAGGAAACAAACGATAGTGACAACTTGGAACTACTTTATTGTGTCAAGATTCAAAGAGCTAGCACAAACCGTGTTTGAATTAGAGTTCCAACTACATGTATCCATATAGGAGAAAACAGAGTGAAACCTAAAAATTAAAACTGTTACTGCAATCGAACGGTTTAATCTAAAAGAATGAAATTTTGTGAGCCAAGTGGGATTGGGGTACTCATCATTACCTGAAAGTGTCATCAAGATTGAGTGAAAAAATGTGTGCTGAGATTTCAGGAAACTCATAGTTTTTTGGAAGCTTGGCAACCCCTTTCCAGGAAAGTGATTTGCGCCAGTCTCTTCTTAGGGCTACATCAATAGGAAACAAATCATATAGATAGAACTTGGAACTAGTTTATTCAGTCAAGTTTCAAAGAGCTAGCACAAACCGTGTTTGATTTACAGTTCCAACTACATATATCCATATAGGAGAAAACAGAACGATTCCGAAAAATTAAAACTGTTACTGCAAACGAACGGTTTAACCTAGAAGAACGAAATTTGGTGAGACAAGTGGAATTGAGGTACTGATCATTACCTGAAAGTGTCATCACGATTCCGTGAAAAAATGTGTGCTGATATTTCAGGAAAGTCGTAGTTTTTGGAAGCTTGGCAACCCCTTTCCATGAAAGTGATTTGCGCCAGTCTCTGCTTAGGGCTACATCAATAGGAAACAAACCATAGAGAGAGAACTGGGAACTACTTTATTCTGTCAAGGTTCAAAGAGCTAGTACAAACCGTGTTTTATTTAGACTTCCAACTACATATATCCATATAGGTGAAAACAGAGTGAAACCGAAAAATTTAAACTGTTACTGCAAACGAACGGTTTAACCTAAAAGAACGAAATTTGGTGAGCCAAGAGGGATTGGGGTACTTATCATTACCTGAAAGTGTCATCAGGATTGGGTGAAAAAATGTGTGCTGAGATTTCAGAAAACTCGTAGTTTTTTGGAAGCTAGGCAACCCCTTTCCATGAAAGTGATTTGCGCCAGTCTCTGCTTAGGGCTAAATCAATAGGAAACAAACCATAGAGATAGAACTTGGAACTACTTTATTCTGTCAAGTTTCAAAGAGCTAGCACAAACCGTGTTTGATTTAGACTTCCAACTACATGTATCCATATAGGAGAAAACAGAGTGATTCCGAAAAATTAAAACTTTTACTGCAAACGAACGTTTTAACCTAGAAGAACGAATTTTGGTGAGCCAAGTGGGATTGGGGTACTGATCATTACCTGAAAGTGTCATCAGGATTTGTTGAAAAAATGGGTGCTGAGATTTCAGGAAACTCGTAGTTTTTTGGAAGCTTGGCAACCCCTTTCCATGAAAGTGATTTGCGCCAGTCTCTGCTTAGCGCTACATCAATAGGAAACAAATCATAGAGATAGAACTTGGAACTACTTTTTCTGTCAAGTTTCAAAGAGCTAGCACAAACCGTGTTTGATTTAATGTTCCAAATACATGTATCCATATAGGAGAAAACAGAGTGGAACCGAAAAATTTAAACTCTTACTGCAAACGAACGGTTTAACCAAGAAGAACGAAATTTGGTGAGCCAATTGGGACTGGCGTAGTGATCATTACCTGAAAGTGTCATCAAGATTGGGTGAAAAAAATGTGTGCTGAGATTTCAAGAAACGTGTTGTTTTTTGGAAGCTTGGCAACCCCTTTCCATGAAAGTGATTGCGCCAGTCTCTGCTTAGGGCTACAACAATAGGAAACAAAACGTAGAGATAGAACTTGGAACTACTTTATTCTGTCAAGTTTCAAAGAGCTAGCACAAACCATGTTTGATTTAGAGTTCCAACTACATGTATCCATATAAGAGAAAACTGAGTGAAACCGAAAAATTAAAACTGTTACTGCAAACGAACGGTTTAACCTAGAAGAACGAAATTTGGTGAGACAAGTGGGACTGGGGTACTGATCATTACCTGAAAGTGTCATCAGGATTGGGTGAAAAAATGTGTGCTGATATTTCAGGAAACTCGTAGTTTTTGGAAGCTTGGCAACCCCTTTCCATGAAAGTGATTTTCGCCAGTCTCTGCTTAGGGCTACATCAATAGGATACAAACCATAGAGAGAGAACTGGGAACTACTTTATTCTGTCAAGTTTCAAAGAGCTAGCACAAACCGTGTTTGATTTAGAGTTCCAACTACATGTATCATTCTAGGAGAAAACAGAGTGAAATCTATAAATTAAAACTGTTACTGCAAACGAACGGTTTAACCTAGAAGAACGAAATTTGGTGAGCCAAGTGGGATTGGGGTACATATCATTTCCGGAAATTGTCATCAGGATTGGATGAAAAAATGTGTGCTGAGATTTCAGGAACCTCGTAGTTTTTTGGAAGCTAGGCAACCCCTTCCATGAAAGTGATTTGCGCCAGTCTCTGCTTAGGGCTACATCATAGGAAACAAACCATAGAGATAGAACTTGGAACTAGTTTATTGTGTCAAGTTTCAAAGATCTAGCACAAACAGTGTTTGATTTAGAATTCCAACTAAATGTATCCATATAGGAGAAAACTGAGTGAAACCGAAAAATTAAAACTGTTACTGCAAATGAACGGTTTAACCTAGAAGAACAAAATTTGGTGAGACAAGTGGGATTGGGGTAATGATCAAAACCTGAACGTGTCATCAGGATTCGGTGAAAAAATGTGTGCTGATATTTCAGGAAACACGTAGTTTTTGGAAGCTTGGCAACCCCTTTCCATGAAAGTGATTTGCGCCAGTCTCTGCTTAGGGCTACATCAATAGGAAACAAACCATAGAGAGAGAACTGGGAACTACTTTAATCTGTCAAGTTTCAAAGAGCTAGCACAAACCGTGTTTGATTTAGAGTTCCAAATACATATATCCATATAGGAGAAAACAGAGTGAAACCGAAAAATTAAAACTGTTACTGCAAACGAACGGTTTAACCTAGAAGAACGAAATTTGGTGAGCCAAGTGGGATTGGGATACTTATCATTACCTGAAAGTGTCATCAGGATTGGGTGAAAAATGTGTGCTGAGATTTCAGGAAACTCATAGTTTTTTGGAAGCTTGGCAACCCTTTTCCATGAAAGGGATTTCTGCCAGTCTCTGCTTAGGGCTACATCAATATGAAACAAACCATAGAGATAGAACTTGGAACTACTTTATTCTGTCAAGTTTCAAAGAGCTAGCACAAACCGTGTTTGATTTAGACTTCCAACAACATGTATCCATATAGGAGAAAACAGAGTGATTCCGAAAAATTAAAACTGTTACTGCAAACGAACGGTTTAACCTAGAAGAACGAATTTTGGTGAGACAAGTGGAATTGAGGTACTGATCATTACCTGAAAGTGTCATCACGATTTCGTGAAAAAATGTGTGCTGATATTTCAGGAAACTCGTAGTTTTTGGAAGCTTGGCAACCCCTTTCCATGAAAGTGATTTGCGCCAGTCTCTGCTTAGGGCTACATCAATAGGAAACAAACCATAGAGAGAGAACTGGGAACTACTTTATTCTGTCAAGGTTCAAAGAGCTAGTACAAACCGTGTTTGATTTAGACTTCCAACTACATATATCCATATAGGTGAAAACAGAGTGAAACCGAAAAATTAAAACTGTTACTGCAAACGAACGGTTTAACCTAGAAGAACGAAATTTGGTGAGCCAAGAGGGATTGGCGTACTTATCATTACCTGAAAGTGTCATCAGGATTGGGTGAAAAAATGTGTGCTGAGATTTCAGGAAACTCTTGGTTTTTTGGAAGCTAGGCAACCCCTTTCCATGAAAGTGATTTGCGAAAGTCTCTGCTTAGGGCTAAATCAATAGGAAACAAACCATAGAGATAGAACTTGGAACTACTTTATTCTGTCAAGTTTCAAAGAGCTAGCACAAACCGTGTTTGATTTAGACTTCCAACTACATGTATCCATATAGGAGAAAACAGAGTGATTCCGAAAAATTAAAACTTTTACTGCAAACGAACGTTTTAACATAGAAGAACGAATTTTGATGAGCAAAGTGGGATTGGGGTACTGATCATTACCTGAAAGTGTCATCAGGATTTGTTGAAAAAATGGGTGCTGAGATTTCAGGAAACTCGTAGTTTTTTGGAAGCTTGGCAACCCCTTTCCATGAAAGTGATTTGCGCAAGTCTCTGCTTAGGGCTACATCAATAGGAAACAAATCATAGAGATAGAACTCGGAACTACTTTTTCTGTCAAGTTTCAAAGAGCTAGCACAAACCGTGTTTGATTTAATGTTCCAAATACATGTATCCATATAGGAGAAAACAGAGTGGAACCGAAAAATTTAAACTCTTACTGCAAACGAACGGTTTAACCAAGAAGAACGAAATTTGGTGAGCCAATTGGGACTGGCGTAGTGATCATTACCTGAAAGTGTCATCAAGATTGGGTGAAAAAAATGTGTGCTGAGATTTCAAGAAACGTGTTGTTTTTTGGAAGCTTGGCAACCCCTTTCCATGAAAGTGATTGCGCCAGTCTCTGCTTAGGGCTACAACAATAGGAAACAAAACGTAGAGATAGAACTTGGAACTACTTTATTCTGTCAAGTTTCAAAGAGCTAGCACAAACCGTGTTTGATTTAGAGTTCCAACTACATGTATCCATATAAGAGAAAACTGAGTGAAACCGAAAAATTAAAACTGTTACTGCAAACGAACGGTTTAACCTAGAAGAACGAAATTTGGTGAGACAAGTGGGACTGGGGTACTGATCATTACCTGAAAGTGTCATCAGGATTCGGTAAAAAAATGTGTGCTGATATTTCAGGAAACTCGTAGTTTTTGGAAGCTTGGCAACCCCTTTCCATGAAAGTGATTTTCGCCAGTCTCTGCTTAGGGCTACATCAATAGGATACAAACCATAGAGAGAGAACTGGGAACTACTTTATTCTGTCAAGTTTCAAAGAGCTAGCACAAACCGTGTTTGATTTAGAGTTCCAACTATATATATCCATACAGGAGAAAACACAGTGAAACCGAAAAATTATAACTGTTACTGCAAACGAACGTTTTAACCTAGAAGAGAGAAATTTGGTGAGCCAAGTTGGATTGGGGTACTTATCATTACCTGAAAGTGTCATCAGGTTTGGGTGAAAAAATATGTGCTGAGATTTCAGGAAACTCGTAGTTTTTTGGAAGCTTGGCAACCCCTTTCCATGAAAGTGATTTGCGCCAGTCTCTGCTTTGGGCTACATCAATAGGAAACAAATCATAGAGATAGAACTTGGAACTACTTAATTCTGTCAAGTTTCAAAGAGCTAGCACAAACCGTGTTTGATTTAATGTTCCAAATACATGTATCCATATAGGAGAAAACAGAGTGAAACCTAAAAATTAAAACTGTTATTGCAAACGAACGGTTTAACCTAGAAGAACGAAAATTGGTGAGCCAAGTGGGATTGGGGTACTTATCATTACCCGAAAGTGTCATCAGGATTGGGTGAAAAAATGTGTGCTGAGATTTCAGGAAACTCGTAGTTTTTTGGAAGCTTGGCAACCCCTTTCCATGAAAGTGATTTGCACCAGTCTCTGCTTAGGGCTACATCAATAGGAAAGAAACCATAGAGATAGAACTTGGGACTACTTTATTGTGTCAAGTTTCAAAGAGCTAGCAAAAACCATGTTTGATTTAGAGTTCTATATACTTGTATCCATATAAGAGAAAACAGAGTGGAACCGAAAAATTTAAGCTCTTACTGCAAACGAACGATTCAACCTAGATGAACGAAATTTGGTGAGCCAAGTGGGATCGGGGTAGTGATCATTACCTGAACGTGTCATCAATTTGGGTGAAAAAATGTGTGCTGAGATTTCAGGAAAATCGTAGTTTTTGAAAGCTTGGCAACGCTTTCCATGAAAGTGATTTGCGCCAGTCTCTGTTTAGGGCTACATCAATAGGAAACAAACCATAGAGATTGAACATGCAACTACTTTATTCTGTCAAGTTTCAAAGAGCTAGTACAAACCGTGTTTGATTTAAAGTTCCAACTACATGTATCATTCTAGGAGAAAACAGAGTGAAACCTATAAATTAAAACTGTTACTGCAAACGAACGGTTTAACCTAGAAGAACGAAATTTGGTGAGCCAAGTGGGATTGGGGTACATATCATTTCCGGAAATTGTCATCAGGATTGGGTGAAAAAATGTGTGATGAGATTTCAGGAACCTCGTAGTTTTTTGGAAGCTAGGCAACCCCTTCCATGAAAGTGATTTGCGCCAGTCTCTGCTTAGGGCTACAACAATAGGAAACAAAACATAGAGATAGAACTTGGAACTACTTTATTCTGTCAAGTTTCAAAGAGCTAGCACAAACCGTGTTTGATTTAGAGTTCCAACTACATGTATCCATATAAGAGAAAACTGAGTGAAACCGAAAAATTAAAACTGTTACTGCAAACGAACGGTTTAACCTAGAAGAACGAAGTTTGGTGATCCAAGTGGGATTGGGGTACTTATCATTACCTGAAAGTGTCATCAGGTTTGGGTGAAAAAATATGTGCTGAGATTTCAGGAAACTCGTAGTTTTTTGGAAGCTTGGCAACCCCTTTCCATGAAAGTGATTTGCGCCAGTCTCTGCTGAGGGCTACATCAATAGGAAACAAACCATAGAGATAGAACTTGCAACTACTTTATTCTGTCAAGTTTCAAAGAGCTAGCACAAAGTGTGTTTGATTTAGAGTTCCAACTACATGTATTCATATAGGAGAAAACAGAGTGAAACCTAAAATTAAAACTGTTACTGCAAACGAACGGTTTAACCTAGAAGAACAAAATTTGGTGAGCCAAGTGGGATTGGGGTACTGATCATTACCTAAAAGTATCATCAGGATTGGGTAAAAAAATGTGTGCTGAGATTTCAGGAAACTCGTAGTTTTTTGGAAGCTTGGCAACCCCTTTACATGAAAGTAATTTGCGCCAGTCTCTCTTTAGGGCTACATCAATAGGAAACAAACCATAGATAGACACCTTGGAACTACTTTATTCTGTCAAGTTTCAATGACCTAGCACAAACCGTGTTTGATTTAGAGTTCCAACTACATATATCGATATACGAGAAAACAGAGTGAAACCTAAAAATTAAAACTGTTTCTGCAAACGATCGATTTAACCTAGAAGAATGAAATTTGGTCAGCCAAGTGGGATTGGGGTACTGATCGTTACCTGAAAGTGTCATCAAGATTGGGTGAAAAAAATGTGTGCTGAGATTTCAGGAAACTCGTAGTTTTTTGGAAGCTTGGCAACCCCTTTCCATGAAAGTGATTCGCGCCAGTCTCTGCTTAGGGCTACATCAATAGGAAACAAACCATAGAGAGACACCTTGGAACTACTTTATTCTGTCAAGTTTCAAAGAGCTAGCACAAACCGTGTTTGATTTAGAGTTCCAAGTACATATATCCATATACGAGAACACAGAGTGAAACCTAAAAATTAAAACTGTTTCTGCAAACGAATGATTTAACCTAGAAGAATGAAATTTGGTAAGCCAAGTGGGATTGGGTACTGATCGTTACCTAAAAGTGTCATCAAGTTTGGGTGAAAAAAATGTGTGCTGAAATTTCAGGAAACTCGTAGTTTTTTGGAAGCTAGGCAACCCCTTCCATGAAAGTGATTTGCGCCAGTCTCTGCTTAGGGCTGCATCAATAGGAAACAAACCATAGAGATAGAACTTGGAACTAGTTTATTGTGTCAAGTTTCAAAGATCTAGCACAAACAGTGTTTGATTTAGAATTCCAACTACATGTATCCATATAGGAGAAAACTAAGTGAAACCTAAAATTTAAAACTGTTACTGCAAATGAACGGTTTAACCTAGAAGAACAAAATTTGGTGAGACAAGTGGGATTGGGGTACTGATCAAAACCTGAACGTGTCATCAGGATTCGGTGAAAAAATGTGTGCTGATATTTCAGGAAACACGTAGTTTTTGGAAGCTTGGCAACCCCTTTCCATAAAAGTGATTTGCGCCATTCTCTGCTTAGGGCTACATCAATAGGAAACAAACCATAGAGAGAGAACTGGGAACTACTTTATTCTGTCAAGTTTCAAAGAGCTAGCACAAACCGTGTTTGATTTAGAGTTCCAAATACATATATCCATAAAGGAGAAAACAGAGTGAAACCGAAAAATTAAAACTGTTACTGCAAACGAACGGTTTAACCTAGAAGAACGAAATTTGGTGAGCCAAGTGGGATTGGGATACTTATCATTACCTGAAAGTGTCATCAGGATTGGGTTAAACAATGTGTGCTGAGATTTCAGGAAACTCGTAGTTTTTTGGAAGCTTGGCAACCCCTTTCCATGAAAAAGTTTTGGGCCAGTCTCTGCTTAGGGCTACATCAATATGAAACAAACCATAGAGATAGAATTTGGAACTACTTTATTCTGTCAAGTTTCAAAGAGCTAGCACAAACCGTGTTTGATTTAGACTTCCAACTACATGTATCCATATAGGAGAAAACAGAGTGAAACCTAAAAATTTAAACTGTGACTGCAAACGAATGGTTTAACCTAGTGGAACAAAATTTGGTGAGCCAAGTGGGATTGGGGTACGTATCATTACCGGAAAGTGTCATCAGGATTGGGTGAAAAAATGTGTGCTGAGATTTCAGGAAACTTGTAGTTTTTTGGAAGCTTGGCAACCCCTTTCCATGAAAGTGATTTGCGCCAGTCTCTGCTTAGGGCTACATAAATAGCAAACAAACCATACAGATAGAACTTGGAACTACTTTATTGTGTCAAGTTTCAAAGAGCTAGCACAAACCGTGTTTGATTTAGAGTTCCAACTACATGTATCCATATAGGAGAAAACAGAATGAAACCGAAAAATTAAAACTGTTACTGCAAACGAACGGTTTAACCTAGAAGAACGAAATTTGGTGAGCCAAGTGGGATTGGGGTACTCATCATTACCTGAAAGTGTCATCAAGATTGGGTGAAAAAATGTGTTATGAGATTTCAGGAAACTCGTAGTGTTTTGGAAGCTTGGCAACCCCTTTCCATGAAAGTGATTTGCGCCAGTATCTCCTTGGGGCTACATCAATAGGAAACAAACCATAGAGAGACACCTTGGAACTACTTTATTCTGTCAAGTTTCAAAGAGCTAGCACAAACCGTGTTTGATTTAGAGTTCCAACTACATATATCCATATACGAGAAAACAGAGTGAAACCTAAAAATTAAAACTGTTTCTGCAAACGAACGATTTAACCTACTAGAACGAATTTTGGTGAGCCAAGTGGGACTGGGGTACATACCATTACCTGAAAGTGTCATCAGGATTGTGTGAACAAATGTGTGCTGAGATTTCAGGAACCTCGTAGTTTTTTGGAAGCTTGGCAACCCCTTTCCATGAAAGTGATTTGCGCCAGTCTCTGCTTAGGCCTACATCAATAGCAAACAATCTATAGAGATAGAACTTGGAACTACTTTATTCTGTCAAGTTTCAAAGAGCTAGCACAAACCGTGTTTGATTTAGAGTTCCAACTACATGTATCCATATAGGAGAAAACAGAGTGAAACCGAAAAATTAAAACTGTTACTGCAAACGAACGGTTTAACCTAGAAGAACGAAATTTGGTGAGCCAAGTTGGATTGGAGTACTGATCATTACCGGAAAGTGTCATCAAGATTGGGTGAAAAAATGTGTGCTAAGATTTCAGGAAACTCGTAGTTTTTTGGAAGCTTGGCAACCCCTTTCCATGAAAGTGATTTGCACCAGTCTATGCTGAGGGCTACATCAATAGGAAACAAACCATAGAGATAGAACTTGGGAGTACTTTACTGTGTCAAGTTTCAAAGAGCTAGCAAAAACCGTGTTTGATTTAGAGTTCCATATACTTGTATCCATATAAGAGAAAACAGAGTGGAACCGAAAAATTTAAACTCTTACTGCAAACGAACGGTTTAACCTAGAAAAACGAAATTTGGTGAGCCAATTGGGATCGGGGTAGTGATCATTACCTGAAAGTGTCATCAAGATTGGGTGAAAAAATGTATGCTGAGATTTCAGGAAACTCGTAGTTTTTTGGAAGCTTGGCAACCCCTTTCCATGAAAGTGATTTGCGCCAGTCTCTGCTTAGGGCTACATCAATAGGAAACAAACCATAGAGATAGAACATGCAACTACTTTATTCTGTCAAGTTTCAAAGAGCTAGTACAAACCGTGTTTGATTTAAAGTTCCAACTACATGTATCCATATAGGAGAAAACAGAGTGAAACCTAAAAATTAAAACTGTTACTGCAAACGAACGGTTTAACCTAGAGGAACGAAATTTGGTGAGCCAAGTGAAATTGGGGTACATATCATTACCGGAAAGTGTCATCAGGATTGGGTGAAAAAATGTGTGCTGAGATTTCAGGAAACCCGTAGTTTTTTGGAAGCTTGGCAACCCCTTTCCATGAAAGTGATTTGCGCCAGTCTCTGCTTAGGGCTACATCAATAGCAAACAAACCATAGAGATAGAACTTGGAACTACTTTATTGTGTCAAGTTTCAAAGAGCTAGCACAAACCATGTTTGATTTAGAGTTCCAACTACATGTATCCATATAGGAGAAAACAGAATGAAACCGAAAAATTAAAACTGTTACTGCAAACGAACGGTTAAACCTAGAAGAACGAAATTTGGTGAGCCAAGTGAAATTGGGGTACTGATCATTACCTGAAAGTGTCATCAAGATTGGGTGAAAAAATGTGTGATGAGATTTCAGGAAACTCGTAGTGTTTTGGAAGCTTGGCAACCCCTTTCCATGAAAGTGATTTGCGCCAGTATCTCCTTAGGGCTACATCAATAGGAAACAAACCATAGAGAGACACCTTGGAACTACTTTATTCTGTCAAGTTTCAAAGAGCTAGCACAAACCGTGTTGGATTTAGAGTTCCAACTACATGTATCCATATAGGAGAAAACAGAGTGAAACTGAAAAATTAAAACTGTTTCTGCAAACGAACGATTTAACCTAGTAGAACGAAATTTGGTGAGCCAAGTGGGATTGGGGTACATATCATTACCTGAAAGTGTCATCAGGATTGTGTGAACAAATGTGTGCTGAGATTTCAGGAAACTCGTAGTTTTGTGGAAGCTTGGCAACCACTTTCCATGAAAGTGATTTGCGCCAGTCTCTGCTTAGGGCTACATCAATAGGAAACAAACCATAGAGAGCGAACTTGGAACTACTTTATTGTGTCAAGTTTCAAAGAGCTAGCACAAACTGTGTTTGATTTAGAGTTCCAACTACATGTATCCATATAGGAGAAAACAGAGTGAAACCTAAAAATTTAAACTGTTACTGCAAACGAACGGTTTAACCTAGAAGAACGAAATTTGGTGAGCCAAGTGGGATTGGGGTACTTATCATTACCTGAAAGTGTCATCAGGATTGGGTGAAAAAATGTTTGCTGAGATTTCAGGAAACTCATAGTTTTTTGGAAGCTTGGCAACCCCTTTCCATGAAAGTGATTTGCACCAGTCTCTGCTTAAGGCCACATCAATAGGAAACAAACCAGAGATAGAACTTGGGACTACTTTATTATGTCAAGTTTCAAAGAGCTAGCAAAAACCGTGTTTGATTTAGAGTTCCATATACATGTATCCATATAAGAGAAAACAGAGTGGAACCGAAAAATTTAAACTGTTAATGCAAACGCACGGTTTACCCTAGAAGAACGAATTTTGGTGAGCCAAGTGGGATCGGGGTAGTGATCATTACCTGAAAGTGTCATCAAGATTGGGTGAAAAAATGTGTGCTGAGATTTCAGGAAACTCGAAGTTTTTTGGAAGCTTGTCAACCCCTTTCCATGAAAGTGATTTGCGCCAGTCTCTGCTTAGGGCTACATCAATAGCAAACAAACTATAGAGATAGAACTTGGAACTCTTTTATTGTGTCAAGTTTCAAAGAGCTAGCACAAACTGTGTTTGATTTAGAGTTCCAACTACATGTATCCATATAGGAGAAAACAGAGTGAAACCGAAAAATTAAAACTGTTACTGCAAACGAACGGTTTAACCTAGAAGAACGAAATTTGGTGATCCAAGTGGGATTGGGGTACTGATCATTACCTGAAAGTGTCATCAAGATTGGGTGAAAAAATGTGTGCTAAGATTTCAGGAAACTCGTAGTTTTTTGGAAGCTTGGCAACCCCTTTCCATGAAAGTGATTTGCACCAGTCTATGCTTAGGGCTACATCAATAGGAAACAAACCATAGAGATAGAACATGGGACTACTTTATTGTGTCAAGTTTCAAAGACCTAGCAAAAACCATGCTTGATTTAGAGTTCCATATACTTGTATCCATATAAGAGAAAACAGATTGGAACCGAAAAATTTAAACTCTTACTGCAAACGAATGGTTTAACCTAGAAAAACGAAATTTGGTGAGCCAATGGGATCGGGGTAGTGATCATTACCTGAAAGTGTCATCAAGATTGGGTGAAAAAATGTGTGCTGAGATTTCAGGAAACTCGTAGTTTTTGAAAGCTTGGCAACCCTTTCCATGAAAGTAATTTGCGCCAGTCTCTGTTTAGGGCTACATCAATAGGAAACAAACCATAGGGATAGAACATGCAACTACTTTATTCTGTCAAGTTTCAAAGAGCTAGTACAAACCGTGTTTGATTTAAAGTTCCAACTACATGTATCCATATAGGAGAAAACAGAGTGAAACCTATAAATTAAAACTGTTACTGCAAACGAGCGGTTTAACCTAGAAGAACGAAATTTGATGAGCCAAGTGGGATTGGGGTACTGATCATTACCTAAAAGTATCATCAGGATTGGGTAAAAAAATGTGTGCTGAGATTTCAGGAAACTCGTAGTTTTTTGGAAGCTTGGCAACCCCTTTCCATGAAAGTGATTTGCGCCAGTCTCTGCTTAGGGCTACATCAATAGGAAACAAACCATAGAGATAGAACTTGGAACTACTTTATTGTGTCAAGTTTCAAAGAGCTAGCAAAATCCGTGTTTGATTTAGAGTTCCATATACATGTATCCATATAAGAGAAAACAGAGTGGAACCGAAAAATTTAAACTCTTACTGCAAACGAACGGTTTAACTAAGAAGAACGAAATTTGGTGAGCCAATTGGGACTGGCGTAGTGATCATTACCTGAAAGTGTCATCAAGACTGGGTGAAAAAAATGTGTGCTGAGATTTCAAGAAACGTCTTGTTTTTTGGAAGCTTGGCAACCCCTTTCCATGAAAGTGATTTGCGCCAGTCTCTGCTTAGGGCTACAACAATAGGAAACAAAACATAGAGATAGAACTTGGAACTACTTTATTCTGTCAAGTTTCAAAGAGCTAGCACAAACCGTGTTTGATTTAGAGTTCCAACTACATGTATCCATATAAGAGAAAACTGAGTGAAACCGAAAAATTAAAACTGTTACTGCAAACGAACGGTTTAACCTAGAAGAACGAAATTTGGTGATCCAAGTGGGATTGGGGTACTTATCATTACCTGAAAGTGTCATCAGGTTTGGGTACTAAATATGTGCTGAGATTTCAGGAAACTCGTAGTTTTTTGGAAGCTTGGCAACCCCTTTCCATGAAAGTGATTTGCGCCAGTCTCTGCTGAGGGCTACATCAATAGGAAACAAACCATAGAGATAGAACTTGCAACTACTTTATTCTGTCAAGTTTCAAAGAGCTAGCACAAACTGTGTTTGATTTAGAGTTCCAACTACATGTATTCATATAGGAGAAAACAGAGTGAAACCTAAAATTAAAACTGTTACTGCAAACGAACGGTTTAACCTAGAAGAACAAAATTTGGTGAGCCAAGTGGGATTGGGGTACTGATCATTACCTGAAAGTGTCATCAAGATTGGGTAAAAAAATGTGTGCTGAGATTTCAGGAAACTCGTAGTTTTTTGGAAGCTTGGCAAGCCCTTTCCATGAAAGTGATTTGCGCCAGTCTCTGCTTAGGGCTACATCAATAGGAAACAAACCATAGAGAGACACCTTGGAACTACTTTATTCTGTCAAGTTTCAAAGAGCTAGCACAAACCGTGTTTGATTTAGAGTTCCAAGTACATATATCCATATACGAGAACACAGAGTGAAACCTAAAAATTAAAACTGTTTCTGCAAACGAACGATTTAACCTAGAAGAATGAAATTTGGTCAGCCAAGTGGGATTGGGTCCTGATCGTTACCTAAAAGTGTCATCAAGATTGGGTGAAAAAAATGTGTGCTGAAATTTCAGGAAACTCGTAGTTTTTTGGAAGCTAGGCAACCCCTTCCATGAAAGTGATTTGCGCCAGTCTCTGCTTAGGGCTGCATCAATAGGAAACAAACCATAGAGATAGAACTTGGAACTAGTTTATTGTGTCAAGTTTCAAAGATCTAGCACAAACAGTGTTTGATTTAGAATTCCAACTACATGTATCCATATAGGAGAAAACTAAGTGAAACCTAAAATTTAAAACTGTTACTGCAAATGAACGGTTTAACCTAGAAGAACAAAATTTGGTGAGACAAGTGGGATTGGGGTACTGATCAAAACCTGAAGGTGTCATCAGGATTCGGTGAAAAAATGTGTGCTGATATTTCAGGAAACACGTAGTTTTTGGAAGCTTGGCAACCCCTTTCCATGAAAGTGATTTGCGCCATTCTCTGCTTAGGGCTACATCAATAGGAAACAAACCATAGAGAGAGAACTGGGAACTACTTTATTCTGTCAAGTTTCAAAGAGCTAGCACAAACCGTGTTTGATTTAGAGTTCCAAATGCATATATCCATAAAGGAGAAAACAGAGTGAAACCGAAAAATTAAAACTGTTACTGCAAACGAACGGTTTAACCTAGAAGAACGAAATTTGGTGAGCCAAGTGGGATTGGGATACTTATCATTACCTGAAAGTGTCATCAGGATTGGGTTAAACAATGTGTGCTGAGATTTCAGGAAACTCGTAGTTTTTTGGAAGCTTGGCAACCCCTTTCCATGAAAAAGTTTTGCGCCAGTCTCTGCTTAGGGCTACATCAATATGAAACAAACCATAGAGATAGAACTTGGAACTACTTTATTCTGTCAAGTTTCAAAGAGGTAGCACAAACCGTGTTTGATTTAGACTTCCAACTACATGTATCCATATAGGAGAAAACAGAGTGAAACCTAAAAATTTAAACTGTGACTGCAAAAGAATGGTTTAACCTAGTGGAACAAAATTTGGTGAGCCAAGTGGGATTGGGGTACGTATCATTACCGGAAAGTGTCATCAGGATTGGGTGAAAAAATGTGTGCTGAGATTTCAGGAAACTTGTAGTTTTTTGGAAGCTTGGCAACCCCTTTCCATGAAAGTGATTTGCGCCAGTCTCTGCTTAGGGCTACATAAATAGCAAACAAACCATACAGATAGAACTTGGAACTACTTTATTGTGTCAAGTTTCAAAGAGCTAGCACAAACCGTGTTTGATTTAGAGTTCCAACTACATGTATCCATATAGGAGAAAACAGAATGAAACCGAAAAATTAAAACTGTTACTGCAAACGAACGGTTTAACCTAGAAGAACGAAATTTGGTGAGCCAAGTGGGATTGGGGTACTCATCATTACCTGAAAGTGTCATCAAGATTGGGTGAAAAAATGTGTTATGAGATTTCAGGAAACTCGTAGTGTTTTGGAAGCTTGGCAACCCCTTTCCATGAAAGTGATTTGCGCCAGTATCTCCTTGGGGCTACATCAATAGGAAACAAACCATAGAGAGACACCTTGGAACTACTTTATTCTGTCAAGTTTCAAAGAGCTAGCACAAACCGTGTTTGATTTAGAGTTCCAACTACATATATCCATATACGAGAAAACAGAGTGAAACCTAAAAATTAAAACTGTTTCTGCAAACGAACGATTTAACCTACTAGAACGAATTTTGGTGAGCCAAGTGGGATTGGGGTACATACCATTACCTGAAAGTGTCATCAGGATTGGGTGAAAAAATGTTTGCTGAGATTTCAGGAACCTCGTAGTTTTTTGGAAGCTTGGCAACCCCTTTCCATGAAAGTGCTTTGCGCCAGTCTCTGCTTAGGCCTACATCAATAGCAAACAATCTATAGAGATAGAACTTGGAACTACTTTATTCTGTCAAGTTTCAAAGAGCTAGCACAAACCGTGTTTGATTTAGAGTTCCAACTACATGTATCCATATAGGAGAAAACAGAGTGAAACCGAAAAATTAAAACTGTTACTGCAAACGAACGGTTTAACCTAGAAGAACGAAATTTGGTGAGCCAAGTTCAATTGGAGTACTGATCATTACCAGAAAGTGTCATCAAGATTGGGTGAAAAAATGTGTGCTAAGATTTCAGGAAACTCGTAGTTTTTTGGAAGCTTGGCAACCCCTTTCCATGAAAGTGATTTGCACCAGTCTATGCTGAGGGCTACATCAATAGGAAACAAACCATAGAGATAGAACTTGGGAGTACTTTACTGTGTCAAGTTTCAAAGAGCTAGCAAAAACCGTGTTTGATTTAGAGTTCCATATACTTGTATCCATATTAGAGAAAACAGAGTGGAACCGAAAAATTTAAACTCTTACTGCAAACGAACGGTTTAACCTAGAAAAACGAAATTTGGTGAGCCAATTGGGATCGGGGTAGTGATCATTACCTGAAAGTGTCATCAAGATTGGGTGAAAAAATGTGTGCTGAGATTACAGGAAACTCGTAGTTTTTGAAAGCTTGGCAACCATTTCCATGAAAGTGATTTGCGCCAGTCTCTGCTTAGGGCTACATCAATAGGAAACAAACCATAGAGATAGAACATGCAACTACTTTATTCTGTCAAGTTTCAAAGAGCTAGTACAAACCGTGTTTGATTTAAAGTTCCAACTACATGTATCCATATAGGAGAAAACAGAGTGAAACCTAAAAATTAAAACTGTTACTGCAAACGAACGGTTTAACCTAGAGGAACGAAATTTGGTGAGCCATGTGAAATTGGGGTACATATCATTACCGGAAAGTGTCATCAGGATTGGGTGAAAAAATGTGTGCTGAGATTTCAGGAAACCCGTAGTTTTTTGGAAGCTTGGCAACCCCTTTCCATGAAAGTGATTTGCGCCAGTCTCTGCTTAGGGCTACATCAATAGCAAACAAACCATAGAGATAGAACTTGGAACTACTTTATTGTGTCAAGTTTCAAAGAGCTAGCACAAACCATGTTTGATTTAGAGTTCCAACTACATGTATCCATATAGGAGAAAACAGAATGAAACCGAAAAATTAAAACTGTTACTGCAAACGAACGGTTAAACCTAGAAGAACGAAATTTGGTGAGCCAAGTGAAATTGGGGTACTGATCATTACCTGAAAGTGTCATCAAGATTGGGTGAAAAAATGTGTGATGAGATTTCAGGAAACTCGTAGTGTTTTGGAAGCTTGGCAACCCCTTTCCATGAAAGTGATTTGCGCCAGTATCTCCTTAGGGCTACATCAATAGGAAACAAACCATAGAGAGACACCTTGGAACTACTTTATTCTGTCAAGTTTCAAAGAGCTAGCACAAACCGTGTTGGATTTAGAGTTCCAACTACATGTATCCATATAGGAGAAAACAGAGTGAAACTGAAAAATTAAAACTGTTTCTGCAAACGAACGATTTAACCTAGTAGAACGAAATTTGGTGAGCCAAGTGGGATTGGGGTACATATCATTACCTGAAAGTGTCATCAGGATTGTGTGAACAAATGTGTGCTGAGATTTCAGGAAACTCGTAGTTTTGTGGAAGCTTGGCAACCACTTTCCATGAAAGTGATTTGCGCCAGTCTCTGCTTAGGGCTACATCAATAGGAAACAAACCATAGAGAGCGAACTTGGAACTACTTTATTGTGTCAAGTTTCAAAGAGCTAGCACAAACTGTGTTTGATTTAGAGTTCCAACTACATGTATCCATATAGGAGAAAACAGAGTGATCCCGAAAAATTAAAACAGTTACTGCTAACGAACTGTTTAACCTAGAAGAACAAAATTGGGTGAGCCAAGTGGGATTGGGGTACTGATCATTACCTGAAAGTGTCATCAGGAGTGGGTAAAAAAATGTGTGCTGAGATTTCAGGAAACTCGTAGTTTTTTGGAAGCTTGGCAACCCCTTTCCATGAAAGTGATTTGCGCCAGTCTCTGCTTAGGGCTACAACAATAGGAAACAAAACATAGAGATAGAACTTGGAACTACTTTATTCTGTCAAGTTTCAAAGAGCTAGCACAAACCGTTTTTGATTTAGACTTCCAAATACATGTATCCATATAGGAGAAAACAGAGTGATTCCGAAAATTAAAACTGTTACTGCAAATGAACGGTTTAACCTAGAAGAACGAGTTTTGGTGAGCCAAGTGTGATTGGGGTACTGATCATTACCTGAAAGTGTCATCAGGATTTGTTGAAGAAATGGGTGCTGAGATTTCAGGAAACTCGTAGTTTTTTGGAAGCTTGGCAACCCCTTTTTATGAAAGTCATTTGCGCCAGTCTCTGCTTTGGGCTACATCAATAGGAAACAAACCATAGAGATAGAACTTGGAACTACTTTATTCTGTCAAGTTTCAAAGAGCTAGCACAAACCATGTTTGTTTTAAAGTTCTAAATACATGTATCCATATAGGAGAAAACAGAGTAAAACCTAAAAATTAAAACTGTTACTGCAAACGAACGGTTTAACCTAGAAGAACGAAATTTGGTGAGCCAAGTGGGATTGGGGTACTTATCATTACCTGAAAGTGTCATCAAGATTGGGTGAAAAAATGTGTGCTGAGATTTCAGGATACTCGTAGTTTTTGAAAGCTTGGCAACCCTTTCCATGTAAGTGATTTGCGCCAGTCTCTGCTTAGGGCTACATCAATAGGAAACAAACCATAGAGATAGAACTTGCAACTACTTTATTCTGTCAAGTTTCAAAGAGCTAGTACAAACCGTGTTTGATTTAAAGTTCCAAGTACATGTATCCATATTTGAGAAAACAGAGTGAAACCTAAAAATTAAAACTGTTACTGCAAATGAACGGTTTAACCTAGAAGAACGAAATTTGGTGAGCCAAGTGGGATTGGGGTACTTATCATTACCTGAAAGTGTCACCAGGATTTGTTCAAAAAATGTGTGCTGAGATTTCAGGAAACTCGTAGTTTTTTGGAAGCTTGGCAACACCTTTCCATGAAAGTGATTTGCACCAGTCTCTGCTTAGGGCTACATCAATAGGAAACAAACCATAGAGATAGAACTTGGGACTACTTTATTGTGGCAAGATTCAAAGAGCTAGCAAAAACCGTGTTTGATTTAGAGTTCCATATACATGTATCTATATAAGAGAAAACAGAGTGGAACCGAAAAATTTAAACTCTTACTGCAAACGAACGGTTTAACTAAGAAGAACGAAATTTGGTGAGCCAATTGGGACTGGCGTAGTGATCATTACCTGAAAGTGTCATCAAGACTGGGTGAAAAAAATGTGTGCTGAGATTTCAAGAAACGTGTTGTTTTTTGGAAGCTTGGCAACCCCTTTCCATGAAAGTGATTTGCGCCAGTCTCTGCTTAGGGCTACAACAATAGGAAACAAAACATAGAGATAGAACTTGGAACTACTTTATTCTGTCAAGTTTCAAAGAGCTAGCACAAACCGTGTTTGATTTAGGGTTCCAACTACATGTATCCATATAAGAGAAAACTGAGTGAAACCAAAAAATTAAAACTGTTACTGCAAACGAACGGTTTAACCTAGAAGAACGAAATTTTGTGAGCCAAGTGGGATTGGGGTACATATCATTACCGGAAAGTGTCATCAGGATTGGGTGAAGAAATGTGTGCTGAGATTTCAGGAAACTCGTAGTTTTTTGGAAGCTTGGCATCCCCTTTCCATGAAAGTGATTTGCGCCAGTCTCTGCATAGGGCTACATCAATAGCAAACAAACCATAGAGATAGAACTTGGAACTACTTTATTGTGTCAAGTTTCAAAGAGCTAGCACATACCGTGTTTGATTTAGAGTTCCAACTACATGTATCCATATAGGAGAAAACAGAATGAAGCCGAAAAATTAAAACTGTTACTGCAAATGAACGATTTAACCTAGAAGAATGAAATTTGGTCAGCCAAGTGGGATTGGGGTACTGATCGTTACCTAAAAGTGTCATCAAGATTGGGTGAAAAAAATGTGTGCTGAGATTTCAGGAAACTCGTAGTTTTTGGAAGCTTGGAAACCCCTTTCCATGAAAGTGATTTGCGCCAGTCTCTGCTTAGGGCTACATCAATAGGAAACAAACCATAGAGAGCGAACTTGGAAATACTATATTGTGTCAAGTTTCAAAGAGCTAGCACAAACTGTGTTTGATTTAGAGTTCCAACTACATGTATCCATATAGGAGAAAACAGAGTGATCCCGAAAAATTAAAACTGTTACTGCAAACGAACGGTTTAACCTAGAAGAACAAAATTTGGTGAGCCAAGTGGGATTGGGGTACTGATCATTACCTGAAAGTGTCATCAGGATTGGGTAAAAAAATGTGTGCTGAGATTTCAGGAAACTCGTAGTTTTTTGGAAGCTTGGCAACCCCTTTACATGAAAGTGATTTGCGCCAATCTCTCCTTAGGGCTACATCAATAGGAAACAAACCATAGAGAGACACCTTGGAACTACTTTATTCTGTCAAGTTTCAAAGAGCTAGCACAAACCGTGTTTGATTTAGAGTTCCAAGTACATATATCCATATCCGAGAACACAGAGTAAAACCTAAAAATTAAAACTGTTTCTGCAAACGAACAATTTAACCTAGAAGAATGAAATTTGGTCAGCCAAGTGGGATTGGGGTACTGATCGTTACCTAAAAGTGTCATCAAGATTGGGTGAAAAAAATGTGTGCTGAGATTTCAGGAAACTCGTAGTTTTTTGGAAGCTAGGCAACCCCTTCCATGAAAGTGATTTGCGCCAGTCTCTGCTTAGGGCTGCATCAATAGGAAACAAACCATAGAGATAGAACTTGGAACTAGTTTATTGTGTCAAGTTTCAAAGATCTAGCACAAACAGTGTTTGATTTAGAATTCCAACTACATGTATCCATATAGGAGAAAACTGAGTGAAACCTAAAATTTAAAACTGTTACTGCAAATGAACGGTTTAACCTAGAAGAACATAATTTGGTAAGACAAGTGGGATTGGGGTACTGATCAAAACCTGAATGTGTCATCAGGATTCGGTGAAAAAATGTGTGCTGATATTTCAGGAAACACGTAGTTTTTGGAAGCTTGGCAACCCCTTTCCATGAAAGTGATTTGCGCCAGTCTCTGCTTAGGGCTACATCAATAGGAAACAAACCATAGAGAGAGAACTGGGAACTACTTTATTCTGTCAAGTTTCAAAGAGCTAGCACAAACCGTGTTTGATTTAGAATTCCAAATACATATATCCATAAAGGAGAAAACAGAGTGAAACCGAAAAATTAAAACTGTTACTGCAAACGAACGGTTTAACCTAGAAGAACGAAATTTGGTGAGCCAAGTGGGATTGGGATACTTATCATTACCTGAAAGTGTCATCAGGATTGGGTTAAAAAATGTGTGCTGAGATTTCAGGAAACTCGTAGTTTTTTGGAAGCTTGGCAACCCCTTTCCATGAAAAAGATTTGCGCCAGTCTCTGCTTAGGGCTACATCAATATGAAACAAACCATAGAGATAGAACTTGGAAGTACTTTATTCTGTCAAGTTTCAAAGAGCTAGCACAAACCGTGTTTGATTTAGAGTTCCAAATACATATATCCATAAAGGAGAAAACAGAGTGAAACCGAAAAATTAAAACTGTTACTGCAAACGAACGGTTTAACCTAGAAGAACGAAATTTGGTGAGCCAAGTGGGATTGGGATACTTATCATTACCTGAAAGTGTCATCAGGATTGAGTTAAAAAATGTGTGCTGACATTTCAGGAAACTCGTAGTTTTTTGGAAGCTTGGCAACCCCTTTCCATGAAAAAGATTTGCGCCAGTCTCTGCTTAGGGCTACATCAATAGGAAACAAACCATAGAGATAGAACTTGGAACTACTTTATTCTGTCAAGTTTCAAAGAGCTAGCACAAACCGTGTTTGATTTAGACTTCCAACTACATGTATCCATATAGGAGAAAACAGTGTGAAACCTAAAAATTTAAACTGTGACTGCAAACGAACGGTTTAACCTTGAAGAACTAGTTTTGATGAGCCAAGTGTGATTGGGGTACTGATCATTACCTGAAAGTGTCATCAGGATTTGTTGAAGAAATGGGTGCTGAGATTTCAGGAAACTTGTAGTTTTTTGGAAGCTTGGCAACCCCTTTCCATGAAAGTGATTTGCGCCAGTCTCTGCTTAGGGCTACATCAATAGGAAACAAATCATAAAGATAGAATATGCAACTACTTTATTCTGTCAAGTTTCAAAGAGCTAGTACAAATCGTGTTTGATTTAAAGTTCCAACTACATGTATCCATATAGGAGAAAATAGAGTGAAACCTTAAAAATTAAAACTGTTACTGCAAACGAACGGTTTAACCTAGTGGAACGAAATTTGGTGAGCCAAGTGGGATTGGGGTACATATCATTACCGGAAAGTGTCATCAGGATTGGGTGAAAAAATGTGTGCTGAGATTTCAGGAAACTCGTAGTTTTTTGGAAGCTTGGCAACCCCTTTCCATGAAAGTGATTTTCGCCAGTCTCTGCTTAGGGCTACATCAATAGCAAACAATCTATAGAGATAGAACTTGGAACTACTTTATTCTGTAAAGTTTCAAAGAGCTAGCACTAACCGTGTTTGATTTAGAGTTCCAACTACATGTATCCATATAGGAGAAAACAGAGTGAAACCGAAAAATTAAAACTGTTACTGCAAACGAACGGTTTAACCTAGAAGAACGAAATTTGGTGAGCCAAGTTGGATTGGCGTACTGATCATTACCGGAAAGTGTCATCAAGATTGGGTGAAAAAATGTGTGCTAAGATTTCAGGAAACTCGTAGTTTTTTGGAAGCTTGGCAACCCCTTTCCATGAAAGTGATTTGCACCAGTCTATGCTGAGGGCTACATCAATAGGAAACAAACCATAGAGATAGAACTTGGGAGTACTTTACTGTGTCAAGTTTCAAAGAGCTAGCAAAAACCGTGTTTGATTTAGAGTTCCATATACTTGTATCCATATAAGAGAAAACTGAGTGGAACCGAAAAATTTAAACTCTTACTGCAAACGAACGGTTTAACCTAGAAAAACGAAATTTGGTGAGCCAAGTGGGATCGGGGTAGTGATCATTACCTGAAAGTGTCATCAAGATTGGGTGAAAAAATGTGTGCTGAGATTTCAGGAAACCCGTAGTTTTTGAAAGCTTGGCAACCCTTTCCATGTAAGTGATTTGCGCCAGTCTCTGCTTAGGGCTACATCAATAGGAAACAAACCATAGAGATAGAACATGCAACTACTTTATTCTGTCAAGTTTCAAAGAGCTAGTACAAACCGTGTTTGATTTAAAGTTCCAACTACATGTATCCACATAGGAGAAAACAGAGTGAAACCTAAAAATTAAAACTGTTACTGCAAACGAACGGTTTAACCTAGAGGAACGAAATTTGGTGAGCCAAGTGAAATTCGGTTACATATAATTACCGGAAAGTGTCATCAGGATTGGGTGAAAAAATGTGTGCTGAGATTTCAGGAAACCCGTAGTTTTTTGGAAGCTTGGCAACCCCTTTCCATGAAAGTGATTTGCGCCAGTCTCTGCTTAGGGCTACATCAATAGCAAACAAACCATAGAGATAGAACTTGGAACTACTTTATTGTGTCAAGTTTCAAAGAGCTAGCACAAACCATGTTGGATTTAGAGTTCCAACTACATGTATCCATATAGGAGAAAACAGAATGAAACCGAAAAATTAAAACTGTTACTGCAAACGAACGGTTAAACCTAGAAGAACGAAATTTGGTGAGCCAAGTGGGATTGGGGTACTGATCATTACCTGAAAGTGTCATCAGGATTGAGTGAAAAAATGTGTGATGAGATTTCAGGAAACTCGTAGTGTTTTGGAAGCTTGGCAACCCCTTTCCATGAAAGTGATTTGCGCCAGTATCTCCTTAGGGCTACATCAATAGGAAACAAACCATAGAGAGACACCTTGGAACTACTTTATTCTGTCAAGTTTCAAAGAGCTAGCACAAACCGTGTTGGATTTAGAGTTCCAAATACATGTATCCATGTAGGAGAAAACAGAGTGAAACTGAAAAATTAAAACTGTTTCTGCAAACGAAAGATTTAACCTAGTAGAACGAAATTTGGTGAGCCAAGTGGGATTGGGGTACATATCATTACCTGAAAGTGTCATCAGGATTGTGTGAACAAATGTGTGCTGAGATTTCAGGAAACTCGTAGTTTTTTGGAAGCTTGGCAACCACTTTCCATGAAAGTGATTTGCGCCAGTCTCTGCTTACGGCTACATCAATAGGAAACAAACCATAGAGAGACACCTTGGAACTACTTTATTGTGTCAAGTTTCAAAGAGCTAGCACAAACTGTGTTTGATTTAGAGTTCCAACTACATGTATCCATATAGGAGAAAACAGAGTGAAACTGAAAAATTAAAACTGTTACTGCAAACGAACGGTTTAACCTAGAAGAACAAAATTTGGTGAGCCAAGTGGGATTGGGGTACTGATCATTACCTGAAAGTGTCATCAGGATTGGGTGAAAAAATGTGTGCTGAGATTTCAGGAAACGCGTAGTTTTTTGGAAGCTTGGCAACCCCTTTCCATGAAAGGGATTTGCGCCAGTCTCTGCTTAGGGCTACATCAATAGGAAACAAAACATAGAGATAGAACTTGGAACTACTTTATTCTGTCAAGTTTCAAAGAGCTAGCACAAACCGTGTTTGATTTAGAGTTCCAAATACATGTATCCATATAGGAGAAAACTGAGTGAAACCGAAAAATTAAAACTGTTACTGCAAACGAACGGTTTAACCTAGAAGAACAAAATTTGGTGAGCCAAGTGGGATTGGGGTACTGATCATTACCTGAAAGTGTCATCAGGATTGGGTGAAAAAATGTGTGCTGAGATTTCAGGAAACGCGTAGTTTTTTGGAAGCTTGGCAACCCCTTTCCATGAAAGGGATTTGCGCCAGTCTCTGCTTAGGGCTACATCAATAGGAAACAAACCATAGAGAGACACCTTGGAACTACTTTATTTTGTCAAGTTTCAAAGAGCTAGCACAAACCGTTTTTGATTTAGACTTCCAAATACATGTATCCATATAGGAGAAAACAGAGTGATTCCGAAAAATTAAAACTGTTACTGCAAATGAACGGTTTAACCTAGAAGAACGAGTTTTGGTGAGCCAAGTGTGATTGGGGTACTGATCATTACCTGAAAGTTTCATCAGGATTTGTTGAAGAAATGGGTGCTGAGATTTCAGGAAACTCGTAGTTTTTTGGAAGCTTGGCAACCCCTTTTTATGAAAGTCATTTGCGCCAGTCTCTGCTTTGGGCTACATCAATAGGAAACAAACCATAGAGATAGAACTTGGAACTACTTTATTCTGTCAAGTTTCAAAGAGCTAGCACAAACCATGTTTGTTTTAAAGTTCCAAATAAATGTATCCATATAGGAGAAAACAGAGTAAAACCTAAAAATTAAAACTGTTACTGCAAACGAACGGTTTAACCTAGAAGAACGAAATTTGGTGAGCCAAGTGGGATTGGGGTACTTATCATTACCTGAAAGTGTCATCAGGATTGGGTGAAAAAATGTGTGCTGAGATTTCAGGAAACTCGTAGTTTTTTGGAAGCTTGGCAACCCCTTTCCATGAAAGTGGTTTGCGCCAGTGTCTGCTTAGGGCTACATCAACAGCAAACAAACCATAGAGATAGAACTTGGAACTACTTTGTTGTGTCAAGTTTCAAAGAGCTAGCACATACCGTGTTTGATTTAGAGTTCCAACTACATGTATCCATATAGGAGAAAACAGAATGAAACCGAAAAATTAAAACTGTTACTGCAAACGAACGGTTTAACCTAGAAGAACGAAATTTGGTGAGCCAAGTGGGATTGGGGCACTGATCATTACCTGAAAGTGTCATCAAGATTGGGTGAAAAAATGTGTGATGAGATTTCAGGAAACTCGCAGTTTTTTGGAAGCTTGGCAACCCCTTTCCATGAAAGTGATTTGCTCCAGTCTCTCCTTAGGGCTACATCAATAGGAAACAAACCATAGAGAGACACCTTGGAACTACTTTATTCTTTCAAGTTTCAAAGAGCTAGCACAAACCGTGTTTGATTTAGTGTTCCAACTACATATATCCATATACGAGAAAACAGAGTGAAACCTAAAAATTAAAACTGTTTCTGCAAACGAACGATTTAACCTAGAAGAATGAAATTTGGTCAGCCAAGTGGGATTGGGGTACTGATCGTTACCTAAAAATGTCATCAAGATTGGGTGAAAAAAATGTGTGCTGAGATGTCAGGAAACTCGTTGTTTTTTGGAAGCTAGGCAACCCCTTCCATGAAAGTGATTTGCGCCAGTCTCTGCTTAGGGCTACATCCATAGCAAACAAACAATAGAGATAGAACTTGGAACTAGTTTATTGTGTCAAGTTTCAAAGATCTAGCACAAACCGTGTTTGATTTAGAATTCCAAATACAAGTATCCATATAGGAGAAAACAGAGTGAAACCTAAAAATTAAAACTGTTACTGCAAACGAACGGTTTAACCTAGAAGAACGAAATTTGGTGAGCCAAGTGGGATTGGGGTACTTATCATTACCTGAAAGTGTCATCTGGATTGGGTGAAAAAACGTGTGCTGAGATTTAAGGAAACTCGTAGTGTTTTGGAAGCTTGGCAACCCCTTTCCATGAACGTGATTTGCGCCAGTCTCTGCTTAGGGCTACAACAATAGGAAACAAAACATAGAGATAGAACTTGGAACTACTTTATTCTGTCAAGTTTCAAAGAGCTAGCACAAACCGTGTTTGATTTAGGGTTTCAACTACATGTATCCATATAAGAGAAAACTGAGTGAAACCGAAAAATTAAAACTGTTACTGCAAACGAACGGTTTAACCTAGAAGATCGAAATTTGGTGATCCAAGCGGGATTGGGGTACTTATCATTACCTGAAAGTGTCATCAGGTTTGGGTTAAAAAATGTGTGCTGAGATTTCAGGAAACTCGTAGTTTTTTGGAAGCTTGGTAACCCCTTTCCATGAAAGTGATTTGCATCAGTCTCTGCTTAGGGCTACATCAATAGGAAAGAAACCATAGAGATAGAACTTGGGACTACTTTATTGTGTCAAGTTTCAAAGAGCTAGCAAAAACCATGTTTGATTTAGAGTTCCATATACTTGTATCCATATAAGAGAAAACAGAGTGGAACCGAAAAATTTAAGCTCTTACTGCAAACGAACGATTCAACCTAGATGAACGAAATTTGGTGAGCCAAGTGTGATCGGGGTAGTGATCATTACCTGAACGTGTCATCAAGATTGGGTAAAAAAATGTGTGCTGAGATTTCAGGAAACTCGTAGTTTTTGAAAGCTTGGCAACCCTTTCCATGAAAGTGATTTGTGCCAGTCTCTGTTTAGGGCTACATCAACAGGAAACAAACCATAGAGATAGAACATGCAACTACTTTATTCTGTCAAGTTTCAAAGAGCTAGTACAAACCGTGTTTGATTTAAAGTTCCAACTACATGTATCCATATAGGAGAAAACAGACTGAAACGTATAAATCAAAACTGTTACTGCAAACGAACGGTTTAACCTAGAGGAACGAAATTTGGTGAGCCAAGTGGGATTCGGGTACATATCATTACCGGAAAGTGTCATCAGGATTGGGTGAAGAAATGTGTGCTGAGATTTCAGGAAACTCGTAGTTTTTTGGAAGCTTGGCATCCCCTTTCCATGAAAGTGATTTGCGCCAGTCTCTGCATAGGGCTACATCAATAGCAAACAAACCATAGAGATAGAACTTGGAACTACTTTATTGTGTCAAGTTTCAAAGAGCTAGCACATACCGTGTTTGATTTAGAGTTCCAACTACATGTATCCATATAGGAGAAAACAGAATGAAACCGAAAAATTAAAACTGTTACTGCAAATGAACGGTTTAACCTAGAAGAACGAAATTTGGTGAGCCAAGTGGGATTGGGGTACTGATCATTACCTGAAAGTGTCATCAAGATTGGGTGAAAAAATGTGTGCTGAGATTTCAGGAAACTCGTAGTATTTTGGAAGCTTGGAAACCCCTTTCCATGAAAGTGATTTGCGCCAGTCTCTGCTGAGGGCTACATCAATAGGAAACAAACCATAGAGATAGAACTTGCAACTACTTTATTCTGTCAAGTTTCAAAGAGCTAGCACAAACTGTGTTTGATTTAGAGTTCCAACTACATGTATCCATATAGGAGAAAACAGAGTGAAACGTAAAAATTAAAACTGTTACTGCAAACGAACGGTTTAACCTAGAAGAACAAAATTTGGTGAGCCAAGTGGGATTGGGGTACTGATCATTACCTAAAAGTATCATCAGGATTGGGTAAAAAAATGTGTGCTGAGATTTCAGGAAACTCGTAGTTTTTTGGAATCTTGGCAACCCCTTTACATGAAAGTAATTTGCGCCAGTCTCTCTTTAGGGCTACATCAATAGGAAACAAACCATAGATAGACACCTTGGAACTACTTTATTCTGTCAAGTTTCAATGATCTAGCACAAACCGTGTTTGATTTAGAGTTCCAACTACATATATCCATATACGAGAAAACAGAGTGAAACCTAAAAATTAAAACTGTTTCTGCAAACGAACGATTTAACCTAGAAGAATGAAATTTGGTCAGCCAAGTGGGATTGGGGTACTGATCGTTACCTAAAAGTGTCATCAAGATTGGGTGAAAAAAATATGTGCTGAGATTTCAGGAAACTCGTAGTTTTTTGGAAGCTTGGCAACCCCTTTCCATGAAAGTGATTTGCGCCAGTCTCTGCTTAGGGCTACATCAATAGGAAACAAACCATAGAGAGCGAACGTGGAACTACTTTATTGTGTCAAGTTTCAAAGAGCTAGCACAAATTGTGTTTGATTTAGAGTTCCAACTACATATATCCATATAGGAGAAAACTGAGTGAAACCTAAAATTTAAAACTGTTACTGCAAACGAACGGTTTAACCTAGAAGAACGAAATTTGGTGAGCCAAGTGGGATTGGGATACTTATCATTACCTGAAAGTGTCATCAGGATTGGGTTAAAAAATGTGTGCTGAGATTTCAGGAAACTCGTAGTTTTTTGGAAGCTTGGCAATCCCTTTCCCTGAAAAAGATTTGCGCCAGTCTCTGCTTAGGGCTACATCAATATGAAACGAACCATAGAGATAGAACTTGGAACTACTTTATTCTGTCAAGTTTCAAAGAGCTAGCACAAACCGTGTTTGATTTAGACTTCCAACTACATGTATCCATATAGGAGAAAACAGAGTGAAACCTAAAAATTTAAACTGTGACTGCAAACGAACGGTTTAACCTAGAAGAACGAGTTTTGGTGAGCCAAGTGTGATTGGGGTACATATCATTACCTGAAAGTGTCATCAGGATTGTGTGAACAAATGTGTGCTGAGATTTCAGGAACCTCGTAGTTTTTTGGAAGCTTGGCAACCCCTTTCCATGAAAGTGATTTGCGCCAGTCTCTGCTTAGGGCTACATCAATAGCAAACAATCTATAGAGATAGAACTTGGAACTACATTATTCTGTCAAGTTTCAAAGAGCTAGCACAAACCGTGTTTGATTTAGAGTTCCAACTACATGTATCCATATAGGAGAAAACAGAGTGAAACCGAAAAATTAAAACTGTTACTGCAAACGAACGGTTTAACCTAGAAGAACGAAATTTGGTGAGCCAAGTTGGATTGGCGTACTGATCATTACCGGAAAGTGTCATCAAGATTGGGTGAAAAAATGTGTGCTAAGATTTCAGGAAACTCGTAGTTTATTGGAAGCTTGACAACCCCTTTCCATGAAAGTGATTTGCACCAGTCTATGCTGAGGGCTACATCAATAGGAAACAAACCATAGAGATAGAACTTGGGAGTACTTTACTGTGTCAAGTTTCAAAGAGCTAGCAAAAACCGTGTTTGATTTAGAGTTCCATATACTTGTATCCATATAAGAGAAAACAGAGTGGAACCGAAAAATTTAAACTCTTACTGCAAACGATCGGTTTTACCTAGAAGAATGAAATTTGGTGAGCCAAGTGGGATCGGGGTAGTGATCATTACCTGAAAGTGTCATCAAGATTGGGTGAAAAAATGTGTGCTGAGATTTCAGGAAACTCGTAGTTTTTGAAAGCTTGGCAACCCTTTCCATGAAAGTGATTTGCGCCAGTCTCTGCTTAGGGCTACATCAATAGGAAACAAACCATAGAGATAGAACATGCAACTACTTTATTCTGTCAAGTTTCAAAGAGCTAGTACAAACCGTGTTTGATTTAAAGTTCCAACTACATGTATCCATATAGGAGAAAACAGAGTGAAACCTAAAAATTAAAACTGTTACTGCAAACGAACGGTTTAACCTAGAGGAATGAAATTTGGTGAGCCAAGTGAAATTGGGGTACATATCATTACCGGAAAGTGTCATCAGGATTGGGTGAAAAAATGTGTGCTGAGATTTCAGGAAACCCGTAGTTTTTTGGAAGCTTGGCAACCCCTTTCCATGAAAGTGATTTGCGCAAGTCTGTGTTTAGGGCTACATCAATAGCAAACAAACCATAGAGATAGAACTTGGAACTACTTTATTGTGTCAAGTTTTAAAGAGCTAGCACAAACCATGTTTGATTTAGAGTTCCAACTACATGTATCCATATAGGAGAAAACAGAATGAAACCGAAAAATTAAAACTGTTACTGCAAACGAACGGTTAAACCTAGAAGAACGAAATTTGGTGAGCCAAGTGGGATTGGGGTACTGATCATTACCTGAAAGTGTCATCAAGATTGAGTGAAAAAATGTGTGATGCGATTTCAGGAAACTCGTAGTTTTTTGGAAGCTTGGCAACCCCTTACCATGAAAGTGATTTGCGCCAGTATCTCCTTAGGGCTACATCAATAGGAAACAAACCATAGAGAGACACCTTGGAACTACTTTATTCTGTCAAGTTTCAAAGAGCTAGCACAAACCGTGTTGGATTTAGAGTTCCAACTACATGTATCCATATAGGAGAAAACAGAGTGAAACTGAAAAATTAAAACTGTTTCTGCAAACGAACAATTTAACCTAGTAGAACGAAATTTGGTGAGCCAAGTGGGATTGGGGTACATATCATTACCTGAAAGTGTCATCAGGATTGTGTGAACAAATGTGTGCTGAGATTTCAGGAAACTCGTAGTTTTTTGGAAGCTTGGCAACCACTTTCCATGAAAGTGATTTGCGCCAGTCTCTGCTTAGGGCTACATCAATAGGAAACAAACCATAGAGAGCGAACTTGGAACTACTTTATTGTATCAAGTTTCAAAGAGCTAGCACAAACTGTGTTTGATTTAGAGTTCCAACTACATGTATCCATATAGGAGAAAAGAGAGTGATCCCGAAAAATTAAAACAGATACTGCGAACGAACTGTTTAACCTAGAAGAACAAAATTTGGTGAGCCAAGTGGGATTGGGGTACTGATCATTACCTGAAAGTGTCATCAGGAGTGGGTAAAAAAATGTGTGCTGAGATTTCAGGAAACTCGTAGTTTTTTGGAAGCTTGGCAACCCCTTTCCATGAAAGTGATCTGCGCCAGTCTCTGCTTAGGGCTACAACAATAGGAAACAAAACATAGAGATAGAACTTGGAACTACTTTATTCTGTCAAGTTTCAAAGAGCTAGCACAAACCGTGTTTGATTTAGAGTTCCAAATACATGTATCCATATAGGAGAAAACTGATGAAACCGAAAATTTAAAACTGTTACTTCAAACGAACGGTTTAACCTAGAGGAACAAAATTTGGTGAGCCAAGTGGGATTGGGTTACTGATCATTACCTGAAAGTGTCATCAGGATTGGGTGAAAAAATGTGTGCTGAGATTTCAGGAAACGCGTAGTTTTTTGGAAGCTTGGCAACCCCTTTCCATGAAAGGGATTTGCGCCGGTCTGTGCTTAGGGCTACATCAATAGGAAACAAACCATAGAGAGACACCTTGGAACTACTTTATTCTGTCAAGTTTCAAAGAGCTAGCACAAACCGTTTTTGATTTAGACTTCCAAATAAATGTATCCATATAGGAGAAAACAGAGTGATTCCGAAAAATTAAAACTGTTACTGCAAATGAACGGTTTAACCTAGAAGAACGAGTTTTGGTGAGCCAAGTGTGATTGGGGTACTGATCATTACCTGAAAGTGTCATCAGGATTTGTTGAAGAAATGGGTGCTGAGATTTCAGGAAACTCGTAGTTTTTTGGAAGCTTGGCAACCCCTTTTTATGAAAGTCATTTGCGCCAGTCTCTGCTTTGGGCTACATCAATAGGAAACAAACCATAGAGATAGAACTTGGAACTACTTTATTCTGTCAAGTTTCAAAGAGCTAGCACAAACCATGTTTGTTTTAAAGTTCCAAATACATGTATCCATATAGGAGAAAACAGAGTAAAACCTAAAAATTTAAACTGTTACTGCAAACGAACGGTTTAACCTAGAAGAACGAAATTTGGTGAGCCAAGTGGGATTGGGGTACTTATCATTACCTGAAAGTGTCATCAGGATTGGTTGAAAAAATGTGTGCTGAGATTTCAGGAAACTCGTAGTTTTTTGGAAGCTTGGCAACCCCTTTCCATGAAAGTGATTTGCGCCAGTCTGTGCTTAGGGCTATATCAACAGCAAACAAACCATAGAGATAGAACTTGGAACTACTTTATTGTGTCAAGTTTCAAAGAGCTAGCACAAACCGTGTTTGATTTAGAGTTCCAAATACATGTATCCATATAGGAGAAAACAGAATGAAACCGAAAAATTAAAACTGTTACTGCAAACGAACGGTTTAACCTAGAAGAACGAAATTTGGTGAGCCAAGTGGTTTGGGGCACTGATCATTACCTGAAAGTGTCATCAAGATTGGGTGAAAAAATGTGTGATGAGATTTCAGGAAACTCGCAGTTTTTTGGAAGGTTGGCAACCCCTTTCCATGAAAGTGATTTGCTCCAGTCTCTCCTTAGGGCTACATCAATAGGAAACAAACCATAGAGAGACACCTTGGAACTACTTTATTCTTTCAAGTTTCAAAGAGCTAGCACAAACCGTGTTTGATTTAGTGTTCCAACTACATATATCCATATACGAGAAAACAGAGTGAAACCTAAAAATTAAAACTGTTTCTGCAAATAAACGATTTAACCTAGAAGAATGAAATTTGGTCAGCCAAGTGGAATTGGGGTACTGATCGTTACCTAAAAATGTCATCAAGATTGGTTGAAAAAAATGTGTGCTGAGATTTCAGGAAACTCGTTGTTTTTTGGAAGCTAGGCAATCCCTTCCATGAAAGTGATTTGCGCCTGTCTCTGCTTAGGGCTACATCCATAGCAAACAAATAATAGAGATAGAACTTGGAATTAGTTTATTGTGTCAAGTTTCAAAGATCTAGCACAAACCGTGTTTGATTTAGAATTCCAAATACAAGTATCCATATAGGAGAAAACAGAGTGAAACCTAAAAATTAAAACTGTTACTGCAAACGAACGGTTTAACCTAGAAGAACGAAATTTGGTGAGCCAAGTGGGGTTGGGGTACTTATCATTACCTGAAAGTGTCATCCGGATTGGGTGAAAAAACGTGTGCTGAGATTTCAGGAAACTCGTAGTGTTTTGGAAGCTTGGCAACCCCTTTCCATGAAAGTGATTTGCACCAGTCTCTGCTTAGGGCTACATCAATAGGAAACAAACCCTAGAGAGAGACCTTGGAACTACTTTATTCTGTCAAGTTTCAAACAGCTAGCACAAACCGTGTTTGATTTAGAGTTCCAACTACATGTATCCATATAGGAGAAAACAGAGTGAAACCTAAAAGTTAAAACTGTTACTGCAAACGAACGGTTTAACCTAGAAGAACGAAATTTAGTGAGCCAAGTGAGATTGGGGTAGTGATCATTACCTGAAATTGTCATCCATTTTGGGTGAAAAAATGGGTGCTGAGATTTCAGGAGACTCGCAGTTTTTTGGAAGCTTGGCAACCCCTTTCCATGAAAGTTATTTGCGCCAGTCTCTGCTTAGGGCTACATCAATAGGAAACAAACCATAGAGATAAAACTTGGAACTACTTTATTGTGTCAAGTTTCAAAGAGCTAGCACAAACCATGTTTGATTTAAAGTTCCAACTACATGTATCCATATAGGAGAAAACAGGGTGAAACCTAAAAATTAAAACTGTTACTGCAAACGAAGGGTTTAACCTAGAAGAACGAAATTTGGAGAGTAAAGTGGGATCGGGGTAGTGATCATTACCTGAAATTGTCATCAAGATTTGGTGAAAAAATGTGTGCTGAGATTTCAGGAAACTCCTAGTTTTTGGAAGCTTGGCAACCCCTTTCCATGAAAGTGATTTGCGCCAGTCTCTGCTTGGGGCTACATCAATAGGAAACAAACCATAGAGATAGAACATGGAACTACTTTATTCTGTCAAGTTTCAAAGAGCTACTACAAACCGTGTTTGATTTAAAGTTCCAACTACATGTATCCATATAGGAGAAAACAGAATGAAACCTAAAAATTAAAACTGTTACTGCAAACGAACGGTTTAACCTAGAAGAACAAAATTTGGTGAGCCAAGTGGGTTTGGGGCACTTATCATTACCTTAAAGTGTCATCAAGATTGGGTGAAAAAATGTGTGCTGAGATTTCAGGAAACTCGCAGTTTTTTGGAAGCTTGGCAACCCCTTTCGATGAAAGTGATTTTCGCCAGTCTCTGCTTAGGGCTATATCAATAGGAAACAAACCATAGAGATAGAACTTGGAACTACTTTATTGTGTCAAGTTTCAAAGAGGTAGCACAAACCGTGTTTGATTTAATGTTCCAACTACCTGTATCCATATAGGAGAAAACAGAGTGAAACCGAAAAATTAAAACTGTTACTGCAAACGAACGGTTTAACCTAGAACAACGAAACTTGGTGAGCCAAGTGAGATTGGGGTAGTGATCATTACCTGAAACTGTCATCAATTTTGGGTGAAAAAATGTGTGCTGAGATTTCAGGAAACTCGCTGTTTTTTGGAAGCTTGGCAAACCCTTTCCATGAAAGTGTTTTGCGCCAGTCTCTGCTTAGGGCTACATCAATAGGAAACAAACCATTGAGATAAAACTTGGAACTACTTTATTGTGTCAAGTTTCAAACAGCTAGCACAAACCGTGTTTGATTTAAAGTTCCAACTACATGTATCCATATAGGAGAAAACAGAGTGAAACCTAAAAATTAAAACTGTTACGGCAAACGAACGGTTTAACCTAGAAGAACGAAATTTGGTGAGCCAAGAGGGATTGGCGTACTTATCATTACCTGAAAGTGTCATCAGGATTGGGTGAAAAAATGTGTGCTGAGATTTCAGGAAACTCGTAGTTTTTCGGTAGCTTGGCAACCCCTTTCCATAAACGTGATTTGCACAAGTCTCTGCTTAGGGCTACATCAATAGGGAAAAACCATATAGATAGAACTTGGAACTAGTTTATTCTGTCAATTTCCAAAGAGCTAGCACAAACCGTGTTTGATTTAGAGTTCCAACTACATATATCCATATAGGAGAAAACAGAGTAAACCGAAAAATTAAAACTGTTACTTCAAACGAACGGTTAAACCTAGAAGAACAAAATTTGGTGAGCCAAGTGGGATTGGGTACTGATCATTACTGGAAAGTGTCATCAAAATTGGGTGAAAAAATGTGTGCTGAGATTTCAGGAAACTCGTAGTTTTTTGGAAGCTTGGCAACCCCTTTCCATGAAAGTGATTTGCGCCAGTCTCTGCTTAGGGCTACATCAATAGGAAACAAACCATAGAGATAGAACTTGGAACTACTTTATTGTGTCAAGTTTCATAGAGCTAGCACAAACCGTGTTTGATTTAGAGTTCCAACTACATGTATCCATATAGGAGAAAACAGAGTGAAACCGAAAAATTAAAACTGTTACTGCAAACGAACGGTTTAACCTAGAAGAACGAAATTTGGTGAGCCAAGTGGGACTGGGTACTGATCATTACGTGAAAGTGTCATCAAGATTGGGTGAAAAAATGTGTGCTGAGATTTCAGGAAACTCGTAGTTTTTTGGAAGCCTGACAACCCCTTTCCATGAAAGTGATTTGCGCTAGTCTCTGCTTAGGGCTACATAAATAGGAAACAAACCATAGAGATAGAACTTGGAACTACTTAATACTGTCAAGTTTCAAAGAGCTAGCACAAACCGTGTTTGATTTAGAGTTCCAACTACATGTATCCATATAGGAGAAAACAGTGTGAAATGTAAAAATTAAAACTGTTACTGCAAACGAACGGTTTAAACTGGAAGAACTAATTTGGTGAGCCAAGTGGGTTTGGGGTAGTGATCATTACCTGAAAGTGTCATCAAGATTGGGTGAAAAAATGTGTGCTGAGATTTCAGGAAACTCGTAGTTTTTTGGAAGCTTGGCAACCCCTTTCCATGAAAGTGATTTGCGCCAGTCTCTGCTTAGGGCTACACCAATAGGAAACAAACCATAGAGTTAGAACATGGAACTACTTTATGCTGTCAAGTTTCAAAGAGCTAGCACAAACCGTGTTTCATTTAGAGTTCCAACTGCTTGTATCCATATAGGAGAAAACAGAGTGAAACCGAAAAATTTAAACGGTTACTGCAAATGAACGGTTTAACCTAGAAGAACGAAATTTGGTGAGCCAAGTAGGATTGGGGTACTTATCATTACCTGAAAGTGTCATCAGTATTGGGTGAAAAAATGTGTGTTGAGATTTCAGGAAACTCGTAGTTTTTTGGAAGCTTGGCAACCCCTTTCCATGAAATTGATTTGCTCCAGTCTCTGCTTAGGGCTACATCAATAGGAAACAAACCATAGAGATAAAACTTGGAACTACTTTATTGAGTCAAGTTTCAAAGAGCTAGCACAAACCGTGTTTGATTTAGAGTTCCAACTACATGTATCCATATAGGAGAAAACAGAGTGAAACCTAAAAATTAAAACTGTTACTGCAAACGAACGGTTTAACCTAGAAGAACGAAATTTGGTGAGCCAAGTGGGATTTGGGTACTTATCATTACCTGAAAGTGTCATCAAGATTGGGTGAAAAAATGTTTGCTGAGATTTCAGGAAACTCACAGTTTTTTGGAAGCTTGGCAACCCCTTTCCATGAAAATGATTTTCGCCAGTCTCCTCTTAGGGCTACATCCATAGGGAACAAAGCATAGAGATAGAACTTAGAACTACTTTAATGTGTCAAGTTTCAAAAAGCTAGCACAAACCGTGTTTGATGTAGAGTTCCAACTACATGTATCCATATAGGAGAAAGCAGAGTGAAACCTAAAAATTTAAACGGTTACTGCAAATGAACGGTTTAACCTAGAAGAACGAAATTTGGTGTGGTAAGTGGGATCGCGGTAGTGATCATTACCTGAATGTGTCATCAAGATTGGGTGAAAACATGTGTGCTGAGATTTCAGGAAACTCGCAGTTTTTTGGAAGCTTGGCAACCCCTTTCCATGAAAGTGATTTGTGCCAGTCTCTGCTTAGGGCTACACCAATAGGAAACAAACCATAGAGTTAGAACATGGAACTACTTTATGCTGTCAAGTTTCAAAGAGCTAGCACAAACCGTGTTTAATTTAGAGTTCCAACTGCATGTATCCATATAGGAGAAAACAGAGTGAAACAGAAAAATTTAAATTGTTACTGCAAACGAACGGTTTAACCTAGAAGAATGAAATCAGGTGAGCCAAGTGGGATTGGGGTACTTATCATTACCTGAAAGTGTCATCAGGATTGGGTGAAAAAATGTGTGTTGAGATTTCAGGAAACTCGTAGTTATTTGGAAGCTTAGCAACCCCTTTCCATGAAATCGATTTGCTCCAGTCTCTGCTTAGGGCTACATCAATAGGAAACAAACCATAGAGATAAAACTTGGAACTACTTTATTGTGTCAAGTTTCAAAGAGCTGGCACAAACCCTGTTTGATTTAGAGTTCCAACTACATGTATCCATATAGGAGAAAACAGAGTGAAACTGAAAAATTAAAACTGTTACTGCAAACGAACGGTTTAACCTAGAAGAACGAAATTTGGTGAGACATGTGGGATTGGGGTACTTATCATTACCTGAAAGTGTAATCAAGATTGGGTGAAAAAATGTTTGCTGAGATTTCAGGAAACTCACAGTTTTTTGGAAACTTGGCAACCCCTTTCCATGAAAGTGATTTTTGCCAGTCTGTGCTTAGGGCTACATCAATAGGAAACAAACCATAGAGATAGAACTTGGAACTACTTTATTCTGTCAAGTTTCAAAGAGCTAGCACAAACCTTGTTTGATGTAGAGTTCCAACTACATGTATCCATATAGGAGAAAACAGAGTGAAACGTAAAAATTAAAACTGTTACTGCAAACGAACGGTTTAACCTGGAAGAACTAATTTGGTGAGCCAAGTGGGATTGGGGTAGTGATCATTACCTGAAAGTGTCATCAGGATTGGGTGAAAAAATGTGTGCTGAGATTTCAGGAACCTCCTAAATTTTTTGGAAGCTTGGCAGCCCCTTTCAATGAAAGTGATTAGCGCCAGTCCCTGTTTAGTGCTAAAGCAATAGGAAACAAAGCATTGAGATAGAACTTGGAACTACTTTATTGTGTCAAGTTTCAAAGCGCTAGCAAAAACCATGTTTGATTTAGAGTTCCAACTACATGTATCCATATAGGAGAAAACTGAGTGAAACCTAAAAATTTAAACTGTTACTGCAAACGAACGGTTTAACCTAGAAGAATGAAATTTGGTGAACCAAGTGGGATTGGGGTAGTGATCATTGCCTGAAAGTGTCATCAAGTTTGGGTGAAAAAATGTGTGCTGAGATTTCAGGAAACTCGCAGTTTTTTGGAAGCTTGCCAAACCCTTTCCATGAAAGTGATTTGCGCCAGTCTCTGCTTAGGGCTACACCAATAGGAAACAAACCATAGTGTTAGAACATGGAACTACTTTATGCTGTCAAGTTTCAAAGAGCTAGCAGAAACCGTGTTTAATTTAGAGTTCCAACTGCATGTATCCATATAGGAGAAAACAGAGTGAAACCGAAAAATTTAAACTGTTACTGCAAACGAACGGTTTAACCTAGAAGAACGAAATTAGGTGAGCCAAGTGGGATTGGAGTACTTATCATTACCTGAAATTGTCATCAGGATTGGGTGAAAAAATGTGTGCTGAGATTTCAGGAAACTCGTAGTTTTTTGGAAGCTTGGCAACCCCTTTGCATGAAATCGATTTGCTCCAGTCTCTGCTTAGGGCTACATCAATAGGAAACAAACCATAGAGATAAAATTTGGAACTACTTTATTGTGTCAAGTTTCAAAGAGCTAGCACAAACCGTGTTTGATTTAGAGTTCCAACTACATGTATCCATATAGGAGAAAACAGAGTGAAACCTAAAATTTAAAACTGTTACTGCAAATGAACGGTTTAACGTAGAAGAAAGAAATTTGGTGACCCAACTGGGATTGGGGTACTGATCATTACCTGAAAGTGTCATCAATATTGGGTGAAAAAATGTGTGCTGAGATTTCAGGAAACTCGTAGTTTTTTGGAAACTTGGCAAGCCCTTTTCATGAAAGTGATTTGCGCCAGTCTGTGCTTAGGGCTACATCAATAGGAAACAAACCATAGAGATAGAACTTGGAACTACTTTATTGTGTCAAGTTTCAAAGAGCTAGCAAATACTGTGTTTGATTTAGAGTTCCAACGACATGTATATATAAAGAGAAAACAGAGTGAAACCTAAAAATTAAAACGGTTACTGCAAACGAACGCTTTAACCTAGAAAAATGAAATTTGCTGAGACAAGTGGGATTGGGGTACTTACCATTAGCTGAAAGTGTCATCAAGACTGGGTGAAAAAATGTGTGCTGAAATTTCAGGAAACTCGTAGTTTTTTGGAAGCGTGGCAATCCTTTTCCATGAAAGTGATTTGCGCCAGTCTCTGCTTAGGGCTATATCAATAGGAAACAAACCATTGAGATAGAACTTGGAACTACTTTATTCTATCAAGTTTCAAAGAGCTAGCACAAACCGTGTTTGATTTAGAGTTCCAACTGCATGTATCCATATAGGAGAAAACAGGGTGAAACCGAAAAATTAAAACTGTTACTGCAAACGAACTGATTAACCTAGAAGAACGAATTATGGTGAGCCAAGTGGGATTGGCGTACTGATCATTACCTGAAAGTGTCATCAGGATTGGGTGAAAAAATGTGTGCTGTGATTTCAGGAAACTCGCAGTTTTTTGGAACCTTGGCAACCCCTATCCATGAAAGTGATTTGCGCCAGTCTCTGCTTAGGGCTACATCAATAGGACACAAACCATAGAGATATAACTTGGAACTTTTTTATTCTGTCAAGTTTCAAAGAGCTAGCACAAACCGTGTTTGATTTAGAGTTCCAACTACATGTATCCATATAGGAGAAAACAGAATGAAACCTAAAAATTAAAACTGTTACTGCAAACGAACGGTTTAACTTAGAAGAACGAAATTTGGTGAGCCAAGTGGGATTGGGGTAGTGATCATTACCTGAAAATGTCATCAAGTTTGGGTGAAAAAATATGTGCTGAGATTTCAGGAAACTCGTAGTTTTTTGGAAGCCTGGCAACCCATTTAAATGAAAGTGATTTGCACCAGTCTCTGCTTAGGGCTACATCAATAGGAAACAAACCATAGAGTTAGAACTTGGAACTACATTATTGTGTCAAGTTTCAAATAGCTAGCACAAACCTTGTTTGATTTAGAGTTCCAACTGCTTGTATCCATGTAGGAGAAAACACAGTGAAACCGAAAAATTAAAACTGTTAGTGCAAACGAACGGTTTAACCTAGAAGAACGAAATTTGGTGAGCCAAGAGGGATTGGCGTGCTGAGGGCCATTTCCAAGTAGGGAATTTCCTTGCCAGTGTACCCCATGTTAATTTCGCTGTTGACATTGCATGTTAGGTGACCCTGCCCAAGGACGAGGGTGGATCCAGGATTAGGGTGTATCCTGCAGTTTGAGGAATTATCCCATTCCTTGGGTTTAGGGCGTTTCCGGTTTAAGACAAGTTTAAGGCGTTCCCAGTTTAAGACCTTGGATTTTAGGGAAGTTAGATGTTGAGGATTATTGCTGCTGGAATTAGGGCCTTCCTGCTGCCTAAGCTCGTGTTGAACTCTCCTGAGTTTCAGAGAGCATTTTGGGAAATAAGCCTCGTGGAGTAGGTGATTTGGGTGGGAGGAGAACTGGGATTGCGAGAGAACGTGTGTGGAGGCCGGTGTGAGTTCGGGAATAAAGAATTGCTGTTTGAATCTACAAAGCTGTGTGGTGGCTCGTGATTCTGTGCCCAGCCAAGACTGCGGCATTTGGTGGCCTGTACGCGGAACGTCTGAAACTTGGAGGTAAGTGAAATTCCTCGCCCCTGAGGGAAGGCGAGAGAATGGGTGACTATTTTAAAAAACAATGTGTTCTTGTTTTGATTTATTTCGTTTTTGTTTCAAGCTGCCTGTCCCTCGAAATTTCTTAGGCAAACTGGGAAAAATGGATGGCTGAAGGTTTGAAGTTTGTCAGCCCAGAGAAAGAGAAAATTGATACAGCGAATTTTTATTCAGTTTTTGTTTCATTCAGTTTCGGTTTTCTTCTGTGTTATCTTATTGGGTTGCATTATTCTTATAGAAGATTAGAAATTAGTAAAAAAGAAACTGAAAAGGTGTTAAGCAAAGTGTTAGAGATTCAGACCATGGAGAAAGACATTTTAGATCAAGCAAAAGAGAAGGTCTCTCGAGCTAGTCAGACAGAGGAAGAAAATTTAAAGGAAAAGGGGTTATTAGGAAAAAGGCCACAACAAGAGGCTGTTACTAACTCCGTTTTATTACCAGAGGGCGTAATTCAACCAACAGCCCCACCGATGGAAACAGCTGAGTGGCCCTCAAACCCCGTAGTTGATAAGTGGGATCCTGAGACAGGACCTCAAAGATTAGCATGCCCTGTACTTGAACAGGTAGGAGGGCAGCGAATTCACCGTGCTTTAGATTTTAAAACAGTGAAGCAGTTAAAGGAGGCTGTAACAACCTACGGTCCCCAAGCTCCCTTCACGGTAAGCATGGTCGAATCCATTATTAACTTGGACATGACGCCAGCAGATTGGGCTAGCATGTGTAAATCTGTGCTAAATGGAGGACAATATTTGTTATGGAAAGTTGCCAATGAGGAATTTTGCACGGAGACAGCTAGGCGAAATGCAGCAGCCGGTTACCCTCAAAGAAAACTAGAAATGCTTTTAGGAAAAGGACCTTATGAGGGTCAACGGCAACAAATTGAATATGATCCTGCTGTATATGCACAAATTGCTGTAGACGCAGTTAGGGCATGGAAGACTTTACAAGGACATGGAGATTCACAAGGTCAGCTATCTAAGGTAATACAGAGACCTAATGAACCTTACGCTGACTTTGTAGATAGGCTTATTCAAACAGCCGCCAAAATTTTTGGGGATACAGATCAAGCAATGCCATTAATAAAACAACTTGCTTATGACCAAGCGAATCGTTGCTGCAGAGAGGTTATTAGACCATGGAGACATGAAGACTTAAATACATATATTAAACTATGTAGAGATATTAATGAACAAGGGCAAGTCTTGGCAGCTGCAGTACAACAGGCTTTAGATGCCAGGCCAGAAACATGCTATAATTGCGAACAAACAGGACATTTTAAAAGGAGTTGCCCTATAAGAGGAGGTTTTAACAAAACTAGAAATCAAAGGAATAGAATACCGGGTATTTGCCCACGATGCCGTAGAGGGAGACATTGGGCTAATGAATGCCGTTCTCAAACCACCATAGAAGGTACTCCGTTATCAAAAAACGGACAAGGATCAGGTATTTACCCACAATATCGTGGAGAAAGGCATCAGGCTTCATTGCCAAAAAACGGAGTGAGGGGCCCAATGCTCCGGGGCCCAAAACCACAAATATACGGGGCAGTGGAGGAACCCAGCAACACCATCAGGGTGGTACCCAGGACACATTGTCCATTAAATCCCTCATCAGACAAACCCAAGGGAGGGCAGGGTTGGACATCTGCACCTCTGCCAGAGCAGTATTAACTCCAGAGATGGGAGTTCAAATCATTCCTACAGGAGTAAAAGGACCTCTTCCCCAAGGAACAGTAGGCTTATTATTGGGACGTAGTTCATCTACATTAAAAGGACTTATGATAAGTCCTGGGGTAATTGATCCCGATTATGTAGGTGAAATAAAAATTATAGCTAGTTCTCCAGGAGGTATATCAGTAATTTCACCTGGAGATAGAATAGCACAGTTGTTAATAATACCCAGCCTACATAATAAGTTCTCTAGTCATAATGTAGAAAGAGGTTCTAAGGGATTAGGCTCCACAGGGGTAGATTGGGCTATGTTGTCTTTAAATTTAGATTCTCGCCCAATGCTAAAACTAAATATTCAAGGTCACGAGTTTAATGGGCTACTGGACACAGGTGCTGACCTTAGCATTATATCTCGTCGAGAATGGCCAAAACATTGGCCATTACAACAAGCCACTCAAACGCTTCGAGGCCTAGGAGTGGCTACTAATCCCCATATAAGTTCTATGGTATTAGATTGGAAGGATCCTGAAGGATGTGAAGGAACTATACAGCCATATGTTTTGGATCACCTTCCTATTAATTTATGGGGACGAGATGTCCTGGATCGACTAGGTTTGATGTTAACAAATAACATCAATTCTAATGCGCCCACTACTAGGGCTAGACAAGGTGTTAAGAAAGAAAAAAGATTAGGAAAACAAGAACAAGGTTTAGCAGCACCAATTCAATTAGATCAAGGAACAGACAGACGTGGGTCGGATTTTCAGAAAGGGCCACTGAGACAATCAAAATTACTTGGAAATCAGAAAGACCAGTGTGGGTTCCTCAGTGGCCCTTGACTAAAGAAAAGATACAAGTAGCCCATGATCTGGTCAAACAACAATTAGCGGAAGGACATTTACAACCTTCCGTATCTCCCCATAATACTCACATTTTTGTCATCAAAAAGAAATTGGGTAAATGGAGATTATTGCAAGATTTAAGAGCCATTAATAATGAGATGGTTATTATGGGACCTGCTCAATCAGGGATTCCTCAATTGTCTGCTTTACCAAAAACGTGGCATGTCTTATCTATAGATATTAAAGATTGTTTTTTTTCTATTCCAATTCATCCCGAGGATAGTCCACGTTTTGCATTTACTATCCCTGCATTAAATCATGAAGGTCCTGATGAGAGATATGAGTGGAAAGTACTCCCTCAAGGTATGGCTAACAGTCCAACTATGTGTCAAATCTATGTAAATAAAGCAATCCAGCCACTTAGAAATCAAAATCCTGAACTAAAAATATTTCACTATATGGATGATGTATTATTAGCACATAAAGATAAAAACATATTGCTGGAATGTTATGCCACACTTACGAACTTATTAAAAAATTATAATCTAGAGATAGGAATAGATAAAGTACAATTAAATTTTCCAATTAATTATTTAGGAGTTCTATTATCCTCAACCATGGTCCGTCCACCGAAAATTCAAATACGAGTAGATCAACTCAAATCACTCAACGATTTTCAAAAGTTATTGGGAGACATAAATTGGATAAGGCCTTATCTAGGCATACCAACAGGAGAGTTGGGACCTTTATTTGATATTCTAAAGGGTCCATCAGATCCTAATTCACCCCGAATGTTAACTCCTGAAGCTAGAAAGGCATTAAAAATTATTGAAACTTATATGGAAAATATGCATTTAGATAGAATTGATATAAGTTTGCCTTTATTATTTATTGTACTACCAACAAAAAATATTCCTACAGGAGTATTTTGGCAAGAAGGTCCATTATTGTGGATACATTTATCTTATTCTCCTAACACTATTCTTACCAGGTATCCTGAGGCTGTAGGACAATTAATACTCAAAGGAATAAGAGCAGCAAAGGGAGTGTTTGGAATTTCTCCCAATAAAATTATTACTCCATATACTATGGATCAAATTGATGAGTTAGCTAATGAGTTAAATACTTGGGCAATAATCATGTGTAAATCTAATGTTTCATTTGATAATCATTTGCCATCAAATCCTTTGTTGTCTTTTTGGTCTAAGCATCCTGTAGTTTTTCCTAAAATGACAAGGAAAACACCTATCATGAATGCTCCAAATATATTCACTGATGGGTCTAATAATGGTACAGCAGCCGTAGTTACCCCTGATCAAACTTTTACATTTTTAGTACCCAAACAATCAGCTCAAAAGGTAGAGCTTAATGCAGTTTTACAAGTTTTTGTGATGTTCAAAGGTTCTGTATTTAATTTATTTTCTGATAGTCAATATATAGTTAATGCTATTAATTCCCTTGAAGATGCTGGTAGGATTTCCCCTTCCTCTACTGTTTTTTCTTTGTTTTCCACTATACAAAGTCTAATATGGGACAGAAAAGATCCATTCTTTATAGGACATATTAGGGCACATACAGGATTGCCTGGAGCCCTTAGTTTGGGCAATGATTTAGCAGATAAAACTACACATGACATACATATTTTCTCTACACTAGAAGAAGCTATAAATTTTCATAAAAGGTTTCATGTTAATGCTAATACTTTACAAAAGCGTTTTAAAATAACTAAGGAACAAGTCAGGCATATAATAAAACAATGTCAAAATTGTGTGACCTTTCTACCACAAGTTAATCTTGGAGTCAATCCTAGAGGACTGATACCTAACCATATTTGGCAGATGGAACGTCACACACTTGCCAGAATTTGGAAAATTAAAATATTTACATGTTACAGTTGATACTTCTTCTGGATTTTTGATGGGCTCCCTTCATGCCAGAGAAAAAACTAAAGATGTTATAGCTCATTGCTTACAAAATTTTGCCACTGTGGGTGTTCCTAAACAGTTAAAAACTGATAACGGTCCTGGTTATACATCTGCCTCTTTTAAACAATTTTGCTCATCATTCGGTATTACTCATATAACAGGAATCCCATACAATCCACAGGGACAAGGTATAGTTGAAAGAGCTCATCAAACTATTAAAACGTACCTATTAAAGCAAAAAGAGGGAATTGGTAAGGGGTATATATCCCCCAAAGATAAACTTAAAATAACCCTTTTTACTCTAAACTTTTTAAATTTGGATTCATCAGGACTTAGTGCTGCGGAAAGACATATGTATCCGAAAAATGTACATAAGCCTAAGGTACTTTGGAAAGATGTTCTAACAGGACAATGGAAAGGTCCTGATCCAGTTATTGTCTGGAATCGGGGTTCCGTCTGTGTTTTTCCGCAGGGAGAACAGCAGCCGATTTGGATTCCAGAGAGATTAACTAAAGCAATTTCTACAGAAAAAGAAGATGATTTGACTCAAATCCATAACAGCTGATATCCAGAGCTCCAGCTTGGCTATTCTTACATCTGCGACAGTGATTAACCATGGTGCTTTTTTCAATATCTATTTTATTATTGCATTTTTCCCACATCGTAAAGTTCTATTTTATTTTTGAGCTCATACAAACCTAGGTTAATGTTTTTCTGATCAGTTTTATTTTTTGACTGTGTTTTATTTTTTGACTAGAGTTTTTAAACATTGCAATGGAGATTTCACCTAGGTAAAACTACAAGGCCTTTATTGTCTTATGTGTTGTATGTTATGTGTGCACTGTTTTGTGTTGTATGTCTGTATGTGTGTATGTCCATATTTCATATATGAGGAGCGCTCATGAAAAAATGGATCCAAATTTTTTTTATTTCACGTGATTTAAATGGTTTAATTTAAATTAGGTAAACAGCTGTTAATGATTGTTTTTAAAGGTGGTTAACAGATGTGTTTGCTTACTAATTTAAATTAGGTAAACAGCTGTTAAGGATTGTTTTTTAAGGAGGTTAACAGATCTGTTAGTTTACTTTCACCTTTCCTTTTCATTATATTTAATAATTCTGTTCAGGATAATGTCTCTTTAGCATCATTGCCAGAATTCCGATCTCCATCCCATTGCCGGTGAAGACTAAGATAAAACCAAACTACAGCTTCTATGATAGTCATCACAGTAAACTGCATAAACTGATGCATCAATGAAATTAACTCAACAAGTAATGCTAAATCAAGGACTCAATTTACTTTGGGAGGAAATGGACATATTGATAGACTCCTCCGATTTGAACTGCCTGCAGAACTTGCCTGGACTATATATCAGTTGCATGCATTGTGAAATATCATCTGATGCAGCGAATTGTGGTACTGCTGGCATATCTTTGCTGATGGTGTCACCAGTGATGCAATTTCCTTGCCAGCACACCCCATGTTAATTGTGGTAATGCTGGCATATCTTTGCTGATGGTGTCACCAGTGACGCAATTTTTCCAAAGGAGCCGTCAATTGGCTTGGTGTCGTGGCATTTCTGTATCCTCCTCCCTTCTACTAGTGATGGTCTAAAATTTGGGGGCCAACAGAGGTGAGGCAAGAACCTAACCCCCCCACTGGCACCAAGGATATTTGGGGGCCAACAGAGGTGAGGCAAGAAAGCTCACCCCCCCACTGGTGCATAGGCCTTTCCACAAGCTTGGCTGAATGCTGGACCGGAAGTCAGTGACGGGTTGATCTGATTGCAGTGGATTCAACCTAAGACAGGAGGCTGACGCCTAAAGGTCAGTTTTCCCATGACGGGTAAGAACCATATGTTGAATTGGACAACCTACCAGGCACGGTCCTTAAGCCACATTGCTTGTTGTTTAATTAATCAGAAGGGGGGAGATGCTGAGGGCCATTGCCAAGTAGGAAATTTCCTTGCCAGCGTACCCCATGTTAATTTCGCTGTTGACATTGCATGTTAGGTGACCCTGCCCAAGGACGAGGGTGGATCCAGGATTAGGGTGTATCCTGCAGTTTGAGAAAGTATCCCAATCCTTGGGTTTAGGGCGTTCCCGGTTTAAGACAAGTTTAAGGCGTTCCCAGTTTAAGACCTTGGATTTTAGGGAAGTTCGATGTTGAGGATTATTGCTGCTGGAATTAGGGCGTTCCTGCTGCCTAAGCTCCTGTTAAACTCTCATGAGATTCAGAGAGCATTTTGGGAAATAAGCCTCGTGGAGTAGGTGATTTGGGTGGGAGGAGAACTGGGATTGCGGGAGAACGTGTGTGGAGGCCGGTATGAGTTCGGGAATAAAGAATTGCTGTTTGAATCTACAAAGCTGTGTGGTGGCTCGTGATTCTGTGTCCAGCCAAGACTGCGGCATTGGCGTACTGATGATTACATGAAAGTGTCATCAAGACTGGGTGAAGAAATGTGTGCTGAAATTTCAGGAAACTCGTAGTTTTTTGGAAGCGAGGCAACCACTTTCCATGAAAGTGATTTGTGCCAGTCACTGCTTAGGGCTACATCAAGAGGAAACAAACCATAGAGATAGAACCAGGAACTACTTTATTGTGTCAAGTTTCAAAGAGCTAGCACAAACAGTGTTTGATTTAGAGTTCCAACTACATGTATCCCTATAGGAGAAAACAGAGTGAAACCGAAAAATTAAAACTGTTACTGCAAACGAACGGTTTAAACTAGAGGAACGAAATTTGGTGAGCCAAGTGGGATTGGGGTACTGATCATTACCTGAAAGTGGCATCAAGATTGGGTGGAAAAATGTGTGCTGACATTTCATTAAACTAGTAGTTTTTTGGAAGCTTGGCAACCCGTTTCCATGAAAGTGATTTGCGCCAGTCTCTCCTTAGGGCTACATCAATAGGAAACAAACCATAGAGATAGAACTTGGAAGTACTTTATTCTGTCAAGTTTCAAAGAGCTAGCACAAACCATGTTTGTTTTAGAGTTCCAACTACATGTATCCATAGAGAAGAAAACAGAGTGAAACCAAAAATTAAAACTGTTACTGCAAACGAACGGTTTAACTTAGAAGAAAGAAATTTGGTGAGCCAACTGGGATTGGGGTACTTATCATTACCTGAAAGTGTCATCAAGATTGGGTGAAAAAATGTGTGCTGAGATTTCAGGAAACTCGTAGTTTTTTGGAAGCTTGGCAACCACTTTCAATGAAAGATATTTGCGCCAGTCTCTGCTTAGGGCTACAACAATAGGAAACAAACCATAGAGATAGAACTTGGAACTACTTTATTCTGTCAAGTTTCAAAGAGCTAGCACAAACCGTGTTTGATTTAGAGTTCCAACTACATGTATCCATATAGGAGAAAACAGAGTGAAACCGAAAAATGAAAACGGTTACTGCAACGGAACGGTTTAACCTAGAAAAATGAAATTTGCTGAGAGAAGTGGGATTGGGGTACTTATCAATAGCTGAAAGTGTCATCAAGACTGGGTGAAAAAATGTGTGCTGAAATTTCAGGAAACTCGTAGTTTTTTGGAAGCGTGGCAATCCATTTCCATTAAAGTGATTTGCGCCAGTCTCTGCTTAGGGCTACATCAATAGGAAACAAACCATAGAGATAGAACTTGGAACTACTTTATTCTGTCAAGTTTCAAAGAGCTAGCACAAACCGTGTTTGATTTAGAGTTCCAACTACACGTATCCATATAGGAGAAAACAGAGTGTAACCTAAAAATTGAAACTGTTACTGCAAATGAACGGTTTAACCTAGAAGAATGAAATTAGGTGAGCCAAGTGGGATTGGGGTACTTATCATTACCTGAAAGTGTCATCAAGATTGGGTGAAAAAATGTGTGCTGAGATTTCAGGAAACTCCTAGTTTTTTGGAAGCTTGGCAACCCCTTTCCATGAAAGTGATTTGCGCCAGTCTCTGCTTAGGGCTACATCAATAGGAAACAAACCATAGAGATAGAACTTGGAACTACTTTATTCTGTCAAGTTTCAAAGAGCTAGCACAAACGGTGTTTGATTTAGAGTTCCAACTACATGTAACCATATAGGAGAAAACAGAGTGAAACCTAAAAATTAAAACTGTTACTGCAAACGAACGGTTTAACCTAGAATAACGAAATTAGGTGAGCCAAGTGGTATTGGGGTACTTATCATTACCTGAAAGTGTCATCAAGATTGGGTGAAAAAATGTGTGCTGAGATTTCAGGAAACTCGCAGTTTTTTGGAAGCTTGGCAACCCCTTTCCATGAAAGTGATTTGTGCCAGTCTCTGCTTAGGGCTACATCAATAGGAAACAAACCATAGAGATAGAACTTGGAACTACTTTCTTGTGTCAAGTTTCAAAGAGCTAGCACAAACCGTGTTTGATTTAGAGTTCCAACTGCATGTATCCATGTAGGAGAAAACAGAGTGAAACCGAAAAATTAAAACTGTTACTGCAAACGATCGGTTTAACCTAGAAGAACGAAATTTGGTGAGCTAAGGGGGATTGGTGTAGTGATCATTACCTGAAAGTGTCATCAAGATTGGGTGAAAAAATGTGTGCTGAGATATCAGGAAACTTGTAGTTTTTTGGAAGCTTGGCAACCCCTTTCCATGAAAGTGATTTGCGCCAGTCTTAGCTTAGGGCTACCTCAATAGGAAACAAACCATAGAGATAGAACTTGGAACTACTTTATTTTGTCAAGTTTCAAAGAGCTAGCAAATACTGTGTTTGATTTAGAGTTCCAACTGCATGTATCCATGTAGGAGAAAACACAGTGAAACCGAAAAATTAAAACTGTTACTGCAAACGATCGGTTTAACCTAGAAGAACGAAATTTGGTGAGCCAAGTGGGATTGGCGTACTGATCATTACCTGAAAATGTCATCAAGATTGGGTGAAAAAATGTGTGCTGAGATTTCAGGAAACACCTAGTTTTTTTAAGCTTGGCAACCCCTTTCCATGAAAGTGATTTGCGCCAGTCTCTGCTTAGGGCTACATCAATAGGAAACAAACCATAGAGATAGAACTTGGAACTACTTTATTTTGTCAAGTTTCAAAGAGCTAGCAAATACTGTGTTTGATTTAGAGTTCCAACTACATGTATCCATATAGGAGAAAACAGAGTGTAACCTAAAAATTAAAACTGTTACTGCAAACGAACGGTTTAACCTAGAAGAATGAAATTAGGTGAGCCAAGTGGGATTGGCGTACTTATCATTACCTGAAAGTGTCATCAAGATTGGGTGAAAAAATGTGTGCTGAGATTTCAGGAAACTCCTAGTTTTTTGGAAGCTTGGCAACCCCTTTCCATGAAAGTGATTTGCGCCAGTCTCTGCTTAGGGCTACATCAATAGGAAACAAACCATAGAGATAGAACTTGGAACTACTTTCTTGTGTCAAGTTTCAAAGAGCTAACACAAACCGTGTTTGATTTAGAGTTCCAACTACATGTAACCATATAGGAGAAAACAGAGTGAAACCTAAAAATTAAAACTGTTACTGCAAACGAAAGGTTTAACCTAGAAGAATGAAATTAGGTGAGCCAAGTGGGATTGGGGTACTTATCATTACCTGAAAGTGTCATCAAGTTTGGGTGAAAAAATGTGTGCTGAGATTTCAGGAAACTCGCAGTTTTTTGGAAACTTGGCAACCCCTTTCCATGAAAGTGATTTGCGCCAGTCTCTGCTTAGGGCTACATCAATAGGAAACTAACCATAGAGATAGAACTTGGAACTACTTGCTAGTGTCAAGTTTCAAAGAGCTAGCACAAACCGTGTTTGATTTAGAGTTCCAACTGCATGTATCCATGTAGGAGAAAACACAGTGAAACCGAAAAATTAAAACTGTTACTGCAAACGATCGGTTTAACCTAGAAGAACGAAATTTGGTGAGCCAAGTGGGATTGGCGTACTGATCATTACCTGAAAGTGTCATCAAGATTTGGTGAAAAAATGTGTGCTGAGATTTCAGGAAACTTGTAGTTTTTTGGAAGCTTGGCAACCCCTTTCCATGAAAGTGATTTGCGCCAGTCTTAGCTTAGGGCTACATCAATAGGAAACAAACCATAGAGATAGAACTTGGAACTACTTTATTTTGTCAAGTTTCAAAGAGCTAGCACAAACCGTGTTTGATTTAGAGTTCCAACTACATGTATCCATATAGGAGAAAACAGAGTGTAACCAAAAAATTAAAACTGTTACTGCAAACGAACGGTTTAACCTAGAAGAATGAAATTAGGTGAGCCAAGTGGGATTGGGGTACTTATCATTACCTGAAAGTGTCATCAAGATTGGGTGAAAAAATGTGTGCTGAGATTTCAGGAAACTCCTAGTTTTTGGAAGCTTGGCAACCCCTTTCCATGAAAGTGATTTGCGCCAGTCTCTGCTTAGGGCTACATCAATAGGAAACAAACCATAGAGATAGAACTTGGAACTACTTTCTTGTGTCAAGTTTCAAAGAGCTAGCACAAACCGTGTTTGATTTAGAGTTTCAACTACATGTAACCATATAGGAGAAAACAGAGTGAAACCTAAAAATTAAAACTGTTACTGCAAACGAACGGTTTAACCTAGAAGAATGAAATTAGGTGAGCCAAGTGGTATTGGGGTACTTATCATTACCTGAAAGTGTCATCAAGATTGGGTGAAAAAATGTGTGCTGAGATTTCAGGAAACTCGCAGTTTTTTGGAATCTTGGCAACCCCTTTCCATGAAAGTGATTTGCGCCAGTCTCTGCTTAGGGCTACATCAATAGGAAACAAACCATAGAGATAGAACTTGGAACTACTTTCTTGTGTCAAGTTTCAAAGAGCTAGCACAAACCGTGTTTGATTTAGAGTTCCAACTGCATGTATCCATGTAGGAGAAAACAGAGTGAAACCGAAAAATTAAAACTGTTACTGCAAACGATCGGTTTTACCTAGAAGAACGAAATTTGATGAGCTAAGAGGGATTGGTGTAGTGATCATTACCTGAAAGTGTCATCAAGATTGGGTGAAAAAATGTGTGCTGAGATATCAGGAAACTTGTAGTTTTTTGGAAGCTTGGCAACCCCTTTCCATGAAAGTGATTTGCGCCAGTCTTAGCTTAGGGCTACATCAATAGGAAACAAACCATAGAGATAGAACTTGGAACTACTTTATTTTGTCAAGTTTCAAAGAGCTAGCAAATACTGTGTTTGATTTAGAGTTCCAACTACATGTATCCTTTTAGGAGAAAACAGAGTGTAACCTAAAAATTAAAACTGTTACTGCAAAGGAACGGTTTCACCTAGAAGAATGAAATTAGGTGAGCCAAGTGGGATTGGCGTACTTATCATTACCTGAAAGTGTCATCAAGATTGGGTGAAAAAATGTGTGCTGAGATTTCAGGAAACTCCTAGTTTTTTGGAAGCTTGGCAACCCCTTTCAATGAAAGGGATTTGCGCCAGTCTCTGCTTAGGGGTACATCAATAGGAAACAAACCATAGAGATAGAACTTGGAACTAATTTATTGTGTCAAGTTTCAAAGAGCTAGCACAAACTGTGTTTGATTTAGAGTTCCAAATGCATGTATCTATATAGGAGAAAACAGAGTGAAACCGAAAAATTAAAACTGTTACTGCAAACGAACTGATTAACATTGAAGAACGAATTATGGTGAGCCAAGTGGGATTGGGGTACTGATCATTACCTGAAAGTGTCATCAGGATTGGGTGAAAAAATGTGTGGTGAGATTTCGGGAAACTCGCAGTTTTTTGGAAGCTTGGAAACCCCTTTCCATGAAAGTGATATGTGCCAGCCTCTGCTTAGGGCTACATCAATAGGAAATAAACCATAGTGATAGAACTTGGAAGTACTTTATTTTGTCAAGTTTCAAAGAGCTAGCAAATACTGTGTTTGATTTAGAGTTCCAACTACATGTATTCATATAGGAGAAAACAGAGTGTAACCTAAAAATTAAAACTGTTACTGCAAACGAACTGTTTAACCTAGAAGAATGAAATTAGGTGAGCCAAGTGGGATTGGGGTACTTATCATTACCTGAAAGTGTCATCAAGATTGGGTGAAAAAATGTGTGCTGAGATTTCAGGAAACTCCTAGTTTTTTGGAAGCTTGGCAACCCCTTTCCATGAAAGTGATTTGCGCCAGTCTCTGCTTAGGGCTACATCAATAGGAAACAAACCATAGAGATAGAACTTGGAACTACTTTATTCTGTCAAGTTTCAAAGAGCTAGCACAAACTGTGTTTGATTTAGAGTTCCAACTACATGTAACCATATAGGAGAAAACAGAGTGAAACCTAAAAATTAAAACTGTTACTGCAAACGAACGGTTTAACCTAGAAGAATGATATTTGGTGAGCCAAGTGGGATTGGGGTACTTATCATTACCTGAAAGTGTCATCAATATTGGGTGAAAAAATGTGTGCTGAGATTTCAGGAAACTCGCAGTTTTTTGGAAGCTTGGAAACCCCTTTCCATGAAAGTGATTTGCGCCAGTCTCTGCTTAGGGCTACATCAATAGGAAACAAACCATAGAGATAGAACTTGGAACTACTTTATTCTGTCAAGTTTCAAAGAGCTAGCACAAACCGTGTTTGATTTAGAGTTCCAACTACATGTATCCATATAGGAGAAAACAGAGTGTAACCTAAAAATATAAACTGTTACTGCAAACGAATGGTTTAACCTAGAAGAAAGAAATTAGGTGAGTCAAGTGGGAATGGGGTACTTATCATTACCTGAAAGTGTCATCAGGATTGGGTGAAAAAATGTGTGCTGAGATTTTGGAAAACTCGCAGTTTTTTGGAAGCTTGGCAACCCCTTTCCATGAAAGTGATTTGTGCCAGCCTCTGCTTAGGGCTACATCAATAGGAAACAAACCATAGAGATATAACTTGGTACTACTTTCTTGTGTCAAGTTTCAAAGAGCTAGCACAAACCGTGTTTGATTTAGAGTTCCAACTACATGTATCCATATAGGAGAAAACAGAGTGTAACCTAAAAATTTAAACTTTTACTGCAAAGGAACGGTTTAACCTAGAAGAATGAAATTAGGTGAGCCAAGTGGGATTGGCGTACTTATCATTACCTGCAAGTGTCATCAAGATTGGGTGAAAAAATGTGTGCTGAGATTTCAGGAAACTCCTAGTTTTTTGTTAGCTTGGCAACCCCTTTCCATGAAAGGCATTTGCGCCAGTCTCTGCTTAGGGCTACATCAATAGGAAACAAACCATAGAGATAGAACTTGGAACTACTTTCTTGTGTCAAGTTTCAAAGAGCTAGCACAAACTGTGTTTGATTTAGAGTTCCAAATGCATGTATCCATATAGGAGAAAACAGAGTGAAACCGAAAAATTAAAACTGTTACTGCAAACGAACTGATTAACATTGAAGAACGAATTATGGTGAGCCAAGTTGGATTGGGGTACTGATTATTACCTGAAAGTGTCATCAGGATTGGGTGAAAAATGTGTGGTGAGATTTTGGGAAACTCGCAGTTTTTTGGAAGCTTGGCAACCCCTTTCCATGAAAGTGATTTGTGCCAGCCTCTGCTTAGGGCTACATCAATAGGAAATAAACCATAGTGATAGAACTTGGAACTACTTTATTCTGTCAAGTTTCAAAGAGCTAGCACAAACGGTGTTTGATTTAGAGTTCCAACTACATGTATCCATATAGGAGAAAACAGAGTGTAACCTAAAAATATAAACTGTTACTGCAAACGAATGGTTTAACCTAGAAGAAAGAAATTAGGTGAGTCAAGTGGGATTGGGGTACTTATCATTACCTGAAAGTGTCATCCGGATTGGGTGAAAAAATGTGTGCTGAGATTTCAGGAAACTTGTAGTTTTTTGGAAGCTTGGCAACCCCTTTCCATGAATGTGATTTGCGCCAGTCTTAGCTTAGGGCTACATCAATAGGAAACAAACCATAGAGATAGAACTTGGAACTACTTTATTTTGTCAAGTTTCAAAGAGGTAGCAAATACTGTGTTTGATTTAGAGTTCCAACTACATGTATTCATATAGGAGAAAACAGAGTGTAACCTAAAAATTAAAACTGTTACTGCAAACGAACTGTTTAACCTAGAAGAACGAAGTTTGGTGAGCCAAGTGGGATTGGGGTACTTATCATTACCTGAAAGTGTCATCAAGATTGGGTGAAAAAATGTGTGCTGAGATTTCAGGAAACTCCTAGTTTTTTGGAAGCTTGGCAACCCCTTTCCATGAAAGTGATTTGCGCCAGTCTCTGCTTAGGGCTACATCAATAGGAAACAAACCATAGAGATAGAACTTGGAACTACTATTCTGTCAAGTTTCAAAGAGCTAGCACAAACCGTGTTTGATTTAGAGTTCCAATTACATGTAACCATATAGGAGAAAACAGAGTGAAACCTAAAAATTAACACAGTTACTGCAAACGAACGGTTTAACCTAGAAGAATAAAATTGGGTGAGCCAAGTGGGATTGGGGTACTTATCATTACCTGAAAGTGTCATCAATATTGGGTGAAAAAATGTGTGCTGAGATTTCAGGAAAATCGCAGTTTTTTGGAAGCTTGGCAACCCCTTTCCATGAAAGTGATTTGTGCCAGTGTCTGCTTAGGGCTACATCAATAGGAAACAAACCATAGAGATAGAACTTGGAACTACTTTATTCTGTCAAGTTTCAAAGAGCTAGCACAAACCGTGTTTGATTTAAAGTTCCAACTACATGTATCCATATAGGAGAAAACAGAGTGTAACCTAAAAATATAAACTGTTACTGCAAACGAATGGTTTAACCTAGAAGAAAGAAATTAGGTGAGTCAAGTGGGATTGGGGTACTTATCATTACCTGAAAGTGTCATCCGGATGGGTGAAAAAATGTGTGCTGAGATTTCAGGAAACTTGTAGTTTTTTGGAAGCTTGGCAACCCCTTTCCATGAAAGTGATTTGCGCCAGTCTTAGCTTAGGGCTACATCAATAGGAAACAAACCATAGAGATAGAACTTGGAACTACATTATTTTGTCAAGTTTCAATGAGCTAGCAAATACTGTGTTTGATTTAGAGTTCCAACTACATGTAACCATATAGGAGAAAACAGAGTGAAACCTAAAAATTAAAACTGTTATTGCAAACGAACGGTTTAAACTAGAAGAATGAAATTAGGTGAGCCAAGTGGTATTGGGGTATTTATCTTTACCTGAAAGTATCATCAAGATTGGGTGAAAAAATGTGTGGTGAGATTTCGTGAAACTCGCAGTTTTTTGGAAGCTTGGCAACCCCTTTCCATGAAAGTGATTTGCGCCAGTCTCTGCTTAGGGCTACATCAATAGGAAACAAACCATAGAGATAGAACTTGGAACTACTTTCTTGTGTCAAGTTTCAAAGAGCTAGCACAAACCGTGTTTGATTTAGAGTTCCAACTGCATGTATCCATGTAGGAGAAAACACAGTGAAACCGAAAAATTAAAACTGTTACTGCAAACGATCGGTTTAACCTAGAAGAACGAAATTTGGTGAGCTAAGTGGGATTGGCGTAGTGATCATTACCTGAAAGTGTCATCAAGATTGGGTGAAAAAATGTGTGCTGAGATATCAGGAAACTTGTAGTTTTTTGGAAGCTTGGCAACCCCTTTCCATGAAAGTGATTTGTGCCAGTATTAGCTTAGGGCTACATCAATAGGAAACAAACCATAGAGATAGAACTTGGAACTACTTTATTTTGTCAAGTTTAAAAGAGCTAGCAAATACTGTGTTTGATTTAGAGTTCCAACTACATGTATCCATATAGGAGAAAACAGAGTGTAACCTAAAAATTAAAACTGTTACTGCAAAGGAACAGTTTAACCTAGAAGAATGAAATTAGGTGAGCCAAGTGGGATTGGCGTACTTATCATTACCTGAAAGTGTCATCAAGTTTGGGTGAAAAAATGTGTGCTGAGATTTCAGGAAACTCCTAGTTTTTTGGAAGCTTGGCAACCCCTTTCCATGAAAGGGATTTGCGCCAGTCTCTGCTTAGGGCTACATCAATAGGAAACAAACCATAGAGATACAACTTGGAACTACTTTATTGTGTCAAGTTTCAAAGAGTTAGCACAAACTGTGTTTGATTTAGAGTTCCAAATGCATGTATCCATATAGGAGAAAACAGAGTGAAACCGAAAAATTAAAACTGTTACTGCAAACGAACTGATTAACATTGAAGAACGAATTATGGTGAGCCAAGTGGGATTGGGGTACTGATCATTACCTGAAAGTGTCATCAAGATTGGGTGAAAAAACGTGTGCTGAGATTTGGGAAACTCGCAGTTTTTTGGAAGCGTGGAAACCCCTTTCCATGAAAGTGATTTGTGCCAGCCTCTGCTTAGGGCTACATCAATAGGAAATAAACCATAGTGATAGAACTTGGAACTACTTTATTCTGTCAAGTTTCAAAGAGCTAGCACAAACCGTGTTTAATTTACAGTTCCAACTACATGTATCCATATAGGAGAAAACAGAGTGAAACCGAAAAATTAAAACTGTTACTGCAAACGAACGGTTTAACCTAGAAGAACGAAATTTGGTGAGCCAAGTGGGATTGGGATACTGATCATTACCTGAAAGTGTCATCAAGATTGGGTGAAAAAACGTGTTCTGGGATTTCAGGAAACTCGTAGTTTTTTGGAAGCTTGGCAACCCCTTTCCATGAAAGTGATTTGCGCCAGTCTCTGCTTAGGGCTACATCAATAGGAAACAAACCATAGAGATAGAACTTGGTACTACTTTCTTGTGTCAAGTTTCAAAGAGCTAGCACAAACCGTGTTTGATTTAGAGATCCAACTACAAGTATCCATATAGGAGAAACCGGAATGAAACCTAAAAATTAAAACTGTTACTGCAAACGAACGGTTTAACTTAGAAGAACGAAATTTGGTGAGCCAAGTGGGATCGGGGTAGTGATCAGTACCGAAAAGTGTCATCAAGATTGGGTGAAAAAAATGTGTGCTGATATTTCAGGAAACTCGTAGTTTTTTGGAAGCTTGGCAACCCCTTTAAATGAAAGTGATTTGCGCCAGTCTCTGCTTAGGGCTACATCAATAGGAAACAAACCATAGAGTTAGATCTTGGAACTACGTTATTGGTTCAAATTTCAAAGAGCTAGCACAAACCTTGTTTGATTTAGAGTTCCAACTGCATGTATCCATGTAGGAGAAAACACAGTGAAACCGAAAAATTAAAACTGTTACTGCAAACGAACGATTTAACCTAGAAGAACGAAATTTGGTGAGCCTAGTGGGATTGGTGTAGTGATCATTACCTGAACATATCATCAATATTCGGTGAAAAAATGTGTGGTGGTATTTCAGGAAACTCGTAGTTTTTTGGAAGCTTGGCAACTCCTTTCCATGAAAGTGATTTGTGCCATTCTCTGCTTAGGGCTACATCAATAGAAAACAAACCATAGACATAGAACTTGGAACTACTTTATTTTGTCAAGTTTCAAAGAGCTAGCAAATACTGTGTTGGATTTAGAGTTCCAACTACATGTATCCATATAGGAGAAAACAGAGTGAAACCTAAAAATTAAATCAGTTACTGCAAACGAACGGTTTAACCTAGAAAAATGAAATTTGCTGAGACAAGTGGTATTGGGGTACTTATCATTAGCTGAAAGTGTCATCAAGACTGGGTGAAAACTGTGTGCTGAAATTTCAGGAAACTCGTAGTTTTTTGGAAGCGTGGCAACCCCTTTCCATGAAAGTGGTTTGCGCCAGTCTCTGCTTAGGGCTACATCAATAGGAAACAAAGCATAGAGATAGAATTTGGAACTGGTTTATTGTGTCAAGTTTCAAAGAGCTACCACAAACCGTGTTTGTTTTAGAGTTCAGACTACATGTATCCATATAGGAGAAAACAGAGTGAACCCTAAAAATTAAACCTGTTACTGCAAACGAACTGATTAACATAGAAGAACGAATTATGGTGAGCCAAGTGGGATTGGGGTACTGATCATTACCTGAAAGTGTCATCAGGATTGGGTGAAAAAATGTGTGCTGTGATTTCAGGAGACTCGCAGTTTTTTGGAACCTTGGCAACCCCTTTCCATGAAAGTGATTTGCGCCAGTCTCTGCTTAGGGCTACATCAATAGGAAACAAACCATAGAGATATAACTTGGAACTACTTTATTCTGTCAAGTTTCAATGAGCTAGCACAAACCGTGTTTGATTTAGAGTTCCAACTACATGTATCCATATAGGAGAAAACAGAGTGAAACCTAAAAATTAAAACTGTTGCTGGAAACGAACGGTTTAACCTAGAAGAACAAAATTTGGTGAGCCAAGTGGGATTGGGGTTCTGATCATTAACTGAAAGTGTCATCAAGATTGGGTGAAAAAATGTGTGCTGAGATTTAAGGAAACTCTTCGTTTTTAGGAATCTTGGCAACCCCTTTCCATGAAAGTGATTTGCACCAGTCTCCTCTTAAGGATACATCCACAGGAAACAAACCACAGAGACAGTATTCGGAACTACTTTATTCTGTCAAGTTTCAAAGAGCTAGAACAAACCGTGTCTGATTTACAAATCCAACTACATGTATCCATATAGGAGAAAACAGAGTGAAACCTAAAAATTTAAATTGTTACTGCAAATGAACGGTTTAACCTAGAATAACGAAATTTGGTGAGCAAGTGGGATTGGGGTACTTATCATTACCTGAAAGTGTCATCAAGATTGGGTGAAAAAATGTGTGCTGAGAATTCAGGAAACTCATGGTTTTTTGGAAGCTTGGCAACCTCTTTCCATGAAAGTGATTTGCTCCAGTCTCTGCTTAGGGCTACATCAATAGGAAACAAACCATAGAGATAGAACTTGGATCTACGTTATTGTGTCAACTTTCAAAGAGCTAGTACAAACCGTGTTTGATTTAGAATTCCAACAACATGTATCCATATAGGAGAAAACAGAGTGAAACCGAAAAATTCAAACTGTTACTGCAAACGAACGGTTTAACCTAGAAGAACGAAATTCCGTTTGCCAAGTGGGATTGGAGTACTGATCATTACCTGAATGTGTCGTCAAGATTGGTGAAAAAATGTGTGCTGAGATTTCAGGAAACTCGCAGTTTTTTGGAAGCTTGGCAACTCCTTTTCCTGAAAAGGATTTGCGCCAATCTCTGCTTAGGGTACATCAATATGAAACAATCCATAGAGATAGTACTTGGAACTCCTTTATTGTGTCAAGTTTCAAAGAGCTAGCACAAACCGTGTTTTATTTAGAATTCCAACTACATATATCTATATAGGAGAAAACAGAGTGAAACCTAAAAATTAAAACTGTTACTGCAAACGAACGGTTTAACCTAGAAGAACGAAATTATGTGAGCCAAGTGGGATTGGGGTACTGATCATTACCTGAAAGCGTCATCAAGATTGGGTGAAAAATGTGTGCTGAGATTTCAGGAAACTCTTGGTTTTTTGGAAGCTTGGCAACCCCTTTCCATAAAAGTGATTTGCGCCAGTCTCTGCTTAGGGCTACATCAATAGGAAACAAACCATAGAGATACAACTTGGAACTACTTTATTCTGTCAAGTTTCAAGGAGCCAGCACATACCGTGTTTGATTTTGAGTTCCAAATAAATGTATCCATATAGGAGAAAACAGAGTAAAACCTAAAATTTAAAACTGTTACTGCAAACGAACAGTTTAACCTAGAAGAACGAAATTCAGTGAGCCAAGTGGGATTGGGAAACTCATTATTACCTGAAAGTGTCATCAAGATTGGGTGAAAAAATGTGTGCTGAGATTTCAGGAAACTCATAGTTTTTTGGAAGCTTGGCAACCCCTTTCCATAAAAGTGATTTGCGCCAGTCTCTGCTTAGTGCTACATCAATAGGAAACAAACCATAGAGATACAACTTGGCACTACTTTATTCTGTCAAGTTTCAAAGAGCTAGCACAAACTGTGTTTGATGTAGAATTCCAACTACATGTATCCATATAGGAGAAAACAGAGTGAAACCTAAAAATTAAAACTCTTACAGCTAACGAACGGTTTAACCTAGAAGAACGAAATTTGGTGAGCCAAGTGGGATTGGGGTACTGATCTTTACCTGAATGTGTCATCAAGATTGGTTGAAAAAATGTGTGCTGAGATTTCAGGAAACTCGCAGTTTTTTGGAAGCTTGGCAACTCCTTTCCCTGAAAAGTATTTGCGCCAGTCTCTGCTTAGGGTACATCAATATGAAACAATCCATAGAGATAGAACTTGGAACTCCTTTATTGTGTCAAGTTTCAAAGAGCTAGCACAAACCGTGTTTTATTTAGAATTCCAACCATATATATCCATATAGGAGAAAACAGAGTGAAACCTAAAATTAAAACTGTTACTGCAAACGAACGGTTTAACCTAGAAGAACGAAATTTGGAGAGCCAAGTGGGATTGGGGTAGTGATCATTACCTGAAAGTGTCATCAAGATTGGGTGAAAAAATGTGTGCTGAGATTTCAGGAAACTCTTAGTTTTTTGGAATCTTGGCAACACCTTTCCATGAAAGTGATTTGTGCCAGTCTCTGCATAAGGCAACATCATTAGGAAACAAACCACAGAGAGAGAAGTTGGAACTACTTTATTCTTTCAAGTTTCAAAGAGCTAGCCCAAACCGTGTTTGATTTAGAATTCCAACTACATGTATCCATATAGAAGAAAACAGAGTAAAACCTAAAAATTAAAACTGTTACTGGAAATGAACGGTTTAACCTAGAAGAATGAAATTTGGTGAGCCAAGTGGGAATGGAGTACTGATCATTACCTGAAAGTGTCATCAAGATTGGGTGAAAAAATGTGTGCTGAAATTTCAGGAAACTCACAGTTTTCTGGAAGCTTGGCAACTTCTTTCCATTAAAAGTATTTGCGCCAGTCTCTGCTTAGGGCTACATCAATAGGAAACAAACCATAGAGATAGAACTTGGAACTACTTTAATGTGTCAAGTTTCAAAGAGCTATTACAAACCGTGTTTGATTTAGAGTTCCAACTACATGTATCCATATAGGAGAAAATAGAGTGAAACCTAAAAATTAAAAGTGTTACTGCAAACGAAATGTTTAACCTAGAAGAAGGAAATTTGGTTAGCCAAGTGATATTGGGGTAGTGATCATTACCTGGAAGTGTCACCATATTGGGTGAAAAAATGTGTTCTGAGATTTCAGGAAACTCACAGTTTTTGGAAGCTTCGCAACCCCTTTCCATGAGAGTGATTTGCGCCAGTCTCTGCTTAGGGCTACATCAATAGGAAACAAACCATAGAGATAGACCTTGGAACTACTTTATTGTTTCAAGTTTCAAGGCGATAGCACAAACCGTGTTTGATTTAGAGTTCCAAAGAAATGTATCTATATAGGAGAATACAGAGTGAGAACTAAAAATTAAAACTGTTACTGCAAACGAACGGTTTAACCTATAAGAACAAAATTTGGTGAGCCAAGTGGGATTGGGGTACTGATCATTAGCTGAAAGTGTCATCAAGATTGGGTGATAAAATGGGTGCTGAGATTTCAAGAAACTCGTAGTTTTTTGGAAGTTGGCAACCCCTTTCCATGAAAGTGTTTTGCGCCAGTCTCTGCTTAGGGCTACATCAATAGGAAACCAACCATAGTGATAGAACTTGGAACTACTTTATTCTGTCAAGTTTCAAAGAGCTAGCACAAACCGTGTTTGATTTAGACTTCCAAATACATTTATCCATATAGGAGAAAACAGAGTGAATCCTAAAAATTTAAACTGTTACTGCAAACTAACGGTTTAACCTAGAAGAATGAAATTTGGTGAGCCAAGTGGGATTCGGGTACTCATCTTTACCTGAAAGTGTCATCAAGATTGGGTGAAAAAATGTTTGCGGAGATTTCAGGAAACTCTTGGTTTTTTGGAAGCTTGGCAACCCCTTTCTATTACAGTGATTGCGCCAGTCACTGCTTAGGGCTACATCAATAGGTAACAAACCATAGAGATAGAACTTGGAACTACTTTATTCTGTCAAGTTTCAAAGAGCTAGCACAAACCGTGTTTGATTTAGAGTTCCAAATACATGTATCCATAATGGAGAAAACAGAGTGAAACCTAAAAATTTAAACTGTTACTGCAAACGAAGGGTTTAACCTAGAAGAACGAAATTTGGTGAGCCAAGTGGGATTGGGGTACTGTATATTACCTGAAAGTGTCATCAACATTGGGTGAAAAAATATGTGCTGAGATTTCATGAAACTTGCAGTTTTTTGGAAGTTGGCAACGCCTTTCACTGAAAGGGATTTGCCCCAGTCTCTGCTTAGGGCTACATCAATAGGAAACAAACCATAGAGATAGAACTTGGAACTACTTTATTGTGTCAAGTTTCAAAGAGCTAGCACAAACCGTGTTTGATTTACAGTTCCAAATACATGTATCCATATAGGAGAAAACAGAGTGAAACCTAAAAATTAAAACTGTTACTGCAAACAAACCGTTTAATCTAGAAGAACGAAATTTGGTGAGCCAAGTGGGATTGGGGTAGTGATCATTACCTGAAAGTGTCATCAAGATTGGGTGAAAAAATGTGTGCTGAGATTTCAGGAAACTCGCAGTTTTTTGGAAGCTTGGCAACTCCTTTCCATGAAAGTGATTCGCGCCAGTCTCTGCTTAGGGCTACATCAATAGGAAACAAACGATAGAGATAGAACTTTGGAACTACTTTATTGTGTCAAGTTTCAAGGAGCTAGCACAAACCGTGTTTGATTAAGAGTTCCAAATAAATATATCCATATAGGAGAAAACAGAGTGCAACCTAAAAATTAAAACTGTTACTGCAAACAAACGGTTTAACCTAGAAGAACGAAATTTGGTGAGCCACGTGGGATTGGGGTACTGATCATTACCTGAAAGTGTCATCAAGATTGGGTGAAAAAAATGTGTGCTGAGATATCAGGAAACTCGTAGTTTTTTGGAAGCTTGGCAACCCCTTTCCATGAAAGTGATTTGCGCTAGTCTCTGCTTAAGGCTACATCAATAGGAAACAAACCATAGAGATAGAAGTTGGAACTAAATTATTCCTTCAAATTTCAAAGAGCTAGCACAAATTGTGTTTGATTTAGAATTCCAACTGCATGTATCCATATAGGAGAAAACAGAGTGAAACCTAAAAATTAAAACTGTTACTGCAAATGAAGGGTTTAACCTAGAAGAACGAAATTTGGTGAGCCAAATGGGATTGGGGTAATGATCATTTCCTGAAAGTGTCATCAAGATTGGGTGAAAAAATGTGTGCTGAGATTTCAGGAAACTCGTAGTTTTTTTAAAGCTTGGCAACCCCTTTCCATGAAAGTGATTTGCGCCAGTCTCTGCTTAGTGCTACATCAATGTGGAAACAAACCATAGAGATAGAACTTGGAACTACTTTATTCTGTCAAGTTTCAAAGAGCTAGCACAAACGGTGTTTGATTTAGAACTCCAACTACATGTATCCATATAGGAGAAAACAGAGTGAAACCGAAAAATTAAAACTGTTACTGCAAACCAATGGTTTAACCTAGAAGAACAAAATTTGGTGAGCCAAGTGGGATTGGGGTACTGATCTTTACCTGAAAGTGTCATCCAGATTGGGTGAAAAAATGTGTGCTGAGATTTCAGGAAACTCACAGTTTTTTGGAAGCTTGGCAACTCCTTTCACTGAAAGGGATTTGAGCCAGTCTCTGCTTAGGGCTCCATCAATAGGAAACAAACCATAGAGATAGAATTTGGAACTACTTTATTGTGTCAAGTTTCAAAGAGCTAGCACAAACCGTGTTTGATTTAGAGTTCCAACTACATGTATCCATATAGGAGAAAATAGAGGGAAACCTAAAAATTAAAACTGTTACTGCAAACGAAGTGTTTAACCTAGAAGAAGGAAATTTGGTTAGCCAAGTGGGATTGGGGTAGTGATCATTACCTGGAAGTTTCATCAAGATTGGGTGAAAAAATGTGTGCTGAGATTTCAGGAAACTCACAGTTTTTGGAAGCTTGGCAACCCCTTTCCATGAGAGTGATTTGCGCCAGTCTCTGCTTAGGGCTACATCAATAGGAAACAAACCATAGAGATAGAACTTGGAACTACTTTATTGTTTCAAGTTTCAAGGCGCTAGAACAAACCGTGTTTGATTTAGAGTTCCAAATAAATGTATCTATATAGGAGAAAACAGAGTGAAACCTAAAAATTAAAACTGTTACTGCAAACAAATGGTTTAACCTAGAAGAACGAAATTTGGTGAGCCAAGTGGGATTAGGGTACTGATCATTACCTGAAAGTGTCATCAAGATTGGGTAAAAGAATGTGTGCTGAGATTTCAAGAAACTCGTAGTTTTTTGGAAGCTTGGCAACCCCTTTCCATGAAAGAGATTTGCGCCAGTCTCTGCTTAGGGCTACATCAATAGGAAAGAAACCACAGAGATAGAACTTGGAACTACTTTATTGTGTCAAGTTTCCAAGAGCTAGCACAAACCGTGTTTGATTTAGAATTCCAACTACATGTATCCATATAGGAGAAAATAGAGTGAAACCAAAAAATTAAAACTGTTACTGCAAACGAACGGTTTAAACTAGAAGAACGAAATTTGGTGAGCCAAGTGGGACTGGGGTACTGATCATTACCTAAAAGTGTCATCAAGATTGGTTGAAAAAAATGGGTGCTGAGATTTCAGGAAACTCGTAGTTTTATGGAAGCTTGGCAACCCCTTTCCATGAAAGTGATTTGTGCCAGTCTCTGTTTAGGGCTACATCAATAGGAAACAAACCATAGAGATAGAACTTGGAACTAATTCATTCTGTCAAGTTTCAAAGAGCTAGCACAAACCGTGTTTGATTTAAAGTTCCAACTACATGTATCCATATAGGAGAAAACAGAGTGAAACGTAAAAATTAAAACTGTTACTGCAAACGAACGGCTTAACCTAGAATTACAAAATTTGGTGAGCCAAGTGGGATTGAGGTAGTGATTATTACCTGAAAGTGTAATCAAGATTGGGTGAAAAAATGTGTGCTGAGATTTCAGGAAACTCGTAGTTATTTGGAAGCTTGGCAACCCGTTTCCGTGTAAGTAATTTGCGCCTGTCTTTCCTTAGTGCTACATCAATAGGAAACAAACCGTAGAGATAGAAGTTGGAACTACTTTATTCTGTCAAGTTTCAAAGAGCTAAGACAAATCGTGTTTGATTTAGAATTCCAACTACATATATCCGTATAGGAGAAAACAGAGTGAAACCGAAAAATTCAAACTGTGACTGCAAACGAACGGTTTAACCTAGAAGAACGAAATTTGGTGAGCCAAGTGGGATTGGGGTACTGATCATTACCTGAAAGTGTCATCAAGATTGGTTGAAAAAATGTGTGCTGAGATTTCAGGAAACTCGTAGTTTTTTGGAAGCTTGGCAAACCCTTTCCATTAAAGTGATTTCCGCCAGTCTCTGCTTAGGGCTACATCAATAGGACACAAACCATAGAGATAGAACTTGAAACTACTTTATTCTGTCAAGTTTCAAAGAGCTAGCACAAACCGTGTTTGATTTACAGTTCCAACTACATGTATCCGTATAGGAGAAAACAGAGTGAAACCAAAAAATTAAAACTGTTACTGCAAACAAAGCGTTTAACCTAGAAGAACGAAATTTGGTGAGCCAAGGGGGATTGGGGTAGCGATCATTACCTGGAAGTGTCATCAAGATTGGGTGAAAAAATGTGTGCTGAAATTTCAGGAAACTCGTGGTTTTTTGGAAGCTTGGCAACCCCTCTCTATGAAAGTGATTTGCTCCAGTCTCTGCTTAGGGCTACATCAATAGGAAACAAACCATAGAGATAGAACTTGGAACTACTTTATTGTGTCAAGTTTCAAAGAGCTAGCAGAAACCGTGTTTGATTTAGAATTCCAACTACATGTATCCATATAGGAGAAAACAGAGTGAAACCAAAAAATTAAAACTGTTACTGCAAACGAACGGTTTAACCTAGAAGAACGAAATTTGGTGAGCCAAGTGGGACTGGGGTACTGATCATTACCTAAAAGTGTCATCAAGATTGGGTGAAAAAAAATGGGTGCTGAGATTTCAGGAAACTCGTAGTTTTATGGAAGCTTGGCAACCCCTTTCCATGAAAGTGATTTGCGCCAGTCTCTGCTTAGGGCTACATCAATAGGAAACAAACCATAGAGATAGAACTTGGAACTACTTTATTGTTTCAAGTTTCAAGGCGCTAGCACAAACCGTGTTTGATTTAGAGTTCCAAATAAATGTATCTATATAGGAGAAAACAGAGTGAAACCTAAAAATTAAAACTGTTACTGCAAACAAATGGTTTAACCTAGAAGAACGAAATTTGGTGAGCCAAGTGGGATTAGGGTACTGATCATTACCTGAAAGTGTCATCAAGATTGGGTAAAAGAATGTGTGCTGAGATTTCAGGAAACTCGTAGTTATTTGGAAGCTTGGCAACCCGTTTCCGTGTAAGTAATTTGCGCCTGTCTTTCCTTAGTGCTACATCAATAGGAAACAAACCGCAGAGATAGCAGTTGGAACTACGTTATTCTGTCAAGTTTCAAAGAGCTAGCACAAATCGTGTTTGATTTAGCATTCCAACTACATATATCCGTATAGGAGAAAACAGAGTGAAACCGAAAAATTCAAACTGTGACTGCAAACGAACGGTTTAACCTAGAAGAACGAAATTTGGTGAGCCAAGTGGGATTGGGGTACTGATCATTACCTGAAAGTGTCATCAAGAGTGGTTGAAAAAATGTGTGCTGAGATTTCAGGAAACTCGTAGTTTTTTGGAAGCTTGGCAAACCCTTTCCATTAAAGTGATTTCCGCCAGTCTCTGCTTAGGGCTACATCAATAGGACACAAACCATAGAGATAGAACTTGGAACTACTTTATTCTGTCAAGTTTCAAAGAGCTAGCACAAACCGTGTTTGATTTACAGTTCCAACTACATGTATCCGTATTGGAGAAAACAGAGTGAAACCAAAAAATTAAAACTGTTACTGCAAACAAAGCGTTTAACCTAGAAGAACGAAATTTGGTGAGCCAAGGGGGATTGGGGTAGTGATCATTTCCTGAAAGTGTCATCAAGATTGGGTGAAAAAATGTGTGCTGAGATTTCAGGAAACTCGTAGTTTTTTTAAAGCTTGGAAACCCCTTTCCATGAAAGTGATTTGCGCCAGTCTCTGCTTAGTGCTACATCAATGTGGAAACAAACCATAGAGATAGAACTTGGAACTACTTTATTCTGTCAAGTTTCAAAGAGCTAGCACAAACGGTGTTTGATTTAGAACTCCAACTACATGTATCCATATAGGAGAAAACAGAGTGAAACCGAAAAATTAAAACTGTTACTGGAAACGTACGGTTTAACCTAGAAGAACGAAATTTGGTGAGCCAAGTGGGATTGGGGTACTGATCATTACCTGAAAGTGTCATCAAGATTGCGTGAAAAAATGTGTGCTGAGATTTCAGGAAATTCGCAGTTTTTTGGAAGCTGGGCAACACCTTTCCTTGAAAGGGATTTGCGCCAGTCTCTGCTTAGCGCTACATCAATCGGAAACAAACCATAGATATACAACTTGGAACTCCTCTATTGTGTCAAGTTTCAAAGAGCTAGCACAAACCGTGTTTGATTTACAGTTCCAAATACATGTATCCATATAGGAGAAAACAGAGTGAAACCTAAAAATTAAAACTGTTACTTCAAATGAACGGTTTAATCTAGAAGAACAAAATTTGGTGAGCCAAGTGGGATTGGGGTAGTGATCATTACCTGAATGTGTCATCAAGATTGGGTGAAAAAATGTTTGCTGAGATTTCTGGAAACTCGCAGTTTTTTGGAAGATTGGCAACCCCTTTCCATGAAAGTGATTTGCGCCAGTCTCTGCTTAGGGCTACATCAATAGGAAACCAAAAATAGAGATAGAACTTGGAACTACTTTATTGTGTCAAGTTTCAAAGTCCTAGCACAAATCGTGTTTGAATCAGTCTTCCAAATACATGTATCCATATATGAGAAAACAGAGTGAAATCTAAAAATTTAAACTGTTACGGCAAATGAACGGTTTAACCTAGAAGAATGAAATTTGGTGAGCCAAGTGGGATTGGGGTACTCATCATTACCTGAAAGTGTCATCAAGATTGGGTGAAAAAATGTGTGCAGAGATATCAGGAAACTCTTGGTTTCTTGGAAACTTGGCAACCCCTTTCTATGAAAGTGATTTGCGCCAGTCTCTGCTTAGGGCTACATCAATAGGAAACAAACCATAGAGATAGAACTTGGAACTACTTTATTCTGTCAAGTTTCAAAGAGCTAGCACAAATCGTGTTTGATTTAGAATTCCAAATTCATGTATCCGTATAAGAGAAAACAGAGTGAAACCGAAAAATTAACACTGTTACTGCAAACGAACGGTTTAACCTAGAAGAATGAAATTTGGTGAGCCAAGTGGGATTGGGGTACTGATCATTACCTGAAAGTGTCATCAAGATTGGGTGAAAAAATGTGTGCTGAGATTTGAGGAAACTCGCAGTTTTTTAGAAGCTTGGCAACGCCTTTCACTGAAAAGAATTTGCGCCAGTCTCTGCTTAGGGCTACATCAATAGGAAACAAACCATAGAGATAGAACTTGGAACTCCTTCATTGTGTCAAGTTTCAAAGTGCTAGCACAAACCGTGTTTGATTTACAGTTCCAAATACATATATCCATATATGAGAAAACAGAGTGAAACTTAAAAATTTAAACTGTTACTGCCAACGAATGGTTTAACCTAGAAGAATGACATTTGGTGAGCCAAGTGGGATTGGGGTACTCATCATTACCTTAAAGTGTCATCAAGATTGGGTGAAAAAATGTGTGCGGAGATTTCAGGAAACTCTTGGTTTTTTGGAAGCTTGGCAACTCCTTTTTATGAAAGTGATTTGCGCCAGTCTCTGCTTAGGGCTACATCAATAGGAAACAAACCATAGAGATAGAACTTGGAACTACTTTATTCTGTCCAGTATCAAAGAGCTAGCACAAACTGTGTTTGTTTTAGAAATCCAACTACATGTATCCATATAGGAGAAAACAGAGTGAAACCTAAAAATTAAAACTGTTACTAAAAACGAACGGTTTAACCAAGAAGAACGAAATTTGGTGAGCCAAGTGAAATCGGGGTACTGATCATAACCAGATAGTGTCATCAAGATTGGGTGAAAAAATGTGTGCTGAGATTTCAGGAAATTCATATTTTTTTGGAAGCTTGGCATACCCTTTCCATGAAAGTGATTTGCACCAGTCTCTGCTTAGGGCTACATCAATAGGAAACAAACTATAGAGATAGAACTTGGGACTACTTTATTGTGTCAAGTTTCAAAAAGCTAGCACAAATCGTGTTTGATTTAGAATTCCAAATTCATGTATCCCTATAAGAGAAAACAGAGTGAAACCGAAAAATTAACACTGTTACTGCAAACGAACGGTTTAACCTAGAAGAATGAAATTTGGTGAGCCAAGTGGGATTGGGGTACTGATCATTACCTGAAAGTGTCATCAAGATTGGGTGAAAAAATGTGTGCTGAGATTTCAGGAAACTCGCAGTTTTTTGGAAGCTTGGCAACGCCTTTCACTGAAAGGGATTTGCGCCAGTCTCTGCTTAGGGCTACATCAATAGGAAACAAACCATAGAGACAGAACTTGGAACTACTTTATTCTGTCAAGTTTCAAAGAGCTAGCACAAATCGTGTTTGATTTAGAATTCCAAATTCATGTATCCGTATAAGAGAAAACAGAGTGAAACCGAAAAATTAACACTGTTACTGCAAACGAACGGTTTAACCTAGAAAAACGAAATTTGGTGAGCCAAGTGGGATCGGGGTACTGATCATAACCAGATAGTGTCATCAAGATTGGGTGAAAAAATGTGTGCTGAGATTTCAGGAAATTCGTAGTTTTTTGGAAGCTTGGCAAACCCTTTCCATGAAAGTGATTTGCACCACTCTCTGCTTAGGGCTTCATCAATAGGAAACAAACTATAGAGATAGAACTTGGAACTACTTTATTGTGTCAAGTTTCAAAAAGCTAGCACAAACCGTGTTTGATTTAAAGTTCCAACTACATGTATCCATATAGGAGTAAACAGAGTGAAACCTAAAAACTAAAAGTGTTACTGCAAACGAACGGTTTAACCTAGAAGAATGAAATTTGGTGAGCCAAGTGGGATTGGTGTACTCATCATTACCTGAAAGTGTCATCAAGATTGGGTGAAAAAATGTGTGCTGAGATTTCAGGAAACTTGCAGTTTTTTGGAGCTTGGCAACGCCTTTCAATGAAAAGGATTTGCGCCAGTCTCTTCTTAGGGCTACATCAATAGGAAACAAACCATAGAGATAGAACTTGGAACTCCTTTATTGTGTCAAGTTTCAAAGAGCTAGAACAAACCGTGTTTGATTTACAGTTCCAAATACATGTATCCATATAGGAGAAAACAGAGTGAAACCGAAAAATTAAAACTGTTACTGCAAACGAACGGTTTAACCTAGAAGAAGGAAATTTGGTGAGCCAAGTGGGATTGGGGTACTGATCATTACCTGAAAGTGTCATCAAGATTGGGTGAAAAAACGTGTTCTGGGATTTCAGGAAACTCGTAGTTTTTTGGAAGCTTGGCAACCCCTTTCCATGAAAGAGATTTGCGCCAGTCTCTGCTTAGGGCTACATCAATAGGAAACAAACCATAGAGATAGAACTTGGTACTACTTTCTTGTGTCAAGTTTCAAAGAGCTAGCACAAACCGTGTTTGATTTAGAGATCCAACTACAAGTATCCATATAGGAGAAACCGGAATGAAACCTAAAAATTAAAACTGTTACTGCAAACGAACGGTTTAAGTTAGAAGAACGAAATTTGGTGAGCCAAGTGGGATCGGGGTAGTGATCAGTACCTAAAAGTGTCATCAAGATTGGGTGAAAAAAATGTGTGCTGATATTTCAGGAAACTCGTAGTTTTTTGGAAGCTTGGCAACCCCTTTAAATGAAAGTGATTTGCGCCAGTCTCTGCTTAGGGCTACATCAATAGGAAACAAACCATAGAGTTAGATCTTGGAACTACGTTATTGGTTCAAATTTCAAAGAGCTAGCACAAACCTTGTTTGATTTAGAGTTCCAACTGCATGTATCCATGTAGGAGAAAACACAGTGAAACCGAAAAATTAAAACTGTTACTGCAAACGAACGATTTAACCTAGAAGAACGAAATTTGGTGAGCCTAGTGGGATTGGTGTAGTGATCATTACCTGAACATATCATCAATATTCGGTGAAAAAATGTGTGGTGATATTTCAGGAAACTCGTAGTTTTTTGGAAGCTTGGCAACCCCTTTCCATGAAAGTGATTTGCGCCATTCTCTGCTTAGGGCTACATCAATAGAAAACAAACCATAGACATAGAACTTGGAACTACTTTATTTTGTCAAGTTTCAAAGAGCTAGCAAATACTGTGTTGGATTTAGAGTTCCAACTACATGTATCCATATAGGAGAAAACAGAGTGAAACCTAAAAATTAAATCAGTTACTGCAAACGAACGGTTTAACCTAGAAAAATGAAATTTGCTGAGACAAGTGGTATTGGGGTACTTATCATTAGCTGAAAGTGTCATCAAGACTGGGTGAAAACTGTGTGCTGAAATTTCAGGAAACTCGTAGTTTTTTGGAAGCGTGGCAACCCCTTTCCATGAAAGTGGTTTGCGCCAGTCTCTGCTTAGGGCTACATCAATAGGAAACAAAGCATAGAGATAGAATTTGGAACTGGTTTATTGTGTCAAGTTTCAAAGAGCTACCACAAACCGTGTTTGTTTTAGAGTTCAGACTACATGTATCCATATAGAAGAAAACAGAGTGAACCCTAAAAATTAAACCTGTTACTGCAAACGAACTGATGAACATAGAAGAACGAATTATGGTGAGCCAAGTGGGATTGGGGTACTGATCATTACCTGAAAGTGTCATCAGGATTGGGTGAAAAAATGTGTGCTGTGATTTCAGGAGACTCGCAGATTTTTGGAACCTTGGCAACCCCTTTCCATGAAAGTGATTTGCGCCAGTCTCTGCTTAGGGCTACATCAATAGGAAACAAACCATAGAGATATAACTTGGAACTACTTTATTCTGTCAAGTTTCAATGAGCTAGCACAAACCGTGTTTGATTTAGAGTTCCAACTACATGTATTCATATAGGAGAAAACAGAGTGAAACCTAAAAATTAAAACTGTTGCTGGAAACGAACGGTTTAACCTAGAAGAACAAAATTTGGAGAGCCAAGTGGGATTGGGGTTCTGATCATTAACTGAAAGTGTCATCAAGATTGGGTGAAAAAATGTGTGCTGAGATTTAAGGAAACTCTTAGTTTTTAGGAATCTTGGCCACCCCTTTCCATGAAAGTGATTTGCACCAGTCTCCTCTTAAGGATACATCCACAGGAAACAAACCACAGAGACAGAATTTGGAACTACTTTATTCTGTCAAGTTTCAAAGAGCTAGAACAAACCGTGTCTGATTTACAAATCCAACTACATGTATCCATATAGGAGAAAACAGAGTGAAACCTAAAAATTTAAATTGTTACTGCAAATGAACGGTTTAACCTAGAATAACGAAATTTGGTGAGCAAGTGGGATTGGGGTACTTATCATTACCTGAAAGTGTCATCAAGATTGGGTGAAAAAATGTGTGCTGAGAATTCAGGAAACTCGTGGTTTTTTGGAAGCTTGGCAACCTCTTTCCATGAAAGTGATTTGCTCCAGTCTCTGCTTAGGGCTACATCAATAGGAAACAAACCATAGAGATAGAACTTGGAACTACGTTATTGTGTCAACTTTCAAAGAGCTAGTACAAACCGTGTTTGATTTAGAATTCCAACAACATGTATCCATATAGGAGAAAACAGAGTGAAACCGAAAAATTCAAACTGTTACTGCAAACGAACGGTTTAACCTAGAAGAACGAAATTCCGTTTGCCAAGTGGGATTGGAGTACTGATCATTACCTGAATGTGTCATCAAGATTGGTGAAAAAATGTGTGCTGAGATTTCAGGAAACTCGCAGTTTTTTGGAAGCTTGGCAACTCCTTTCCCTGAAAAGGATTTGCGCCAATCTCTGCTTAGGGTACATCAATATGAAACAATCCATAGAGATAGTACTTGGAACTCCTTTATTGTGTCAAGTTTCAAAGAGCTAGCACAAACCGTGTTTTATTTAGAATTCCAACTACATATATCTATATAGGAGAAAACAGAGTGAAACCTAAAAATTAAAACTGTTACTGCAAACGAACGGTTTAACCTAGAAGAACGAAATTATGTGAGCCAAGTGGGATTGGGGTACTGATCATTACCTGAAAGCATCATCAAGATTGGGTGAAAAAATGTGTGCTGAGATTTCAGGAAACTCTTGGTTTTTTGGAAGCTTGGCAACCCCTTTCCATAAAAGTGATTTGCGCCAGTCTCTGCTTAGGGCTACATCAATAGGAAACAAACCATAGAGATACAACTTGGCACTACTTTATTCTGTCAAGTTTCAAGGAGCCAGCACATACCGTGTTTGATTTTGAGTTCCAAATAAATGTATCCATATAGGAGAAAACAGAGTAAAACCTAAAATTTAAAACTGTTACTGCAAACGAACAGTTTAACCTAGAAGAACGAAATTCAGTGAGCCAAGTGGGATTGGGAAACTCATTATTACCTGAAAGTGTCATCAAGATTGGGTGAAAAAATGTGTGCTGAGATTTCAGGAAACTCATAGTTTTTTGGAAGCTTGGCAACCCCTTTCCATAAAAGTGATTTGCGCCAGTCTCTGCTTAGTGCTACATCAATAGGAAACAAACCATAGAGATACAACTTGGCACTACTTTATTCTGTCAAGTTTCAAAGAGCTAGCACAAACTGTGTTTGATGTAGAATTCCAACTACATGTATCCATATAGGAGAAAACAGAGTGAAACCTAAAAATTAAAACTCTTACAGCTAACGAACGGTTTAACCTAGAAGAACGAAATTTGGTGAGCCAAGTGGGATTGGGGTACTGATCTTTACCTGAATGTGTCATCAAGATTGGTTGAAAAAATGTGTGCTGAGATTTCAGGAAACTCGCAGTTTTTTGGAAGCTTGGCAACTCCTTTCCCTGGAAAGTATTTGCGCCAGTCTCTGCTTAGGGTACATCAATATGAAACAATCCATAGAGATAGAACTTGGAACTCCTTTATTGTGTCAAGTTTCAAAGAGCTAGCACAAACCATGTTTTATTTAGAATTCCAACCATATATATCCATATAGGAGAAAACAGAGTGAAACCTAAAATTAAAACTGTTACTGCAAACGAACGGTTTAACCTAGAAGAACGAAATTTGGAGAGCCAAGTGGGATTGGGGTACTGATCATTACCTGAAAGTGTCATCAAGATTGGGTGAAAAAATGTGTGCTGAGATTTCAGGAAACTCTTAGTTTTTTGGAATCTTGGCAACACCTTTCCATGAAAGTGATTTGTGCCAGTCTCTGCTTAAGGCAACATCATTAGGAAACAAACCACAAAGAGAGAAGTTGGAACTACTTTATTCTTTCAAGTTTCAAAGAGCTAGCCCAAACCGTGTTTGATTTAGAATTCCAACTACATGTATCCATATAGAAGAAAACAGAGTAAAACCTAAAAATTAAAACTGTTACTGGAAATGAACGGTTTAACCTAGAAGAATGAAATTTGGTGAGCCAAGTGGGAATGGAGTACTGATCATTACCTGAAAGTGTCATCAAGATTGGGTGAAAAAATGTGTGCTGAAATTTCAGGAAACTCACAGTTTTCTGGAAGCTTGGCAACTCCTTTCCATTAAAGGTATTTGCGCCAATCTCTGCTTAGGGCTACATCAATAGGAAACAAACCATAGAGATAGAACTTGGAACTACTTTAATGTGTCAAGTTTCAAAGAGCTATTACAAACCGTGTTTGATTTAGAGTTCCAACTACATGTATCCATATAGGAGAAAATAGAGTGAAACCTAAAAATTAAAAGTGTTACTGCAAACGAAATGTTTAACCTAGAAGAAGGAAATTTGGTTAGCCAAGTGATATTGGGGTAGTGATCATTACCTGGAAGTGTCACCAAATTGGGTGAAAAAATGTGTTCTGAGATTTCAGGAAACTCACAGTTTTTGGAAGCTTCGCAACCCCTTTCCATGAGAGTGATTTGCGCCAGTCTCTGCTTAGGGCTACATCAATAGGAAAGAAACCATAGAGATAGAACTTGGAACTCCTTTATTGGGTCAAGTTTCAATGAGCTAGCACAAACCGTGTTTGATTTACAGTTCCAAATACATGTATCCATATAGGAGAAAACAGAGTGAAACCTAAAAATTAAATCTGTTACTAAAAACGAACGGTTTAACCTAGAAGAACGAAATTTGGTAAGCCAAGTGGGAATGGAGTACTGATCATTACCTGAAAGTGTCATCAATATTGGGTGAAAAAATGTTTGCTGAGATTTCAGGAAATTCGTAGTTTTTTGGAAGCTTGGCAACCCCTTTCCATGAAAGTGTTTTGCGCCAGTCTCTGCTTAGGGCTACATCAATAGGAAACCAACCATAGTGATAGAACTTGGAACTACTTTATTCTGTCAAGTTTCAAAGAGCTAGCACAAACCGTGTTTGATTTAGACTTCCAAATACATTTATCCATATAGGAGAAAACAGAGTGAATCCTAAAAATTTAAACTGTTACTGCAAACTAACGGTTTAACCTAGAAGAATGAAATTTGGTGAGCCAAGTGGGATTCGGGTACTCATCTTTACCTGAAAGTGTCATCAAGATTGGGTGAAAAAATGTTTGCGGAGATTTCAGGAAACTCTTGGTTTTTTGGAAGCTTGGCAACCCCTTTCTATTACAGTGATTGCGCCAGTCACTGCTTAGGGCTACATCAATAGGTAACAAACCATAGAGATAGAACTTGGAACTACTTTATTCTGTCAAGTTTCAAAGAGCTAGCACAAACCGTGTTTGATTTAGAGTTCCAAACACATGTATCCATAATGGAGAAAACAGAGTGAAACCTAAAAATTTAAACTGTTACTGCAAACGAAGGGTTTAACCTAGAAGAACGAAAGTTGGTGAGCCAAGTGGGATTGTTGTACTGTATATTACCTGAAAGTGTCATCAACATTGGGTGAAAAAATGTGTGCTGAGATTTCATGAAACTTGCAGTTTTTTGGAAGTTGGCAACGCCTTTCACTGAAAGGGATTTGCCCCAGTCTCTGCTTAGGGCTACATCAATAGGAAACAAACCATAGAGATAGAACTTGGAACTACTTTATTGTGTCAAGTTTCAAAGAGCTAGCACAAACCGTGTTTGATTTACAGTTCCAAATACATGTATCCATATAGGAGAAAACAGAGTGAAACCTAAAAATTAAAACTGTTACTGCAACCAAACAGTTTAATCTAGAAGAACGAAATTTGGTGAGCCAAGTGGGATTGGGGTAATGATCATTACCTGGAAGTGTCATCAAGATTGGGAGAAAAAATGTTTGCTGAGATTTCAGGAAATTCGTAGTTTTTTGGAAGCTTGGCAACCCCTTTCCATGAAACTGATTTGCGCCAGTCTCTGCTTAGGGCTACATCAATAGGAAACAAACCATAGAGATAGAACTTGGAGCTAATTTATTGTGTCAATTTTCAAAGAGCTAGCACAAACCGTGTTTGATTTAGACTTCCAAATACATGTATCCATGTAGGAGAAAACAGAGTGAAACCTAAAATTTAAACTGTTACTGCAAACGAACGGTTTAACCTAGAAGAATGAAATTTGGTGAGCCAAGTGGGATTGGGGTACTCATCAATACCTGAAAGTGTCATCAAGATTGGATGAAAAAATGTGTGCGGAGATTTCAGGAAACTCTTGGTTTTTTGGAAGCTTGGCAACCCCTTTCTATGAAAGTGATTTGTGCCAGTGTCTGCTTAGGGCTACATCAATATGTAACAAACAATAGAGATAGAAATGGGATCTATTTATTCTGTCAAGTTTCAAAGAGCTAGCACAAACCGTGTTTGATTTAGAATTCCAACTACATGTGTCCATATAGGAGAAAACAGAGTGAAACCTAAAAATTAAAAGTGTTACTAAAAACGAACGGATTAAACTAGAAGAACGAAATTTGGTGAGCTGTGTGGGAATGGGGTACTGATCATTACCTGAGAGTGTCATCAAGATTGGGTGAAAAAATGTGTGCTGAATTTTCAGGAAATTCGTAGTTTTTTAAAGCTTGGCAACCCCTTTCAATGAAAGTGATTTGCGCCAGTCTCTGCTTAGGGCTACATCAATAGGAAACATACCATAAAGATAGACCTTGGAACTACTATATTCTGTCAAGTCTCAAAGAGCTAGCACAAACCGAGTTTGATTTAGAGTTTCAACTACATGTATCCATATAGGAGAAAACACAGTGAAACCTAAAAATTTAAACTGTTACTGAAAACGAACGGTTTAACCTAGAAGAACGAAATTTCGTGAGCCAAGTGGGATTGGGGTACTGATCATTACCTGAAAGGGTCATCAAGATTGGGTGAAAAAATGTGTGCTGAGATTTCAGGAAACTCTTGGTTTTTTGGAAGCTTGGCAACACCTTTCTATGAAAGTGATGCGCCCGTCTCTGCTTAGGGCTACATCAATAGGAAACAAACCATAGAGAGAGAACTTGGAACTACTTTATTCTGTCAAGTATCACAGAGCTAGCACTAACTGTGTTTGATTTAGAAATCCAATTACATGTATCCATATAGGAGAAAACAGAGTGAAACCTAAAAATTAAAACTGTTACTAAAAACGAACGGTTTAACCAAGAAGAACGAAATTTGGTGAGCCAAGTGGGATTGGGGTCCTGATCATAACCAGATAGTGTCATCAAGATTGGGTGAAAAAATGTGTGCTGAGATTTCAGGAAATTCGTAGTTTTTTGGAAACTTGGCAAACCCTTTCCATGAAAGTGATTTGTGCCAGTCTCTGCTTAGGGCTACATCAATAGGAAACAAACCATAGAGATAGAACTTGGAACTACTTTATTGTGTCAAGTTTCAAAAAGCTAGCACAAACCGTGTTTGATTTAAAGTTCCAAATACATGTATCCATATAGGAGAGAGCAGAGTGAAACCTAAAAATTAAAACTGTTACTGGAAAAGAACAGTTTAACCTAGAAGAACGAAATTTGGTGAGCCAAGTGGTATTGGGGTACTTATCATTACCTCAAAGTGTCATCAAGTTTTGGTGAAAAAATGTGTGCTGAGATTTCAGGAAACTCGCAGTTTTTTGGAAGCTTGGAAACCCCTTTCCATGAAAGTGATTTGTGCCAGCCTCTGCTTAGGGCTACATCAATAGGAAAGAAACCATAGAGATAGAACTTGGAACTCCTTTATTGTGTCAAGTTTCAATGAGCTAGCACAAACCGTGTTTGATTTACAGTTCCAAATACATGTATCCATATAGGAGAAAACAGAGTGAAACCTAAAAATTAAATCTGTTACTAAAAACGAACGGTTTAACCTAGAAGAACGAAATTTGGTAAGCCAAGTGGGAATGGGGTACTGATCATTACCTGAAAGTGTCATCAAGATTGGGTGAAAAAATGTTTGATGAGATTTCTGGAAACTCGCAGTTTTTTGGAAGATTGGCAACCCCTTTCCATGAAAGAGATTTGCGCCAGTCTCTGCTTAGGGCTACATCAATAGGAAACCAACAATAGAGATAGAACTTGGAACTACTTTAGTGTGTCAAGTTTCAAAGACCTAGCACAAACCGTGTTTGAATCAGTCTTCCAAATACATGTATCCATATAGGAGAAAACAGAGTGAAATCTAAAAATTTAAACTGTTACGGCAAACGAACGGTTTAACCTAGAAGAATGAAATTTGGTGAGCGAAGTGGGATTGGGGTACTCATCATTACCTGAAAGTGTCATCAAGATTGGGTGAAAAATTGTGTGCAGAGATATCAGGAAACTCTTGGTTTCTTGGAAACTTGGCAACCCCTTTCTATGAAAGTGATTTGCGCCAGTCTCTGCTTAGGGCTACATCAATAGGAAACAAACCATAGAGATAGAACTTGGAACTACTTTATTCTGTCAAGTTTCAAAGAGCTAGCACAAATCGTGTTTGATTTAGAATTCCAAATTCATGTATCCGTATAAGAGAAAACAGAGTGAAACCGAAAAATTAACACTGTTACTGCAAACGAACGGTTTAACCTAGAAGAATGAAATTTGGTGAGCCAAGTGGGATTGGGGTACTGATCATTACCTGAAAGTGTCATCAAGATTGGGAGAAAAAATGTTTGCTGAGATTTCAGGAAACTCGCAGTTTTTTGGAAGCTTGGCAACGCCTTTCACTGAAAAGGATTTGCGCCAGTCTCTGCTTAGGGCTACATCAATAGGAAACAAACCATAGAGATAGAACTTGGAACTCCTTTATTGTGTCAAGTTTCAAAGTGCTAGCACAAACCGTGTTTGATTTACAGTTCCAAATACATATATCCATATAGGAAAAACAGAGTGAAACTTAAAAATTTAAACTGTTACTGCCAACGAATGGTTTAACCTAGAAGAATGACATTTGGTGAGCCAAGTGGGATTGGTGTACTCATCATTACCTTACAGTGTCATCAAGATTGGGTGAAAAAATGTGTGCGGAGATTTCAGGAAACTCTTGGTTTTTTGGAAGCTTGGCAACTCCTTTCTATGAAAGTGATTTGCGCCAGTCTCTGCTTAGGGCTACATCAATAGGAAACAAACCATAGAGATAGAACTTGGAACTACTTTATTCTGTCCAGTATCAAAGAGCTAGCACAAACTGTGTTTGTTTTAGAAATCCAACTACATGTATCCATATAGGAGAAAACAGAGTGAAACCTAAAAATTAAAACTGTTACTAAAAACGAACGGTTTAACCAAGAAGAACGAAATTTGGTGAGCCAAGTGGGATCGGGGTACTGATCATAACCAGATAGTGTCATCAAGATTGGGTGAAAAAATGTGTGCTGAGATTTCAGGAAATTCGTAGTTTTTTGGAAGCTTGGCATACCCTTTCCATGAAAGTGATTTGCACCAGTCTCTGCTTAGGGCTACATCAATAGGAAACAAACTATAGAGATAGAACTTAGAACTACTTTATTGTGTCAAGTTTCAAAAAGCTAGCACAAATCGTGTTTGACTTAGAATTCCAAATTCATATATCCGTATAAGAGAAAACAGAGTGAAACCGAAAAATTAACACTGTTACTGCAAACGAACGGTTTAACCTAGAAGAATGAAATTTGGTGAGCCAAGTGGGATTGGGGTACTGATCATTACCTGAAAGTGTCATCAAGATTGGGTGAAAAAATGTGTGCTGAGATTTCAGGAAACTCGCAGTTTTTTGGAAGCTTGGCAACGCCTTTCACTGAAAGGGATTTGCGCCAGTCTAGCTTAGGGCTACATCAATAGGAAACAAACCATAGAGATAGAACTTGGAACTACTTTATTCTGTCAAGTTTCAAAGAGCTAGCACAAATCGTGTTTGATTTAGAATTCCAAACACATGTATCCGTATAAGAGAAAACAGAGTGAAACCGAAAAATTAACACTGTTACTGCAAACGAACGGTTTAACCTAGAAGAACGAAATTTGGTGAGCCAAGTGGGATTGGGGTAGTGATCATTACCTGGAAGTGTCATCAAGATTGGGTGAAAAAATGTTTGCTGAGATTTCAGGAAATTCGTAGTTTTTTGGAAGCTTGGCAACCCCTTTCCATGAAAGTGATTTGCGCCAGTCTCTGCTTAGGGCTACATCAATAGGAAACCAACCATAGAGATAGAACTTGGAGCTAATTTATTGTGTCAATTTTCAAAGAGCTAGCACAAACCGTGTTTGATTTAGACTTCCAAATACATGTATCCATGTAGGAGAAAACAGAGTGAAACCTAAAATTTAAACTGTTACTGCAAACGAACGGTTTAACCTAGAAGAATGAAATTTGGTGAGCCAAGTGGGATTGGGGTACTCATCAATACCTGAAAGTGTCATCAAGATTGGATGAAAAAATGTGTGCGGAGATTTCAGGAAACTCTTGGTTTTTTGGAAGCTTGGTAACCCCTTTCTATGAAAGTGATTTGTGCCAGTGTCTGCTTAGGGCTACATCAATATGTAACAAACCATAGAGATAGAAATGGGATCTATTTATTCTGTCAAGTTTCAAAGAGCTAGCACATACCGTGTTTGATTTAGAGTTCCAAATACATGTATCCATATAGGAGAAAACAGAGTGAAACTTAAAAATTTAAACTGTTACTGCCAACGAACGGTTTAACCTAGAAGAATGACATTTGGTGAGCCAAGTGGGATTGGTGTACTCATCATTACCTTACAGTGTCATCAAGATTGGGTGAAAAAATGTGTGCGGAGATTTCAGGAAACTCTTGGTTTTTTGGAAGCTTGGCAACTCCTTTCTATGAAAGTGATTTGCGCCAGTCTCTGCTTAGGGCTACATCAATAGGAAACAAACCATAGAGATAGAACTTGGAACTACTTTATTCTGTCCAGTATCAAAGAGCTAGCACAAACTGTGTTTGTTTTAGAAATCCAACTACATGTATCCATATAGGAGAAAACAGAGTGAAACCTAAAAATTAAAACTGTTACTAAAAACGAACGGTTTAACCAAGAAGAACGAAATTTGGTGAGCCAAGTGGGATCGGGGTACAGATCATAACCAGATAGTGTCATCAAGATTGGGTGAAAAAATGTGTGCTGAGATTTCAGGAAATTCGTAGTTTTTTGGAAGCTTGGCATACCCTTTCCATGAAAGTGATTTGCACCAGTCTCTGCTTAGGGCTACATCAATAGGAAACAAACCATAGAGATAGAACTTAGAACTATTTTATTGTGTCAAGTTTCAAAAAGCTAGCACAAATCGTGTTTGATTTAGAATTCCAAATTCATATATCCGTATAAGAGAAAACAGAGTGAAACCGAAAAATTAACACTGTTACTGCAAACGAACGGTTTAACCTAGAAGAATGAAATTTGGTGAGCCAAGTGGGATTGGGGTACTGATCATTACCTGAAAGTGTCATCAAGATTGGGTGAAAAAATGTGTGCTGAGATTTCAGGAAACTCGCAGTTTTTTGGAAGCTTGGCAACGCCTTTCACTGAAAGGGATTTGCGCCATCTAGCTTAGGGCTACATCAATAGGAAACAAACCATAGAGATAGAACTTGGAACTACTTTATTCTGTCAAGTTTCAAAGAGCTAGCACAAATCGTGTTTGATTTAGAATTCCAAACACATGTATCCGTATAAGAGAAAACAGAGTGAAACCGAAAAATTAACACTGTTACTGCAAACGAACGGTTTAACCTAGAAGAACGAAATTTGGTGAGCCAAGTGGGATTGGGGTAGTGATCATTACCTGGAAGTGTCATCAAGATTGGGTGAAAAAATGTTTGCTGAGATTTCAGGAAATTCGTAGTTTTTTGGAAGCATGGCAACCCCTTTCCATGAAAGTGATTTGCGCCAGTCTCTGCTTAGGGCTACATCAATAGGAAACCAACCATAGAGATAGAACTTGGAGCTAATTTATTGTGTCAATTTTCAAAGAGCTAGCACAAACCGTGTTTGATTTAGACTTCCAAATACATGTATCCATGTAGGAGAAAACAGAGTGAAACCTAAAATTTAAACTGTTACTGCAAACGAACGGTTTAACCTAGAAGAATGAAATTTGGTGAGCCAAGTGGGATTGGGGTACTCATCAATACCTGAAAGTGTCATCAAGATTGGATGAAAAAATGTGTGCGGAGATTTCAGGAAACTCTTGGTTTTTTGGAAGCTTGGTAACCCCTTTCTATGAAAGTGATTTGTGCCAGTGTCTGCTTAGGGCTACATCAATATGTAACAAACCATAGAGATAGAAATGGGATCTATTTATTCTGTCAAGTTTCAAAGAGCTAGCACATACCGTGTTTGATTTAGAGTTCCAAATACATGTATCCATATAGGAGAAAACAGAGTGAAACCTAAAAATTAAAACTGTTACTGCAAACGAAGAGTTTAACCTAGAAGAACGAAATTTGGTGAGCCAAGTGGGATTGGGGTACTGATCATTACCTGAAAGTGTCATCAAGATTGGGTGAAAAAATGTGTGCGGAGATTTCAGGAAACTCTTGGTTTTTTGGAAGCTTGGCAACTCCTTTCTATGAAAGTGATTTGCGCCAGTCTCTGCTTAGGGCTACATCAATAGGAAACAAACCATAGAGATAGAACTTGGAACTACTTTATTCTGTCCAGTATCAAAGAGCTAGCACAAACTGTGTTTGTTTTAGAAATCCAACTACATGTATCCATATAGGAGAAAACAGAGTGAAACCTAAAAATTAAAACTGTTACTAAAAACGAACGGTTTAACCAAGAAGAACGAAATTTGGTGAGCCAAGTGGGATCGGGGTACTGATCATAACCAGATAGTGTCATCAAGATTGGGTGAAAAAATGTGTGCTGAGATTTCAGGAAATTCGTAGTTTTTTGGAAGCTTGGCATACCCTTTCCATGAAAGTGATTTGCACCAGTCTCTGCTTAGGGCTACATCAATAGGAAACAAACTATAGAGATAGAACTTAGAACTACTTTATTGTGTCAAGTTTCAAAAAGCTAGCACAAATCGTGTTTGATTTAGAATTCCAAATTCATATATCCGTATAAGAGAAAACAGAGTGAAACCGAAAAATTAACACTGTTACTGCAAACGAACGGTTTAACCTAGAAGAATGAAATTTGGTGAGCCAAGTGGGATTGGGGTACTGATCATTACCTGAAAGTGTCATCAAGATTGGGTGAAAAAATGTGTGCTGAGATTTCAGGAAACTCGCAGTTTTTTGGAAGCTTGGCAACGCCTTTCACTGAAAGGGATTTGCGCCAGTCTAGCTTAGGGCTACATCAATAGGAAACAAACCATAGAGATAGAACTTGGAACTTCTTTATTCTGTCAAGTTTCAAAGAGCTAGCACAAATCGTGTTTGATTTAGAATTCCAAACACATGTATCCGTATAAGAGAAAACAGAGTGAAACCGAAAAATTAACACTGTTACTGCAAACGAACGGTTTAACCTAGAAGAACGAAATTTGGTGAGCCAAGTGGGATTGGGGTAGTGATCATTACCTGGAAGTGTCATCAAGATTGGGTGAAAAAATGTTTGCTGAGATTTCAGGAAATTCGTAGTTTTTTGGAAGCTTGGCAACCCCTTTCCATGAAAGTGATTTGCGCCAGTCTCTGCTTAGGGCTACATCAATAGGAAACCAACCATAGAGATAGAACTTGGAGCTAATTTATTGTGTCAATTTTCAAAGAGCTAGCACATACCGTGTTTGATTTAGACTTCCAAATACATGTATCCATATAGGAGAAAACAGATTGAAACCTAAAAATTAAAACTGTTACTGCAAACGAAGAGTTTAACCTAGAAGAACGAAATTTGGTGAGCCAAGTGGGATTGGGGTACTGATCATTACCTGAAAGTGTCATCAAGATTGGGTGAAAAAATGTGTGCTGAGATTTCAGGAAACTCGCAGTTTTTTGGAAGCTTGGCAACGCCTTTCACTGAAAGGGATTTGCGCCAGTCTCTGCTTAGGGCTCCATCAATAGGAAACAAATCATAGAGATAGAACATGGAACTCCTTTATTGTGTCTAGTTTCAAAGTGCTAGAGCAAACCGTGTTTGACTTACAGTTCCAAATACATGTATCCATATAGGAGAAAACAGAGTGAAACCTAAAAATTTAAACTGTTACTGCAAACGAACGGTTTAACCTAGAAGAACGAAATTTGGTGATCCAAGTGGGATTGGGGTACTCATCATTACCTGAAAGTGTCATCAAGATTGGGTGAAAAAATGTGTTCGGAGATTTCAGGAAACTCTTGGTTTTTTGGAAGCTTGGCAACCCCTTTCTATGAAAGTGATTTGCACCAGTCTCTGCTTAGGGCTACATCAATTAAAAACAAACCATAGAGATAGAACTTGGAACTCCTTTATTTTGTCAAGTTTCAATGAGCTAGCACAAACCGTGTTTGATTTACAGTTCCAAATACATGTATCCATATAGGAGAAAACAGAGTGAAACCTAAAAATTTAAACTGTTACTGCAAACGAACGGTTTAACCTAGAAGAACGAAATTTGGTGAGCCAAGTGGGATTTGGGTACTCATCATTACCTGAAAGTGTCATCAAGATTGGGTGAAAAAATGTGTGCGGAGATTTCAGGAAACTCTTGGTTTTTTGGAAGCTTGGCAACCCCTTTCTATGAAAGTGATTTGCGCCAGTCTCTGCTTAGGGCTACATCAATAGGAAACAAACTATACAGATAGAACTTGGAACTACTTTATTCTCTCAAGTTTCAAAGAGCTAAGACAAACCGTGTTTGATTTAGAATTCCAACTACATGTATCCATATAGGAGAAAACAGAGTGAAACCTAAAAATTAAAACTGTTACTGCAAACGAACGGTTTAACCTAGAAGAACGAAACTTGGTGAGCCTATTGGGAATCGGGTACTGATCATTACCTGAAAGTGTCATCAAAATTGGGTGAAAAAATGTTTGCTGAGACTTCAGGAAATCCGTAGTTTTTTGGAAGCTTGTCAACCCCTTTCCATGAAAGTGATTTCCGCCAGTCTCTGCTTTGGGCTACATCAATAGGAAACAAACCATAGAGATAGAACTTGGAACTACTTTATTGTGTCAAGGTTCAAAAAGCTAGCACAAACCGTGTTTGATTTAAAGTTCCAAATATGTATCCATATAGGAGAAAGCAGAGTCAAACCGAAAAATTAAAACTGTTACTGGAAACGTACGGTTTAACCTAGAAGAACGAAATTTGGTGAGCCAAGTGGGATTGGGGTACTTATCATTACCTGAAAGTGTCATCAAGATTGGGTGAAAAAATGTGTGCTGAGATTTCAGGAAACTCGTGGTTTTTTGGAAGCTTGGCAACCCCTTTCCATGAAAGTGATTTGCTCCAGTCTCTGCTGAGGGCTACATCAATAGGAAACAAAACATAGAGATAGAACTTGGAACTACTTTATTCTGTTAAGTTTCAAAGAGCTAAGACAAACAGTGTTTGATTTAGAAATCCAACTACATGTATCCATATTGGAGAAAACAGAGTGAAACCTAAAAATTAAAACTGTTACTAAGAACGAACGGTTTAACCTAGAAGAACGAAATTTGGTGAGCCAAGTGGGAATGGGGTACTGATCATTACCTGAAAGTGTCATCAAGATTGCGTGAAAAAATGTGTGCTGAGATTTCAGGAAATTCGCAGTTTTTTCGAAGCTGGGCAACACCTTTCCTTGAAAGGGATTTGCGCCAGTCTCTGCTTAGCGCTACATCAATCGGAAACAAACCATAGATATACAACTTGGAACTCCTCTATTGTGTCAAGTTTCAAAGAGCTAGCACAAACCATGTTTGATTTACAGTTCCAAATACATGTATCCATATAGGAAAAAACAGAGTGAAACCTAAAAATTAAAACTGTTACTTCAAATGAACGGTTTAATCTAGAAGAACGAAATTTGGTGAGCCAAGTGGGATTGGTGTAGTGATCATTACCTGAAAGTGTCATCAAGATTGGGTGAAAAAATGTTTGCTGAGATTTCTGGAAACTCGCAGTTTTTTGGAAGATTGGCAACCCCTTTCCATGAAAGTGATTTGCGCCAGTCTCTGCTTAGGGCTACATCAATAGGAAACCAACAATAGAGATAGAACATGGAACTACCTTATTGTGTCAAGTTTCAAAGACCTAGCACAAACCGTGTTTGAATCAGTCTTCCAAATATGTATCCATATAGGAGAAAACAGAGTGAAATCTAAAAATTTAAACTGTTACGGCAAATGAACGGTTTAACCTAGAAGAATGAATTTTGGTGAGCCAAGTGGTATTGGGGTACTCATCATTACCTTACAGTGTCATCAAGATTGGGTGAAAAAATGTGTGCGGAGATTTCAGGAAACTCTTGGTTTTTTGGAAGCTTGGCAACCCCTTTCTATGAAAGTGATTTGCGCCAGTCTCTGCTTAGGGCTACATCAATAGGAAACAAACTATAGAGATAGAACTTGGAACTACTTTATTCTCTCAAGTATCAAAGAGCTAAGACAAACCGTGTTTGATTTAGAATTCCAACTACATGTATCCATATAGGAGAAAACAGAGTGAAACCTAAAAATTAAAACTGTTACTGCAAACGAACGGTTTAACCTAGAAGAACGAAATTTGGTGAGCCTATTGGGAATGGGGTACTGATCATTACCTGAAAGTGTCATCAAAATTGGGTGAAAAAATGTGTGCTGAGACTTCAGGAAATTTGTAGTTTTTTGGAAGCTTGTCAACCCCTTTCAATGAAAGTGATTTCCGCCAGTCTCTGCTTTGGGCTACATCAATAGGAAACAAACCGTAGAGATAGAACTTGGAACTACTTTATTGTGTCAAGGTTCAAAAAGCTAGCACAAACCGTGTTTGATTTAAAGTTCCAAATATGTATCCATATAGGAGAAAGCAGAGTGAAACCTAAAAATTAAAACTGTTACTGGAAACGTACGGTTTAACCTAGAAGAACGAAATTTGGTGAGCCAAGTGGGATTGGGGTACTGATTATTACCTGAAAGTGTCATCAAGATTGCGTGAAAAAATGTGTGCTGAGATTTCAGGAAATTCGCAGTTTTTTGGAAGCTGGGCAACACCTTTCCTTGAAAGGGATTTGCGCCAGTCTCTGCTTAGAGCTACATCAATCGGAAACAAACCATAGATATACAACTTTGAACTCCTCTATTGTGTCAAGTTTCAAAGAGCTAGCACAAACCGTGTTTGATTTACAGTTCCAAATACATATATCCATATAGGAGAAAACAGAGTGAAATCTAAAAATTTAAACTGTTACGGCAAACGAACGGTTTAACCTAGAAGAATGAAATTTGGTGAGCCAAGTGGGATTGGGGTACTCATCATTACCTGAAAGTGTCATCAAGATTGGGTGAAAAAATGTGTGCAGAGATATCAGGAAACTCTTGGTTTCTTGGAAACTTGGCAACCCCTTTCTATGAAAGTGATTTGCGCCAGTCTCTGCTTAGGGCTACATCAATAGGAAACAAACCATAGAGATAGAACGTGGAACTACTTTATTCTGTCAAGTTTCAAAGAGCTAGCACAAATCGTGTTTGATTTAGAATTCCAAATTAATGTATCCGTATAAGAGAAAACAGAGTGAAACCGAAAAATTAACACTGTTACTGCAAACGAACGGTTTAACCTAGAAGAATGAAATTTGGTGAGCCAAGTGGGATTGGGGTACTGATCATTACCTGAAAGTGTCATCAAGATTGGGTGAAAAAATGTGTGCTGAGATTTCAGGAAACTCGCAGTTTTTTAGAAGCTTGGCAACGCCTTTCACTGAAAAGAATTTGCGCCAGTCTCTGCTTAGGGCTACATCAATAGGAAACAAACCATAGAGATAGAACTTGGAACTCCTTCATTGTGTCAAGTTTCAAAGTGCTAGCACAAACCGTGTTTGATTTACAGTTCCAAATACATATATCCATATAGGAGAAAACAGAGTGAAACTTAAAAATTTAAACTGTTACTGCCAACGAATGGTTTAACCTAGAAGAATGACATTTGGTGAGCCAAGTGGGATTGGGGTACTCATCATTACCTTAAAGTGTCATCAAGATTGGGTGAAAAAATGTGTGCGGAGATTTCAGGAAACTCTTGGTTTTTTGGAAGCTTGGCAACTCCTTTTTATGAAAGTGATTTGCGCCAGTCTCTGCTTAGGGCTACATCAATAGGAAACAAACCATAGAGATAGAACTTGGAACTACTTTATTCTGTCCAGTATCAAAGAGCTAGCACAAACTGTGTTTGTTTTAGAAATCCAACTACATGTATCCATATAGGAGAAAACAGAGTGAAACCTAAAAATTAAAACTGTTACTAAAAACGAACGGTTTAACCAAGAAGAACGAAATTTGGTGAGCCAAGTGGGATCGGGGTACTGATCATAACCAGATAGTGTCATCAAGATTGGGTGAAAAAATGTGTGCTGAGATTTCAGGAAATTCGTATTTTTTTGGAAGCTTGGCATACCCTTTCCATGAAAGTGATTTGCACCAGTCTCTGCTTAGGGCTACATCAATAGGAAACAAACTATAGAGATAGAACTTGGAACTACTTTATTGTGTCAAGTTTCAAAAAGCTAGCACAAATCGTGTTTGATTTAGAATTCCAAATTCATGTAACCCTATAAGAGAAAACAGAGTGAAACCGAAAAATTAATACTGTTACTGCAAACGAACGGTTTAACCTAGAAGAATGAAATTTGGTGAGCCAAGTGGGATTGGGGTACTGATCATTACCTGAAAGTGTCATCAAGATTGGGTGAAAAAATGTGTGCTGAGATTTCAGGAAACTCGCAGTTTTTTGGAAGCTTGGCAACGCCTTTCACTGAAAGGGATTTGCGCCAGTCTCTGCTTAGGGCTACATCAATAGGAAACAAACCATAGAGATAGAACTTGGAACTACTTTATTCTGTCAAGTTTCAAAGAGCTAGCACAAATCGTGTTTGATTTAGAATTCCAAATTCATGTATCCGTATAAGAGAAAACAGAGTGAAACCGAAAAATTAACACTGTTACTGCAAACGAACGGTTTAACCTAGAAAAACGAAATTTGGTGAGCCAAGTGGGATCGGGGTACTGATCATAACCAGATAGTGTCATCAAGATTGGGTGAAAAAATGTGTGCTGAGATTTCAGGAAATTCGTAGTTTTTTGGAAGCTTGGCAAACCCTTTCCATGGAAGTGATTTGCACCAGTCTCTGCTTAGGGCTTCATCAATAGGAAACAAACTATAGAGATAGAACTTGGAACTACTTTATTGTGTCAAGTTTCAAAAAGCTAGCACAAACCGTGTTTGATTTAAAGTTCCAACTACATGTATCCATATAGGAGTAAACAGAGTGAAACCTAAAAACTAAAACTGTTACTGCAAACGAACGGTTTAACCTAGAAGAATGAAATTTGGTGAGCCAAGTGGGATTGGTGTACTCATCATTACCTGAAAGTGTCATCAAGATTGGGTGAAAAAATGTGTGCTGAGATTTCAGGAAACTTGCAGTTTTTTGGAGCTTGGCAATGCCTTTCACTGAAAAGGATTTGCGCCAGTCTCTTCTTAGGGCTACATCAATAGGAAACAAACCATAGAGATAGAACTTGGAACTCCTTTATTGTGTCAAGTTTCAAAGAGCTAGAACAAACCGTGTTTGATTTACAGTTCCAAATACATGTATCCATATAGGAGAAAACAGAGTGAAACCTAAAAATTAAATCTGTTACTAAAAACGAACGGTTTAACCTAGAAGAACGAAATTTGGTAAGCCAAGTGGGAATGGGGTACTGATCATTACCTGAAAGTGTCATCAAGATTGGGTGAAAAAATGTTTGCTGAGATTTCAGGAAATTCGTAGTTTTTTGGATGCTTGGCAACCCCTTTCCATGAAAGTGATCTGCGCCAGTCTCTGCTTAGGGCTACATCAATAGGAAACCAACCATAGAGATAGAACTTTGAACTACTTTATTGTGTCAAGTTTCAAAGAGCTAGCACAAACCGTGTTTGATTTAGACTTCCAAATACATTCATCCATATAGGAGAAAACATAGTGAAACCTAAAAATTTAAACTGTTACTGCAAACGAACGGTTTAACCTATAAGAATGAAATTTGGTGAGCCAAGTGGGATTGGGGTACTCATCTTTACCTGAAAGTGTCATCAAGATTGTGTGAAAAAATGTTTGCGGAGATTTCAGGAAACTCTTGGTTTTTTGGAAGCTTGGCAACCCCTTTCTATTACAGTGATTTGCGCCAGTCACTGCTTAGGGCTACATCAATAGGTAACAAACCATAGAGATAGAACTTGGAACTACTTTATTCTGTCAAGTTTCAAAGAGCTAGCACAAACCGTGTTTGATTTAGAGTTCCAAATACATGTATCCATAATGGAGAAAACAGGGTGAAACCTAAAAATTTAAACTGTTACTGCAAACGAAGGGTTTAACCTAGAAGAACGAAATTTGGTGAGCCAAGTGGGATTGGGGTACTGTATATTACCTGAATGTGTCATCAAGATTGGGTGAAAAAATGTGTGCTGATATTTCATGAAACTTGCAGTTTATTGGAATTTGGCAACGCCTTTCACTGAAAGGGATTTGCCCCAGTCTCTGCTTAGGGCTACATCAATAGGAAACAAACCATAGAGATAGAACTTGGAACTACTGTATTGTGTCAAGTTTCAAAAGCTAGCACAAACCGTGTTTGATTTAAAGTTCCAACTACATGTATCCATATAAAAGAAAGCAGAGTGAAACCTAAAAATTTAAACTGTTACTGCAAACAAACGGTTTAAGCTAGAAGAACGAAATTTGGTGATCCAAGTGGGATTGGGGTACTTATCATTACCTGAAAGTGTCATCAAGGTTGGGTGAAAAAATGTGTGCTGAGATTTTAGGAAATTCGTAGTTTTTTGGAAGCTTGGCAACCATGATCCATGAAATTGATTTGCGACAGTCTCTGCTTAGGGCTACATCAATAGGAAAGAAACCATAGAGATAGAACTTGGAACTACTTTATTGTGTCAAGTTTCAAAAAGCTAGCACAAACCGTGTTTTATTTAAAGTTCCAAGTACATGTATCCATATAGGAGAAAGCAGAGTGAAAAATAAAAAATAAAACTCTTACTGGAAACGAACAGTTTAACCTAGAAGAAGGAAATTTGGTGAGCCAAGTCTGATTGGAGTACTTATCATTACCTGAAAGCGTCATCAAGATTGGGTGAAAAAATGTGTGCTGAGATTTCAGGAAAGTCGTGGTTTTTTGGAAGCTTGGCAAAACCTTTCCATGAAAGTTATTTGCTCCAGTCTCTGCTTAGGGCTACATCAGTAGGAAACAAACCACAGAGATAGAACTTGGAACTACTTCATTCTGTCAACTTTCAAAGAGCTAGCACAAACCGTGTTTGATTTAGAATTCCAACTACATATATCCATATAGGAGAAAACAGAGTGAAACTGAAAAATTCAAACTGTTACTGCAAACGAAGCGTTTAACCTAGAAGAACGAAATTTGGTGAGCCAAGGGGGATTGGGGTAGTGATCATTACCTGGAAGTGTCATCAAGATTGGGTGAAAAAAATGTGTGCTGAGATTTCAGGAAACTCTTGGTTTTTTGGAAGCTTGGCAACCCCTTTCCATAAAAGTGATTTGCGCCAGTCTCTGCTTAGGGCTACATCAATAGGAAACAAACCATAGAGATAGAACTTGGCACTACTTTATTGTGTCAAGTTTCAAGGAGCCAGCACAAACCGTGTTTGATTTCGAGTTCCAACTACATGTATCCATATAGGAGAAAACAGAGTGAAACCTAAAAATTAAAACTGTTACTGCAAACGAACGGTTTAACCTAGAATTACAAAATTTGGTGAGCCAAGTGGGATTGAGGTAGTGATCATTACCTGAAAGTGTAATCAAGATTGGGTGAAAAAATGTGTGCTGAGATTTCAGGAAACTCGTGGTATTTTGGAAGCTGGGCCACCCCTTTCCATGAAAGTGATTTGTGCCAGTCTCTGCTTAGGGCTACATCAATAGGAAAAAAACCATAGAGATAGAAATTGGAACTAATTCATTGTGTCAAGTTTCGAAGAGCTAGCACAAACCGTGTTTGATTTAAAGTTCCAAATACATGTATCCATATAGGAGAAAACAGAGTGAAACCTAAAAATTAAAACTGTTACTGCAAACGAACGGTTTAACCTATAAGAGCGAAATTTGGTGATCCAAGTGGGATCGGGTGCTGATCATTACCTGAAAGTGTCATCAAGATTGGGCGAAAAAATGTGTGCTGAGATTTCTGGAAACCCGTAGTTATTTGGAAGCTTGGCAACCCGTTTCCATGAAAGTAATTTGCGCCTGTCTTTGCTTAGGGCTACATCAATAGGAAAAAAAAACCATAGAGATAGAACTTGGAACTACTTTATTGTGTCAAGTTTCAAAGAGCTAGCACAAACCGTGTTTGATTTAGAGTTCCAATTACATGTATCCATATAGGAAAAAACAGAGTGAAACCGAAAAATTAAAAATGTTACTGCAAAGGAACTGTTTAACATAGAAGAACGAAATTTGGTGAGCCAAGTGGGATAGGGGTACTCACCATTACCTGAAAGCATCATCAAGATTGGGTGAAAAAATGTGTGCTGAGATTTCAGGAAACTCGTGGTTTTTTGGAAGCTTGGAAACCGCTTTCCATGAAAGGCATTTGCGCCAGTCTGTGCTTAGGGCTACATCAATAGGAAACAAACCATAGAGATAGAACTTGGAACTACTTTATTCTGTCAAGTTTCAAAGAGCTAGCACAAACCGTGTTTGATTTAGAATTCCAACTACATATATCCATATAGAAGAAAACAGAGTGAAACCTAAAAATTAAAACTGTTACAGCTAACGAACGGTTTAACCTAGAAGAACGAAATTTGGTGAGCCAAGTGGGATTGGGGTACTGATCATTACCTGAAAGTGTCATCAAGATTGGGGAAAAAATGTGTGCTGAGATTTCAGGAAACTCGCAGTTTTTTGGAAGCTTGGCAACTTCTTTCCCTCAAAGGGATTTGCGCCACTCTCTGCTTAGGGCTACATCAATAGGAAACAAACCATAGAGATAGAACTTGGAACTCCTTTATTGTGTCAAGTTTCAATGAGCTAGCACAAACCGTGTTTGATTTACAGTTCCAAATACATGTATCCATATAGGAGAAAACAGGGTGAAACCTAAAAATTAAAACTGTTACTAAAAACGAACGGTTTATCCTAGAAGATCGAAATTTGGTGAGCCAAGTGGGATTGGGATACTGATCATTACCTGAAAGTGTCATCAAGATTGTGTAAAAAAATGTGTGCTGAGAGTTCAGGAAACTCTTGGTTTTTTGGAAGCTTGGCAACCCCTTTCCATGAAACTGATTTGCGCCAGTCTGTGTTTAGGGCTACATCAATAGGAAACAAACAATATAGATGGAACTTTGAACTACTTTATTGTGTCAAGTTTCAAAGAGCTAGCACAAACCGTGTTTGATTTTGAGTTCCAACTACATGCATCCATATAGGAGAAAACAGAGTGATACCGAAAAATTTAAACTGTTACTGCAAACGAAGTGTTTAACCTTGAAGAACGAAATTTGGTGAGCCAAGTAGGATTCGGGTAGTGATCATTACCTGGAAGTGTCACCATGATTGGGTGAAAAAATGTGTGCTGAGATTTCAGGAGACGCGCAGTTTTTTGGAAGCTTGGCAACCACTTTCCATGAAAGTGATTTGCGCCAGTCTCTGCTTTGGGCTACATCAATAGGAAACAAACCATAGAGATAGAACTTGGAACTCCTTTATTGTGTGAAGTTTCAAAGAGCTAGCACAAACCGTGTTTTATTTAGAGTTCCAACTACATGTATCCATATAGGAGAAAACAGAGTGAAACCTAAAAATTAAAACTGTTACTGCAAACGAACGGCTTAACCTAGAATTACAAAATTTGGTGAGCCAAGTGGGATTGATAGTGATCATTACCTGAAAGTGTCATCAAGTTTGGGTGAAAAAATGTGTGCTGAGATTTCAGGAAACTCGTGGTTTTTTGGAAGCTGGGCAACCACTTTCCTTGAAAGGGATTTGCACCAGTCTCTGCTTAGGGCTACATCAATAGGAAAAAAAACCATAGAGATAGAACTTGGAACTACTTTATTGTGTCAATTTTCAAAGAGTTAGCACAAACCGTGTTTGATTTAGAGTTCCAACTACATGTATCCATATAGGAGAAAACAGAGGGACACCTAAAAATTTAAACTGTTTCTTCAAACGAACGGATTAATCTAGAAGAATGAAATTTGGTGAGCCAAGTGGGATTGGGGTACTGATCATTACCTGAAAGTGGCATCGAGATTGGGTGAAAAAATGTGTGCTGAGATTTCAGGAAATTCTTGGTTTTTTGAAAGCTTGGCAACCCCTTTCTATGAAAGTGATTTGCGCCAGTCTCTGCGTAAGGCTACATCAATAGGAAACAAACCATAGAGATAGAACTTGAAACTACTTTATCTGTCTAGTTTCGAAGAGCTAGCACAAAGCGTGTTTGATTTAGAATTCCAACTACATGTATCCATATAGGAGAAAACAGAGTGAAACCTAAAAATTAAAACTGTTACTGCAAATGAAGGGTTTAAACTAGAAGAACGAAATTTGGTGAGCCAAGTGGGATTGGGGTAGTGATCATTACCTGAAAGTGTCATCAAGATTGGGTGAAAAAATATGTGCTGTGATTTCAGGAAACTCGCAGTTTTTTGGAAGCTTGGCAACTCCTTTCCATGAAAGTGATTCGCGCCAGTCTCTGCTTAGGGCTACATCAATAGGAAACAAACGATAGAGATAGAACTTTGGAACTACTTTATTGTGTCAAGTTTCAAGGAGCTAGCACAAACCGTGTTTGATTAAGAGTTCCAAATAAATATATCCATATAGGAGAAAACAGAGTGCAACCTAAAAATTAAAACTCTTACTGCAAACAAACGGTTTAACCTAGAAGAACGAAATTTGGTGAGCCACGTGGGATTGGGGTACTGATCATTACCTGAAAGTGTCATCAAGATTGGGTGAAAAAAATGTGTGCTGAGATATCAGGAAACTCGTAGTTTTTTGGAAGCTTGGCAACCCCTTTCCATGAAAGTGATTTGCGCCAGTCTCTGCTTAAGGCTACATCAATAGGAAACAAACCATAGAGATAGAAGTTGGAACTAAATTATTCCTTCAAATTTCAAAGAGCTAGCACAAATTGTGTTTGATTTAGAATTCCAACTGCATGTATCCATATAGGAGAAAACAGAGTGAAACCTAAAAATTAAAACTGTTACTGCAAATGAAGGGTTTAACCTAGAAGAACGAAATTTGGTGAGCCAAATGGGATTGGGGTAATGATCATTTCCTGAAAGTGTCATCAAGATTGGGTGAAAAAATGTGTGCTGAGATTTCAGGAAACTCGTAGTTTTTTTAAAGCTTGGCAACCCCTTTCCATGAAAGTGATTTGCGCCAGTCTCTGCTTAGTGCTACATCAATGTGGAAACAAACCATAGAGATAGAAGTTGGAACTACTTTATTCTGTCAAGTTTCAAAGAGCTAGCACAAACGGTGTTTGATTTAGAACTCCAACTACATGTATCCATATAGGAGAAAACAGAGTGAAACCGAAAAATTAAAACTGTTACTGCAAACCAATGGTTTAACCTAGAAGAACAAAATTTGGTGAGCCAAGTGGGATTGGGGTACTGATCCTTACCTGAAAGTGTCATCCAGATTGGGTGAAAAAATGTGTGCTGAGATTTCAGGAAACTCACAGTTTTTTGGAAGCTTGGCAACTCCTTTCACTGAAAGGGATTTGAGCCAGTCTCTGCTTAGGGCTCCATCAATAGGAAACAAACCATAGAGATAGAATTTGGAACTACTTTATTGTGTCAAGTTTCAAAGAGCTAGCACAAACCGTGTTTGATTTAGAGTTCCAACTACATGTATCCATATAGGAGAAAATAGAGGGAAACCTAAAAATTAAAAATGTTACTGCAAACGAAGTGTTTAACCTAGAAGAAGGAAATTTGGTTAGCCAAGTGGGATTGGGGTAGTGATCATTACCTGGAAGTTTCATCAAGATTGGGTGAAAAAATGTGTGCTGAGATTTCAGGAAACTCACAGTTTTTGGAAGCTTGGCAACCCCTTTCCATGAGAGTGATTTGCGCCAGTCTCTGCTTAGGGCTACATCAATAGGAAACAAACCATAGAGATAGAACTTGGAACTACTTTATTGTTTCAAGTTTCAAGGCGCTAGAACAAACCGTGTTTGATTTAGAGTTCCAAATAAATGTATCTATATAGGAGAAAACAGAGTGAAACCTAAAAATTAAAACTGTTACTGCAAACAAATGGTTTAACCTAGAAGAACGAAATTTGGTGAGCCAAGTGGGATTAGGGTACTGATCATTACCTGAAAGTGTCATCAAGATTGGGTAAAAGAATGTGTGCTGAGATTTCAAGAAACTCGTAGTTTTTTGGAAGCTTGGCAACCCCTTTCCATGAAAGAGATTTGCGCCAGTCTCTGCTTAGGGCTACATCAATAGGAAAGAAACCACAGAGAGAGAACTCGGAACTACTTTATTGTGTCAAGTTTCCAAGAGCTAGCACAAACCGTGTTTGATTTAGAATTCCAACTACATGTATCCATATAGGAGAAAATAGAGTGAAACCAAAAAATTAAAACTGTTACTGCAAACGAACGGTTTAAACTAGAAGAACGAAATTTGGTGAGCCAAGTGGGACTGGGGTACTGATCATTACCTAAAAGTGTCATCAAGATTGGGTGAAAAAAATGGGTGCTGAGATTTCAGGAAACTCGTAGTTTTATGGAAGCTTGGCAACCCCTTTCCATGAAAGTGATTCGTGCCAGTCTCTGTTTAGGGCTACATCAATAGGAAACAAACCATAGAGATAGAACTTGGAACTAATTCATTCTGTCAAGTTTCAAAGAGCTAGCACAAACCGTGTTTGATTTAAAGTTCCAACTACATGTATCCATATAGGAGAAAACAGAGTGAAACCGAAAAATTAAAACTGTTACTGCAAACGAACGGCTTAACCTAGAATTACAAAATTTGGTGAGCCAAGTGGGATTGAGGTAGTGATCATTACCTGAAAGTGTAATCAAGATTGGGTGAAAAAATGTGTGCTGAGATTTCAGGAAACTCGTAGTTACTTGGAAGCTTGGCAACCCGTTTCCGTGTAAGTAATTTGCGCCTGTCTTTCCTTAGTGCTACATCAATAGGAAACAAACCGTAGAGATAGAAGTTGGAACTACTTTATTCTGTCAAGTTTCAAAGAGCTAGCACAAATCGTGTTTGATTTAGAATTCCAACTACATATATCCGTATAGGAGAAAACAGAGTGAAACCGAAAAATTCAAACTGTGACTGCAAACGAACGGTTTAACCTAGAAGAACGAAATTTGGTGAGCCAAGTGGGATTGGGGTACTGATCATTACCTGAAAGTGTCATCAAGATTGGTTGAAAAGATGTGTGCTGAGATTTCAGGAAACTCGTAGTTTTTTGGAAGCTTGGCAAACCCTTTCCATTAAAGTGATTTCCGCCAGTCTCTGCTTAGGGCTACATCAATAGGACACAAACCATAGAGATAGAACTTGGAACTACTTTATTCTGTCAAGTTTCAAAGAGCTAGCACAAACCGTGTTTGATTTACAGTTCCAACTACATGTATCCGTATAGGAGAAAACAGAGTGAAACCAAAAAATTAAAACTGTTACTGCAAACAAAGCGTTTAACCTAGAAGAACGAAATTTGGTGAGCCAAGGGGGATTGGGGTAGCGATCATTACCTGGAAGTGTCATCAAGATTGGGTGAAAAAATGTGTGCTGAAATTTCAGGAAACTCGTGGTTTTTTGGAAGCTTGGCAACCCCTCTCTATGAAAGTGATTTGCTCCAGTCTCTGCTTAGGGCTACATCAATAGGAAACAAACCATAGAGATAGAACTTGGAACTACTTTCTTGTGTCAAGTTTCAAAGAGCTAGCAGAAACCGTGTTTGATTTAGAATTCCAACTACATGTATCCATATAGGAGAAAACAGAGTGAAACCAAAAAATTAAAACTGTTACTGCAAACGAACGGTTTAACCTAGAAGAACGAAATTTGGTGAGCCAAGTGGGACTGGGGTACTGATCATTACCTAAAAGTGTCATCAAGATTGGGTGAAAAAAAATGGGTGCTGAGATTTCAGGAAACTCGTAGTTTTATGGAAGCTTGGCAACCCCTTTCCATGAAAGTGATTTGCGCCAGTCTCTGCTTAGGGCTACATCAATAGGAAACAAACCATAGAGATAGAACTTGGAACTAATTCATTCTGTCAAGTTTCAAAGAGCTAGCACAAACCGTGTTTGATTTAAAGTTCCAACTACATGTATCCATATAGGAGAAAACAGAGTGAAACGTAAAAATTAAAACTGTTACTGCAAACGAACGGCTTAACCTAGAATTACAAAATTTGGTGAGCCAAGTGGGATTGAGGTAGTGATCATTACCTGAAAGTGTAATCAAGATTGGGTGAAAAAATGTGTGCTGAGATTTCAGGAAACTCGTAGTTATTTGGAAGCTTGGAAACCCGTTTCCGTGTAAGTAATTTGCGCCTGTCTTTCCTTAGTGCTACATCAATAGGAAACAAACCGTAGAGATAGAAGTTGGAACTACTTTATTCTGTCAAGTTTCAAAGAGCTAGCACAAATCGTGTTTGATTTAGAATTCCAACTACATATATCCGTATAGGAGAAAACAGAGTGAAACCGAAAAATTCAAACTGTGACTGCAAACGAACGGTTTAACCTAGAAGAACGAAATTTGGTGAGCCAAGTGGGATTGGGGTACTGATCATTACCTGAAAGTGTCATCAAGATTGGTTGAAAAGATGTGTGCTGAGATTTCAGGAAACTCGTAGTTTTTTGGAAGCTTGGCAAACCCTTTCCATTAAAGTGATTTCCGCCAGTCTCTGCTTAGGGCTACATCAATAGGACACAAACCATAGAGATAGAACTTGGAACTACTTTATTCTGTCAAGTTTCAAAGAGCTAGCACAAACCGTGTTTGATTTACAGTTCCAACTACATGTATCCGTATAGGAGAAAACAGAGTGAAACCAAAAAATTAAAACTGTTACTGCAAACAAAGCGTTTAACCTAGAAGAACGAAATTTGGTGAGCCAAGGGGGATTGGGGTAGCGATCATTACCTGGAAGTGTCATCAAGATTGGGTGAAAAAATGTGTGCTGAAATTTCAGGAAACTCGTGGTTTTTTGGAAGCTTGGCAACCCCTCTCTATGAAAGTGATTTGCTCCAGTCTCTGCTTAGGGCTACATCAATAGGAAACAAACCATAGAGATAGAACTTGGAACTACTTTCTTGTGTCAAGTTTCAAAGAGCTAGCAGAAACCGTGTTTGATTTAGAATTCCAACTACATGTATCCATATAGGAGAAAACAGAGTGAAACCAAAAAATTAAAACTGTTACTGCAAACGAACGGTTTAACCTAGAAGAACGAAATTTGGTGAGCCAAGTGGGACTGGGGTACTGATCATTACCTAAAAGTGTCATCAAGATTGGGTGAAAAAAAATGGGTGCTGAGATTTCAGGAAACTCGTAGTTTTATGGAAGCTTGGCAACCCCTTTCCATGAAAGTGATTTGCGCCAGTCTCTGCTTAGGGCTACATCAATAGGAAACAAACCATAGAGATAGAACTTGGAACTAATTCATTCTGTCAAGTTTCAAAGAGCTAGCACAAACCGTGTTTGATTTAAAGTTCCAACTACATGTATCCATATAGGAGAAAACAGAGTGAAACGTAAAAATTAAAACTGTTACTGCAAACGAACGGCTTAACCTAGAATTACAAAATTTGGTGAGCCAAGTGGGATCGAGGTAGTGATCATTACCTGAAAGTGTAATCAAGATTGGGTGAAAAAATGTGTGCTGAGATTTCAGGAAACTCGTAGTTATTTGGAAGCTTGGCAACCCGTTTCCGTGTAAGTAATTTGCGCCTGTCTTTCCTTAGTGCTACATCAATAGGAAACAAACCGTAGAGATAGAAGTTGGAACTACTTTATTCTGTCAAGTTTCAAAGAGCTAGCACAAATCGTGTTTGATTTAGAATTCCAACTACATATATCCGTATAGGAGAAAACAGAGTGAAACCGAAAAATTCAAACTGTGACTGCAAACGAACGGTTTAACCTAGAAGAACGAAATTTGGTGAGCCAAGTGGGATTGGGGTACTGATCATTACCTGAAAGTGTCATCAAGATTGGTTGAAAAAATGTGTGCTGAGATTTCAGGAAACTCGTAGTTTTTTGGAAGCTTGGCAAACCCTTTCCATTAAAGTGATTTCCGCCAGTCTCTGCTTAGGGCTACATCAATAGGACACAAACCATAGAGATAGAACTTGGAACTACTTTATTCTGTCAAGTTTCAAAGAGCTAGCACAAACCGTGTTTGATTTACAGTTCCAACTACATGTATCCGTATAGGAGAAAACAGAGTGAAACCAAAAAATTAAAACTGTTACTGCAAACAAAGCGTTTAACCTAGAAGAACGAAATTTGGTGAGCCAAGGGGGATTGGGGTAGCGATCATTACCTGGAAGTGTCATCAAGATTGGGTGAAAAAATGTGTGCTGAAATTTCAGGAAACTCGTGGTTTTTTGGAAGCTTGGCAACCCCTCTCTATGAAAGTGATTTGCTCCAGTCTCTGCTTAGGGCTACATCAATAGGAAACAAACCATAGAGATAGAACTTGGAACTACTTTCTTGTGTCAAGTTTCAAAGAGCTAGCAGAAACCGTGTTTGATTTAGAATTCCAACTACATGTATCCATACAGGAGAAAACAGAGTGAAACCAAAAAATTAAAACTGTTACTGCAAACGAACGGTTTAACCTAGAAGAACGAAATTTGGTGAGCCAAGTGGGACTGGGGTACTGATCATTACCTAAAAGTGTCATCAAGATTGGGTGAAAAAAAATGGGTGCTGAGATTTCAGGAAACTCGTAGTTTTATGGAAGCTTGGCAACCCCTTTCCATGAAAGTGATTTGCGCCAGTCTCTGCTTAGGGCTACATCAATAGGAAACAAACCATAGAGATAGAACTTGGAACTAATTCATTCTGTCAAGTTTCAAAGAGCTAGCACAAACCGTGTTTGATTTAAAGTTCCAACTACATGTATCCATATAGGAGAAAACAGAGTGAAACGTAAAAATTAAAACTGTTACTGCAAACGAACGGCTTAAGCTAGAATTACAAAATTTGGTGAGCCAAGTGGGATCGAGGTAGTGATCATTACCTGAAAGTGTAATCAAGATTGGGTGAATAAATGTGTGCTGAGATTTCAGGAAACTCGTAGTTATTTGGAAGCTTGGCAAACCGTTTCCATGTAAGTAATTTGCGCCTGTCTTTCCTTAGTGCTACATCAATAGGAAACAAACCGTAGAGATAGAAGTTGGAACTACTTTATTCTGTCAAGTTTCAAAGAGCTAGCACAAATCGTGTTTGATTTAGCATTCCAACTACATATATCCGTATAGGAGAAAACAGAGTGAAACCGAAAAATTCAAACTGTGACTGCAAACGAACGGTTTAACCTAGAAGAACGAAATTTGGTGAGCCAAGTGGGATTGGGGTACTGATCATTACCTGAAAGTGTCATCAAGAGTGGTTGAAAAAATGTGTGCTGAGATTTCAGGAAACTCGTAGTTTTTTGGAAGCTTGGCAAACCCTTTCCATTAAAGTGATTTCCGCCAGTCTCTGCTTAGGGCTACATCAATAGGACACAAACCATAGAGATAGAACTTGGAACTACTTTATTCTGTCAAGTTTCAAAGAGCTAGCACAAACCGTGTTTGATTTACAGTTCCAACTACATGTATCCGTATAGGAGAAAACAGAGTGAAACCAAAAAATTAAAACTGTTACTGCAAACAAAGCGTTTAACCTAGAAGAACGAAATTTGGTGAGCCAAGGGGGATTGGGGTAGTGATCATTTCCTGAAAGTGTCATCAAGATTGGGTGAAAAAATGTGTGCTGAGATTTCAGGAAACTCGTAGTTTTTTTAAAGCTTGGCAACCCCTTTCCATGAAAGTGATTTGCGCCAGTCTCTGCTTAGTGCTACATCAATGTGGAAACAAACCATAGAGATAGAACTTGGAACTACTTTATTCTGTCAAGTTTCAAAGAGCTAGCACAAACGGTGTTTGATTTAGAACTCCAACTACATGTATCCATATAGGAGAAAACAGAGTGAAACCGAAAAATTAAAACTGTTACTGCAAACCAACGGTTTAACCTAGAAGAACGAAATTTGGTGAGCAAAGTGGGATTGGGGTACTGATCTTTACCTGAAAGTGTCATCCAGATTGGGTGAAAAAATGTGTGCTGAGATTTCAGGAAACTCATAGTTTTTTGGAAGCTTGGCAACTCCTTTCACTGAAAGGGATTTGCGCCAGTCTCTGCTTAGGGCTCCATCAATAGGAAACAAACCATAGAGATAGAACTTGGAACTACTTTATTGTGTCAAGTTTCAAAGAGCTAGCACAAACCGTGTTTGATTTAGAGTTCCAACTACATGTATCCATATAGGAGAAAATAGAGGGAATCCTAAAAATTAAAACTGTTACTGCAAACGAAGTGTTTAACCTAGAAGACGGAAATTTGGTTAGCCAAGTGGGATTGGGGTAGTGATCATTACCTGGAAGTTTCATCAAGATTGGGTTAAAAAATGTGTGCTGAGATTTCAGGAAACTCACAGTTTTTGGAAGCTTGGCAACCCCTTTCCATGAGAGTGATTTGCGCCAGTCTCTGCTTAGGGCTACATCAATAGGAAACAAACCATAGAGATAGAACTTGGAACTACTTTATTGTTTCAAGTTTCAAGGCGCTAGCACAAACCGTGTTTGATTTAGAGTTCCAAATAAATGTATCTATATAGGAGAAAACAGAGTGAAACCTAAAAATTAAAACTGTTACTGCAAACAAATGGTTTAACCTAGAAGAACGAAATTTGGTGAGCCAAGTGGGATTAGGGTACTGATCATTACCTGAAAGTGTCATCAAGATTGGGTAAAAGAATGTGTGCTGAGATTTCAAGAAACTCGTAGTTTTTTGGAAGCTTGGCAACCCCTTTCCATGAAAGTGATTTGCGCCAGTCTCTGCTTAGGGCTACATCAATAGGAAAGAAACCACAGAGATAGAACTTGGAACTACTTTATTCTGTCAAGTTTCAAAGAGCTAGCACAAACCGTGTTTGATTTAGAGTTCCAACTACATGTATCCATATAGGAGAAAATAGAGTGAAACCAAAAAATTAAAACTGTTACTGCAAACGAACGGTTTAACCTAGAAGAACGAAATTTGGTGAGCCAAGTGGGACTGGGGTACTGATCATTACCTAAAAGTGTCATCAAGATTGGGTGAAAAAAATGGGTGCTGAGATTTCAGGAAACTCGTAGTTTTATGGAAGCTTGGCAACCCCTTTCCATGAAAGTGATTTGCGCCAGTCTCTGCTTAGGGCTACATCAATAGGAAACAAACCATAGAGATAGAACTTGGAACTAATTCATTCTGTCAAGTTTCAAAGAGCTAGCACAAACCGTGTTTGATTTAAAGTTCCAACTACATGTATCCATATAGGAGAAAACAGAGTGAAACGTAAAAATTAAAACTGTTACTGCAAACGAACGGCTTAACCTAGAATTACAAAATTTGGTGAGCCAAGTGGGATTGAGGTAGTGATCTTTACCTGAAAGTGTAATCAAGATTGGGTGAAAAAATGTGTGCTGAGATTTCAGGAAACTCGTAGTTATATGGAAGCTTGGCAACCCGTTTCCGTGTAAGTAATTTGCGCCTGTCTTTCCTTAGTGCTACATCAATAGGAAACAAACCGTAGAGATAGAACTTGGAACTACTTTATTCTGTCAAGTTTCAAAGAGCTAGCACAAATCGTGTTTGATTTAGAATTCCAACTACATATATCCGTATAGGAGAAAACAGAGTGAAACCGAAAAATTCAAACTGTGACTGCAAACGAACGGTTTAACATAGAAGAACGAAATTTGGTGACCCAAGTGGGATTGGGGTACTGATCATTACCTGAAAGTGTCATCAATATTGGTTGAAAAAATGTGTGCTGAGATTTCAGGAAACTCGTAGTTTTTTGGAAGCTTGGCAAACCCTTTCCATTAAAGTGATTTCCGCCAGTCTCTGCTTAGGGCTACATCAATAGGACACAAACCATAGAGATAGAACTTGGAACTACTTTATTCTGTCAAGTTTCAAAGAGCTAGCACAAACCGTGTTTGATTTACAGTTCCAACTACATGTATCCGTATAGGAAAAAACAGAGTGAAACCAAAAAATTAAAACTGTTACTGCAAACAAAGCGTTTAACCTAGAAGAACGAAATTTGGTGAGCCAAGGGGGATTGGGGTAGCGATCATTACCTGGAAGTGTCATCAAGATTGGGTGAAAAAATGTGTGCTGAAATTTCAGGAAACTCGTGGTTTTTTGGAAGCTTGGCAACCCCTCTCTATGAAAGTGATTTGCTCCAGTCTCTGCTTAGGGCTACATCAATAGGAAACAAACCATAGAGATAGAACTTGGAACTACTTTATTGTGTCAAGTTTCAAAGAGCTAGCAGAAACCGTGTTTGATTTAGAATTCCAACTACATGTATCCATATAGGAGAAAACAGAGTGAAACCAAAAAATTAAAACTGTTACTGCAAACGAACGGTTTAACCTAGAAGAACGAAATTTGGTGAGCCAAGTGGGACTGGGGTACTGATCATTACCTAAAAGTGTCATCAAGATTGGGTGAAAAAAAATGGGTGCTGAGATTTCAGGAACCTCGTAGTTTTATGGAAGCTTGGCAACCCCTTTCCATGAAAGTGATTTGCGCCAGTCTCTGCTTAGGGCTACATCAATAGGAAACAAACCATAGAGATAGAACTTGGAACTAATTCATTCTGTCAAGTTTCAAAGAGCTAGCACAAACCGTGTTTGATTTAAAGTTCCAACTACATGTATCCATATAGGAGAAAACAGAGTGAAACGTAAAAATTAAAACTGTTACTGCAAACGAACGGCTTAACCTAGAATTACAAAATTTGGTGAGCCAAGTGGGATTGAGGTAGTGATCATTACCTGAAAGTGTAATCAAGATTGGGTGAATAAATGTGTGCTGAGACTTCAGGAAACTCGTAGTTATTTGGAAGCTTGGCAAACCGTTTCCATGTAAGTAATTTGCGCCTGTCTTTCCTTAGTGCTACATCAATAGGAAACAAACCGCAGAGATAGCAGTTGGAACTACTTTATTCTGTCAAGTTTCAAAGAGCTAGCACAAATCGTGTTTGATTTAGCATTCCAACTACATATATCCGTATAGGAGAAAACAGAGTGAAACCGAAAAATTCAAACTGTGACTGCAAACGAACGGTTTAACCTAGAAGAACGAAATTTGGTGAGCCAAGTGGGATTGGGGTACTGATCATTACCTGAAAGTGTCATCAAGATTGGTTGAAAAAATGTGTGCTGAGATTTCAGGAAACTCGTAGTTTTTTGGAAGCTTGGCAAACCCTTTCCATTAAAGTGATTTCCGCCAGTCTCCGCTTAGGGCTACATCAATAGGACACAAACCATAGAGATAGAACTTGGAACTACTTTATGCTGTCAAGTTTCAAAGAGCTAGCACAAACCGTGTTTGATTTACAGTTCCAACTACATGTATCCGTATAGGAGAAAACAGAGTGAAACCAAAAAATTAAAACTGTTACTGCAAACAAAGCGTTTAACCTAGAAGAACGAAATTTGGTGAGCCAAGGGGGATTGGGGTAGTGATCATTTCCTGAAAGTGTCATCAAGATTGGGTGAAAAAATGTGTGCTGAGATTTCAGGAAACTCGTAGTTTTTTTAAAGCTTGGAAACCCCTTTCCATGAAAGTGATTTGCGCCAGTCTCTGCTTAGTGCTACATCAATGTGGAAACAAACCATAGAGATAGAACTTGGAACTACTTTATTCTGTCAAGTTTCAAAGAGCTAGCACAAACGGTGTTTGATTTAGAACTCCAACTACATGTATCCATATAGGAGAAAACAGAGTGAAACCGAAAAATTAAAACTGTTACTGCAAACCAACGGTTTAACCTAGAAGAACGAAATTTGGTGAGCAAAGTGGGATTGGGGTACTGATCTTTACCTGAAAGTGTCATCCAGATTGGGTGAAAAAATGTGTGCTGAGATTTCAGGAAACTCACAGTTTTTTGGAAGCTTGGCAACTCCTTTCACTGAAAGGGATTTGCGCCAGTCTCTGCTTAGGGCTCCATCAATAGGAAACAAACCATAGAGATAGAACTTGGAACTACTTTATTGTGTCAAGTTTCAAAGAGCTAGCACAAACCGTGTTTGATTTAGAGTTCCAACTACATGTATCCATATAGGAGAAAATAGAGGGAAACCTAAAAATTAAAACTGTTACTGCAAACGAAGTGTTTAACCTAGAAGAAGGAAATTTGGTTAGCCAAGTGGGATTGGGGTAGTGATCATTACCTGGAAGTTTCATCAAGATTGGGTTAAAAAATGTGTGCTGAGATTTCAGGAAACTCACAGTTTTTGGAAGCTTGGCAACCCCTTTCCATGAGAGTGATTTGCGCCAGTCTCTGCTTAGGGCTACATCAATAGGAAACAAACCATAGAGATAGAACTTGGAACTACTTTATTGTTTCAAGTTTCAAGGCGCTAGCACAAACCGTGTTTGATTTAGAGTTCCAAATAAATGTATCTATATAGGAGAAAACAGAGTGAAACCTAAAAATTAAAACTGTTACTGCAAACAAATGGTTTAACCTAGAAGAACGAAATTTGGTGAGCCAAGTGGGATTAGGGTACTGATCATTACCTGAAAGTGTCATCAAGATTGGGTAAAATAATGTGTGCTGAGATTTCAAGAAACTCGTAGTTTTTTGGAAGCTTGGCAACCCCTTTCCATGAAAGTGATTTGCGCCAGTCTCTGCTTAGGGCTACATCAATAGGAAAGAAACCACAGAGATAGAACTTGGAACTACTTTATTCTGTCAAGTTTCAAAGAGCTAGCACAAACCGTGTTTGATTTAGAGTTCCAACTACATGTATCCATATAGGAGAAAATAGAGTGAAACCAAAAAATTAAAACTGTTACTGCAAACGAACGGTTTAACCTAGAAGAACGAAATTTGGTGAGCCAAGTGGGACTGGGGTACTGATCATTACCTAAAAGTGTCATCAAGATTGGGTGAAAAAAATGGGTGCTGAGATTTCAGGAAACTCGTAGTTTTATGGAAGCTTGGCAACCCCTTTAAATGAAAGTGATTTGCGCCAGTCTCTGCTTAGGGCTACATCAATAGGAAACAAACCATAGAGATAGAACTTGGAACTAATTCATTCTGTCAAGTTTCAAAGAGCTAGCACAAACCGTGTTTGATTTAAAGTTCCAACTACATGTATCCATATAGGAGAAAACAGAGTGAAACGTAAAAATTAAAACTGTTACTGCAAACGAACGGCTTAACCTAGAATTACAAAATTTGGTGAGCCAAGTGGGATTGAGGTAGTGATCTTTACCTGAAAGTGTAATCAAGATTGGGTGAAAAAATGTGTGCTGAGATTTCAGGAAACTCGTAGTTATTTGGAAGCTTGGCAACCCGTTTCCGTGTAAGTAATTTGCGCCTGTCTTTCCTTAGTGCTACATCAATAGGAAACAAACCATAGAGATAGAAGTTGGAACTACTTTATTCTGTCAAGTTTCAAAGAGCTAGCACAAATCGTGTTTGATTTAGAATTCCAACTACATACATCCGTATAGGAGAAAACAGAGTGAAACCGAAAAATTCAAACTGTGACTGCAAACGAACGGTTTAACCTAGAAGAACGAAATTTGGTGACCCAAGTGGGATTGGGGTACTGATCATTACCTGAAAGTGTCATCAATATTGGTTGAAAAAATGTGTGCTGAGATTTCAGGAAACTCGTAGTTTTTTGGAAGCTTGGCAAAACCTTTCCATTAAAGTGATTTCCGCCAGTCTCTGCTTAGGGCTACATCAATAGGACACAAACCATAGAGATAGAACTTGGAACTACTTTATTCTGTCAAGTTTCAAAGAGCTAGCACAAACCGTGTTTGATTTACAGTTCCAACTACATGTATCCGTATAGGAGAAAACAGAGTGAAACCAAAAAATTAAAACTGTTACTGCAAACAAAGCGTTTAACCTAGAAGAACGAAATTTGGTGAGCCAAGGGGGATTGGGGTAGCGATCATTACCTGGAAGTGTCATCAAGATTGGGTGAAAAAATGTGTGCTGAAATTTCAGGAAACTCGTGGTTTTTTGGAAGCTTGGCAACCCCTCTCTGTGAAAGTGATTAGCTCCAGTCTCTGCTTAGGGCTACATCAATAGGAAACAAACCATAGAGATAGAACTTGGAACTACTTTATTCTGTCAAGTTTCAAAGAGCTAGCAGAAACCGTGTTTGATTTAGAATTCCAACTACATGTATCCATATAGGAGAAAACAGAGTGAAACCAAAAAATTAAAACTGTTACTGCAAACCAACGGTTTAACCTAGAAGAACGAAATTTGGTGAGCCAAGTGGGACTGGGGTACTGATCATTACCTAAAAGTGTCATCAAGATTGGGTGAAAAAAAATGGGTGCTGAGATTTCAGGAAACTCGTAGTTTTATGGAAGCTTGGCAACCCCTTTCCATGAATGTGATTTGCGCCAGTCTCTGCTTAGGGCTACATCAATAGAAAACAAACCATAGAGATAGAACTTGGAACTAATTCATTCTGTCAAGTTTCAAAGAGCTAGCACAAACCGTGTTTGATTTAAAGTTCCAACTACATGTATCCATATAGGAGAAAACAGAGTGAAACGTAAAAATTAAAACTTTTACTGCAAACGAACGGCTTAATCTAGAATTACAAAATTTGGTGAGCCAAGTGGGATTGAGGTAGTGATCATTACCTGAAAGTGCAATCAAGATTGGGTGAAAAAATGTGTGCTGAGATTTCAGGAAACTCGTAGTTATTTGGAAGCTTGGCAACTCGTTTCCGTGTAACTAATTTGCGCCTGTCTTTCCTTAGTGCTACATCAATAGGAAACAAACCGTAGAGATAGAAGTTGGAACTACTTTATTCTGTCAAGTTTCAAAGAGCTAGCACAAATCGTGTTTGATTTAGAATTCCAACTACATGTATCCGTATAGGAGAAAACAGAGTGAAACCGAAAAATTCAAACTGTGACTGCAAAGGAACGGTTTAACCTAGAAGAACGAAATTTGGTGAGCCAAGTGGGATTGGGGTAGTGATCATTACCTGGAAGTGTCATCAATATTATGTGAAAAAATGTGTGCTGAAATTTCAGGAAACTCGTGGGTTTTTGGAAGCTTGGCAACCCCTCTCTATGAAAGTGATTTACTCCAGTCTCTGCTTAGGGCTACATCAATAGGAAACAAACCATAGAGATAGAACTTGGAACTACTTTATTGTGTCAAGTTTCAAAGAGCTAGCAGAAACCGTGTTTGATTTAGAATTCCAACTACATGTATCCATATAGGAGAAAACTGAGTGAAACCGAAAAATTAAAACTGTTACTGCAAACGAACGGTTTATCCTAGAAGAACAAAATTCCGTTTGCCAAGTGGGATTGGGGTACTGATCATTACCTGAAAGTGTCATCAAGATTGGTTGAAAAAATGTGTGCTGAGATTTCAGGAAACTCGCAGTTTTTTGGAAGCTTGGCAACTCCTTTCCCTGAAAAGTATTTGCGCCAGTCTCTGCTTAGGGTACATCAATATGAAACAATCCATAGAGATAGAACTTGGAACTCCTTTATTGTGTCAAGTTTCAAAGAGCTAGAATAAACCGTGTTTTATTTAGAATTCCAACTACATATATACATATAGGAGAAAACAGAGTGAAACCTAAAAATTTAAACTGTTACTGCAAACGAACGGTTAAACCTAGAAGAACGAAATTTGGAGAGCCAAGTGGGATTGGGGTACTGATCATTACCTGAAAGTGTCATCAAGATTGGCTGAAAAAATGTGTGCTGAGATTTCAGGAAACTCTTAGTTTTCTGGAATCTTGTCAACCCCTTTCCATGAAAGTGATTTGCGCCAGTCTCTGCTTAAGGCTACATCATTAGGAAACAAACCACAGAGAGAGAAGTTGGAACTACTTTATTCTTTCAAGTTTCAAAGAGCTAGCACAAACCGTCTTTGGTTTAGAATTCCAAGTACATGTATCCATATAGGACAAACAGAGTGAAACCTAAAAATTAAAACTGTTACTGGAAACGAACGGTTTAACCTAGAATAACAAAATTTGGTGAGCCAAGTGGGACTGGAGTACTGATCATTACCTGAAAGTGTCATCAAGATTGGGTGAAAAAAATGTGTGCTGAGATTTCAGGAAACTCACAGTTTTTTGGAAGCTTGGCAACTCCTTTCCCTTTAAGGTATTTGCGCCAGTCTCTGCTTAGGGCTACATCAATAGGAAACAAACCATAGAGATAGAACTTGGAACTACTTTATTGTGTCAAGTTTCAAAGAGCTATCACAAACCGTGTTTGATTTAGAGTTCCAACTACATGTATCCATATAGGAGAAAACAGAGTGAAACCGAAAAATTAATCTGTTACTGCAAACGAACGGTTTAACCTAGAAGAATGAAATTTAGTGAGCCAAGTGGGATTGGGGTACTGAAATTTCAGCACATATTGATGACACCTGAAAGTGTCATCAAGATTGGGTGAAAAAATGTGTGCTGAGATTTCAGGAAACTCGTGGTTTTTTGGAAGCTTGGCAACCCTTTTCCATGAAAGTGATTTGCGCCAGTCTCTGCTTAGGGCTACATCAATAGGAAACAAACCATAGAGATAGAACTTGGAACTACTTTATTCTGTCAAGTTTCAAAGAGCTAGCACAAACTGTTTTTGATTTAGAGTTCCAACTACATGTATCCATATAAGAGTAAACAGAGTGAAACCGAAAAATTAAAGTGTTATGGCAAACGAACGGTTTAACCTAGAAGAACAAAATTTGGTGAGCCAAGTGGGATTGGGGTACTTATCATTACCTGAAACTGTCATCAAGATTGGGTGAAAAAATGTGTGCTGAGATTTCTGGAAACTCGTGGTTTTTTGGAAGCTTTGCAACCCCTTTCCATGAAAGTGATTTGCGCCAGTCTCTGCTTAGGGCTAAATCAATAGGAAACAAACCATAGAGATAGAACTAGGAACTACTTTATTTTGTCAAGTTTCAAAGAGCTAGCACAAACTGTGTTTGATTTCAAGTTCCAAATACATGTATCCATATACGAGAAAACAGAGTGAATCCTAAAAATTAATACTGTTACTGCAAACCAATGGTTTAACCTAGAAGAACGAAATTTGGTGAGCCAAGTGGGATTGGGGTACTCATCATTAACTGAAAGTGTCATCAAGATTGGGTGAAAAAATGTGTGCTGAGATTTCAGGAAACTCTTGGTTTTTTGGAAACTTGGCAACCCCTTTCTATGAAAGTGATTTGCGCCAGACTCTGCTTAGGGCTACATCAATGGGAAACAAACCATAGTGATAGAACTTGGAACTAGTTTATTGTGTCATGTTTCACAGAGCTAGCAGAAACCGTGGTTGATTTATAGTTTCAAATAAATGTATCCATAGAGGAGATAACAGAGTGAAACCTAAAAATTAAAACTGTTACTGGAAACGAATGGTTTAACCTAGAAGAACGAAATTTGGTGAGCCAAGTGGGATTGGGGTACTGATCATTACCTGAAAGTGTCATCAAGATTGGGTGAAAAAATGTGTGCTGAGATTGCAGGAAACTCGTAGTTTTTTGGAAGCTTGGCAACCCGTTTCCATGAAAGTGACTTGCGCCAGTCTCTGCTTAGGGCTATATCAATAGGAAACAAACAATAGAGATAGAACTTGGAACTACATTATTGTGTCAAGTTTCAAGGAGCCAGCACAAACCGTGTTTGATTAAGAGTTCCAAATAAATATATCCATATAGGAGAAAACAGAGTGAAACGTAAAAATTAAAACTGTTACTGCAAACAAACGGTTTAACCGTGAAGAACAAAATTTGATGAGCCAAGTGGGATTGGGGTACTGATAATTACCTGAAAGTGTCATCAAGATTGGGTGAAAAAATGTGTTCTGAGATTTCTAGATACTCGCAGTTTTTTGGAAGCTTGGCAACCCCTTTCCATGAAAGTGATTTGCGCCAGTCTCTGCTTAGGGCTACATCAATAGGAAACAAACCATAGAGATAGAACTTGGAACTACTCTCTTGTGTCAAGTTTCAAAGAGCTAGCAAAAATGGTGTTTGATTTAGAATTCCAAATACATGTATCCATATAGGAGAAAACAGAGTGAAACCTAAAAATTTAAACTGTTCCTGCAAACGAAGTGTTTAACCTAGAAGAAGGAAATTTGGTGAGCCAAGTGGGATTGGCGTAGTTATCATTACCTGGAAGTGTCATCAAGGTTGGGTGAAAAAATGTGTGCTGAGATTTCAGGAAACTCACAGTTTTTTGGAAGCTTGGCAACCCCTTTCACTGAAAGGGATTTGCACCAGTCTCTGCTTAGGGCTACATCAATAGGAAACAAAAATAGAGATAGAACTTGGAACTACTTTATTGTGTCAAGTTTCAAAGAGCTAGCACAAACCGTGTATGATTTAGAGTTCCAACTACATGTATCCATATAGGAGAAAACAGAGTGAAACCTAAAAATTAAAACTGTTACTGAAAACGAACGGTTTAACCTAGAAGAACGAAATTTAGTGAGCTTAGTGGGATTGGGGAACTGATCATTACCTGAAAGTGTCATCAAGATTGGGTGAAAAAATGTGTGCTGGGATTTCAGAAAACTCGTAGTTTTTTGGAAGCTTGGCAACCCCTTTCCATGAAAGTGATTTTCGCCACTCTCTGCTTAGGGCTACATCAATAGGACACAAACCATAGAGATAGAATTTGGAACTAGTTTATTGTGTCAAGTTCAAAGAGATAGCACAAACCTTGTTTGATTTAGAGTTCCAACTACATGTATCCATATAGGAGAAAATAGAGTGATCCCGAAAAATTAAAACTGTTACTGCAAAGGAAAGGTATAACCTACAAAAACGAAGTTTGGTGAGCCAAGTGGGATAGGGGTACTGATCATTACCTGAAAGTGTCATCAAGATTGTGTGAAAAAATGTGTGCTGAGATTTCAGGAAACTCGTAGTTTTTTGGAAGCTCGGCAACCCTTTTCCATGAAAGGGATTTGCGCCAGTCTCTGTTTAGGACTACATCAATAGGAAACAAACCATAGAGATAGAATTTGGAACTACTTTCTTGTGTCAAGTTTCAAAGAGCTTGCACAAACCGTGCTTGATTTAGAGTTCCAACTGCATGTATCCTTGTAGGAGAAAACACAGTGAAACCGAAAAATTAAAATTGTTACTGCAAACGAACGGTTTAACCTAGAAGAACGAAATTTGGTGAGCCAAGTGGGATTGGCGTACTGATCATTACCTGAAAGTGTCATCAAGATTGGGTGAAAAAATGTGTGCTGAGATTTCAGGAAACTTGTAGTTTTTTGGAAGCTTGGCAACCCCTTTCCATGAAAGTGATTTGCGCCAGTCTTAGCTTAGGGCTACATCAATAGGAAAAAAAAAACATAGAGATAGAACTTGGAACTACTTTATTGTGTCAAGTTTCAAAGAGCTAGCAAATACTGTGTTTGATTTAGAGTTCCAACAACATATATCCATATAGGAGAAAACAGAGTGAAACCGAAAAATTAAAACGGTTACTGCAAACGAACGGTTTAACCTAGAGAAATGAAATTTGCTGAGACAAGTGGGATTGGGGTACTTATCATTAGCTGAAATTGTCACAAGATTGGGTGAAAAAATGTGTGCTGAGATTTCAGGAAACTCACAGTTTTTTGGAAGCTTGGCAACCCCTTTCCATGAAAGTGTTTTGGGCCAGTTTCTGCTTAGGGCTACATCAATAGGAAATAAACCATAAAGATAGAACTTGGAACTACTTTATTGTGTCAGGTTTCAAAGAGCTGGCACAAACCGTGTTTGATTAAGAGTTCCAACTACATGTATCCATATAGGAGAAAACAGTGTGAAACCTAAAAATTAAAACAGTTACTGCAAATGAACGGTTTAGCATAAAAGAACGAAATTTGGTGAGCCAAGTGGGATTCGGGTAATGATCATTACCTGAAAGTGTCATCAGGATTGGGTGAAAAAATGTGTGCTGAGATTTCAGTAAACTCGTAGTTTTTTGGAAGCTTGGCAACCCCTTTCCATGTAAGTGATTTGCACCAGTCTCTCCTTAGGGCTACATCAATAGGAAACAAACCACAGAGGTAGAACTTGAAACTACTTTATTCTGTCAAGTTTCAAACAGCTAGCACAAACTGTGTTTGATTTAGAGTTCAAACTACATGTATCCATATAGGAGAAAACAGAGTGAAACGGAAAATTAAAACTGTTACTGCAAACGAACGGTTTAAACTAGAAGAACGAAATTTATGACCCAAGTGGGATTGGGGTACTCATCATTACCTGAAAGTGTCATCAAGATTGGGTGAAAAAATGAGTGCTGGGATTTCAGGAAACTCGTAGTTTTTTGGAAGCTTGGCAACCCCTTTCCATGAAAGTGATTTGCGCCAGTCTCTGCTTAGGACTACATCAATAGGAAACGAAACATAGAGATAAAACTTGGAACTACTTTATTGTGTCAAGTTTCAAAGAGCTAGCACAAACCGTGTTTGATTTAGAGTTCCAACTATATGTATCCCTATAGGAGAAAACAGAGTGAAACCTAAAAATTAAAACTGTTACTGCAAACGAACGGTTTAACCTAGAAGAACGAAATTTGGTGAGCCAAGTGGGATTGGGGTAGTGATCATTACCAAAAAGTGTCATCAAGATTGGGTGAAAGAATGTGTGCTGAGATTTCAGGAAACTCGCAGTTTTTTGGAAGCTTGGCAACACCTTTCCATGAAAGTGATTTGCGCCAGTCTCTGCTTAGGGCTACATGAATAGGAAACAAACCATTGAGATAGAACTTGGAACTACTTTATTGTGTCATGTTTCAAAGAGCTAGCACAAACCGTGTTTCATTTAGAGTTCCAACTACATGTATCCATATAGGAGAAAACAGAGTGAAACAGAAAAATGAAAACTGTTACTGCAAACGAACTGTTTAACCAAGAAGATCGAAATTTGGTGAGCCAAGTTGGTTTGGGGTATTTATCATTACCTGAAAGTGTCATCAAGATTGGGTGAAAAAATGTGTGCTGAGATTTCAGGAAACTCGTACTTTTTTGGAAGCTTGGCAACCCCTTTCCATGAAAGTGATTTGCGCCAGTCTCTGCTTAGGGCTACATCAATAGGAAACAAACCATAGTGATAGAACTTGGAACCAGTTTATTTTGTCAAGTTTCAAAGAGCTAGCACAAACCATGTTTGATTTAGAGTTCCAACTACAAGTATCCATATAGGAGAAAACAGAGTGAGATCTAAAAATTAAAACTGTTAGTGTAAAAGAACGGTTTAACCTGGAAGATCGAAATTTGGTGAGCCAAGTAGGATTGGGGTTCTTATCATTACATGAAAGTGTCATCAAGATTGGGTGAAAAGGCTGGGGATGTGGCTCAAGCGGTAGCGCACTCGCCTGACATGCTTACAGCCCGGGTTCGATCCTCAGCACCACATACCAACAAAGATGTTGTGTCCGCCGAGAACTAAAAAAATAAATATTAAAAGTTCTCTCTCTCTCTCTATCTTTCCTCTCTCTCTCTCTCACTCTCTCTCCTCTCTCACTCTCTCTTTTAAAAAAAAACAAAAAAGATTGGGTGAAAAAATATGTGCTGAGATTTCAGGAAACTCGTAATTTTTTGGATGCTTGGCAACCCCTTTCCATGAAAGTGATTTGCGCCAGTCTCTGCTTAGGGCTAAATCAATAGGAAACAAACCATAAAGATAGAACTTGGAACTACTTTATTATGTCAAGTTTCAAAGAGCTGGCACAAACCGTGTTTGATTAAGAGTTCCAACTACATGTATCCATATAGGAGAAAACAGAGTGAAAACGAAAAATTAAAACTGTTACTGCAAACGAACGGTTTAACCTAGAAGAAGGAAATTTGGTGAGCCAAGTGGGATTGGGGTAGTGATCATTACCTGAAAGTGTCATCAATATTGGGTGAAAAAATGTGTGCTGAGATTTCAGGAAACTCGTAGTTTTTTGGAAGCTTGGCAACCCCTTTCCATGAAAGTGATTTGCGCCAGTCTCTGCTTAGTGCTACATCAATAGGAAACAAACCATAGAGATAGAACTTGGAACTAGTTTTTTGTGTCAAATTTCAAAGAGCTAGCACAAACCGTGTTTGATTTAGACTTCAAACTACATGTATCCATATAGGAGAAAACAGAGTGAAACCGAAAAATTAAAACTGTTACTGCAAACGAATGGTTTAACCTAGAAGAACGAAATTTGGTGAGCCAAGTGGGATTGGGGTACTTATCATTACATGAAACTGTCATCAAGATTGGGTGAAAAAAAGTGTGCTGAGATTTCAGGAAACTCATAGTTTTTGGAAGGTTCGCAACCCCGTTCCATGAAAGTGATTTGTGCCAGTCTCTGTTTAGGGCTACATCAATAGGAGACAAACCATAGTGATAGAACTTGGAACTACTTTATTCTGTCAAGTTTCAAAGAGCTAGCACAAACCGTGTTTGATTTAGAGTTCCAAATACATGTATCCCTATAGGAGAAAACAGAGTGAAACCTAAAAATTTAAACTGTTCCTGCAAACGAACAGTTTAACCTAGAAGAACGAAATTTGGTGAGCCAAGTGGGATTGGGGTAGTGATCGTTACCTGAAAGTGTCATCAAGATGGGGTGAAAAAATGTATGCTGAGATTTCAGGAAACTCGTAGTTTTTTGGAAGCTTGGCAACCACTTTCCATGAACGTGATTTGCGCCAGTCTCTGCTTAGGGCTAAATCAATAGGAAACAAAAATAGAGATAGAACTTGGAACTACTTTATTGTGTCAAGTTTCAAAGAGCTAGCACAAACCGTGTATGATTTAGAGTTCCAACTACATGTATCCATATAGGAGAAAACAGAGTGAAACCTAAAAATTAAAACTGTTACTGCAAACGAACGGTTTTACCTAGAAGAACGAAATTTGGTGAGCTTAGTGGGATTGGGGAACTGATCATTACCTGAAAGTGTCATCAAGATTGGTTGAAAAAATGTGTGCTGGGATTTCAGAAAACTCGTAGTTTTTTGGAAGCTTGGCAACCCCTTTCCATGAAAGTGATTTTCGCCAGTCTCTGCTTAGGGCTACATCAATAGGAAACAAACCATAGAGATAGAACTTGGAACTTGTTTATTGTGTCAAGTTCAAAGAGATAGCACAAACCTTGTTTGATTTAGCGTTCCAACTACATGTATCCATATAGGAGAAAACAGAGTGAAACCGAAAAATTAAAACTGTTACTGCAAACGAAAGGTTTAACCTACAAAAACGAAGTTTGGTGAGCCAAGTGGGATAGGGGTACTGATCATTACCTGAAAGTGTCATCAAGGTTGGGTGAAAAAATGAGTGCTGAGATTTCAGGAAACTCGTAGTTTTTTGGAAGCTTGGCAACCCTTTTTGATGAAAGGGATTTGCGCCAGTCTCTGTTTAGGGCTACATCAATAGGAAACAAACCATAGAGATAGAATTTGGAACTCCTTTCTTGTGTCAAGTTTCAAAGAGCTAGCACAAACCATGTTTGATTTAGACTTCCAACTGCATGTATCCTTGTAGGAGAAAACACAGTGAAACCGAAAAATTAAAATTGTTACTGCAAACGAAAGGTTTAACCTAGAAGAATGAAATTTGGTGAGCCAAGTGGGATTGGCATACTGATCATTACCTGAAAGTGCCATCAAGATTGGGTGAAAAAATGTGTGCTGAGATCAGGAAACTTGTAGTTTTTTGGAAGCTTGGCAACCCCTTTCCATGAAAGTGATTTGCGCCAGTCTTAGCTTAGGGCTACATCAATAGGAAAAAAAACCATAGAGATAGAACTTGAAACTACTTTATTGTGTCAAGTTTAAAAGAGCTAGCAAATACTGTGTTTGATTTAGAGTTCCAACTACATGTATCCATATAGGAGAAAACAGAGTGAAACCGAAAAATTAAAACGGTTACTGCAAACGAACGGTTTAACCTAGAGAAATGAAATTTGCTGAGACAAGTGGGATTGCGGTACTTATCATTAGCTGAAATTGTCATCAAGATTGGGTGAAAAAATGTGTGCTGAGATTTCAGGAAACTCGCAGTTTTTTGGAAGCTTGGCAACCCCTTTCCATGAAAGTGTTTTGCGCCAGTCTTAGCTTAGGGCTACATCAATAGGAAACAAACCATAGAGATAGAACTTGGAACTACTTTCTTGTGTCAAGTTTCAAAGAGCTAGCACAAACCGTGATTGACTTAGAGTTCCAAATGCATGTATCCATATAGGAGAAAACCGAGTGAAACCGAAAAATTAAAACTCTTACTGCAAACGAACTGATTAACCTAGAAGAACGAATTATGGTGAGCCAAGTTGGATTGGGGTACTGATCATTACCTGAAAGTGTCATCAGGATTGGGTGAAAAAATGTGTGCTGAGATTTCAGGAAACTCATAGTTTTTTGGAAGCTTGGCAACCCCTTTCCATGAAAGTGATTTGCGCCAGTCTCTGCTTAGGGCTACATCAATAGGACACAAAACATAGAGATAGAACTTGGAACTACTTTATTGTGTGAAGTTTCAAAGAGCTAGCACAAACCGTGTTTGATTTAGAGTTCCAAATATATGTATCCCTATAGGGGAAAACAGAGTGAAACCTAAAAATTAAAACTGTTACTGCAAATGAACGGTTTAACCTAGAAAAACGAAATTTGGTGAGCCAAGTGGGATTGCGGTAGTGATCATTACCTGAAATTGTCATCAGGATTGGGTGAAAAAATGTGTGCTGAGATTTCAGTAAACTCGTAGTTTTTTGGAAGCTTGGCAACCCCTTTCCATGTAAGTGATTTGCACCAGTCTCTCCTTATGGCTACATCAATAGGAAACAAACCACAGAGGTAGTACTTGAAACTACTTTATTCTGTCATGTTTCAAAGAGCTAGCACAAACTGTGTTTGATTTAGAGTTCAAACTACATGTATCCATATAGGAGAAAACAGAGTGAAACGGAAAATTAAAACTGTTACTGCAAACGAACGGTTTAACCTAGAAGAACGAAATTTATGAGCCAAATGTGATTGGGGTACTCATCATTACCTGAAAGTGTCATCAAGATTGGGTGAAAAAATGTGTGCTGAGATTTCAGGAAACTCGTACTTTTTTGGAAGCTTGGCAACCCCTTTCCATGAAAGTGATTTGCGCCAGTCTCTGCTTAGGGCTACATCAATAGGAAACAAACCATAGTGATAGAACTTGGAACCAGTTTATTTTGTCAAGTTTCAAAGAGCTAGCACAAACCATGTTTGATTTAGAATTCCAACTACAAGTATCCATATAGGAGAAAACAGAGTGAGACCTAAAAATTAAAACTGTTAATGTAAAAGAACAGTTTAACCTAGAAGATCGAAATTTGGTGAGCCAAGTGGGATTGGGGTTCTTATCATTACATGAAAGTGTCATCAAGATTGGGTGAAAAGGCTGGGGATGTGGCTCAAGCGGTAGCGCACTCGCCTGGCATGCGTACAGCCCGGGTTCGATACTCAGCACCACATACCAACAAAGATGTTGTGTCCGCCGAGAACTAAAAAAATAAATATTAAAAGTTCTCTCTTTCTCTGTCTCTCTCCTCTCTCTCTCTCTCACTCTCTCTCCTCTCTCACTCTCTCTTTAAAGAAAAACAAAAAAGATTGGTTAAAAAAATATGTGCTGAGATTTCAGGAAACTCGTAGTTTTTTGGATGCTTGGCAAACCCTTTCCATGAAAGTGATTTCCTCCAGTCTCTGCTTAGGGCTACATCAATAGGAAACAAACCATAAAGATAGAACTTGGAACTACTTTATTGTGTCAAGTTTCAAAGAGCTAGCACAAACCGTGTTTGATTTAGAGTTCCAAATGCATGTATCCATATAGGAGAAAACAGAGTGAAACCGAAAAATTAAAACTGTTACTGCAAACGAACTGATTAACCTAGAAGAACGAATTATGGTGAGCCAAGTGGGATTGGGGTACTGATCATTACCTGAAAGTGTCATCAGGATTGGGTGAAAAAATGTGTGCTGTGATTTCAGGAAACTCGCAGTTTTTTGGAAGCTTGGAAACCCCTTTCCATTAAAGTGATTTGTGCTAGCCTCTGCTTAGGGCTACATCAATAGGAAACAAACCATAGACATAGAACTTGGAACTACTTTATTGTGTCAAGTTTCAAAGAGCCAGCACAATCCGTGTTTGATTTAGACTTCAAACTACATATATCCATATAGGAGAAAACAGAGTGAAACCTAAAAATTAAAACTGTTACTGCAAACCAACAGTTTAACATAGAAGAACGAAATTTGGTGAGCCAACTGGGATTGAGGTACTTATCATTACCTGAAAGTGTCATCAATATTGGGTGAAAATATGTGTGCTGAGATTTCAGGAAACTCGTAGTTTTTGTAAGCTTGGCAACCCCTTTCCATGAAAGTGATTTGGGCCAGTCTCTGCTTAGGGCTACATCAATAGGAAACAAACCATAGAGATAGAACTTGGAACTACTTTATTGTGCCAAGTTTCAAAGAGCTAGCACAAACGGTGTTTGATTTAGAGTTCCAACTACATGTATCCCTATAAGAGAAAAGAGAGTGAAACCGAAAAATTAAAACTGTTACTACAAACGAACGGTTTAACCTAGAAGAACGAAATTTGGTGAGCCAAGTGGGATTGGCGTACTGATCATTACCTGAAAGTGTCATCAAGATTGGGTGAAAAAATGTGTGCTGAGATTTCAGGAAACTTGTAGTTTTTTGGAAGCTTGGCAACCCCTTTCCATGTAAGTGATTTGCACCAGTCTTAGCTTAGGGCTACATCAATAGGAAACAAACCATAGAGATAGAACTTGGAACTACTTTATTGTGTCAAGTTTCAAAGAGCTAGCAAATACTGTGTTTGATTTAGAGTTCCAACGACATGTATATATAAAGAGAAAACAGAGTGAAACCTAAAAATTAAAACGGTTACTGCAAACGAACGCTTTAACCTAGAAAAATGAAATTTGCTGAGACAAGTGGGATTGGGGTACTTACCATTAGCTGAAAGTGTCATCAAGACTGGGTGAAAAAATGTGTGCTGAAATTTCAGGAAACTCGTAGTTTTTTGGAAGCGTGGCAATCCTTTTCCATGAAAGTGATTTGCGCCAGTCTCTGCTTAGGGCTATATCAATAGGAAACAAACCATTGAGATAGAACTTGGAACTACTTTATTCTATCAAGTTTCAAAGAGCTAGCACAAACCGTGTTTGATTTAGAGTTCCAACTGCATGTATCCATATAGGAGAAAACAGGGTGAAACCGAAAAATTAAAACTGTTACTGCAAACGAACTGATTAACCTAGAAGAACGAATTATGGTGAGCCAAGTGGGATTGGCGTACTGATCATTACCTGAAAGTGTCATCAAGATTGGGTGAAAAAATGTGTGCTGAGATTTCAGGAAACTCGCAGTTTTTTGGAACCTTGGCAACCCCTATCCATGAAAGTGATTTGCGCCAGCCTCTGCTTAGGGCTACATCAATAGGACACAAACCATAGAGATATAACTTGGAACTTTTTTATTCTGTCAAGTTTCAAAGAGCTAGCACAAACCGTGTTTGATTTAGAGTTCCAACTACATGTATCCATATAGGAGAAAACAGAGTGAAACCTAAAAATTTAAACTGTTACTGCAAACGAACGGTTTAACCTAGAAGAAAGAAATTAGGAGAGTCAAGTGGGATTGGGGTACATATCATTACCTGAAAGTGTCATCAAGTTTGGTTGAAAAAATGTGTGCTGAGATTTCAGGAAACTCGCAGTTTTTTGGAAACTTGGAAACCAGTTTCCATGAAAGTGATTTGTGCCAGCCTCTGCTTAGGGCTACATCAATAGGAAACAAACCATAGTGATAGAAATTGGAACTACTTTATTCTGTCAAGTTTCAAAGAGCTAGCACAAACCGTGTTTGATTTAGAGTTCCAACTACATGTATCCATATAGAAAAAAACAGAGTGAAACCTAAAAATTAAAACTATTACTGCAAACGAACGGTTTAACCTAGAAGAATGAAATTAGGTGAGCCAGGTGGGATTGGGGTACTTATCATTACCTGAAAGTCATCAAGATTGGGTGAAAAAATGTGTGCTGAGATTTCAGGAAACTCACAGTTTTTTGGAAGATTGGCAACCCCTTTCCATGAAAGTGATTTGCCCCAGTCTCTGCTTAGAGCTACATCAACAGGAAACAAACCATAGAGATAGAACTTAAAACTATTTTATTGTGTCAAGTTTCAAAGAGCTAGCACAAACCTTGTTTGATTTAGAGTTCCAACTACATGTATCCATATAGGAGAAAACAGAGTGAATCCGAAAAATTAAAACTGTTACTGCAAACGAACGGTTTGACCTAGAAGAATGAAATTTGGTGAGCCAAGTGGGATTGGGGTACTGATCATAACCAGATAGTGTCATCAAGATTGGGTGAAAAAACGTGTGCTGAGATTTCAGGAAACTCGTAGTTTTTTGGAAGCTTGGCAACCTTTTTCCATGAAAGTGATTTGCGCCAGTCTCTACTTAGGGCTACATCAATAGGAAACGAAACATAGAGATAGAACTTGGAACTACTTTATTGTGTGAAGTTTCAAAGAGCTAGCACAAACCGTGTTTGATTTAGAGTTCCAAATACATGTATCCCTATAGGAGAAAACAGAGTGAAACCTAAAAATTAAAACTGTTACTGCAAATGAACGGTTTAACCTAGAAGAACGAAATTTGGTGAGCCAAGTGGGATTGCGGTAGTGATCAGTACCTGAAAGTGTCATCAGGATTGGGTGAAAAAATGTGTGCTGAGATTTCAGGAAACTCGCAATTTTTTGGAAGCTTGGCAACTCCTTTCCCTGCAAAGGATTTGCGCCAGTCTCTGCTTAGGGTACATCAATATGAAACAATCCATAGAGATAGAAATTGGAACTCCCTTATTGTGTCAAGTTTCAAAGAGCTAGAACAAACCGTGTTTTATTTAGAATTCCAACTACATATATCCATATAGGAGAAAACAGAGTGAAACCTAAAAATTTAAACTGTTACTGCAAACGAACGGTTAAACCTAGAAGAACGAAATTTGGAGAGCCAAGTGGGATTGGGGTAGTGATAATTACCTGAAAGTGTCATCAAGATTGGGTGAAAAAATGTGTGCTGAGGTTTCAGGAAACTCTTAGTTTTTGGAATCTTGTCAACCCCTTTCCATGAAAGTGATTTGCGCCAGTCTCTGCTGAAGGCTACATCATTAGGAAACAAACCACAGAGAGAGAAGTTGGAACTACTTTATTCTTTCAAGCTTCAAAGAGCTAGCGCAAACCGTGTTTGATTTTGAATTCCAACTACATGTATCCATATAGGACAAAACAGAGTGAAACCTAAAAATTAAAACTGTTACTGGAAACGAACGGTTTAACCTAGAATAACAAAATTTGGTGAGCCAAGTGGGACTGGAGTACTGATCATTACCTGAAAGTGTCATCAAGATTGGGTGAAAAAATGTGTGCTGAGATTTCAGGAAACTCACAGTTTTTTGTAAGCTTGGCAACTCCTTTCCCTTTAAGGTATTTGCGCCAGTCTCTGCTTAGGGCTACATCAATAGGAAACAAACCATAGAGATAGAACTTGGAACTCCTTTATTGTGTCAAGTTTCAAAGAGCTATCACAAACCATGTTTGATTTAGAGTTCCAACTACATGTATCCATATAGGAGAAAATAGAGTGAAACCTAAATATTAAAAGTGTTACTGCAAACGAATGTTTTAACCTAGAAGAACGAAATTTGGTGAGCCAAGTGGGATTGGGGTACTGATCATTACCTGAAAGTGTCATCAAGATTGGGTTAAAAAAATGTGTGCTGAGATTTCAGGAAACTCGTAGTTTTTTGGAAGCTTGGCAACCCCTTTCCATGTAAGTGATTTGCGCCAGTCTCTGCTTAAGGCTACATCAATAGGAAACAAACCATAGAGATAGAACTTGGAACTACTTTATTCTGTCATGTTTCAAAGAACTAGCACAAACCGTGTTTGATTTGGAAATCCAACTACATGTATCCATAAAGGAGAAAACAGAGTGAAACCTAAAAATTAAAACTGTTACTGCAAACAAACGGCTTAACCTAGAAGAACGAAATTTGGTGAGCCAAGTGGGATTGGGGTACTGATCATTACGAGAAAGTGTCATCAAGATTGGGTGAAAAAATGTGTGCTGAGATTTCAGGAAACTCTTGGTTTTTTGGAAGCTTGGCAACCCCTTTCTATGAAAGTGTTGCGCCAGTCTCTGCTTAGGACTACATCAATAGGAAACAAACCATAGATATAGAACTTGGAACTCCTCTATTGTGTCAAGTTTCAAAGAGCTAGCACGAACCGTGTTTGATTTACTGTTCCAAATACATGTATCCATATAGGAAAAACAGAGTGAAACCTAAAAATTTAAACTGTTACTGCAAACGAAGTGTTTAACCTAGAAGAACGGAATTTGGTGAGCCAAGTAGGATTGGTATACTCATCATTACCTGAAAGTGTCATCAAGATTGGGTGAAAAAATGTGTGCGGAGATTTCAGGAAACTCTTGGTTTTTTGGAAGCTTGGCAACTCCTTTCTATGAAAGAGATTTGCGAGAGTCTCTGCTTAGGGCTACATCATTAGGAAACAAACCATAGAGATAGAACTTGGAACTACTTTATTCTGTCAAGTATCAAAGAGCTAGCACAAACTGTGTTTGATTTAGAAATCCAACTACATGTATCCATATAGGAGAAAACAGAGTGAAACCTAAAAATTAAAACTGTCACTAAAAACGAACGGTTTAACCAAGAAGAACGAAATTTGGTGAGCCAAGTGGGATTGCGGTACTGATCATAACCAGATAGTTTCATCAAGATTGGGTGAAAAAATGTGTGCTAAGATTTCAGGAAATTCGTAGTTTTTTGGAAGCTTGGCAAACCCTTTCTATTAAAGTGATTTGCGCCAGTCACTGCTTAGGGCTACATCAATAGGTAACAAACCATAGAGATAGAACTTGGAACTACATTATTCTGTCAAGTTTCAAAGAGCTAGCACAAACCGTGTTTGATTTAGAGTTCCAACTACATGTATCCATATAGGAGAAAACAGAGTGAAACCTAAAAACTAGAACTGTTACTGCAAACGAACGGTTTAACCTAGAAGAATGAAATTTGGTGAGCCAAGTGGGATTGGTGTACTGATCATTATGTTAAAGTGTCATCAAGATTGGGTGAAAAAATGTGTGCTGATATTTCAGGAAACTTGCAGTTTTTTGGAAGCTTGGCAACGCCTTTCACTGAAAGGGATTTGCGCCAGTCTCTGTTTAGGGCTACATCAATAGGAAACAAACCATAGAGATAGAACATGGAACTCCTTTATTGTGTCTAGTTTCAAAGTGCTAGAGCAAACCGTGTTTGATTTACAGTTCCAAATACATGTATCCATATAGGAGAAAACAGAGTGAAACCTAAAAATTTAAACTGTTACTGCAAACGAACGGTTTAACCTAGAAGAACGAAATTTGGTGAGCCAAGTGGGACTGGGGTACTCATCATTACTGAAAGTGTCATCAAGATTGGGTGAAAAAATGTGTGCGGACATTTCAGGAAACTCTTGGTTTTTTGGAAGCTTGGCAACCCATTTCTATGAAAGTGATTTGCGCCAGTCTCTGCTTAGGGATACATCAATAGGAAACAAAACATAGAGATAGAACTTGGAACTCCTTTATTGTGTCAAGTTTCAATGAGCTAGCACAAACAGTGTTTGATTTACAGTTCCAAATACATGTATCCATATAGGAGAAAACAGAGTGAAACCTAAAAATTTAAACTGTTACTGCAAACGAACGGTTTAACCTAGAAGAACGAAATTTGGTGAGCCAAGTGGGATTGGCGTACTGATCATTACCTGAAAGTGTCATCAAGATTGGGTGAAAAAATGTGTGCGGCGATTTCAGGAAACTCTTGGTTTTTTGGAAGCTTGGCAACCCCTTTCTATGAAAATGAATTGCGCCAGTCTCTGCTTAGGGCTACATCAATAGGAAACAAACTATAGAGATAGAACTTGGAACTACTTTATTCTGTCAAGTTTCAAAGAGCTAAGACAAACCGTGTTTGATTTAGAATTCCAACTACATGTATCCGTATAAGAGAAAACGGAGTGAAACCGAAAAATTTACACTGTTACTGCAAACGAACGGTTTAACCTAGAAGAACGAAATTTGGTGAGCCAAGTGGGATTGGGGTACTGATCATTACCTGAAAGTGTCATAAAGATTGGGTGAAAAAATTTGTGCCGAGATTTCAGGAAACTCGTAGTTTTTTGGAAGCTTGGCAACGCCTTTCAATGAAAGGGATTTGCGCCAGTCTCTGCTTAGGGCTACATCAATAGGAAACAAACCATAGAGATAGAACTTGGAACTCCTTTATTGTGTCAAGTTTCAATGAGCTAGCACAAACCGTGTTTGATTTACAGTTCCAAATACATGTATCCATATAGGAGAAAACAGGGTGAAACCTAAAAATTAAAACTGTTACTAAAAACGAACGGTTTATCCTAGAAGAACGAAATTTGGTAAGCCAAGTGGGAATGGGGTACTGATCATTACCTGAAAGTGTCATCAAGATTGGGTGAAAAATGTGTGCTGAGATTTCAGGAAATTCGTAGTTTTTTGGAAGCTTGGCAACCCCTTTCCATGAAAGTGATTTTCGCCAGTCTCTGCTTAGGGCTAAATCAATAGGAATCCAACCATAGAGATAGAACTTGGAACTACTTTATTGTGTCAAGTTTCAAAGAGCTAGCACAAACCGTGTTTGATTTAGACTTCCAAATACATTTATCCATATAGGAGAAAACAGAGTGAAACCAAAAAATTTAAACTGTTACTTCAAACGAACGGTTTAACATAGAAGAGTGAAATTTGGTGAGCCAAGTGGGATTGGGGTACTCATCATTACCTGAAAGTGTCATCAAGATTGGGTGAAAAAATGTGTGCGGAGATTTCAGGAAACTCTTGGTTTTTTGGAAGCTTGGCAACCCCTTTCTATTAAAGTGATTTGCGCCAGTCACTGCTTAGGGCTACATCAATAGGTAACAAAACATAGAGATAGAACTTGGAACTACTTTATTCTGTCAAGTTTCAAAGAGCTAGCACAAACCGTGTTTGATTTAGAGTTCCAACTACATGTATCCATATAGGAGAAAACAGAGTGAAACCTAAAAACTAAAACTGTTACTGCAAACGAAAGGTTTAATCTAGAAGAACGAAATTTGGTGAGCCAAGTAGGATTCGGGTAGTGATCATTACCTGGAAGTGTCATCAAGATTGGGTGAAAAAATGTGTGCGGAGATTTCAGGAAACTCTTGGTTTTTTGGAAGCTTGGCAACTCCTTTCTATGAAAGTGATTTGCGCCAGTCTCTGCTTAGGCCTACATCAATAGGAAACAAACCATAGAGATATAACTTGGAACTACTTTATTCTGTCAAGTTTCAAAGAGCTAGCACAAACCGTGTTTGATTTAGAATTCCAAATACATATATCCGTATAAGAGAAAACAGAGTGAAACCGAAAAATTAACACTGTTACTGCAAACAAACGGTTTAACCTAGAAGAATGAAATTTGGTGAGCTAAGTGGGATTGGGGTACTGATCATTACCTGAAAGTGTCATCAAGATTGGGTGAAAAAATGTGTGCTGAGATTTCAGGAAACTCGCAGTTTTTTGGAAGCTTGGCAATGCCTTTCACTGAAAGGGATTTGCGCCAGTCTCTGCTTAGGGCTACATCAATAGGAAACAAACCATAGAGATAGAACTTGGAACTAATATATTGTGCCATGTTTCAAAGAGCTAGCACAAACCGTGTTTGATTTACAGTTCCAAATACATGTATATATACAGGGGAAAACAGAGTGAAACCTAAAAATTTAAACTGTTACTGCAAACGAACGGTTTAACATAGAAGAACAAAATTTGTTGAGCCAAATGGGATTGGGATACTCATCATTACCTGAAAGTGTCATCAAGATTGGGTGAAAAAATGTGTGCGGAGATTTCAGGAAACTCTTGGTTTTTTGGAAGCTTGGCAACTCCTTTCTATGAAAGTGATTTGCGCCAGTCTCTGCTTAGGCCTACATCAATAGGAAACAAACCATAGAGATATAACTTGGAACTACTTTATTCTGTCAAGTTTCAAAGAGCTAGCACAAACCGTGTTTGATTTAGAATTACAAATCCATATATCCGTATAAGAGAAAACAGAGTGAAACCGAAAAATTAACACTGTTACTGCAAACAAACGGTTTAACCTAGAAGAATGAAATTTGGTGAGCTAAGTGGGATTGGGGTACTGATCATTACCTGAAAGTGTCATCCAGATTGGGTAAAAAAATGTGTGCTGAGATTTCAGGAAACTCGCAGTTTTTTGGAAGCTTGGCAATGCCTTTCACTGAAAGGGATTTGCGCCAGTCTCTCCTTAGGGCTACATCAATAGGAAACAAACCATAGAGATAGAACTTGGAACTAATATATTGTGCCATGTTTCAAAGAGCTAGCACAAACCGTGTTTGATTTACAGTTCCAAATACATGTATATATACAGGAGAAAACAGAGTGAAACCTAAAAATTTAAACTGTTACTGCAAACGAACGGTTTAACATAGAAGAACAAAATTTGTTGAGCCAAATGGGATTGGGATACTCATCATTACCTGAAAGTGTCCTCAAGATTGGGTGAAAAAATGTGTGCGGAGATTTCAGGAAACTCTTGGTTTTTTGGAAGCTTGGTAACTCCTTTCTATGAAAGTGATTTGCGCCAGTCTCTGCTTAGGGCTACATCAATAGGAAACAAACCATAGAGATAGAACTTGGAACTACATTATTCTATCAAGTTTCAAAGAGCTAGCACATACTGTGTTTGATTTAGAAATCCAAATACATGTATCCATATAGGAGAAAACAGAGTGAAATCTAAAAATTAAAACTGTTACTAAAAAGGAACGGTTTAACCAAGAAGAACGAAATTTGGTGAGCCAAGTGGGATTGGGGTAGTGATCATTATCTGAAAGTGTCATCAAGATTGGGTGAAAAAATGTGTGCTGAGATTTCAGGAAACTCGTATTTTTTGGTAGCTTGTCAACCCGTTTCCATGAACGTGATTTGCGCCAGTCTCTGCTTAAGGCTACATCAATAGCAAACAAACCATAGAGATAGAAGTTGGAACTACTTTATTCTGTCAATTTTCAAAAAGCTAGCACAAACCGTGTTTGATTTAGAATTTCAACTACATGTATCCATATAGGAGAAAACAGAGTGAAACCTAAAAATTAAAACTGTTACTGCAAACGAATGATTTAATCTAGAAGAACGAAATTTGGTGAGCCAAGTGGGATAGGGGTAGTGATCATTATCTGAAAGTGTCATCAAGATTGGGTGAAAAAATGTGTGCTGAGATTTCAGGAAATTCTTGGTTTTTTGAAAGCTTGGCAACCCCTTTCTATGAAAGTGATTTGCGCCAGTCTCTGCTTCAGGCTACATTAATAGGAAACAAAACATAGAGATAGAACTTGGAACTATTTTATTTTGTCAAGTTTCAAAGAGCTAGCACAAACCGTGTTTGATTTAAAGTTCCAACTACATGTATCCATATAGGAGAAAACAGAGTAAACTGAAAAATTAAAATTGTTACTTCAAACGAGCGGTTTAACCTAGAAGAACCAAATTTGGTGAGCCAAGTTGAAAAAATGTGTGCTGAGATTTCAGGAAACTCACAGTTTTTTGGAAGCTTGGCAACCCCTTTCCATGAGAGTGATTTGCGCCAGTCTCTGCTTAGGGCTACATCAATAGGAAACAAACCATAGAGAAGGACGTTGGAACTACTTTATTGTTTCAAGTTTCAAAGAGCTAGCACAATCCGTGTTTGATTTAGACTTCCAAATAAATGTATCTATATAGGAGTAAACAGAGTGAAACCTGAAAATTAAAACTGTTACTGCCAACGGATGGTTTAACCTAGAAGAACAAAATTTGGTGAGCCAAGTGGGATTGGGGTACTCATCATTACCTAAAAGCATCATCAAGATTGGGTGAAAAAATCTGTGCTGAGATTTCAGGAAACTCGTGGTTTTTTGGAAGCTTGGCCACCGCTTTCCATGAAAGGCATTTGCGCCAGTCTGTGCTTAGGGCTACATCAATAGGAAACAAACCATAGAGATAGAACTTGGAACTACTTTATTCTGTCAAGTTACAAAGAGCTAGCACAAACTGTGTTTGATTTAGAATTCCAACTACATATATCCATAAAGGAGAAAACAGAGTGAAACCGAAAAATTCAAACTGTTACTGCAAATGAATGGTTTAACCTAGAAGAACGAAATTTGGTGAGCCAAGTGGGATTGGGGTACTGATCATTACCTGAAAGTGTCATCAAGATTGGTTGAAAAAATGTGTGCTGAGATTTCAGGAAAAACGTAGTTTTTTGGAAGCTTGGCAACCCCTTTCCATGTAAGTGATTTGCGCCAGTCTCTGCTTAGGGCTACATCAATAGGAAACAAACCATAGAGATAGACGTTGGAACTACTTTATTGTTTCAAGTTTCAAAGAGCTAGCACAAATGGTGTTTGATTTATAGTTCCAAATAAATGTATCTATATAGGCGAAAACAGAGTGAAACCTGAAAATTAAAACTGTTACTGCAAATGGATGGTTTAACCTAGAATAACAAAATTTGGTGAGCCAAGTGGGATTGGGTTCCTGATCATTACCTGAAGGTGTCATCAAGATTGGGTGAAAAAATATGTGCTGAGATTTCAGGAAACTCGCAGTTTTTTGGAAGCTTGGCAACCCCTTTCCATGAAAGTGATTTTCGCCAGTCTCTGCTTAGGGCTACATCAATAGGAAACAAACCATAGAGTTAGAACTTTGAACTACTTTATTGTGTCAAGTTTCAAGGAGCTAGCACAAACCGTGTTTGATTTAGAGTTCCAACTACATGTATCCATATAGGAGAAAACAGAGTGAAACCTAAAAATTAAAACTGTTACTGCAAACGAACGGCTTAACCTAGAATTACAAAATTTGGTGAGCCAAGTGGGATTGAGGTAGTGATCATTACCTGAAAGTGTCATCAAGATTGGGTGAAAAAATGTGTGCTGAGATTTCAGGAAACTCGTGGTTTTTTGGAAGCTGGGCAACCTCTTTCCATAAAAGTGATTTGCGCCAGTCTTAGCTTAGGGCTACCTCAGTAGGAAACAAACCATAGAGATAGAACTTGGAACTACTTTATTGTGTCAAGTTTCAAGGAGCTAGCAAATACTGTGTGGAATTAGAGTTCCAACTACATGTATCCATATAGGAGAAAACAGAGTGAAACCTAAAAATTAAAACTGTTATTGCAAACGAACTATTTAACCTAGAAGAAAGAAATTGGGTGAGTCAAGTGGGATTGGGGTACTTATCATTACATTAAAGTGTTATCAAGATTGGTTGAAAAAATGTGTGGTGAGATTTCAGGAAACTCGCATTTTTTTGGAAGCTTGGAAAACCCTTTACATGAAAGTGATTTGTGCCAGCCTCTTCTTAGGGCTACATCAATAGGAAACAACCATAGATATAGAACTTGGAACTACTTTATTCTGTCAAGTTTCAAAGAGCTAGCACAAACCGTGTTTGATTAGAGTTCCAACTACATGTATCCATATAGGAGAAAACAGAGTGAAACCTAAAAATTAAAATTGTTACTGCAAATGAACGGTTTAATCTAGAAGAACAAAATTTGGTGAGCCTAGTGGGATTGGGGTAGTGATCATTACCTGAAAGTGTCATCAAGATTGGGTTAAAAATTGTGTGCTGAGATTTCAGGAAACTCGCAGTTTTTTGGAAGCCTGGCAAACCCGTTCCATAAAAGTGATTTGCGCCAGTCTCTGCTTAGGGCTACATAAATAGGAAACAAACCATAGAGATAGAACTTGGAACTACTCTATTCTGTCAAGTTTCAAAGAGCTAGCACAAACCGTGTTTGAATTAGAGTTCCAACTGCATGTATCCATAAAGGAGAAAACAGAGTGAAACCTAAAAATTAAAACTGTTACTGCAAACGAACGGTTTAACCTAGAAGAACGAAATTTGGTGAGCCAAGTGGGATTGGGGTACTTCTCATTACCTAAAAGTGTCATCAATATTGCGTGAAAAATTTGTCCTGAGATTTCACTAAACTCGTAGTTTTTTGGAAGCTTGGCAACCCCTTTCCATGAAAGTGATTTGCACCAGATTCTGCTTAGGGCTACATCAATAGGAAACAAACCATAGAGATAGAACTTGGAACTAGTTTATTGTGTCAAGTTTCAAAGAGCTAGCACAAACCGTGTTTGATTTAAAGTTCCAACTACATGTATCCATATAGGAGAAAACAGTGAAACCGAAAACTTAAAACTGTTACTGCAAACGAACGGTTTAACCTAGAAGAACAAAATTTGGTGAGCCAAGGGGGATTGGGGTACTTATCATTACCTGAAAGTGTCATCAGGATTGGGTGAAAAAATGTGTGCTGTGATTTCAGGAAACTCGCAGTATTTTGGAAATTTGTCAACCCCTTTCCATGAAAGTGATTTGCGCCAGTCTCTGCTTAGGGCTACATCAATAGGAAACAAACCATAGAGATAGAATTTGGAACTACTTTATTCTGTCAAGTTTCAAAGAGCTAGCACAAACCGTGTTTGATTTAGAGTTCCAACTACATGTATCCATATAGGAGAAAAGAGAATGAAACCTAAAAATTTAAACTGTTACTGCAAACGAACGGATTAACCTAGAAGAAAAAAATTAGGTGAGTCAAGTGGGATTGGGGTACTGATCATTACCTGAAAGTGTCATCAAGATTGGGTGAAAAAATGTGTGGTGAGATTTCGGGAAACTCGCTTTTTTTTGGAAGCTTGGAAACTCCTTTCCATGAAAGGGATATGTGCCAGCCTCTGCTTAGGGCTAAATCAATAGAAAACAACCATAGATATAGAACTTGGAACTACTTTATTCTGTCAAGTTTCAAAGAGCTAGCAAAAACCGTGTTTGATTTAGAGTTCCAACAACATGTATCCATATAGGAGAAAACAGAGTGAAACCTAAAAATTAAAACTGTTATGCAAATGAACGGTTTAACCTAGAAGAATGAAATTACTTGAGCCAAGTGGGATTGGGATACTTATCATTACCTGAAAGTGTCATCAAGTTTGGGTGAAAAAATGTGTGCTGAGATTTCAGGAAACTCATAGTTTTTGGAAGCTTGGCAACCCCTTTCCATGAAAGTGATTTGCGCCAGTCTCTGCTTAGGGCTACATCAATAGGAAACAAACCATAGAGATAGAACTTGGAACTACTTTATTGTGTCAAGTTTCAAAGAGCTAGCACAAACCGTGTTTGATTTATAGTTCCAAATGCATGTATCCATATAGGAGAAAACATAGTGAAACCGAAAAATTAAAACTGTTACTGCAAACGAACTGATTAACCTAGAAGAACGAATTATGGTGAGCCAAGTGGGATTGGGGTACTGATCATTACCTGAAAGTTTCATCAGGATTGGGTGAAAAAATGTGTGCTGTGATTTCAGGAAACTCGCAGTTTTTTGGAACCTTGGCAACCCCTTTCCATGAAAGTGATTTGCGCCAGTCTCTGCTTAGGGCTACATCAATAGGTAACAAAACATAGAGATAGAACTTGGAACTACTTTATTCTGTCAAGTTTCAAAGAGCTAGCCCAAACCGTGTTTGATTTAGAGTTCCAACTACATGTATTCCTATAGGAGAAAACAGAGTGAAACTTAAAAATTTAAACTGTTACTGCAAACGAACGGTTTAACCTAGAAGAAAGAAATTAGGTGAGTCAAGTGGGATTGGGGTACTTATCATTACGTGAAAGTGTCATCAAGATTGGGTGAAAAAATGCGTGCTGAGAATTCAGGAAACTCGCAGTTTTTTGGAAGCTTGTTAACCCCTTTCCATGAAAGTGCTTTGCGCCAGTCTCTGCTTAGGGCTACATCAATAGGAAACAAACCATAGAGATAGAACTTGGAACTACTTTATTGTGCCATGTTTCAAAGAGCTAGCTCAAGCCGTGTTTGATTTAGAGTTCCAACTACATGTATCCATATAAGAGAAAACGGAATGAAATCTAAAAATTAAAACTGTTACTGCAAACGAACGGTTTAACCTAGAAGAACGAAATTTGGTGAGCCAAGTGGGATTGGGGTAGTGATCATTACCTAAAAGTGTCATCAAGATTGGGTGAAAAAAATGTGTGCTGAGATTTCAGGAACCTCGTAGTTTTTTGGAAGCTTGGCAACCCCTTTAAAAGAAAGTGATTTGCGCCCGTCTCTGCTTAGGGCTACATCAATAGGAAACAAACCATAGAGTTAGAACTTGGAACTACATTATTGTGTCAAATTTCAAAGAGCTAGCACAAACCTTGTTTGATTTAGAGTTCCAACTGCATGTATCCATGTAGGAGAAAACACAGTGAAACCGAAAAATTTAAACTGTTACTGCAAACGAACTGATTAACCTAGAAGAACGAATTATGGTGAGCCAAGTGGGATTGGGGTGCTGATCATTACCTGAAAGTGTCATCAGTAATGGGTGAGAAAATGTGTGCTGTGATTTCAGGAAACTCGCAGTTTTTTGGAACCTTGGCAACCCCTTTCCATGAAAGTGATTTGCGCCAGTCTCTGCTTAGGGCTACATCAATACGAAACAAACCATAAAGATAGAACTTGGAACTACTTTATTCTGTCAAGTTTCAAAGAGCTAGCACAAACCGTGTTTGATTTAGAGTTCCAACTACATGTATCCATATAGGAGAAAACAGAGTGAAACCTAAAAATTAAAACTGTTACTGCAAACGAACGCTTTGACCTAGAAGAACGAAATTTGGTGAGCCAAATGGGATAAGGGTACTGATCATTACCTGAAAGTGTCATCAAGATTGGGTGAAAAAATGTGTGCTGAGATTTCAGAAAACTCGCAGTTTTTTGGAAGCTTGGAAACCCCTTTCCATGAAAGTGATTTATGAAAGCCTCTGCTTAGGGCTACATCAATAGGAAACAAACCATAGTGATAGAACTTGGAACTACTTTATTCTGTTAAGATTCAAAGAGCTAGCACAAACCGTGTTTCATTTAGAGTTCCAAATGCATGTATCCATATAGAGGAAACAGAGTGAAACCGAAAAAGTTAAACTGTTACTGCAAACGAACCGTTTAACCTAGAAGAATGAAATGAGGTGAGCCAAGTGGGATTGGGGTACTTATCATTACCTGAAAGTGTCATCAAGATTGTGTGAGAAAATATGTGCTGAGATTTCAGGAAACTTGTAGTTTTTTGGAAGCTTGGCAATACCTTTCCATGAAAGTGATTTGCGCCAGTCTCTGCTTAGGGCTACATCAATAGGAAACAAACCATAGAGATAGAACTTGGAACTGCTTTCTTGTGTCAAGTTTCAAAGAGCTAGCAGAAACCGTGTTTGATTTAGAGTTCCTAATGCATGTATCCATATAGGAGAAAACAGAGTGAAACCGAAAAATTAAAACTGTTACTGCAAACGAACTGATTATCTTAGAAGAACGAATTATGGTGAGCCAAGTGGTATTGGGGTACTGATCTTTAGCTGAAAGTGTCATCAGGATTGGGTGAAAAAATGTGTGCTGTGATTACAGGAAACTCGTAGTTTTTTGGAACCTTGGCAACCCCTTTCCATGAAAGTGATTTGCGCCAGTCTCTGCTTAGGGCTACATCAATAGGAAAAAAACCATAGAGATAGAACTTGGAACTACTTTATTCTGTCAAGTTTCAAAGAGCTAGCCCAAACCGTGTTTGATTTAGAGTTCCAACTACATGTATTCCTATAGGAGAAAACAGAGTGAAACTTAAAAATTTAAACTGTTACTGTAAACGAACGGTTTAACCTAGAAGAAAGAAATTAGGTGAGTCAAGTGGGATAGGGGTACTTATCATTACCTGAAAGAGTCATCAAGATTGGGTGAAAAAATGCGTGCTGAGAATTCAGGAAACTCGCAGTTTTTTGGAAGCTTGGTAACCCCTTTCCATGAAAGTGCTTTGCGCCAGTCTCTGCTTAGGGCTACATCAATAGGAAACAAACCATAGAGATAGAACTTGGAACTACTTTATTGTGCCATGTTTCAAAGAGCTAGCTCAAACCGTGTTTGATTTAGAGTTCCAACTACATGTATCCATATAAGAGAAAACGGAATGAAATCTAAAAATTAAAACTGTTACTGCAAACAAACGGTTTAACCTAGAAGAACGAAATTTGGTGAGCCAAGTGGGATTGGGGTAGTGATCATTACCTAAAAGTGTCATCAAGATTGGGTGAAAAAAATGTGTGCTGAGATTTCAGGAACCTCGTAGTTTTTTGGAAGCTTGGCAACCCCTTTAAATGAAAGTGATTTGCGCCCGTCTCTGCTTAGGGCTACATCAATAGGAAACAAACCATAGAGTTAGAACTTGGAACTACATTATTGTGTCAAATTTCAAAGAGCTAGCACAAACATTGTTTGATTTAGAGTTCCAACTGCATGTATCCATGTAGGAGAAAACACAGTGAAACCGAAAAATTTAAACTGTTACTGCAAACGAACTGTTTAACCTAGAAGAACGAAATTTGGTGAGCCAAGTGGGATTGCGGTGCTGATCATTACCTGAAATTGTCATCAAGATTGGGTGAAAAAATGTGTGCTGAGATTTCAGGAAACTTGTACTTTTTTGGAAGCTTGGCAAAACCTTTACATGAAAGTGATTTGCGCCAGTCTCTTCTTAGGGCTACATCAATAGGAAACAAACCATAGAGATAGAACTTGGAACTACTTTCTTGTGTCAAGTTTCAAAGAGCTAGCACAAACCGAGTTTGATTTAGAGTTCCAAATGCATGTATCCATATAGGAGAAAACAGAGTGAAACCGAAAAATTAAAACTTCTACTGCAAACGAACTGATTAACCTAGAAGAACGAATTATGGTGAGCCAAGTGGGATTGGGGTGCTGATCATTACCTGAAAGTGTCATCAGTAATGGGTGAGAAAATGTGTGCTGTGATTTCAGGAAACTCGCAGTTTTTTGGAACCTTGGCAACCCCTTTCCATGAAAGTGATTTGCGCCAGTCTCTGCTTAGGGCTACATCAATAGGAAACAAACCATAGAGATAGAACTTGGAACTACTTTCTTGTGTCAAGTTTCAAAGAGCTAGCAGAAACCGTGTTTGATTTAGAGTTCCTAATGCATGTATCCATATAGGAGAAAACAGAGTGAAACCGAAAAATTAAAACTGTTACTGCAAACGAACTGATTAACTTAGAAGAACGAATTATGGTGAGCCAAGTGGTATTGGGGTACTGATCTTTAGCTGAAAGTGTCATCAGGATTGGGTGAAAAAATGTGTGCTGTGATTACTGGAAACTCGTAGTTTTTTGGAACCTTGGCAACCCCTTTCCATGAAAGTGATTTGCGCCAGTCTCTGCTTAGGGCTACATCAATAGGAAAAAAACCATAGAGATAGAACTTGGAACTACTTTATTCTGTCAATTTTCAAAGAGCTAGCCCAAACCGTGTTTGATTTAGAGTTCCAACTACATGTATTCCTATAGGAGAAAACAGAGTGAAACTTAAAAATTTAAACTGTTACTGCAAACGAACGGTTTAACCTAGAAGAAAGAAATTAGGTGAGTCAAGTGGGATTGGGGTACTTATCATTACCTGAAAGTGTCATCAAGATTGGGTGAAAAAATGCGTGCTGAGAATTCAGGAAACTCGCAGTTTTTTGGAAGCTTGGTAACCCCTTTCCATGAAAGTGCTTTGCGCCAGTCTCTGCTTAGGGTTACATCAATAGGAAACAAACCATAGAGATAGAACGTGGAACTACTTTATTGTGCCATGTTTCAAAGAGCTAGCTCAAACCGTGTTTGATTTAGAGTTCCAACTACATGTATCCATATAAGAGAAAACGGAATGAAATCTAAAAATTAAAACTGTTACTGCAAACGAACGGTTTAACCTAGAAGAACGAAATTTGGTGAGCCAAGTGGGATTGGGGTAGTGATCATTACCTAAAAGTGTCATCAAGATTGGGTGAAAAAAATGTGTGCTGAGATTTCAGGAACCTCGTAGTTTTTTGGAAGCTTGGCAACCCTTTTAAATGAAAGTGATTTGCGCCCGTCTCTTCTTAGGGCTACATCAATAGGAAACAAACCATAGAGTTAGAACTTGGAACTACATTATTGTGTCAAATTTCAAAGAGCTAGCACAAACCTTGTTTGATTTAGAGTTCCAACTGCATGTATCCATGTAGGAGAAAACACAGTGAAACCGAAAAATTTAAACTGTTACTGCAAACGAACTGTTTAACCTAGAAGAATGAAATTTGGTGAGCCAAGTGGGATTGGGGTGCTGATCATTACCTGAAATTGTCATCAAGATTGGGTGAAAAAATGTGTGCTGAGATTTCAGGAAACTTGTACTTTTTTGGAAGCTTGGCAAAACCTTTACATGAAAGTGATTTGCGCCAGTCTCTTCTTAGGGCTACATCAATAGGAAACAAACCATAGAGATAGAACTTGGAACTACTTTCTTGTGTCAAGTTTCAAAGAGCTAGCACAAACCGATTTTGATTTAGAGTTCCAAATGCATGTATCCATATAGGAGAAAACAGAGTGAAACCGAAAAATTAAAACTTCTACTGCAAACGAACTGATTAACCTAGAAAAACGAATTATGGTGAGCCAAGTGGGATTGGGGTGCTGATCATTACCTGAAAGTGTCATCAGTAATGGGTGAGAAAATGTGTGCTGTGATTTCAGGAAACTCGCAGTTTTTTGGAACCTTGGCAACCCCTTTCCATGAAAGTGATTTGCGCCAGTCTCTGCTTAGGGCTACATCAATAGGAAACAAACCATAGATATAGAACTTGGAACTACTTTCTTGTGTCAAGTTTCAAAGAGCTAGCAGAAACCGTGTTTGATTTAGAGTTCCTAATGCATGTATCCATATAGGAGAAAACAGAGTGAAACCGAAAAATTAAAACTGTTACTGCAAACGAACTGATTAACTTAGAAGAACGAATTATGGTGAGCCAAGTGGTATTGGGGTACTGATCTTTAGCTGAAAGTGTCATCAGGATTGGGTGAAAAAATGTGTGCTGTGATGACTGGAAACTCGTAGTTTTTTGGAACCTTGGCAACCCCTTTCCATGAAAGTGATTTGCGCCAGTCTCTGCTTAGGGCTACATCAATAGGAAAAAAACCATAGAGATAGAACTTGGAACTACTTTATTCTGTCAAGTTTCAAAGAGCTAGCCCAAACCGTGTTTGATTTAGAGTTCCAACTATATGTATTCCTATAGGAGAAAACAGAGTGAAACTTAAAAATTTAAACTGTTACTGCAAACGAACGGTTTAACCTAGAAGAAAGAAATTAGGTGAGTCAAGTGGGATTGGGGTACTTATCATTACCTGAAAGTGTCATCAAGATTGGGTGAAAAAATGCGTGCTGAGAATTCAGGAAACTCGCAGTTTTTTGGAAGCTTGGTAACCCCTTTCCATGAAAGTGCTTTGCGCCAGTCTCTGCTTAGGGCTACATCAATAGGAAACAAACCATAGAGATAGAACTTGGAACTACTTTATTGTGCCATGTTTCAAAGAGCTAGCTCAAACCGTGTTTGATTTAGAGTTCCAACTACATGTATCCATATAAGAGAAAACGGAATGAAATCTAAAAATTAAAACTGTTACTGCAAACGAACGGTTTAACCTAGAAGAACGAAATTTGGTGAGCCAAGTGGGATTGGGGTAGTGATCATTACCTAAAAGTGTCATCAAGATTGGGTGAAAAAAATGTGTGCTGAGATTTCAGGAACCTCGTAGTTTTTTGGAAGCTTGGCAACCCCTTTAAATGAAAGTGATTTGCGCCCGTCTCTGCTTAGGGCTACATCAATAGGAAACAAACCATAGAGTTAGAACTTGGAACTACATTATTGTGTCAAATTTCAAAGAGCTAGCACAAACCTTGTTTGATTTAGAGTTCCAACTGCATGTATCCATGTAGGAGAAAACACAGTGAAACCGAAAAATTTAAACTGTTACTGCAAACGAACTGTTTAACCTAGAAGAATGAAATTTGGTGAGCCAAGTGGGATTGGGGTGCTGATCATTACCTGAAATTGTCATCAAGATTGGGTGAAAAAATGTGTGCTGAGATTTCAGGAAACTTGTACTTTTTTGGAAGCTTGGCAAAACCTTTACATGAAAGTGATTTGCGCCAGTCTCTTCTTAGGGCTACATCAATAGGAAACAAACCATAGAGATAGAACTTGGAACTACTTTCTTGTGTCAAGTTTCAAAGAGCTAGCACAAACCGAGTTTGATTTAGAGTTCCAAATGCATGTATCCATATAGGAGAAAACAGAGTGAAACCGAAAAATTAAAACTTCTACTGCAAACGAACTGATTAACCTAGAAGAACGAATTATGGTGAGCCAAGTGGGATTGGGGTGCTGATCATTACCTGAAAGTGTCATCAGTAATGGTTGAGAAAATGTGTGCTGTGATTTCAGGAAACTCGCAGTTTTTTGGAACCTTGGCAACCCCTTTCCATGAAAGTGACTTGCGCCAGTCTCTGCTTAGGGCCACATCAATAGGAAACAAACCATGGAGATATAACTTGGAACTACTTTATTCTGTCAAGTTTCAAAGAGCTACCAAAAACCATGTTTGATTTAGAGTTCCAACTACATGTACCCATATAGGAGAAAACAGAGAGAAACCTAAAAATTAAAACTGTTATTGCAAATGAACGGTTTAACCTAGAAGAATGAAATTAGGTGAGCCAAGTGGGATTGGGGTACTTATCATTACCTGAAAGTGTCATCAAGATTGGGTGAAAAAAGTGTGCTGAGATATCAGGAAACTTGTAGGTTTTGGAATCTTGGCAACCCTTTTCCATGAAAGTGATTTGTGCCAGTCTCTGCTTAGGGCTACATCAATAGGAAACAAAGCATAGAGAGAGAACTTGGAACTGGTTTATTGTGTCAAGTTTCAAAGAGCTAGCACAAACCTTGTTTGATTTAGAGTTCCAACTACATGTATCCATATAGGAGAAAACAGAGTGAAACTTAAAATTTAAACTGTTACTGCACATGAATTGATTAACCTAGAAGAATGAATTATGGTGACCCAAGTGGGATTGGGGTACTGATCATTACCTGAAAGTGTCATCAAGATTGGGTGAAAAAATGTGTGCTGATATTTCAGGAAACTCGTAGTTTTTTGGAAGCCTGGCAACCCCTTTCCATGAAAGTGATTTGTGCCAGTCTCTGCTTAGGGCTACATCAATAGGAAACAAACCATAGAGATAGAACTTGGAACTACTTTATTCTGTCAAGTTTCAAAGAGCTAGCACAAACCGTGTTTGATTTAGAGTTCCAAATGCATGTATCCATATAGGAGAAAACAGAGTGAAACCTAAAAATTAAAATGGTTACTGCCAACGAACGGTTTAACCTAGAAAAATGAAATTTGCTGAGAAAAGTGGGATTGGGGTACTTATCATTAGCTGAAAGTGTCATCAAGACTGGGTGAAAAAATGTGTGCTGAAATTTCAGGAAACACGTAGTTTTTTGGAAGGGTGGCAATCCCTTTCCATGAAAGTGATTTGCGCCAGTCCCTGCTTACGGCTACATCAATAGGAAACAAACCATAGAGACAGAACTTGGAACTACTTTATTCTGTCAAGTTTCAAAGAGCTAGCACAAACCGTGGTTGATTTAGAGTTTCAACTACATGTATTCATATAGGGGAAAACAGAGTGAAACCTAAAAATTAAAACTGTTACTGCAAACGAACGGTTTAACCTAGAACAATGAAATTAGGTGAGCCAAGTGGGATTTGGGTACTTATCTTTACCTGAAAGTGTCATCAAGATTGGGTGAAAAAATGTGTGCTGAGATTTCAGGAAACTCGTAGTTTTTTGGAAGCTTGGTAACCCCTTTCACTGAAAGTGATTTGCGCCAGTCTCTGCTTAGGGCTACATCAATAGGAAACAAACCATAGAGATAGAACTTGGAACTGCTTTCTTCTGTCAAGTTTCAAAGAGCTAGCACAAACCGTGTTTGATTTAGAGTTCCAACTACATGTATCCCTATAGGAGAAAAAAGAGTGAAACTTAAAAATTTAAACTGTTACTGCAAAGGAACGGTTTAACCTAGAAGAAAGAAATTAGGTGAGTCAAGTGGGATTGGGGTACTTATCATTACGTGAAAGTGTCATCAAGATTGGTTGAAAAAATGTGTGGTGAGATTTCGGGAAACTCGCATTTTTTTGCAAGCTTGGAAACCCCTTTCCATGAAAGTGATTTGTGAAAGCCTCTGCTTAGGGCTACATCAATAGGAAACAAACCATAGTGATAGAACTTGGAACTACCTTATTCTGTCAAGATTCAAAAAGCTAGCACAAACCGTGTTTGATTTAGAGTTCCAAATGCATGTATCCATATAGGAGAAAACAGAGTGAAACCGAAAAATTAAAACTGTTACTGCAAACCAACAGTTTAACATAGAAGAACGAAATTTGGTGAGCCAACTGGGATTGGGGTACTTATCATTACCTGAAAGTGTCATAAATATTGGGTGAAAATATGTGTGCTGAGATTTCAGGAAACTCGTAGTTTTTGTAAGCTTGGCAACCCCTTTAAATGAAAGTGATTTGCGCCAGTCTCTGCTTAGGGCTATATCAATAGGAAAGAAACCATAGAGTTAGAACTTGGAACTACATTATTGTGTCAAATTTCAAAGAGCTAGCACAAACCTTGTTTGATTTAGAGTTCCAACTGCATGTATCCATATAGGAGAAAACACAGAGAAACCGAAAAATTAAAACTGTTACTGCAAACGAACCGTTTAACCTAGAAGAACGAAATTTGGTGAGCCAAGTGGGATTGGCGTACTGATCATTACCTGAAAGTGTCATCAAGATTGGGTTAAAAAATGTGTGCTGAGATTTCAGGAAACTTATAGTTTTATCGAAGCTTGGCAACCCCTTTCCATGAAAGTGATTCGCGCCAGTCTTAGCTTAGGGCTACATCAATAGGAAACAAACCATAGAGATAGAACTTGGAACTAATTTATTCTGTGAGTTTCAAAGTGCTAGCACAAAGCGTGTTTGATTTAGAGTTCCAACTACATGTATCCATATAGGAGAAAACAGAGTGAAACCTAAAAATTAAAACGGTTACTGCAAAAGAACGGTTTAAACTAGAAAAATGAAATTTGCTTAGAAAATGTGATTGGGGTACTTATCATTAGCTGAAAGTGTCATTAAGACTGGGTGAAAAAATGTGTGCTGAAATTTCAGGAATCTCGTAGTTTTTTGGAAGGGTGGCAATCCCTTTCCATGAAAGTGATTTGCGCCAGTCTCTGCTTAGGGCTAAATCAATAGGAAACAAACCATAGAGACAGAACTTGGAACTACTTTATTCTGTCAATTTTCAAAGAGCTAGCACAAACCGTGTTTGATTTAGCATTCCAACTACATGTATCCATATAGGAGAAAACAGAGTGAAACCTAAAAATTAAAACTGTTACTGCAAACGAACGGTTTAACCTAGAACAATGAAATTAGGTGAGCCAAGTGGGATTGGGGTACCTATCATTACCTGAAAGTGTCATCAAGATTGGGTGAAAAAATGTGTGCTGAGATTTGAGGAAACTCGTAGTTTTTTGGAAGCTTGGCAACCCCTTTCCCTGAAAGTGATTTGCACCAGTCTCTGCTTAGGGCTACATCAATAGGAAACAAACCATAGAGATAGAACTTGGAACTACTTTATTCTGTCAAGTTTCAAAGAGCTAGCACAAACCGTGTTTGATTTAGAGTTCCAACTACATGTATCCCTATAGGAGAAAACAGAGTGAAACCTAAAAATTAAAACTGTTACTGCAAACGAACTGATTAACCTAGAAGAACGAATTATCGTGAGCCAAGTGGGATTGGGGTACTGATCATTACCGAAAGTGTCATCAGGATTGGGTGAAAAAATGTGTGCTGTTATTTCAGGAAACTCGCAGTTTTTTGGAACCTTGGCAACCCCTTTCAATGAAAGTGATTTGCGCCAGTCTCTGCTTAGGGCGACATCAATAGGAAACAAACCATAGAGATATAACTTGGAACTACTTTATTCTGTCAAGTTTCAAAGAGCTAGCACAAACCGTGTTTGATATAGAGTTCCAACTGCATGTATCCCTATAGGAGAAAACAGAGTGAAACTTAAAAATTTAAACTGTTACTGCAAACGAACGGTTTAACCTAGAAGAAAGAAATTAGGTGAGTCAAGTGGGATTGGGGTACTTATCATTACGTGAAAGTGTCATCAAGATTGGTTGAAAAAATTTGTGGTGAGATTTCGGGAAACTCGCAGTTTTTTGTAAGCTTGGAAACCCCTTTCCATGAAAGTGATTTGTGAAAGCCTCTGCTTAGGGCTACATCAATAAGAAACAAACCATAGTGATAGAATATGGAACTACTTTATTCTGTCAAGATTCAAAAAGCTAGCACAAACCGTGTTTAATTTAGAGTTCCAAATGCATGTATCCATATAGGAGAAAACAGAGTGAAACCGAAAAATTAAAACTGTTACTGCAAACGAACCGTTTAACCTAGAAGAATGAAATTAGGTGAGCCAAGTGGGATTGGGGTACTTATCATTACCTGAAAGTGTCATCAAGATTGGGTGAAAAAATGTGTGCTGTGATTTCATGAAACTCGCAATTTTTTGGAACCTTGGCAACCCCTTTCCATGAAAGTGATTTGCGCCAGTCTCTGCTTAGGGCTACATCAATAGGAAACAAACCATAGAGATAGAACTTGGAACTACTTTATTCTGTCAAGTTTCAAAGAGCTAGCACAAACCGTGTTTGATTTAGAGTTCCAACTACATGTATCCCTATAGGAGAAAACAGAGTGAAACTTAAAAATTTAAACTGTTACTGCAAAGGAACCGTTTAACCTAGAAGAAAGAAATTAGGTGAGTCAAGTGGGATTGGGGTACTTATCATTACCTGAAAGTGTCATCAAGATTGGGTGAAAAAATGTGTGCTGTGATTTCAGGAAACTCGCAGTTTTTGGAAGCTTGGTAACCCCTTTCCATGAAAGTGCTTTGCGCCAGTCTCTGCTTAGGGCTACATCAATAGGAAACAAACCATAGAGATAGAACTTGGAACTACTTCATTGTGCCATGTTTCAAAGAGCTAGCTCAAACCGTGTTTGATTTAGAGTTCCAACTACATGTATCCATATAAGAGAAAACGGAATGAAACCTAAAAATTAAAACTGTTACTGGAAACGAACGGTTTAACCTAGAAGAACGAAATTTGGTGAGCCAAGTGGGATTGGGGTAGTGATCATTACCTGAAAGTGTCATCAAGATTGGGTGAAAAAATGTGTGCTGAGATTTCAGGAAACTTATAGTTTTATCGAAGCTTGGCAACCCCTTTCCATGAAAGTGATTTGCGCCAGTCTTAGCTTAGGGCTACATCAATAGGAAACAAACCATAGAGATAGAACTTGGAACTAATTTATTCTGTGAGTTTCAAAGTGCTAGCACAAAGCGTGTTTGATTTAGAGTTCCAACTACATGTATCCATATAGGAGAAAACAGAGTGAAACCTAAAAATTAAAACGGTTACTGCAAAAGAACGGTTTAACCTAGAAAAATGAAATTTGCTTAGAAAATGTGATTGGGGTACTTATCATTAGCTGAAAGTGTCATTAAGACTGGGTGAAAAAATGTGTGCTGAAATTTCAGGAATCTCGTAGTTTTTTGGAAGGGTGGCAATCCCTTTCCATGAAAGTGATTTGCGCCAGTCTCTGCTTAGGGCTAAATCAATAGGAAACAAACCATAGAGACAGAATTTGGAACTACTTTATTCTGTCAATTTTCAAAGAGCTAGCACAAACCGTGTTTGATTTAGAGTTCCAACTACATGTATCCCTATAGGAGAAAACAGAGTGAAACTTAAAAATTTAAACTGTTACTGCAAAGGAACCGTTTAACCTAGAAGAAAGAAATTAGGTGAGTCAAGTGGGATTGGGGTACTTATCATTACCTGAAAGTGTCATCAAGATTGGGTGAAAAAATGTGTGCTGTGATTTCAGGAAACTCGCAGTTTTTGGAAGCTTGGTAACCCCTTTCCATGAAAGTGCTTTGCGCCAGTCTCTGCTTAGGGCTACATCAACAGGAAACAAACCATAGAGATAGAACTTGGAACTACTTCATTGTGCCATGTTTCAAAGAGCTAGCTCAAACCGTGTTTGATTTAGAGTTCCAACTACATGTATCCATATAAGAGAAAACGGAATGAAACCTAAAAATTAAAACTGTTACTGGAAACGAACGGTTTAACCTAGAAGAACGAAATTTGGTGAGCCAAGTGGGATTGGGGTAGTGATCATTACCTGAAAGTGTCATCAAGATTGGGTGAAAAAAAATGTGTGCTGAGATTTCAGGAAACTCGTAGTTTTTTGGAAGCTTGGCAACCCCTTTAAATGAAAGTGATTTGTGCCAGTCTCTGCTTAGGGCTACATCAATAGGAAACAAACCATAGAGTTAGAACTTGGAACTACATTATTGTGTCAAATTTCAAAGAGCTAGCACAAACCTTGTTTGATTTAGAGTTCCAACTGCATGTATCCATGTAGGAGAAAACACAGTGAAACCGAAAAATTAAAACTGTTACTGCAAACGAACGGTTTAACCTCGAAGAATGAAATTAGGTGAGCCAAGTGGGATTGGGGTACTTATCATTACCTGAAAGTGTCATCACGATTGGGTGAAAAAACGTGTGCTGATATTTCAGGAAACTCGTAGTTTTTTGGAAGCTTGGCAACCCCTTTCCATGAAAGTGATTCGCGCCAGTCTCTGCTTAGGGCTACATCAATAGGAAACAAACCATAGATATAGAACTTGGAACTACTTTCTTGTGTCAAGTTTCAAAGAGCTAGCACAAACCGTGTTTGATTTAGAGTTCCAACAGCATGTATCCATATTGGAGAAAACAGAGTGAAACCGAAAAATTAAAACTGTTACTGCAAACGAACGGTTTAACCTACAGGAACGAAATTTGGTGAGCCAAGTGAGATTGGGGTACTGATCATTACCTGAAAGTGTCATCAAGATTGGGTGAAAAAATGTGTGCTGAAATTTCAGGAAACTCACAGTTTTTTGGAAGCTTGGAAACTCCTTTCCCTCAAAGGGATTTGCGCCAGTCTCTGCTTAGGGCTACATCAATAGGAAACAAACCATAGAGATGGACCTTGAACCTACTTTATTGTTTCAAGTTTCAAGGCGCTAGCACAAACCGTGTTTGATTTAGAGTTCCAACTACATGTATCCATATAGGAGAAAACAGAGTGAATCCTAAAAATTAAAACTGTTACCGCAAACGAACAGTTTAACCTAGAAGAACGAAATTTGGTGAGCCAAGTGGGATTGGGGTACTGATCATTACCTGAAAGTGTCATAAAGATTGGGTGAAAAAATGTGTGCTGAGATTTCATAAAATTTCATGGTTTTTTGGAAGTTTGGCAACCCCTTTCCATGAAAGTGATTTGTGCCTGTCTCTGCTTAGGGCTACATCAATAGGAAACAATCCACAGAGATATAACTTGGAACTAATTCATTGTGTCAAGTTTCAAAGAGCTAGCACAAACCGTGTTTGATTTAAAGTTCCAACTACATGTATCTATATAGGAGAAAACAGAGTGAAACCTAAAAATTAAAACTTACTGCAAACGAACTGATTAACCTAGAAGAACGAATTATGGTGAGCCAAGTGGGATTGGGATACTGATCATTACCTGAAAGTGTCATCAGGATTGGGTGAGAAAATGTGTGCTGTGATTTCAGGAAACTCGCAGTTTTTTGGAACCTTGGCAACCCCTTTCCATGAAAGTGATTTGTGCCAGTCTCTACTTAGGGCCACATCAATAGGAAACAAACCATGGAGATATAACTTGGAACTACTTTATTCTGTCAAGTTTCAAAGTGCTAGCTCAAACCGTGTTTGATTTAGAGTTCCAACAACATGTATCCATATATGAGAAAACGGAATGAAACCTAAAAATTTAAACTGTTACTGCAAAGGAACGGTTTAACCTAGAAGAACGAAATTTGGTGAGCCAAGTGGGATTGGGGTAGTGATCATTACCTGAAAGTGTCATCCAGTTTGGTTGAAAAAAATGTGTGCTGAGATTTCAGGAAACTCGTAGTTTTTTGGAAGCTTGGCAACCCCTTTAAATGAAAGTGATTTGCGCCAGACTCTGCTTAGGGCTATATCAAATGGAAAGAAACCATAGAGTTAGAACTTGGAACTACATTATTGTGTCAAATTTCAAAGATCTAGCACAAACCTTTTTGATTTAGAGTTCCAACTGCATGTATCCATGTAGGAGAAAACACAGAGAAACCGAAAATTTAAAACTGTTACTGCAAACGAACGGTTTAACCTAGAAGAACGAAATTTGATGAGCCAAGTGGGATTGGCGTACTGATCATTACCTGAAAGTGTCATCAAGATTGGGTAAAAAAATGTGTGCTGAGATTTCAGGAAACTTATAGTTTTATGGAAGCTTGGCAACCCCTTTCCATGAAAGTGATTTGCGCCAGTTTTAGCTTAGGGCTACATCAATAGGAAACAAACCATAGAGATAGAACTTGGAACTAATTTATTCTGTGAGTTTCAAAGAGCTAGCCCAAAGCGTGTTTGATTTAGAGTTCCAACTACATGTATCCATATAGGAGAAAACAGAGTGAAACCTAAAAATTAAAACGGTTAATGCAAATGAACGGTTTAACCTAGAAAAATGAAATTTGCTGAGAAAAGTGGGATTGGGGTACTTATCATTAGCTGAAAGTGTCATCAAGACTGGGTGAAAAAATGTTTGCTTAAATTTCAGGAAACTCGTAGTTTTTTGGAAGGTTGGCAATCCCTTTCCATGAAAGTGATTTGCGCCAGTCTCTGCTTAGGGCTACATAAATAGGAAACAAACCATAGAGACAGAACGTGGAACTACTTTATTCTGTCAAGTTTCAAAGAGCTAGCACAAACCGTGTTTGATTTAGAGTTCCAACTACATGTATCCATATAGGAGAAAACAGAGTGAAACCAAAAAATTAAAAATATTACTGCAAAGGAACGGTTTAACCTAGAAGAATGAAATTTGATGAGGCAAGTGGGATTGGGGTACTGATCATTACCTGAAAGTGTCATCAAGATTGGGTGATAAAATGGGTGCTGAGATTTCAAGAAACTCGTAGTTTTTTGGAAGTTGGCAGCCCCTTTCCATGAAAGTGATTTGCGCCAGTCTCTGCTTAGGGCTACATTAATAGGAAACAAAGCATAGAGACAGAACTTGGAACTACTTTATTCTGTGAAGTTTCAAAGAGCTAGCACAAACCTTGTTTGATTTAGAATTCCAACTACATATATCCATATAGGAGAAAACAGAGTGAAACCTAAAAATTAAAACTGTTACTGCAAACGAACGGTTTAACCTAGAAGAACAAAATTTGTTGAGCCAAGGTCATTGGCGTACTGATCATTACCTGAAAGTGTCATCAAGATTGGGTGAAAAAATGTGTGCTGGGACTTCAGGAAACTCTTGGATTTTGGAAGCTTGGCAACCCCTTTCTTTGAAAGTTATTTGCGCCAGTCTCTGCTTATGGCTACATCAATGGGAAAGAAAGCACAGAAATAGAACTTGGAACTACTTTATTCTGTGAAGTTTCAAAGAGCAAGCACAAACCCTGTTCGATTTAGTATTCCAAATACATGTATCCATATAGGAAAAAACAGAGTGAAACCTAAAAATTAAAACTGTTACTAAAAACTAATGGTTTAAACTTGAAGAACGAATTTTGGTGAGCCATGTGGTATTGGGGTACTGATCATTACCTGAAAGTGTCATCAAGATTGGGTGAAAAATGTGTGCTGAGATTTCAGGAAACTCTTGTTTTTTGGAAGCTTGGCACCCCCTTTCATTGTAAGTGATTTGCGCCAGTCTCTGCTTAGGGCTACATCAATAGGAAACAAACCATCGAGATAGAACTTGGAACTAATTCATTGTGTCAAGTTTCAAAGAGCTAGCACAAACCGTGTTTGATTTAAAGTTCCAACTACATGTATCCATATAGGAGAAAACAGAGTGAAACCTAAATATTAAAACTGTTACTGCAAACGAACGGTTTAACCTAGAAGAGTGAAATTTGGTGATCCAAGTGGGATCGGGTGCTGATCATTACCTGAAAGTGTCATCAAGATTGGGTAAATAAATGTGTGCTGAGATTTCAGGAAACTCTTAGTTTTTTGGAAGTTGGCAACCCCTTTCCATGAAAGTGATTTGCGCCAGTCTCTGCTTAAGGCTACATCAATAGGAAACAAACCATAGAGATAGAACTTTTAACTACTTTATTCTGTCATGTTTCAAAAAGCTAGCACAAACTGTGTTTGATTTAGAAATCCAACTACATGTATCCATATAGGAGAAAACAGAGTGAAACCTAAAAATTAAAACGGTTACTGCAAACAAACGGCTTAACCTAGAATAACAAAATTTGGTGAGCCAAGTGGGATAGAGGTAGTGATCATTACCTGAAAGTGTCATCAAGATTGGGTGAAAAAATGTGTGCTGAGATTTCAGGAAACTCGTGGTTTTTTGGAAGCTTGGCCACCCCTTTCCATGAAAGTGATTTGCGCCAGTCTCTGCTTAGGGCTACATCAATAGGAAACAAAACATAGAGATAGAACATGGAACTACTTTATTCTGTCAAGTTTCATAGAGCTAGCACAAACCGTATTTGATTTAGAGTTCCAAATAAATGTATCCATATGGGAGAAAACAGAGTGAAACTGAAAAATTAAAACTGTTACTGCAAACGACCGGTTTAACCTAGAAGAACGAAATTTGGTGAGCCAAGTGGGATTGGGGTACTGATCATTAGCTGAAAGTGTCATCAAGATTGGTTGATAAAATGGGTGCTGAGATTTCAAGAAACTCGTAGTTTTTTGGAAGTTGGCAACCCCTTTCCATGAAAGTGATTTGTGCCAGTCTCTGCTTAGGACTACATCAATAGGAAACAAAGCATAGAGATAGAACTTGGAACTATATTATTGTGTCAAGATCAAAGAGCTAGCACAAACCGTGTTTGATTTAGAGTACCAAATAAATGTATCCATATAGGAGAAAACAGAGTGAAACCTAAAAATTTAAACTGTTACTGCAAACGAACGGTTTAACCTAGAAGAACGAAATTTGGTGAGCCAAGTGGGATTGGGGTACTGATCATTAGCTGAAAGTGTCATCAAGATTGGGTGAAAAAGTGTGTGCTGAGATTTCAGGATACTCGTAGTTTTTTAGAAGCTTGGCATCCCCTTTCCATGAAAGTGATTTGCGCCTGTCTCTGCTTAGGTCTACATCCATAGGAAACAAACCATAGAGAAAGAATTTGGAACTACTTTATTGTGTCAAGTTTAAAAGAGCTAGCACAAACCGTGTTGGATTTAGAATTCCAACTACATGTATCCATATAGGAGAAAACAGAGTGAAACCTAAAAATTAAAACTGTTACTGGAAACGAACGGTTTAATCTAGAAGAACGAAATTTGGTGAGCCAAGTGGGATTGGGATACTGATCATTACCTGAAAGTGTCATCAAGATTGGGTGAAAAAATGTGTGCTGAGATTTCAGGAAACTCTTGGTTTTTTGGAAGCTTGGCAACCCCTTTCATTGAAAGTGTTTTGCGCCACTCTCTGCTTAATGCTACATCAATAGGAAACAAACCACAGAGATAGAACTTGGAACTACTTTATTCTGTCAAGTTTCAAAGAGCTAGCACAAACTGTGTTTGATTTAGTATTCCAACTACATGTATCCATGTAGTAGAAAACAGAGTGAAACCTAAAAATTAAAACTGTTACTAAAAACGAATGGTTTAAACTAGAAGAACGAAATTTGGTGAGCCAAGTGGGATTCGGGTAGTGATCATTACCTGAAAGTGTCATCAAGATTGGGTGAAAAAATATGTGCTGAGATTTCAGGAATCTCGTAGTTTTTTTGGAAGCTTGGCAACCCCTTTCCATGTAAGTGATTTGTGCCAGTCTCTGCTTAGGGCTACAGCAATAGGAAACAAACCATAGAGATAGAACTTGGGACTACTTTATTGTGTCAAGTTTCAAAGAGCTAGCACAAGCCGTGTAAGATTTAGAGTTCCAAATAAATGTATCCATATAGGAGAAAACAGAGTGAAACCTAAAAATTAAAACGGTTACTGCAAACGAACGGTTTAACCTAGAAGAATTAAATTTGGTGAGCCAAGTGGGATTGGGGTACTGATCATTAGCTGAAAGTGTCATCAAGATTGGGTGATAAAATGTGTGCTGAGATTTCAGGAAACTCGTAGTTTTTTGGAAGTTGGCAACCCCTTTCCATGAAAGTGATTTGCACCAGTCTCTGCTTAGGGCTACATCAATAGGAAACAAACCGTAGAGATAGAACTTGGAACTACATCATTGTGTCAAGTTTCAAAGAGCTAGCAGAAACCGTGTTTGATTTAGAATTCCAACTACATGTATCCATATAGGAGAAAACAGAGTGAAACCGAAAAATTCAAACTGTAACTGCAAACGAACGGATTAACCTAGAAGAACGAAATTTGGTGAGCCAAGTGGGATTGGGGTACTGATCATTACCTGAAAGTGTCATCAAGATTGTGTGAAAAAATGTTTGCTGAGATTTCATGATACTCGAAGTTTTTTGGAAGCTTGGTAACGCCTTTCCCTGAACGGGATTTGCGCCAGTCTCTGCATAGGGCTACATCAATATGAAACAAACCATAGAGATAGAATTTGGAACTCCTTTATTGTGTCAAGTTTCAAAGAGCTAGCACAAACCGTGTTTTATTTAGAATTCCAAATACATATATCCATATAGGAGAAAACAGAGTGAAACCTAAAAATTAAAAATGTTACTGCAAAGGAACGGTTTAACCTAGAAGAATGAAATTAGTGAGCCAAGTGGGATTGGGGTACTTATCATTACCTGAAAGCATCATCAAGATTGAGTGAAAAAATATGTGCTGAGATTTCAGGAAACTCGTGTTTTTTTGGGAGCTTGGCAACCCCTTTCCCTGAAAGGGATTTATGCCATTCTGTGCTTAGGGCTACATACATAGGAAACAAACCATCGAGATATAACTTGGAACTACTTTATTCTGTCAAGTTTTAAAGAGCTAGCACAAACCGTGTTTGATTTAGAGTTCCAACTACATGTATCCATAAAGGAGAAAACAGAGTGAAACCTAAAAATTAAAACTGTTACTGGAAATGAACGTTTTCACCTAGAAAAACGAAATTTGGTGAGCCAAGTGGGATTTGGGTACTTATCATTACCTGAAAGTGTCATCAAGGTTGGGTGAAAAATGTGTGCTGAGATTTCAGGAAACTCGTAGTTTTTTGGAAGCTTGGCAACGCCTTTCACTGAAAGGGATTTGCGCCAGCTCTGCTTAGGGCTACATCAATATGAAACAAACCATAGAGATAGAACTTGGAACTCCTTTATTGTGTCAAGTTTCAATGAGCTAGCACAAACCGTGTTTGATTTACAGTTCCAAATACATGTATCCATATAGGAGAAAACAGAGAGAAACCTAAAATTTAAACTGTTACTGCAAACGTACGGTTTAATCTAGAAGAAAGAAATTTGGTGAGCCAAGTGGGATTGCGGTACTGATCATTACCTGAAAGTGGCATCAAGATTGGGTGAAAAAATGTTTCCTGAGATTTCAGGAAACGCTTTGTTTTTTGGAAGCTTGGCAACGCCTTTCCCTGAATGGGATTTGCACCAGTCTCTGCTTAGGGCTACATCAATATGAAACAAACCATAGAGATAGAATTTGGAACTCCTTTATTGTGTCAAGTTTCAAAGAGCTAGCACAAACCGTGTTTTATTTAGAATTCCAAATACATATATTCATATAGGAGAAAACAGAGTGAAACCTAAAAATTAAAAATGTTACTGCAAAGGAACGGTTTAACCTAGAAGAATGAAATTAGTGAGCCAAGTGGGATTGGGGTACTTATCATTACCTGAAAGCATCATCAAGATTGGGTGAAAAAATATGTGCTGAGATTTCAGGAAACTCGTGTTTTTTTGGGAGCTTGGCAACCCCTTTCCCTGAAAGGGATTTACGCCATTCTGTGCTTAGGGCTACATACATAGGAAAAAAACCATAGAGATATAACTTGGAACTACTTTATTCTGTCAAGTTTTAGAGTGCTAGCACAAACCGTGTTTGATTTAGAGTTCCAACTACATGTATCCATAAAGGAGAAAACAGAGTGAAACCTAAAAATTAAAACTGTTACTGGAAATGAACGTTTTCACCTAGAAAAACGAAATTTGGTGAGCCAAGTGGGATTGGGGTACTTATCATTACCTGAAAGTGTCATCAAGTTTGGGCGAAAAAATGTGTGCTGAGATTTCAGGAAACTCGTAGTTTTTTGGAAGCTTGGCAACGCCTTTCACTGAAAGGGATTTGCGCCAGCTCTGCTTAGGGCTACATCAATAGGAAACAAACCATAGAGATTGAACTTGGAACTCCTTTATTGTGTCAAGTTTCAATGAGCTAGCACAAACCGTGTTTGATTTACAGTTCCAAATACATGTATCCATATAGGAGAAAACAGAGTGAAACCTAAAATTTAAACTGTTACTGCAAACATACGGTTTAATCTAGAAGAACGAAATTTGGTGAGCCAAGTGGGATTGCGGTACTGATCATTACCTGAAAGTGGCATCAAGATTGGGTGAAAAAATGTGTGCTGAAATTTCAGGAAACTCTTGGTTTTTTGGAAGCTTGGCAACCCCTTTCTTTGAAAGTGATATGCGCCAGTCTCTGCTTAAGGCTACATCAATAGGAAACAAACCACAGAGATAGAACTTGGAACTACTTTATTCTGTCAAGTTTCAAAGAGCTAGCGCAAACCGTGTTAGATTTAGTATTCCAACTACATGTATCCATGTAGGAGAAAACAGAGTGAAACCTAAAAATTAAAACTGTTACTAAAAACGAATGGTTTAACCTAGAAGGACAAAATTTGGTGAGCCAAGTGGGATTCGGGTAGTGATCATTACCTGAAAGTGTCATCAAGATTGGGTGAAAAAATGTGTGCTGAGATTTCAGGAAACTCGCAGTTTTTTGGAAGCTTGGCAACGCCTTTCCTTGAAAGGGATTTGCGCCAGTCTCTGCTTAGGGTTACATCAATAGGAAACAAACCATAGATATAGAACTTGGAACTCCTCTATTATGTCAAGTTTCAAAGAGCTTGCAGGAACCGTTTTGATTTACAGTTCCAAATACATGTATCCATATAGGAGAAAACAGAGTGAAACCTAAAAATTTAAATTGTTACTGCAAACGAACGGTTTAACCTAGAAGAACGAAATTTGGTGAGCCAAGTGGGATTGGGATACTCATCATTACCTGAAAGTGTCATCAAGATTGGGTGAAAAAATGTGTGCGGAGATTTCAGGAAACTCTTGGTTTTTTGGAAGCTTGGCAACTCCTTTCTATGAAAGTGATTTGCGCCAGTATCTGCTTAGGGCTACATCAATAAAAAACAAACCATAGAGATAGAACTTGGAACTACTTTATTCTGTCAAGTATCAAAGAGCTAGCACAAACTATGTTTGATTTAAAAATCCAACTAAATGTATCCATACTGGAGAAAACAGAGTGAAACCTAAAAATTAAAACTGTTACTAAAAACGAACGGTTTAACCAAGAAGAACGAAATTTGGTGAGCCAAGTGGGATCGGGGTACTGATCATAACCAGATAGTGTCATCAAGATTGGGTGAACAAATGTGTGCTGAGATTTCAGGAAATTCGTAGTTTTTTGGAAGCTTGGCAAACACTTTCCATGAAAGTGATTTACACCAGTCTCTGCTTAGGGCTACATCAATAGGAAACAAACTATAGGAATAGAACTTGGAACTACTTTATTGTGTCAAGTTTCAAAAAGCTAGCACAAACCGTGTTTGATTTAAAGTTCCAACTACATGTATCCATATAGGAGAAAGCAGAGTGAAACCTAAAAATTAAAACTGTTACTGGAAACGAACGGTTTAACATAGAAGAACGAAATTTGGTGAGCCAAGTGGGAATGGGTTACTGATCATTACCTAAAAGTGTCATCAAGATTGGGTGAAAAAATGTGTGCTGAGATTTCAGGAAATTCGTAGTTTTTTGGAAGCTTGGCAACCCCTTTCCATGAAAGTGATTCGCGCCAGTCTCTGCTTAGGGCTACATCCATTGGAAACCAACCATAGTGATAGAACTTGGAACTACTTTATTGTGTCAAGTTTCAAAGAGCTAGCACAAACCGTGTTTGATTTAGACTTCCAAATACATTTATCCATATAGGAGAAAACAGAGTGAAACCTAAAAATTAAAACTGTTACTGCAAACAAACGGTTTAACCTAGAAGAACGAAATTTGGTGAGCCAAGTGGGATTTGGGTACTCATCATTACCTGAAAGCGTCATCAAGATTGGGTGAAAAAATGTGTGCTGAGATTTCAGGAAACTCGCAGTTTTTTGGAAGCTTGGCAACGCCTTTCCTTGAAAGGGATTTGCGCCAGTCTCTGCTTAGGGCTACATCAATAGGAAACAAACCATAGAGATAGAACTTGGAACTACTGTATTCTGTCAAGTTTCAAAGAGCTAGGACAAACCATGTTTAATTTAGAGTTCCAACTACATGTATCCCTATAGGAGAAAACAGAGTGAAACCGAAAAATTAAAACTGTTACTGCAAACGAACGGTTTAACCTAGAGGAACGAAATTTGGTGAGCCTAGTGGGATTGGGGTAGTGATCATTACCTGAAAGTGTCATCAAGATTGGGTGAAAAAATGTGTGCTGAGATTTCAGGAAACTCGTAATTTTTTGGAAGCTTGGCAACACCTTTCCATGAAAGCGATTTGCACCAGTCTCTGATTAGGGCTACATCAATAGGAAACAAACCATAGAGATAGAACTTGGAACTACTTTATTGTGTCAAGTTTCAAAGAGCTAGCACAAACCGTGTTTGATTTAGAGTTCCAACTGCATGTATCCATGTAGGAGAAAACAGAGTGAAACCGAAAAATTAAAACTGTTACTGCAAACGAACGGTTTAACCTAGAAGAACGAAATTTGTTGAGCCATGTGGGATTGGGGTACTTATCGTTACCTGAAAGTGTCATCAAGATTGGCTGAAAAAATGTGTGCTGAGATTTCAGGAAACTCGCAGTTTTTTGGAAGTTTGGCAACCCGTTTCCATGAAAATGATTTGCGCCAGTCTCCTCTTAGGGCTACATCCATAGGGAACAAAGCATAGAGATAGAACTTGGAACTACTTTATTGTGTCAAGTTTCAAAGAGCTAGCACAAACCGTGTTTCATTTAGAGTTCCAACTACATGTATCCATATAGGAGAAAACAGAGAGAAACCTAAAAATTAAAACTGTTACTGCAAACGAACGGTTTAAACTAGAAGAACGAAATTTCGTGAGCCAAGTGGGTTTGGGGTACTTATCATTACCTAAAAGTGTCAACATGATTGGGTTAAAAAATGTGCGCTGAGATTTCAGGAACATCGTACTTTTTGGAAGCTTGGCAACACCTTTCAATGAAAGTGATTTGTGCCAGTCTCTGCTTAGGGCTACATCAATAGGAAACAAACCATAGAGATAGAACTTGGAACTACTGTATTCTGTCAAGTTTCAAAGAGCTAGCACAAACCGTGTTTGATTTAGAGTTCCAACTACATGTATCCCTATAGGAGAAAACAGAGTGAAACCGAAAAATTAAAACTGTTACTGCAAACGAACGGTTTAACCTAGAGGAACGAAATTTGGTGAGCCAAGTGGGATTGGGGTACTAATCATTACCTGAAAGTGTCATCAAGATTCGGTGAAAAAATGTGTTCTGAGATTTCAGGAAACTCGTAGTTTTTTGGAAGCTTGGCAACCCCTTTCCATGAAAGTGATTTGCCCCAGTCTCTGCTTAGGGCTACATCAGTAGGAAACAAACCAGAGAGATAGAACTTGGAACTACTTTATACTGTCAAGTTTCAAAGAGATAGCACAAACCGTGTTTGATTTAGAGTTCCAACTACATGTATCCATACAGGAGAAAACAGAGTGAAACCGAAAAATTAAAACTGTTACTGCAAACGTACGGTTTAACCTAGAAGAGCGAAATTTGGTGAGCCAAGTGGGATTTGGGTACTGATCATTACCTGAAAGTGTCATCAATATTGGGTGAAAAAATGTGTGCTGAGATTGCAGGAAACTTGTAATTTTTTGGAAGCTTGGAAACCCCTTTCCATGAAAGTGATTTGTGCCAGTCTCTGCTTAGGGCTACATCATTAGAAAACAAACCATAGAGATAGAACTTGGAACTACTTTATTGTGCCATGTTTCAAAGAGCTAGCACAAACCGTGTTTGATTTAGAGTTCCAACTACATGTATCCATATAGGTTAAAACAGAGTGAAACCGAAAAATTTAAACTGTTACTGCAAACGAACGGTTTAACCTAGAGGAACTAAATTTGGTGAGCCAAGTGGGATTGGGGTCCTGATCATTACCTGAAAGTGTCATCAAGATTGGGTGAAAAAATGTTTGCTGAGATTTCAGGAAACTCGTAGTTTTTTGGAAGCTTGGCAACCCCTTTCCATAAAAGTGATTTGTGCCAGTCTCTGCTTAGGGCTACATCAACAGAAAACAAACCATAGAGATAGAACTTGGAACTTCTTTATTCTGTCAAGTTTCAAAGAGCTAGCAAATACCGTGTTTGATTTAGAGTTCCAAATTCATGTATCCATATAGGAGAAAACAGAGTGAAACCTAAAATTAAAACTGATACTGCAAACGAACGGTTTAAACTAGAAGAACGAAATTTGGTGAGCCACGTGGGATTGGGGTACTGATCATTACCTGAAAGTGTCATCAAGATTGGGTGAAAAAACGTGTGCTGAGATTTCAGGAAACTCGAATTTTTTTGGAAGCTTGGCCACCCCTTTCCATGAATGTGATTTGCGCCAGTCTCTGCTTAGGGCTACATCAATAGGAAAAAAACCAAAGAGATAGAACATGGAACTACTTTATTGTGCCATGTTTCAAAGAGCTAGCACAATCCGTGTTTGATTTAGAGTTCCAACTACATGTATCCAGATAGGAGAAAACAGAATGAAACCTAAAAATTAAAACTGTTACTGCAAACGAACGGTTTAACCTAGAAGAACGAAATTTGGTGAGCCAAGTGGGATTGGGGTACTGATCATTACCTGAAAGTGTCATCAAGATTGGGTGAAAAAAATGTGTGCTGAGATTTCAGGAAACTCGTAGTTTTTTGGAAGCCTGGCAACCCCTTTAAATGAAAGTGATTTGCGCCAGTCTCTGCTTAGGGCTACATCAATAGGAAAGAAACGATAGAGTTAGAACTTGGAACTACATTATTGTGTCAAGTTTCAAAGAGCTAGCACAAACCTTGTTTGGTTTAGAGTTCCAACTGCATGTATCCATGTAGGAGAAAACACAGTGAAACTGAAAAATTAAAACTGTTACTGCAAACGAACGGTTTAACCTAGAAGAACAAAATTTGGTGAGCCAAGTGGGATTGGGGTACTGCTCATTAACTGAAAGTGTCATCAAGTTTGGGTGAAAAAATGTGTGCTGAGATTTCAGGAAACTCCCAGTTTTTTGGAAGCTTGGCAACCCCTTTCCATGAAAGTGATTTGCGCCAGTCTCTGCTTAGGGCTACATCAATAGGAAACAAACCATAGAGATAGAACTTGGAACTACTTATTGTGTCAAGTTTAAAAGAGCTAGCACAAACCGTGTTTGATTTAGGGTTCCAACTACATGTATCCATATAGGAGAAAAGAGAGCGAAACCTAAAAATTAAAACTGTTACTGCAAACGAACGGTTTAACCTAGAAGAACGAAATTTGGAGAGCCAAGTGGGATTGGGCTACTTATCTTTACCTGAAAGTGTCATCAAGATTGGGTGAAAAAATGTGTGCTGAGATTTCAGGAAACTCGTATTTTTTTTTTGAAGCTTGGCAACCCCTTTCCATAAAAGTGATTTGCGCCAGTCTCTGCTTAGGGCTACATCAGTAGAAAACAAATCATAGAGATAGAACTTGGAACTACTTTATTCTGTCAAGTTTCAAAGAGCTAGCACAAACCTTGTTCGATTTAGAGTTCCAACTACAAGTATCCATATACGAGAAAACAGAGTGAAACCGAAAAATTAAAACTGTTACTGCAAACGAACGGTTTAACCTAGAAGAACGAAATTTGGTGAGCCTAGTGGGATTGGGGTAGTGATCATTACCTGAAGTGTCATCAAGGTTGGGTGAAAAAATGTGTGCTGAGATTTCAGGAAACTCGTATTTTTTTGGAAGCCTGGCAACCCCTTTCCATGAAAGTGAATTGCGCCAGTCTCTGCTTAGGGCTACATCAATAGGAAACAAACCATAGAGATAGAACGTGGAACAATATATTGTGCCATGTTTCAAAGAGCTCGCACAAACCGTGTTTGATTTAGAGTTCCACCTACATGTATCCATATAGGAGAAAACAGAATAAAACCTAAAAATTAAAACTGTTACTGAAAACGAACGGTTTAACCTAGAAGAACGAAATTTGGTCAGCCAAGTGGGATTGGGGTAGTGATCATTACCTGAAAGTGTCATCAAGATTGGGTGAAAAAATGTGTGCTGAAATTTCAGGAAACTCGTAGTTTTTGGAAGCTTGGCAACCCCTTTCCATGAAAGTGATTTGCGCCAGTCTCTGCTTAGGGGTACATAAATAAGAAACAAACCATAGAGACAGAACTTGGAACTACTTTATTCTGTCAAGTTTCAAAGAGCTAGCACAAACCGTGTTTGATTTAGGGTTCCAACTACATGTATTCCTATAGGAGAAAACAGAGTGAAACCGAAAAATTTAAACTGTTACTGCAAACAAACGGTTTAACCTAGAAGAACGAAATTTAGTGAGCCATGTGGGACTGGGGTACTGAAATGTCAGCACATATTGATGACACCTGAAAGTGACATCAAGATTGGGTGAAAAAATGTGTGCTGAGATTTCAGGAAGCTCGTAGTTTTTTGGAAGCTTGGCAACCCCTTTCCATGAAAGTGATTTGCGCCAGTCTCTGCTTAGGGCTACATCCATAAGAATCAAACCTTAGAGATAGAACTTGGAACTACTTTATTGTGCCCAGTTTCAAAGAGCTAGCACAAACGGTGTTTGATTTAGAATTCCAACTGTATGTATCCCTATAGGAGAAAACAGAGTGAAACCTAAAAATTAAAAGTGTTACTGCAAATGAACAGCTTAACCTAGAAGAACGAAATTTGGTGAGCCAAGTGGGATTTGGGTAGTGATCATTACCTGAAAGTGTCATAAAGATTGGGTGAAAAAATGTGTGCTGAGATTTCAGAAAACTCGCAGTTTTTTGGAAGCTTGGCAAACCCTTTCCCTGAAAGTGATTTGCGCCAGTCTCTGCTTAGGGCTACATCAATAGGAAACAAACCATAGAGACAGAACTTCAACTATTTATTGTGTCAAGTATCAAAGTGCTAGCATAAACCGTGTTTGATTTAGAGTTCCAACTACATGTATCCATATAGGAGAAAACAAAGTGTAACCGAAAAATTAAAACGGTTACTGCAAACGAACGGTTTAACCTAGAAGAACGAAATGTGGTGAGCCAAGTGGGATTGGGGTACTGATCATTACCTGAAAGTGTCATTAAGATTGGCTGAAAAAATGTGTGCTGAAATTTCAGGAAACTCGTAGTTTTTGGAAGCTTGGCAACCCCTTTCCATGAAAGTGATTTGCGCCAGTCTCTACTTAGGGCTACATCAATAGGAAACAAACCATAGAGATAGAACTTGGAACTACTTTATTTTGCCAAGTTTCAAAGAGCTAGCACAAACCGTGTTTGATTTAGAGTTCCAAATGCATGTATCCATGTAGGAGAAAACACAGTGAAACCGAAAAATTAAAACTGTTACTGCAAACGAACGGTTTAACCTAGAAGAACGAAATTTGTTGAGCCAAGTGGGATTGGGGAACTTATCATTACCTGAAAGTGTCATCAATATTTGGTGAAAAAATATGTGCTGAGATTTCAGGAAACTCGTAGTTTTTTGGAAGCTTCGCAACCCCTTTGCATGAAAGTGATTTTCGCCAGTCTCTGCTTAGGGCTACATCAATAGGAAACAAACCATAAAGATAGAACATGGAACTACTTTATTGTGTCAAGTTTCAAACAGCCAGCACAAACCGTGTTTGATTTAGAGTTCCAACTACATGTATCCATATAGGAGAAAACAGAGTGAAACCTAAAAATTAAAACTGTTACTGCAAACGAACAGTTTAACCTAGAAGAAAGAAATTTGGTGAGCCAACTGGGATTGGGGTACTTATCATTACCTGAAAGTGTCATCAATATTGGGTGAAAATATGTGTGCTGAGATTTCAGGAAACTCTTGGTTTTTTGGAAGCTTTGCAACCCCTTTCCATGAAAGGGATTTGCGCCAGTCTTTGCATAGGGCTACATCAATAGAAAACAAACCATAGAGATAGAACTTGGATCTACTTTATTGTGTCAAGTTTCAAAGAGCTAGCACCAACCGTGTTTGATTTAGAGTTCCATCTACATGTATCCATACAGGAGAAAACAGAGTGAAACCTAAAAGTTAAAACTGTTACTGCAAACAAACGGTTTAACGTAGAAGAACGAAAATTGGTGAGCCAAGTGGGATTGGGGTAGTGATCATTACCTGAAAGTGTCATCAAGATTGGGTGAAAAAATGTGTGCTGAGATTTCAGGAAGCTCGTAGTTTTTTGGAAGCTTGGCAACCCCTTTCCATGAAAGTGATTTGCTCCAGTCTCTGCTTAGGGCTATATCAATAGGAAACAAACCATAGAGATAGAACTTCAACTACTTTATTGTGTCAAGTTTCAAAGAGCTAGCACAAACCGTGATTGATTTAGAGTTCCAACTACATGTATCCATATAGGAGAAAACAGAGTGAAACCGAAAAATTAAAACTGTTACTGCAAACGAACGGTTTAACCTAGAAGAACGAAACTTGGTGAGCCAAGTGGGATTCGGGTACTGATCATTACCTGAAAGTGTCATTAAGATTTGCTGAAAAAATATGTGCTGAAATTTCAGGAAACTCGTAGTTTTTGGAAGCTTGGCAACCCCTTTCCATGAAAGGGATTTGCGCCAGTCTCTGCTTAGGGCTACATCAATAACAACCAAACCTTAGAGATAGAACTTGGAACTACTTTATTGTGCCAAGTTTCAAAGAGCTAGCACAAACGGTGTTTGATTTAGAGTTCCAACTACATGTATCCCTATAGGAGAAAACAGAGTGAAACCTAAGAATTAAAAGTGTTACTGCAAACGAACGGTTTAACCTAGAAGAACGAAATTTGGTGAGCCAAGTGGGATTGGTGTAGTGATCATTACCTGAAAGTGTCATCAAGATTGGGTGAAATAATGTGTGCTGAGATTTCAGGAAACTCGTAGTTTTTTGGAAGCTTGGCAGCCCCTTTCCATGAAAGTGATTTTTGCCAGTCTTTGCTTAGGGCTACATCAATAGGAAACAAAACATAGAGTTAGAACTTGGAACTACATTATTATGTCAAGTTTCAAAGAGCTAGCACAAACGTTGTTTGATTTAGAGTTCCAACTGCATGTATCCATGTAGGAGAAAACACAGTGAAACCGAAAAATTAAAACTGTTACTGCAAACGAACGGTTTAACCTAGAAGAACGAAATTTGCTGAGCCAAGTGGGATTGGTGTACTGATCATTACCTGAAAGTGTCATCAAGATTGGGTGAAAAAATGTGTGCTGTGTTTTCAGGAAACTCATAGTTTTTTGGAAGCTTTGCAACCCCTTTCCATGAAAGTGATTTGCACCAGTCTCTGCATAGGGCTACATCAATAGGAAACAATGAATGGAGATAGAACTTGGAACTGCTTTATTGTGTCAAGTTTCAAAGAGCTAGCAGAAACGGTGTTTGATTTAGAGTTCCAACAGCATGTATCCATGTAGGAGAAAACACAGTGAAACCGAAAAATTAAAACTGTTACTGCAAACGAACGGTTCAAACTAGAAGAACTAAATTTGGTGAGCCAAGTGGGATTGGCGTACTGAAAATTACCTGAAAGTGTCATCAAGATTGGGTGAAAAAATGTGTGCTGAGATTTCAGGAAACTCGTAGTTTTTTGGAAGCTTGGCAACCCCTTTCCATGAAAGTGATTTGTACCAGTCTCTGCGCAGGGCTACATCAATAGGAAACAAACCATAGAGAGAGAACTTGGAACAACTTTATTCTGTCAACTTTCAAAGAGCTAGCACAAACCGTGTTTTATTTAGAGTTCCAAAAACATGTATACATATAGGAGAAAACAGAGTGAAACCTAAAAATTAAAACTGTTACTGCAAACGAACGGTTTAACCTAGAACAACGAAATTTGGTGAGCCAAGTGGGATTGGGGTAGTGATCATTACCTGAAAGTGTCATCAAGATTGGGTGAAAAAATGTGTGGTGTGATTTCGGGAAACTCGTTTTTTGGAAGCTTGGCAACCCCTTTCCATGAAAGTGATTTGCGCCAGTCTCTGCATAGGGCTACATCAATAGGAAACAAAGAATAGAGATAGAACATGGAACTATTTTATTGTGTCAAGTTTCAAAGAGCTAGCAGAAACCGTGTTAGATTTAAAGTTCCAACTACATGTATCCATATAGGAGAAAACAGAGTGAAACCTAATAATTAAAACTGTTACTGCAAACGAACAGTTTAACGTAGAAGAACGAAATTTGGTGAGCAAACTGGGATTGGCGTACTTATCATTACCTGAAAGTGTCATCAAGTTTGGGTGAAAATATGTGTGCTGAGATTTAAGGAAACTCGTAGTTATTTGGAAGCTTGGCAACCCCTTTCCATGAAAGTGATTTGCGCCAGTCTCTGCTTAGGGCTACATCAATAGGAAACAAACCATAGAGATAGAACTTGGGACTGGTTTATTGTGTCAAGTTTCAAAGAGCTAGCACAAACTTTTTTTGATTTAGAGTTCCAACTACATGTATCCATATAGGAGAAAACAGAGTGAAACCGAAAAATTAAAACTGTTACTGCAAACGAACGGTTTAACTTAGAAGAACGAAATTTAGTGAGCCAAGTGGGATTGGGGTACTGAAATTTCAGCACATATTGATGACACCTGAATGTGTCATCAAGATTGGGTGAAAAAATGTGTGCTGAGATTTCAGGAAGCTCGTAGTTTTTTGGAAACTTGGCAACCCCTTTCCATGAAAGTGATTTGCGCCAGTCTCTGCTTAAGGCTACATCAATAAGAATCAAACCTTAGAGATAGAACTTGGAACTACTTTATTGTGCCAAGTTTCAAAGAGCTAGCACAAACGGTGTTTGATTTAGAGTTCCAACTACATGTATCCCTATAGGAGAAAACAGAGTGAAACCGAAAAATTAAAAGTGTTACTGGAAACGAACGGTTTAACCTAGAAGAACGAAATTTGGTGAGCCAAGTGGGATTGGGGTACTGATCATTACCTGAAAGTGTCATCAAGATTGGGTGAAAAAATGTGTGCTGAGATTTCAGGAAACTCGTAGTTTTTGGAAGCTTGGCAGCCCCTTTCCATGAAAGTGATTTTTGCCAGTCTTTGCTTAGGGCTACATCAATAGGAAACAAAACATAGAGTTAGAACTTGGAACTACATTATTATGTCAAGTTTCAAAGAGCTAGCACAAACGTTGTTTGATTTAGAGTTCCAACTCCATGTATCCATATAGGAGAAAACAGAGTGAAACCTAAAAATTTAAACTGTTACTGCAAACGAATGGTTTAACCAAGAAGAAAGAAATTAGGTGAGCCAAGTGGGATTCGGGTACTTATCATTACCTGAAAGGGGCATCAAGATTGGGTGAAAAAATGTGTGGTGAGATTTCGGGAACCTCACAGTTTTTTGGAAGCTTGGCAACCCCTTTCCATCAATGTGATTTGTGCCAGCGTCTGCTTAGGGCTACATCAATAGGAAACAAACCATAGAGATAGAACTTGGAACTGGTTTATTGTGTCAAGTTTCAAAGAGCCAGCACAAACCGTGTTTGATTTAGAGTTCCAACTACATGTATGCATATAGGAGAAAACAGAGTGAAACCTAAAAATTAAAACTGTTACTGCAAACGAAGGGTTTAACCTAGAAGAACGAAATTTTGTGAGCCAAGTGGGATTTTGGTACTGATCACTACCTGAAAGTGTCATCAGGATTCGATGAAAAAATGTGTGCTGAAATTTCAGGAAACTCGTAGTTTTTTGGAAGCTTGGCAACCCCTTTCAATGAAAGTCATCTGTGCCAGTCTCTGCTTAGGGCTACATCAATAGGAAACAAACCACAGAGAGAGAACTTGGAACTTCTTTTTTGCGTCAAGTTTCAAAGAGCTAGCAAAAACCCTGTTTGATTTAGAGTTCCAACGACATGTATCCTTAGAGGAGAAAACAGAGTGAAACCTAAAAATTAAAACTGTTACTGCAAACGAACGGTTTAACCTAGAAGAACGAATTTGGTGAGCCAATTGGGACTGGGGTACTTATCATTACCTGAAAGTGTCATAAAGATTGGGTGAAAAAATGTGTGCTGAGATTTCAGGAACCTCGTAGTTTTTTGGAAGCTTGGCAACCCCTTTCTATGAAAGTAATATGTGCTAGTCTCTGCATAGGGCTACATCAATAAGAAACAAACCATAGAGACAGAACTTGGATCTACTTTATTGTGTCAAGTTTCAAAGAGCTAGCACCAACAGTGTTTGATTTAAAGTTCCATCAACATGTATCCATATAGGAGAAAACAGAGTGACACCTAAAAATTTAAACTGTCACTGCAAATGAACGGTTTAACCTAGAAGAACGAAATTTGGTGAGCCAAGTGGGATTGGGGTACTGATCATTACCTGAAAGTGTCATCATGATTGGGTGAATAAATGTGTGCTGAGATTTCAGGAACCTCGTAGTTTTTTGGAAGCTTGGCAACCCGTTTCCATGAAAGTCATTTGCGCCAGTCTCTGCTTAGGGCTACATCAATAGGAAATAAACCATAGAGATACAACTGTGAACTACTTTATTGTGTCAAGTTTCAAAGAGCTAGCAAAAACCGTGTTTGATTTAGAGTTCCAACTACATGTATCCATATAGGAGAAAACAGAGTGAAACCTAAAAATTAAAACTGACTGCAAACGAATGGTTTAACCTAGAAGAACAAAATTTGGTGAGCCAAGTGGGATTGGGGTAGTGATCATTACCTGAAAGTGTCATCAAGATTGGGTGAAAAAATGTGTGCTGAGATTTGAGGAAATTCGTAGTTTTTTTGGAAGCTTGGCAACCCGTTTTCATGAAAGCGATTTGCGCCATCCAAGTTGGATTTGGGTAGTGATCATTATCTGAATGTGTCATCAAGATTGGGTGAAAAAATGTGTGCTGACATTTCAGGAAACTAGTAATTTTTTGGAAGCTTGGCAACACCTTTCCATTAAAGTGATTTACGCCAGTCTCTGCTTAGGGCTACATCAATAGGAAACAAACCATAGAGATAGAACTGGGAACTACATTATTCTGTCAAGATTCAAAGAGCTAGCAAAAACCGTGTTTGATTTAGAGTTCCAACTACATGTATCCATATAGGAGAAAACAGTGAAACCTAAAAATTAAAACTGTTACTGCAAACGAACGATTTAACCTAGAAGAACAAAATTTGGTGAGCCAAGTGGGATTGGGGTACTTATCATTACCTGAAAGTGTCATCAAGATTGGGTGAAAAAATGTGTGCTGAGATTTCAGGAAACTCGCAGTTTTTTGGAAGCTTGGCAACCCCTTTCCATGAAAGTGATTTGCGCCAGTCTCTGCTTAGGGCTACATCAATACGAAACAAACCATAAAGATAGAACTTGGAACTACTTTATTCTGTCAAGTTTCAAAGAGCTAGCACAAACCGTGTTTGATTTAGAGTTCCAACTACATGTATCCATATAGGAGAAAACAGAGTGAAACCTAAAAATTAAAACTGTTACTGCAAACGAACGCTTTGACCTAGAAGAACGAAATTTGGTGAGCCAAATGGGATAAGGGTACTGATCATTACCTGAAAGTGTCATCAAGATTGGGTGAAAAAATGTGTGCTGAGATTTCAGAAAACTCGCAGTTTTTTGGAAGCTTGGCAACCCCTTTCCATGAAAGTGATTTGCGCCAGTCTCTGCTTAGGGCTACATCAATAAGAATCAAACCTTAGAGATAGAACTTGGAACTACTTTATTGTGCCAAGTTTCAAAGAGCTAGCACAAACGGTGTTTGATTTAGAGTTCCAACTACATGTATCCCTATAGGAGAAAACAGAGTGAAACCTAAAAATTAAAAGTGTTACTGGAAACGAACGGTTTAACCTAGAAGAACGAAATTTGGTGAGCCAAGTGGGATTGGGGTACTGATCATTACCTGAAAGTGTCATCAAGATTGGGTGAAAAAATGTGTGCTGAGATTTCAGGAAACTCGTAGTTTTTGGAAGCTTGGCAGCCCCTTTCCATGAAAGTGATTTTTGCCAGTCTTTGCTTAGGGCTACATCAATAGGAAACAAAACATAGAGTTAGAACTTGGAACTACATTATTATGTCAAGTTTCAAAGAGCTAGCACAAACGTTGTTTGATTTAGAGTTCCAACTGCATGTATCCATATAGGAGAAAACAGAGTGAAACCTAAAAATTTAAACTGTTACTGCAAACGAATGGTTTAACCAAGAAGAAAGAAATTAGGTGAGCCAAGTGGGATTCGGGTACTTATCATTACCTGAAAGGGGCATCAAGATTGGGTGAAAAAATGTGTGGTGAGATTTCGGGAACCTCGCAGTTTTTTGGAAGCTTGGCAACCCCTTTCCATCAATGTGATTTGTGCCAGCGTCTGCTTAGGGCTACATCAATAGGAAACAAACCATAGAGATAGAACTTGGAACTGGTTTATTGTGTCAAGTTTCAAAGAGCCAGCACAAACCGTGTTTGATTTAGAGTTCCAACTACATGTATGCATATAGGAGAAAACAGAGTGAAACCTAAAAATTAAAACTGTTACTGCAAACGAAGGGTTTAACCTAGAAGAACGAAATTTTGTGAGCCAAGTGGGATTTTGGTACTGATCACTACCTGAAAGTGTCATCAGGATTCGATGAAAAAATGTGTGCTGAAATTTCAGGAAACTCGTAGTTTTTTGGAAGCTTGGCAACCCCTTTCCATGAAAGTCATCTGTGCCAGTCTCTGCTTAGGGCTACATCAATAGGAAACAAACCACAGAGAGAGAACTTGGAACTTCTTTTTTGCGTCAAGTTTCAAAGAGCTAGCAAAAACCCTGTTTGATTTAGAGTTCCAACGACAGGTATCCTTAGAGGAGAAAACAGAGTGAAACCTAAAAATTAAAACTGTTACTGCAAACGAACGGTTTAACCTAGAAGAACGAATTTGGTGAGCCAATTGGGACTGGGGTACTTATCATTACCTGAAAGTGTCATAAAGATTGGGTGAAAAAATGTGTGCTGAGATTTCAGGAACCTCGTAGTTTTTTGGAAGCTTGGCAACCCCTTTCTATGAAAGTAATTTGTGCTAGTCTCTGCATAGGGCTACATCAATAGGAAACAAACCATAGAGACAGAACTTGGATCTACTTTATTGTGTCAAGTTTCAAAGAGCTAGCACCAACAGTGTTTGATTTAAAGTTCCATCAACATGTATCCATATAGGAGAAAACAGAGTGACACCTAAAAATTTAAACTGTTACTGCAAATGAACGGTTTAACCTAGAAGAACGAAATTTGGTGAGCCAAGTGGGATTGGGGTACTGATCATTACCTGAAAGTGTCATCATGATTGGGTGAATAAATGTGTGCTGAGATTTCAGGAACCTCGTAGTTTTTTGGAAGCTTGGCAACCCGTTTCCATGAAAGTCATTTGCGCCAGTCTCTGCTTAGGGCTACATCAATAGGAAATAAACCATAGAGATACAACTGTGAACTACTTTATTGTGTCAAGTTTCAAAGAGCTAGCAAAAACCGTGTTTGATTTAGAGTTCCAACTACATGTATCCATATAGGAGAAAACAGAGTGAAACCTAAAAATTAAAACTGACTGCAAACGAATGGTTTAACCTAGAAGAACAAAATTTGGTGAGCCAAGTGGGATTGGGGTAGTGATCATTACCTGAAAGTGTCATCAAGATTGGGTGAAAAAATGTGTGCTGAGATTTGAGGAAATTCGTAGTTTTTTTGGAAGCTTGGCAACCCGTTTTCATGAAAGCGATTTGCGCCATCCAAGTTGGATTTGGGTAGTGATCATTATCTGAATGTGTCATCAAGATTGGGTGAAAAAATGTGTGCTGACATTTCAGGAAACTAGTAGTTTTTTGGAAGCTTGGCAACACCTTTCCATTAAAGTGATTTACGCCAGTCTCTGCTTAGGGCTACATCAATAGGAAACAAACCATAGAGATAGAACTTGGAACTACTTTATTCTATCAAGTTTCAAAGAGCTAGCACAAACCGTGTTTGATTTAGAGTTCCAACAGCATGTATCCATATAGGAGAAAACAGAGTGAAACCGAAAAATTAAAACTGTTACTGCAAACGAACTGATTAACCTAGAAGAACGAATTATGGTGAGCCAAGTGGGATTGGGGTAGTGATCATTACCTGAAAGTGTCATCAGGATTGGGTGAAAAAATGTGTGATGTGATTTCAGGAAACTCGCAGTTTTTTGGAACCTTGGCAACCCCTTTCCATGAAAGTGATTTGTGCCAGCCTCTGCTTAGGGCTACATCAATAGGAAACAAACCATAGTGATAGAACTTGGAACTACATTATTCTGTCAAGATTCAAAGAGCTAGCACAAACCGTGTTTGATTTAGAGTTCCAACTGCATGTATCCATATAGGAGAAAACAGAGTGAAACCGAAAAATTAAAACTGTTACTGCAAACGAATGGTTTAACCTAGAAGAATGAAATTTGGTGAGCCTGGTGGGATTCGGGTACTGATCATTACCTGAAAGTGTCATCAAGATTGAGTGAAAAAATGTGTGCTGAGATTTCAGGAAACTCACAGTTTTTGGAAGCTTGGCAACCCCTTTCCATGAAAGTGATTTGCGCCAGTCTCTGCTTAGGGCTACATCAATAGGAAACAAACCATAGAGACAGAACTTGGAACTACTTTATTGTGCCAAGTTTCAAAGAGCTAGCACAAATGGTGTTTGATTTAGAGTTCCAACTACATGTATCCCTATAGGAGAAAACAGAGTGAAACCGAAAAATTAAATCTGTTACTGCAAACGAACTGATTAACCTAGAAGTACGAATTATGGTGAGCCAAGTGGGATTGGGGTACTGATCATTACCTGAAAGTGTCATGAGGATTGGGTGAAAAAATGTGTGCTGTGAATTCAGGAAACTCGCAGTTTTTTGGAAGCTGGGCAACCCCTTTCCATGAAAGTGATTTGCGCCAGTCTCTGCTTAGGGCTACATCAATAGGAAACAAACCATAGAGATAGAACTTGGAACTACTTTCTTGTGTCAAGTTTCAAAGAGCTAGCACAAACCGTGTTTGATTTAGAGTTCCAAATGCATGTATCCATATAGGAGAAAACAGAGTGAAACCGAAAAATTAAAACTGTTACTGCAAACGAACTGATTAACCTAGAAGAACGAATTATGGTGAGCCAAGTGGGATTGGGGTACTTATCATTAGCTGAAAGTGTCATCAAGATTGGGTGAAAAAATGTGTGCAGAGATTTCAGGAAACTCGTAGTTTTTTGGAAGCTTGGCAACCACTTTCCATGAAAGTGATTTGCGCCAGTCTCTGCTTAGGGCTACATCAATAGGAAACGAAACATAGACATAGAACTTGGAACTACTTTATTGTGTCAAGTTTCAAAGAGCTAGCACAAACCGTGTTTGATTTAGAGTTCCAACTACATGTATCCCTATAGGAGAAAAAAAAGTGAAACCGAATAATTAAAACTGTTACTGCAAACGAACGGTTTAACCTAGAAGAACAAAATTTATGAGCCAAGTGGGATTGGGGTACTGATCATTACCTGAAAGTGTCATCAAGATTGCGTGAAAAAATATGTGCTGAGATTTCAGGAAACTCGTAGTTTTTTGGATGCTTGGCCACCCCTTTCCATGAAAGTGATTTGCGCCAGTCTCTGCTTAGGGCTACATCAATAGGAAAAAAACCATAGAGATAGAACTTCAACTACTTTATTGTGTCAAGTTTCAAAAAGCTAGCACAAACCGTGTTTGATTTAGAGTTCCAAATGCATGTATCCATATAGGAGAAAACAGAGTGAAACCGAAAAATTAAAACTGTTACTGCAAATGAACGGTTTAACCTAGAAGAATGAAAGTTGGTGAGCTAAGTGGGATTGGGGTACTTATCATTACCTGAAAGTGTCATCAAGTTTGGGTGAAAAAATGTGTGCTTAGATCTCAGGAAACTCGTACTTTTTTGGAAGCTTGGCAACCCCTTTCCATGGAAGTGATTTGCGCAAGTCTCTGCTTAGGGCTACATCAATAGGAAACAAACCATAAAGATAGAACTTGGAACTACTTTATTGTGTCAAGTTTGAAAGAGCTAGCACAAACCGTGTTTGATTTAGAGTTCCAAATAAATGTATCCATATAGGAGAAAACAGAGTAAAACCTAAAAATTAAAACTGTTACGGCAAACGAACGGTTTAACCTATGACAACGAAATTTGTTGAGCCAAGTGGGATTGGGGTACTTATCATTACCTAAAAGTGTCTGCAAGACTGCCTGAAAAAATGTTTGCTGAGATTTCACTAAAATAGTAATTTTTTGGATGCTTGGCAACCCCTTTCCATGAAAGTGATTTGCGCAAGTCTCTGCATAGGGCTACATCAATAGGAAACAAACCATAGAGATAGAACTTGGAACTACTTTATTGTGTCAAGTTTCAAAGAGCTAGCAAATACTGTGTTTTATTTAGAGTTCCAACGACATGTATATATAAAGGAGAAAACAGAGTGAAACCTAAAAATTAAAACTGTTACTGCAAACCAACAGTTTAACATAGAAGAACGAAATTTGTTGAGCCAACTGGGATTTGGGTACTTATCATTACCTGAAAATGTCATCAATATTGGGTGAAAATATGTGTGCCGAGATTTCAGGAAACTCGTAGTTTTTGTAAGCTTGGCAACCCCTTTCCATGAAAGTGATTTGCGCCAGTCTCTGCTTAGTGCTACATCAATAGAAAACAAAGCATAGAGATAGAACTTGGAACTGGTTTATTGTGTCAAGTTTCAAAGAGCTATCACAAACCTTGTTTGATTTAGAGTTCCAAAAACATGTATCCATATATGAGAAAACAGAGTGAAACCTAAAAATTAAAACTCTTACTGCAAACAAACGGTTTAACCTAGAAGAATGAAATTTGGTGAGCCTAGTGGGATTGGTGTACTGATCATTACCTGAAAGTGTCATCAAGATTGGCTGAAAAAATGTGTGCTGAAATTTCAGGAAACTCGTAGTTTTGGAAGCTTGGAAACCCCTTTCCATGAAAGTGATTTGCGCCAGTCTCTGCTTAGTTCTACATCAATAGGAAACAAACCATAGAGATAGAACTTGGAACTACTTTATTGTGCCAAGTTTCAAAGAGCTAGCACTAACGGTGTTTGATTTAGAGTTCCAACTACATGTATCCATATAGGAGAAAACAGAGTGAAACCGAAAAATTAAAACTGTTACTGCAAACGAACGGTTTAACCTAGAAGAACGAAATTTGGTGAGCCAAGTGGTATTGGGGTACTGATCATTACCTGAAAGTGTCATCAAGATTGGGTGAAAAAACGTGTGCTGAGATTTCAGGAAACTCATAGTTTTTTGGAAGCTTGGCAACCCCTTTCAATGAAAGTGATTTGTGCCAGTCTCTGCTTAGGGCTACATCAATAGGAAACAAACCATAGAGATAGAACTTGAAACTACTTTATTGTGCCATGTTTCAAAGAGCTAGCTCAAACCGTGTTTGATTTAGAGTTCCAACTACATGTATCCATATAGGAGAAAACGGAATGAAACCTAAAAATTAAAACTGTTACTGCAAACGAATGGTTTAACCTAGAAGAACGAAATTTGGTGAGCCAAGTGGGATTGGGGTAGTGATCATTACCTGAAAGTGTCATCAAGTTTGGGTGAAAAAAATGTGTGCTGAGATTTCAGGAAACTCGTAGTTTTTTGGAAGCTTGGCAACCCCTTTAAATGTAAGTGATTTGCGACAGTCTCTGCTTAGGGCTACATCAATAGGAAACAAACCATAGAGTTAGAACTTGGACCTACATTATTGTGTCAAATTTCAAAGAGCTAAAACAAACCTTGTTTGATTTAGAGTTCCAACTGCATGTACCATGTAGGAGAAAACACAGAGAAACCGAAAAATTTAAACTGTTACTGCAAACGAACGGTTTAACCTAGAAGAACGAAATATGGTTATCCAAGTGGAATTGGCGTACTGATCATTAACTGAAAGTGTCATCAAGATTGGGTGAAAAAATGTGTGCGGAGATTTCAGGAAACTTGTAGTTTTATGGAAGCTTGGCAACCCCTTTCCATGAAAGGGATTTGCGCCAGTCTTAGCTTAGGGCTACATCAATAGGAAACAAACCATACAGATAGAACTTGGAACTAATTTATTCTGTGAGTTTCAAAGAACTAGCACAAACCGTGTTTGATTTAGAGTTCCAACTACATGTATACATATAGGAGAAAACAGAGTGAAACCTAAAAATTAAAACGGTTACTGCAAACGAACGCTTTAACCTAGAAAAATGAAATTTGCTGAGACAAGTGGGATTGGGGTACTTATCATTAGCTGAAAGTGTCATCAAGACTGGGTGAAAAAATGTGTGCTGAAATTTCAGGAAACCCGTAGTTTTTTGGAAGCATGGCAATCCCTTTCCATGAAAGTGATTTGCGCCCGTCTCTGCTTAGGGCTACATCAATAGGAACAAACAATAGAGATAGAACTTGGAACTACTTTATTCTATCAAGTTTCAATGAGCTAGCACAAACCGTGTTTGATTTAGAGTTCCAACTACATGTATCCATATAGGAGAAAACAGAGTGAAACCTAAAAATTAAAACTGTTACTGCAAACGAACGGTATAACCTAGAAGAATGAAATTAGGTGAGCCAAGTGGGATTGGGGTACTGATCATTACCTGAAAGTGTCATCAAGATTGGGTGAAAAAACGTGTGCTGAGATTTCAGGAAACTGGTGGTTTTTTGGAAGCTTGGCAACCCCTTTAAATTAAAGTGATTTGCGCCAGTCTCTGCTTAGGGCTACATCAATAGAATAGAAACCATAGAGATAGAACTTGGAACTACTTTATTGTGCCATGTTTCAAAGACCTAGCTCAAACCGTGTTTGATTTAGAGTTCCAAATACATGTATCCATGTAGGAGAAAACAGAGTGAAACCGAAATATTAAAACTGTTACTGCAAACGAACGGTTTAACCTAGAAGAACGAAATTTAGTGAGCCAAGTGGGATTGGGGTACTGATCATTACCTGAAAGTATCATCAAGATTGGGTGAAAAAACGTGTGCTGAGATTTCAGGAAACTCGTAGTTTTTTGGAAGCTTGGCAACCCCTTTCCATGAAAGTGATTTGCGCCAGTCTCTGCTTAGGGCTACATCAATAGGAAACAAACCATAGAGTTAGAACTTGGAACTACATTATTGTGTCAAATTTCAAAGAGCTAGCACAAACCTTGTTTGATTTAGAGTTCCAACTACATGTATCCATGTAGGATAAAACAGAGTGAAACCGAAAAATTAAAACTGTTACTGCAAACGAACGGTTTAACCTAGAAGAACGAAATTTGTGAGCCAAGTGGGATTGGCGCACTGATCATTACCTGAAAGTGTCATCAAGATTGGGTGAAAAAATGTGTGCTGAGATTTCAGGAAACTTGTAGTTTTTTGGAAGCTTGGTAACCCCTTTCCATGAAAGTGATTTGCGCCAGTCTTAGCTTAGGGCTTCATCAATAGGAAACAAACCATAGAGATAGAACTTGGAACTACTTTATTGTTTCAAGTTTCAAAGAGCTAGCAAATACTCTGTTTGATTTAGAGTTCCAAATGCATGTATCCATATAGGAGAAAACAGAGTGAAACCTAAAAATTAAAAAGTTTACTGCAAACGAACGGTTTAACCTAGAAAAATGAAATTTGCTGAGACAAGTGGGATTGGGGTACTTATCATTAGCTGAAAGTGTCATCAAGATTGGGTGAAAAAATATGTGCTGAGATTTCAGGAAACTCAGAGTTTTTTGGAAGCTGGGCAACCCCTTTCCATGAAAGTGATTTGCGCCAGTCTCTGCTTAGGGCTACATCAATAGGAAACAAACCATAGAGATAGAACTTGGAACTACTTTCTTGTGTCAAGTTTCAAAGAGCTAGCACAAACCGTGTTTGATTTAGAGTTCCAAATGCATGTATCCATATAGGAGAAAACAGAGTGAAACCGAAAAATTAAAACTGTTACTGCAAACGAACTGATTAACCTAGAAGAACGAATTATGGTGAGCCAAGTGGGATTGGGGTACTTATCATTAGCTGAAAGTGTCATCAAGATTGGGTGAAAAAATGTGTGCAGAGATTTCAGGAAACTCGTAGTTTTTTGGAAGCTTGGCAACCACTTTCCATGAAAGTGATTTGCGCCAGTCTCTGCTTAGGGCTACATCAATAGGAAACGAAATATAGACATAGAACTTGGAACTACTTTATTGTGTCAAGTTTCAAAGAGCTAGCACAAACCGTGTTTGATTTAGAGTTCCAACTACATGTATCCCTATAGGAGAAAAAAAAGTGAAACCGAATAATTAAAACTGTTACTGCAAACGAACGGTTTAACCTAGAAGAACAAAATTTATGAGCCAAGTGGGATTGGGGTACTGATCATTACCTGAAAGTGTCATCAAGATTGCGTGAAAAAATATGTGCTGAGATTTCAGGAAACTCGTAGTTTTTTGGATGCTTGGCCACCCCTTTCCATGAAAGTGATTTGCGCCAGTCTCTGCTTAGGGCTACATCAATAGGAAACAAACCATAGAGATAGAACTTCAACTACTTTATTGTGTCAAGTTTCAAAAAGCTAGCACAAACCGTGTTTGATTTAGAGTTCCAAATGCATGTATCCATATAGGAGAAAACAGAGTGAAACCGAAAAATTAAAACTGTTACTGCAAATGAACGGTTTAACCTAGAAGAATGAAAGTTGGTGAGCTAAGTGGGATTGGGGTACTTATCATTACCTGAAAGTGTCATCAAGTTTGGGTGAAAAAATGTGTGCTTAGATCTCAGGAAACTCGTACTTTTTTGGAAGCTTGGCAACCCCTTTCCATGGAAGTGATTTGCGCAAGTCTCTGCTTAGGGCTACATCAATAGGAAACAAACCATAGAGATAGAACTTGGAACTACTTTATTGTGTCAAGTTTGAAAGAGCTAGCACAAACCGTGTTTGATTTAGAGTTCCAAATAAATGTATCCATATAGGAGAAAACAGAGTAAAACCTAAAAATTAAAACTGTTACGGCAAACGAACGGTTTAACCTATGACAACGAAATTTGTTGAGCCAAGTGGGATTGGGGTACTTATCTTTACCTAAAAGTGTCTGCAAGACTGCCTGAAAAAATGTTTGCTGAGATTTCACTAAAATAGTAGTTTTTTGGATGCTTGGCAACCCCTTTCCATGAAAGTGATTTGCGCAAGTCTCTGCATAGGGCTACATCAATAGGAAACAAACCATAGAGATAAAACTTGGAACTACTTTATTGTGTCAAGTTTCAAAGAGCTAGCAAATACTGTGTTTTATTTAGAGTTCCAACGACATGTATATATAAAGGAGAAAACAGAGTGAAACCTAAAAATTAAAACGGTTACTGCAAACGAACGCTTTAACCTAGAAAAATGAAATTTGCTGAGACAAGTGGGATTAGGGTACTTATCATTACCTGAAAGTGTCATCAAGACTGGGTGAAAAAAATGTGTGCTGAAATTTCAGGAAACTCGCAGTTTTTTGGAAGCTTCGCAACCCCTTTCCATGAAAGTGATTTGCGCCAGTCTCTGCTTAGGGCTACATCAATAGGAAACAAACCATAGAGATAGAACTTGGAACTACTTTCTTGTGTCAAGTTTCAAAGAGCTAGCACAAACCGTGTTTGATTTAGAGTTCCAACAGCATGTATCCATATGGAGAAAACAGAGTGAAACCGAAAAATTAAAACTGTTACTGCAAACAAACTGATTAACCTAGAAGAACGAATTATGGTGAGCCATGTGGGATTGGGGTACTGATCATTACCTGAAAGTGTCATCAGGATTGGGTGAAAAAATGTGTGCTGTGATTTCAGGAAACTCGCAGTTTTTTGGAACCTTGGCAACCCCTTTTCATGAAAGTGATTTGTGCCAGCCTCTGCTTAGGGCTACATCATTAGGAAACAAACCATAGTGATAGAACTTGGAACTACATTATTCTGTCAAGTTTTAAAGAGCTAGCACAAACCGTGTTTGATTTAGAGTTCCAACTACATGTATCCATATAGGAGAAAACAGTGAAACCTAAAAATTAAAACTGTTACTGCAAACGAACGATTTAACCTAGAAGAACAAAGTTTGGTGAGCCAAGTGGGATTGGGGTACTTATCATTACCTGAAAGTGTCATCAAGATTGGGTGAAAAAATGTGTGCTGAGATTTCAGGAAACTCGCAGTTTTTTGGAAGCTTGGCAACCTTTTTCCGTGAAAGTGATTTGCGCCAGTCTCTGCTTACAGCTACATCAATAGGAAACAAACCATAGAGTTAGAACTTGGATCTACTTTATTGTGTCAAGTTTCAAAGAGCTAGCACAAACCGTGTTTGATTTAGAGTTCCAACTACATGTATCCATATAGGAGAAAACAGAGTGAAACCGAAAAATTAAAACTGTTACTACAAACGAACGGTTTGACCTAGAAGAACGAAATTTGGTGAGCCAAGTGGGATTCGGGTACTGATCATTACCTGAAAGTGTCATCAAGATTGGGTGAAAAAATGTGTGCTGAGTTTTCAGGAAACTCGCAGTTTTTTGGAAGCTTGGCAACCCCTTTCATTGAAAGTGATTTGCGCCAGTCTCTGCTTAGGGCTACATCAATAGGAAACAAACCATAGAGATAGAACTTGGAACTACTTTCTTGTGTCAAGTTTCAAAGAGCTAGCACAAACCGTGTTTTATTTAGAGTTCCAAATGCATGTATCCATATGGAGAAAACAGAGTGAAACCGAAAAATTAAAACTGTTACTGCAAACGAACTGATTAACCTGGAAGAACGAATTATGGTGAGCCAAGTGGGATTGGGGTACTGATCATTACCTGAAAGTGTCATCAGCATTGGGTGAAAAAATGTGTGCTGTGATTTCAGGAAACTCGCAGTTTTTTGGAAGCTTGGAAACCCCTTTCCATTAAAGTGATTTGTGCCAGCCTCTGCTTAGGGCTACATCAATAGGAAAGAAACCATAGAGATAGAACTTGGAACTACTTTATTGTGTCAAGTTTCAAACAGCCAGCACAAACCGTGTTTGATTTAGAGTTCCAACTACATGTATCCATGTAGGAGAAAACATAGTGAAACCTAAAAATTAAAACTGTTACTGCAAACCAACAGTTTAACATAGAAGAACGAAATTTGGTGAGCCAACTGGGATTGGGGTACTTATCATTACCTGAAGGTGTCATCAATATTGGGTGAAAATATGTGTGCCGAGATTTCAGGAAACTCGTAGTTTTTGTAAGCTTGGCAACCCCTTTCCATGAAAGTGATTTGCGCCAGTCTCTGCTTAGTGCTACATCAATAGAAAACAAAGCATAGAGATAGAACTTGGAACTGGTTTATTGTGTCAAGTTTCAAAGAGCTAGCACAAACCTTGTTTGATTTAGAGTTCCAACAACATGTATCCATATATGAGAAAACAGAGTGAAACCTAAAAATTAAAACTCTTACTGCAAACAAACGGTTTAACCTAGAAGAATGAAATTTGGTGAGCCTAGTGGGATTGGTGTACTGATCATTACCTGAAAGTGTCATCAAGATTGGCTGAAAAAATGTGTGCTGAAATTTCAGGAATCTCGTAGTTTTGGAAGCTTGGAAACCCCTTTCCATGAAAGTGATTTGCGCCAGTCTCTGCTTAGTTCTACATCAATAGGAAACAAACCATAGAGATAGAACTTGGAACTACTTTATTGTGCCAAGTTTCAAAGAGCTAGCACTAACGGTGTTTGATTTAGAGTTCCAACTACATGTATCCATATAGGAGAAAACAGAGTGAAACCGAAAAATTAAAACTGTTACTGCAAACGAAAGGTTTAACCTAGAAGAACGAAATTTGGTGAGCCAAGTGGTATTGGGGTACTGATCATTACCTGAAAGTGTCATCAAGATTGGGTGAAAAAACGTGTGCTGAGATTTCAGGAAACTCATAGTTTTTTGGAAGCTTGGCAACCCCTTTCAATGAAAGTAATTTGTGCCAGTCTCTGCTTAGGGCTACATCAATAGGAAACAAACCATAGAGATAGAACTTGAAACTACTTTATTGTGCCATGTTTCAAAGAGCTAGCTCAAACCGTGTTTGATTTAGAGTTCCAACTACATGTATCCATATAGGAGAAAACGGAATGAAACCTAAAAATTAAAACTGTTACTGCAAACGAATGGTTTAACCTAGAAGAACGAAATTTGGTGAGCCAAGTGGGATTGGGGTAGTGATCATTACCTGAAAGTGTCATCAAGTTTGGGTGAAAAAAATGTGTGCTGAGATTTCAGGAAACTCGTAGTTTTTTGGAAGCTTGGCAACCCCTTTAAATGTAAGTGATTTGCGACAGTCTCTGCTTAGGGCTACATCAATAGGAAACAAACCATAGAGTTAGAACTTGGACCTACATTATTGTGTCAAATTTCAAAGAGCTAAAACAAACCTTGTTTGATTTAGAGTGCCAACTGCATGTACCATGTAGGAGAAAACACAGAGAAACCGAAAAATTTAAACTGTTACTGCAAACGAACGGTTTAACCTAGAAGAACGAAATATGGTTATCCAAGTGGAATTGGCGTACTGATCATTAACTGAAAGTGTTATCAAGATTGGGTGAAAAAATGTGTGCTGAGATTTCAGGAAACTTGTAGTTTTATGGAAGCTTGGCAACCCCTTTCCATGAAAGGGATTTGCGCCAGTCTTAGCTTAGGGCTACATCAATAGGAAACAAACCATAGAGATAGAACTTGGAACTAATTTATTCTGTGAGTTTCAAAGAACTTGCACAAACCGTGTTTGATTTAGAGTTCCAACTACATGTATCCATATAGGAGAAAACAGAGTGAAACCTAAAAATTAAAACGGTTACTGAAAACGAACGCTTTAACCTAGAAAAATGAAATTTGCTGAGACAAGTGGGATTGGGGTACTTATCATTAGCTGAAAGTGTCATCAAGACTGGGTGAAAAAATGTGTGCTGAAATTTCAGGAAACCCGTAGTTTTTTGGAAGCATGGCAATCCCTTTCCATGAAAGTGATTTGCGCCCGTCTCTGCTTAGGGCTACATCAATAGGAACAAACAATAGAGATAGAACTTGGAACTACTTTATTCTATCAAGTTTCAATGAGCTAGCACAAACCGTGTTTGATTTAGAGTTCCAACTACATGTATCCATATAGGAGAAAACAGAGTGAAGCCTAAAAATTAAAACTGTTACTGCAAACGAACGGTTTAACCTAGAAGAATGAAATTAGGTGAGCCAAGTGGGATTGGGGTACTGATCATTACCTGAAAGTGTCATCAAGATTGGGTGAAAAAACGTGTGCTGAGATTTCAGGAAACTGGTGGTTTTTTGGAAGCTTGGCAACCCCTTTAAATTAAAGTGATTTGCGCCAGTCTCTGCTTAGGGCTACATCAATAGAAAAGAAACCATAGAGATAGAACTTGGAACTACTTTATTGTGCCATGTTTCAAAGACCTAGCTCAAACCGTGTTTGATTTAGAGTTCCAAATACATGTATCCATGTAGGAGAAAACAGAGTGAAACTGAAATATTAAAACTGTTACTGCAAACGAGCGGTTTAACCTAGAAGAACGAAATTTAGTGAGCCAAGTGGGATTGGGGTACTGATCATTACCTGAAAGTATCATCAAGATTGGGTGAAAAAACGTGTGCTGAGATTTCAGGAAACTCGTAGTTTTTTGGAAGCTTGGCAACCCCTTTCCATGAAAGTGATTTGCGCCAGTCTCTGCTTAGGGCTACATCAATAGAAAACAAACCATAGAGTTAGAACTTGGAACTACATTATTGTGTCAAATTTCAAAGAGCTAGCACAAACCTTGTTTGATTTAGAGTTCCAACTACATGTATCCATGTAGGATAAAACAGAGTGAAACCGAAAAATTAAAACTGTTACTGCAAACGAACGGTTTAACCTAGAAGAACGAAATTTGTGAGCCAAGTGGGATTGGCGCACTGATCATTACCTGAAAGTGTCATCAAGATTGGGTGAAAAAATGTGTGCTGAGATTTCAGGAAACTTGTAGTTTTTTGGAAGCTTGGTAACCCCTTTCCATGAAAGTGATTTGCGCCAGTCTTAGCTTAGGGCTACATCAAATAGAAACAAATTATAGAGATAGAACTTGGAACTACTTTATTGTTTCAAGTTTCAAAGAGCTAGCAAATACTCTGTTTGATTTAGAGTTCCAAATGCATGTATCCATATAGGAGAAAACAGAGTGAAACCTAAAAATTAAAAAGTTTACTGCAAACGAACGGTTTAACCTAGAAAAATGAAATTTGCTGAGACAAGTGGGATTGGGGTACTTATCATTACCTGAAAGTGTCATCAAGATTGGGTGAAAAAATGTGTGCTGAGATTTCAGGAAACTCGTAGTTTTTTGGAAGCTTGGCAACCCCTTTCCATGGAAGTGATTTGCGCCAGTCTCTGCTTAGGGCTACATCAATAGGAAACAAACCATAGAGATAGAAATTGGAACTACTTTCTTGTGTCAAGGTTCAAAGAGCTAGCACAAACCGTGTTTGATTTAGAGTTCCAAATGCATGTATCCATATAGGAGAAAACAGAGTGACACCGAAAAATTTAAACTGTTACTGCAAACGAACTGATTAACCTAGAAGAACGAATTATGGTGAGCCAAGTGGGATTGGGGTACTGATCATTACCTGAAAGTGTCATCAAGATTGGGTGAAAAAATGTGTGCTGAGATTTCAGGAAACTCGTAGTTTTTTGGAAGCTTGGCAACCCCTTTCCATGAAAGTGATTTGCGCCAGTCGCTGCTTAGGGCTACATCAATAGGAAACAAACCATAGAGATAGAACTTGGAACTGCTTTCTTGTGTCAAGTTTCAAAGAGCTAGCACAAACCGTGTTTGATTTAGAGTTCCAAATGCATGTATCCATATACGAGAAAACAGAGTGAAACCGAAAAATTAAAACTGTTACTGCAAACGAACTGATTAACTTAGAAGAACGAAATATGGTGAGCCAAGTGGGATTGGGGTACTGATCATTATCTGAAAGTGTCATCAGGATTGGCTGAAAAAATGTGTGCTGTGATTTCAGGAAACTCGCAGTTTTTTGGAACCTTGGCAACCCCTTTCAATGAAAGTGATTTGCGCCAGTATCTGCTTAGGGCTACATCAATAGGAAACAAACCATAGAGATAGAACTTGGTACTTTTTTATTGTGTCAAGGTTCAAAGAGCTAGTACAAACTTTTTTTGATTTAGAGTTCCAACAACATGTATCCATATAGGAGAAAACAGAGTGAAACCGAAAAATTAAAACTGTTACTGCAAACGAACGGTTTAACATAGAAGAACGAAATTTAGTGAGCCAAGTGGGATTGGGGTACAGATCATTACCTGAAAGTGTCATCAAGATTGGGTGAAAAAATGTGTGCTGAGATTTCAGGAAAGTCGTAGTTTTTTGGAAGCTTGGCAACCCCTTTAAATGAAAGTGATTTGCGCCAGTCTCTGCTTAGAGCTACATCAATAGGAAACAAACCAGAGAGTTAGAACTTGGATCTACTTTATTGTGTCAAGTTTCAAAGAGCTAGCACAAACCTTGTTTGATTTAGAATTCCAACTACATGTATCCATATAGGAGAAAACAGAGTGAAACCGAAAAATTAAAACTGTTACTGCAAACGAACGGTTTAACCTAGAAGAACAAAATTTGGTGAGCCAAGTGGGATTGGGGTAGTGATCATTACCTAAATGTGTCATCAAGATTAGTTTAAAAATGTGTGCTGAGATTTCAGGAAATTCGTAGTTTTTTTAGAAGCTTGTCAACCCTTTTCCATGAAAACGATTTGCGCCATCCAAGTGGGATTTGGGTAGTGATCATTACCTGAATGTGTCATCAAGATTGGGTGAAAAAATGTGTGCTGACATTTCAGGAAACTAGTAGTTTTTTTGAAGCTTGGAAACCCCTTTCCATGAAAGTGATTCGTGCCAGTCTCTGCTTAGGGCTACATCAATAGTAAACAAATCATAGAGATAGAACTTGGAACTAGTTTATTGTGTCAAGTTTCAAAGAGCTACCAGAAACCGAGTTTGATTTAGAGTTCCAATAACATGTATCCATATAAGAGAAAACAGAGTGAAACCTAAAAATTAAAACTGTTCCTGCAAACGAACGGTTTAACCTAGAAGTACAAAATTTGGTGAGCCTAGTGGGATTGGGGTAGTGATCATTACCTAAAAGTGTCATCAAGATTGGGTGAAAAAATGTGTGCTGAGATTTCAGGAAACTCGTAGTTTTTTGGAAGCTTGGCAACCCCTTTCCATGAAAGTGATTTGTACCAGTCTCTGTTTATGGCTATATCAATAGGAAACAAACCATAGAGATAGAACTTGGATCTACCTTATGTTGTCAAGTTTCAAAGAGCTAGCACAAACCGAGTTTGATTTTGAGTTCCAACTACATGTATCCATTTAGGAGAAAACAGAGTGAAACCGAAAAATTAAAACTGTTACTGCAAACGAACGGTTTAACCGAGAAGAACGAAATTTGGTGAGCCAAGTGGGATTGGGGTACTGATCATTACCTGAAAGTGTCATCAAGATTGGGTGAAAAAATGTGTGCTGAGATTTCAGGAAACTCGTAGTATATTGGAAGCTTGGCCACCCCTTTCCATGAAAGTGATTTGCACCAGTCTCTGCTTAGAGCTACATCAATAGGAAACAAACCATAGAGATAGAACTTGGAACTACTTTATTGTGTCAAGTTTCACAGAGCTAGCAAAAACCGTGTTTCATTTAGAGTTCCAAATACATGTATCCATATAGGAGAAAACAGAGTGAAACCTAAAAATTAAAACTGTTACTGCAAACGGACGGTTTAACCTAGAAGTACAAAATTTGGTGAGCCTAGTGGGATTTGGGTAGTGATCATTACCTAAAAGTGTCATCAAGATTGGGTGAGGGCTGGGGATGTGGCTCAAGCGGTAGCGCGCTCGCCTGGCATGCGTGCGGCCCGGGTTCGATCCTCAGCACCACATACCAACAAAGATGTTGTGTCCGCCGAGAACTAAAAATAAATATTAAAAATTCTCTCTCTCTCTCTCTCTCTCTCCTCTCTCACTCTCTCTTAAAAAAAAAAAAAAGATTGGGTGAAAAAATGTGTGCTGAGATTTCAGAAAACACGTAGTTTTTTGGAAGATTGGCAACCCCTTTTCATGAAAGTGATTTGCGCCAGTCTCTGTTTATGGCTATATCAATAGTAAACAAACCATAGAGATGGAACTTGGATCTACCTTATTTTGTCAAGTTTGAAAGAGCTAGCACAAACCGAGTTTGATTTCAAGTTCCAACTACATGTATCCATATAGGAGAAAACAGAGTGAAACCGAAAAATTAAAACGGTTACTGCAAACGAACGGTTTAACCTAGAAGAACGAAATTTGGTGAGCCAAGTGGGATTGGAGTACTGATCATTACCTGAAAGTGTCATCAAGATTGGGTGAAAAAATGTGTGCTGAGATTTCAGGAAACCCGTAGTTTTTTGGAAGCTTGGCAACCCCTTTCCATGAAAGTGATTTGCGCCAGTCTCTGCTTAGGGCTACATCAATAGGAAACAAACCATAGAGATAGAACATGGAACTACTTTCTTGTGTCAAGTTTCAAAGAGCTAGCACAAACCGTGATTTATTTATAGTTCCAACTACATGTATCCATATAGGAGAAAACAGTGAAACCTAATAATTAAAACTGTTACTGCAAACGAACAGTTTAACCTAGCGGAACGAAATTTGGTGAGCCAAGTGGGATTGGGGTACTGATCATTACCTGAAAAGTGTCATCAAGATTGGTTGAAAAAATGTGTGCTGAGATTTCAGGAAACTCGTAGTTTATTGGAAGCTTGGCAACCCCTTTACATGAAAGTGATTTGCGCCAGTCTCTGCTTAGGGCTACATCAATAGGAATCAAACCATAGAGATAGAACTTGGAACTACTTTATTGTGTCAAATTTCACAGAGCTAGCAAAAACCGTGTTTCATTTATAGTTCCAAATACATGTATCCATATAGGAGAAAACAGAGTGAAACCTAAAAATTAAAACTGTTACTGCAAACGAACAGTTTCACCTAGAAGAACGAAATTTGGTGAGCCAAGTGGGAATTGGGTAGTGATCATTACCTGAAAGTGTCATCACGATAGGGTGAAAAAATTTTGGTGAGATTTCAGGAAACTCGCAGTTTTTTGGAAGCTTCTCAACCCCTTTCCATGAAAGTGATTTGCGCCAGTCTCTGCTTAGGGCTACATCAATAGGAAACAAACCATAGAGATAGAACTTCGAACTACTTTATTGTGTCAAGTTTCAAAGAGCTAGCACAAACCGAGTTTGATTTAGAGTTCCAACTACATGTATCCATATAGGAGAACACAGAGTGAAACCTAAAAATTAAAACTGTTACTGCAAACGAACGGTTTAACCTAGAAGAACGAAATTTGGTGAGCCAAGTGGGATTGGGGTACTGATCATTACCTGGAAGTGTCATCAAGATTGGGTGAAAAAATGTGTGCTGAGATTTCAGGAAACCTGTAGTTTTTTGGAAAGTTGGCAACCCCTTTCCATGAAAGTGATTTGCGCCAGTCTCTGCTTAGGGCTACATCAATGTTAAACAAATCATAGAGATAGAACTTGGAACTAGTTTATTGTGTCAAGTTTCAAGAGCTAGCACAAACCGTGTTTGATTTAGAGTTCCAACTACATGTATCCATATAGGAGAAAACAGAGTGAAACCGAAAAAATTAAAACTGTTACTGCAAACGAACAGTTTAACCTAGAAGAACGAAATTTGGTGAGCCAAGTGGGATTGGGGTACTGATCATTACCTGAAAGTGTCATCAGGATTGGGTGAAAAAATGTGAGCTGAGATTTCAGGAAACTCGTAGTTTTTTGGAAGCTTCGCAACCCATTTCTATGAAAGTGATTTGCGCCAGTCTCTGCTTAGGGCTACATCAATAGGAAACAAACCATAGAGACAGCACTTGGATCTACTTTATTGTGTCAAGTTTCAAAGAGCTAGCACAAACTGAGTTTGATTTAGAGTTCCAAATACATGTATCCATATAGGAGAAAACAGAGTGAAACCTAAAAATTAAAACTGTTACTGCAAACGAACGGTTTAACGTAGAAGAACGAAATTTGGTGAGCCAAGTTAGATTGGGGTAGTGATCATTACCTGAAAGTGTCATCAGGATTGAGTGAAAAAATTTGTGCTGAGAATTCAGGAAACTCGTAGTTTTTTGGAAGCTTGGCAACCCCTTTCCATGAAAGTGATTTGCCCCACTCTCTGCTTAGGGCTACATCAATAAGAAACGAACCATAGAGAGAGAACTTGGAACTACTTTATTCTGTCAAGTTTGAAAGAGCTAGCTCAAACCAGGTTTGATTTAGGGTTCCAACTACATGTATCCATATAGGAGAAAACTGAGTGAAACCTAAAAATTAAAACTGTTACTGCTAACGAACAGTTTAACTTAGAAGAACGAAATTTGGTGAGCCAAGTGGGATTGGTGTAGTGATCATTACCTGAAAGTGTCATCAAGATTTGGTGAAAAAATGTGTGCTTAGATTTCATAAAACTCATCGTTTTTGGAAGATTGGCAACCCCTTTCAATTTAAAGTGTTTTGCGCCAGTCTATGCTTAGGGCTACATCAATAGGAAACAAACCATAGAGATAGAACTATGAACTGGTTTATTGTGTCAAGTTTCAAAGGGCTAGCACAAACTGAGTTTGATTTAGAGTCCCAACTACATGTATCCATATAGGAGAAAACGGAGTTAAACCGAAAAATTATACCTGTTACTGCAAACGAAGGGTATAACCTAGAAGAATGAAATTTGGTGAGCCAAGTGGGATTGGGGTACTGATTATTGCCTGAAAGTGTCAACAAGATTGGGTGAAATAATGTGTGCTGAGATTTCAGGAAACTCGTAGTTTTTTGGAAGCTTGGCAACCCCTTTAAATGAAAGTGATTTGCACCAGTCTCTGCTTCGGGCTAAATCAATAGGAAAAAAACCATAGAGACAGAACTTGGAACTACTTTATTCTGTCAAGTTTCAAAGAGCTAGCACAAACCGTGTTTGATTTAGAATTCCAACTACATGTATCCATATAGGAGAAAACAGAGTGAAACCTAAAAATTAAAACTGTTACTGCAAACGAACGGTTTAACCTAGAGGAACGAAATTTGGTCAGCCAAGTGGGATTGGGGTACTGATCATTACCTGAAAGTGTCATCAAGATTGGGTGAAAAAATGTGTGCTGAGATTTCAGGAAATTCGTAGTTTTTTTGGAAGCTTGGCAACACTTTTCCATGAAAGCAATTTGCACCAGCCAATTGGAATTTGGGTAGTGATCATTACCTGAAAGTGTCATCAAGATTGGGTGAAAAAAATGTGTGCTGAGATTTCAGGAAACTCGTAGTTTTTTGGAAGCTTGGCCACCCCTTTCCATGAAAGTGATTTGCGCCAGTCTCTGCTTAGGGATACATCAATAGGATACAAACCATAGAGATAGAACTTGGAACTACTTTATTGTGTCAAGTTTCAAAGAGCTAGCACAAACCGAGTTTGATTTAGAGTTCCAACTACATGTATCCATATAGGAGAAAACAGAGTGAAACCAAAAAATTAAAACTGTTACAGCAAACGAACGGTTTAACCTAGAAGAATGAAATTTGGTGAGCCATGTGGGATTGATTTACTGATCATTACCTGAAAGTGTCATCAATATTGGGTGAAAAAATGTGTGCTGAGATTTCAGGAAACTCGTACTTTTTTGGAAGCTTGGCAACCCCTTTCCATGAAAGTGATTTGCGCCAGTCTCTGCTTAGGGCTACATCAATAGGAAACAAACCGTAGAGATAGAACTTGGAACTAATTTATTGTGTCAAGTTTCAAAGAGCTAGCACAAACCGTGTTTGATTTAGAGTTCCAAATACATGTATCCATATAGGGGAAAACAGAGTGAAACCTAAAAATTAAAACTGTTACTGCAAAGGAACGGTTGAACCTAGAAGAACGAAATTTGGTGAGCCAAGTGGGATTGGGGTACTGATCATTACCTGAAAGTGTCATCAAGATTGGTTGAAAAAATGTGTGCTGAGATTTCAGGAAACTCGTAGTTTTTTGGAAGCTTGGCAACCCCTTTCCATGAAAGTGATTTGTGCCAGTCTCTGCTTAGGGCTACATCAATAGGAAACAAACCATAAAGTTAGAACTTGGAACTACATTATTGTGTCAAGTTTCCAAGTGCTAACACAAACCGTGTTTGATTTAGAGTTCCAAATACCTGTATCCATATAGGAGAAAACAGAGTGAAACCTAAAAATTAAAACTGTTACTGCAAACGAACGGTTTATCCTAAAAGAACGAAATATGGTGAGCAAAGTGGGATTTGGGTAGTGATCATTACCTGAAAGTGTCATCACGATTGGGGGAAAAAATGTCTGGTGAGATTTTAGGAAACTCGCAGTTTTTTTGAAGCTTGGCAACCCCTTTCCATGAAAGTAATTTGCGCCATCTCTGCTTAGGGCTACATCAATAGGAAACAAACCATAGAGATAGAACTTGGAACTACTTTATTGTGTCAAGTTTCAAAGAGCTAGCACAAAACGTGTTTGATTTAGTGCTCCAACTACATGTATCCATATAGGAGAAAACAGAGTGAAACCTAAAAATTAAAACTGTTACTGCAAACGAATGGTTTAACCTAGAAGAACGAAATTTGGTGAGCCAAGTGGGATTGGGGTACTTATCATTACCTGAAAGTGTCATCAGGATTGGGTGAAAAAATGTGTGCTGAGATTTCAGGAAACTCGAGTTTTTTGGAAGCTTGGCAACCCCTTTCCATGAAAGTTATTTGCGCAAGTCTCTGCTTAGGGCTACATCAATAGGAAACAAACCGTAGAGATAGAACTTGGAACTAATTTATTGTGTCAAGTTTCAAAGAGCTAGCACAAACCGTTTTTGATTTAGAGTTCCAAATACATGTATCCATATAGGAGAAAACAGAGTGAAACCTAAAAATTAAAACTGTTACTGCAAACGAATGATTTAACCTAGAAGAACGAAATTTGGTGAGCCATGTGGGATTGGGGTAGTGATCATTACCTGAAAGTGTCATCAAGATTGGATGAAAAAATGTGTGCTGAGATTTCAGGAACCTCATAGTTTTTTGGAAGCTTGGCAACCCCTTTCCATGAAAGTGATTTGCGCCAGTCTCTGCTTAGGGCTACATCAATAGTAAACAAACCATAGAGATAGAACTTGGAACTAGTTTATTGTGTCAAATTTCAAAGAGCTAGCACAAACCGAGTTTGATTTAGAGTTCCAACTACATGTATCCATATAGGAGATAACAGAGTGAAACCAAAAAATTAAAACTGTTACAGCAAACGAACGGTTGAACCTAGAAGAACGAAATTTGGTGAGCCAAGTGGGATTGGTGTAGTGATCATTACCTGAAAGTGTCATCAAGATTGGTTAAAAAAGGAGACCCAACATGGCAGCCGGGGTGGAAGCAGTATTTTCAGGATCTCCACAATAACGCGATCAGAAAGACCCATTAATACACCTAGAATCTACCTACGGAGGAACCTCTAGCAAAATTCAGTGGAAAGGAGACCTGCCAGGAATCAGTAAGTTTATGAGACGTGACAGTTTTTCCCAGATGAGTGAATCTTGGCCACGCGGTGCAGAGGTTCAGTCTCCCTGCCAGCCGCCGCCAAAGGGCCGCCAGCGCCTGCCCGGTTCTGCAACGGCCCCCGGCGGCAGGGCCCGCCTGGCGATAAGGGTCCCCACCTGCACGGCAAACAGCCCCCCCCGCCCACCCAGCTCAGGAGGCGATGTGAAGGGAATCTAACCAAGCTTTATGAAATAGCGAACTGGGCTGCGTACGGGGGTTGCTGAACTGCTGAAACTGGTGCTCAGAGTAGCGGCTTTAATAGAGACTTTGCACAGCTTGTTAGAGCTCCTTTCACCATTAGTCTGTACTGGACCACCCGGCCATGCAGCAGAAAATAAAACAAAAAGATTGAAAAAGAGACGCTTGGCTCCCAGACGATTTCCTGTTCAGAGCCGCCGCGGCGGTTTGCGCCCATATGCTTCCTCTTTCACTTTGCTCCCTGCAGAGAAGCTGAATGGGTAATCAGCAGTTGATCTTAAGTACCTGAGGCAAAGAAAGCTCAGTACACCCCGCCCTATTTTTTTTTTTTTTTGAATATTGTATATACAGAGAGAGTTAGTGGACTGAAATTTTTGGCTGGGCTGGGGTTTTGGGCCGAAAATCCACTCCGCGGGAGCCGCCATTTGCTTTCAGCATGCTGCCTTGATGGCCCTGTCTACACTGTCCAGCAGCAACATCTAGAGACTGGAACTGGGCTGCGTGCCGAGCCCTGTCCTCTGAAGGCTGGACCACGGCCTCAAGCGCCTCGGTCGCCTGTTCCCTGCTGCACCTTGGTGCAGAGCCTGCTCTGGGGTCGTTGGGCACCCCCCTGCGAGGAGACCCGTGCTCTGGAGGAGGGGGTTGGAGAGCCGTGGCAGCAGCCGCTTGGGCCCTGGGAGCTAGGCACCAGGTCGAGGAGCAGCGGAGGCCGCGGCGGCGCTGCTAAGGTCGTGAACAAGCGTGGCACCCAAGAGCGCGGTTATCGCTCCCACCAGGGCTGACAACAGAGGTCCCTTGCACCAGCTACCAGGGGAGTTGCTACCTGAGGGCAAACAAATTCGCTGGGGGTCCTCAGCCCCAAGCCCTACAAACGTAGGGTCCGATGGAGGAAAACAGAAAGGGTGTGCCCAGGCATCCTTGAAAACAGGGCTCCCAGGAGCAGCAGACCCGGCGTGTAGCCAGTAATGTTGTAAGCATCACAGGCGAGTGGGGCCTGGATTGAGGAACCACAAGAGAATGACCTAGGCACTCAGGACTGGAGACTCGCACAGTATGGGAAGAAGAGCTGAGGCACAGTGATTGGTTCCCACCTATCAAGAGGAGAAGCCTGGCCCAGTGGGCATAGCTCCACCTACTGGAATAGAAGTTAATCGAGCTCTATGACTGCATTTATTATTATTATTATTATTTTTAATGATTATTAATAGTTTTTTTTATTTTCACTTTTTGTAGTTGACGTTGTTGTTGTTCTTTAACTTTCTTATCAATGGTTTCATTTTTTAATTCTTTTTATTCTATTATTATTACTATTTTTTTAAACTTTAATTTCCATTTTTTAATACCATTATAATTTTTTTTGTTTGTTTTAAATTTTTATTTTTTCGTATTTTCTCTCTTTCTTCTCACTTTTTTCTTTTGTCTATTCATTTCTTTTCAACTTTCTTATTCCCCCTCTCTTGAACCCCACCTGCCTACACTCACTCTCTTTAGTGACTTCTTCCCTTCCCCTCTAATACCTCTCCTCCCAAGCATCAAATAAATTTATAAGAGTAAACAGTAACTCAGCAGTCAAACAGAATAAGAAGTATCATGAGCATAAAAAAGCAAGGAAGAAAAGGAGTACAAACAATGCAGGACAGCCTAAATATTCAGGAGGACCTGGAGTCATCAGAAAAATGGCCATATAAAGAACTCAAGGAACACCTTAAACAGATGGAAAGGAACCTAAAGATCACATTGAAAAGGAATTACAAAAACAGATAAAAGAAGAAGTTAAACATCTTTATCAGGAGATAGAGATTATTAAAAAAAAATCAAACAATAATTCTAGAAATGAAGAAAATGATAAACCAAATTAAAAACTCAATCGAGAGTATCACTAACAGAGTGGAGCAAGTAGAAGCCAGAACGTCAGATAATGAAGACAAAATATATCAACTTGAAAAGAGTCTAGCCAACTCAGATAGGCTGGTAAAAAATCACGAGAAAACATCCAAGAGATTTGGGATAATTTAAAAAAACCAAACTTATGAGTCATTGGGATAGAGGAAGGCACAGAGATTCATGCCAAGGGAATGAGAAATATGCTGAATGAAATAATTACAGAAAACTTTCCAGAAACAAAAAAGGAAACAGATATACAAATTGTAGATGCATACAGGACACCGAGCACACAAAATCACAGTAGACCAACGCCAAGACACATTGTTATGAAGCTATCCAATATACAGAACAAGGAGAAAATATTAAAAGCTACAAGAGAAAAGAGACAGATTACATTTAGGGGTAAACCAATAAGGCTGACAACGGATTTTTCATCACAGACGCTGAAAGCGAGAAGATCCTGGAACAACGTATTTCAAACACTGAAAGACAATGGATGCCAACCAAGAATTCTGTATCCAGCAAAATTAAGCTTCAGATACAACAACGAAATAAAAATCTTTCATGATAAACAAAAGCTAAAAGAATTTGTAGCCAGAAAACCAGCATTGCAAAGCGTCTTGAGCAAAACTCTACACGAGGAAGAAATGGAAAACAATAACCAAAACCATCAGCGGGAAGTGCCTCGGTAAAGACAGAGGAAGGGGGGAAAGCTAACCATGGAGAAATAAACTAAATTAGGGGCAAAAAAGGATAAATAATCAAACATGGCAGGAAGTACAAACCATATATCAATAGTAACTCTAAACGTTAATGGCTTAAACTCTCCAATAAAGCAACATAGGCTGGTAACATGGATTAAAAAAACAAATCCAACAATGTGTTGCATCCAGGAGACTCATCTGATTGGAAAAGACATACACAGACTCAAGGTAAAAGGTTGGGAAAAATATACCAAGCACACGGTCCTCGTAAGCAAGCAGGCGTGGCCATTCTCATATCGAATAAAATCGACTTCAAGACTAAGCTAATCAAAAGGGATAAGGAAGGACATTATATACTGTTAAAAGGAACCATTCACCAACAAGACATAACAATTATCAATATTTATGCACCAAATAATGGCGCTGCGACGTGCATAAAACAAACTCTCCTCAAGATCAAGAATCAAATAGACCACAACACAATAATCATGGGTGACTTCAACACACCTCTCTCACCATTGGACAGATCCTCCAAACAAAAGTTGAATAAAGAAACTATTGACCTCAATATCACTATCAATAACCTAGACTTAACTGACATATATAGAATATATCAACCATCATCAAGTGGATATACTTTTTTCTCAGCAGCACATGGAACCTTCTCAAAAATAGATCATATATTATGCCATAGGGCAACCCTCGGTAAATATAAAGGGGTTGAGATAATACCATGCACTTTATCAGATCATAATGGAATGAAACTGGAAATCAATGATAAAAGAAGGAAGGAAAAATACTACATCACATGGACAATGAACAATACGTTACTGAATGATCAATGGGTTACAGAAGACATAAAGGAGGAAATCAAAAAATTCTTAGAGATAAATGAAAATACAGACACAACATATCGGAATCTATGGAACACAATGAAAGCAGTTTTAAGAGGGAAATTCATTGCCTGGAGGTCATTCCTCAAAAAAAAGGCAAGAACTAATCAAAATCAGAGCAGAAATCAATGAAATTGAAACAAAAGAAACTATTGAAAAAATTAACAAAACAAAAAGTTGGTTCTTTGAAAAAATAAATAAGATCGACAGACCCCTAGCCATACTAACGAAGAGAAGAAGAGAGAGAACACAAATCACTAACATACGGGATGAAAAAGGCAATATTACAACAGACGCTTCAGAAATACAGAAAACAATTAGAAATTATTTTGAAAACCTATATTCCAATAAGATAGAATACAGTGAAGACATCGATAAATTCCTTAAGTCATATGATTTGCCCAGACTGAGTCAGGAGGAAACTCACAACTTAAACAGACCAATATCGATAGATGAAATAGAAGAAGCAATAAAAAAACTTCCAACCAAGAAAAGCCCAGGACCGGATGGGTATACAGCGGAGTTCTACAAAACCTTTAAAGAAGAATTAATACCAATACTTTTCAAGTTATTTCAGGAAGTAGAAAAAGAGGGAGCTCTTCCAAATTCATTCTATGAGGCCAACATCACCCTGATTCCGAAACCAGACAAAGACACCTCAAAGAAAGAAAACTACAGACCAATATCTCTAATGAACCTAGATGCAAAAATCCTCAATAAAATTCTGGCAAATCGGATACAAAGACATATCAAAAAAATTGTGCACCATGATCAAGTAGGATTCATCCCTGGGATGCAAGGATGGTTCAATATACGGAAATCAATAAATGTTATCCACCACATCAATAGGCTTAAAGATAAGAACCATATGATCATCTCGATAGACGCAGAAAAAGCATTTGACAAAGTACAGCATCCCTTTATGTTCAAAACATTAGAAAAAATAGAGATAACAGGAACTTACCTCGATATTGTAAAAGCTATCTATGCTAAGCCTCAGGCTAGCATCATTCTGAATGGAGAAAAATTGAAGGCATTCCCTCTAAAATCTGGAACAAGACAGGGATGCCCCCTATCACCACTTCTATTCAATATAGTTCTCGAAACACTGGCCAGAGCAATTAGACAGACGAAAGAAATTAAAGGCATAAAAATAGGAAAAGAAGAACTTAAATTATCACTATTTGCGGATGACATGATTCTATACCTAGAAGACCCAAAACGGTTTACAAAAAACTACTAGAACTAATAAATGAATTCAGCAAAGTGGCAGGATATAAAATCAACACACATAAATCAAAGGCATTTCTGTATATCAGTGACCAAACTTCTGAAACGGAAATGAGGAAAAACACTCCATTCACAATAACCTCAAAAAAAATAAAATACTTGGGAATCAACCTAACAAAAGAGGTGAAAGACCTATACAATGAAAACTACAGATCCCTAAAGAAAGAAATTGAAGAGGAGCTTAGAAGATGGAAAAATATACCCTGTTCATGGATAGGCAGAACTAACATCATCAAAATGGCGATATTACCAAAAGTTCTCTATAGGTTCAATGCAATGCCAATCAAAATCCCAATGGCATTTCTCGTAGAAATAGATAAAGCAATAATGAAATTCATATGGAAAAATAAAATACCCAGAATAGCAAAAACAATTCTAAGCAGGAAGTGTGAATCAGGTGGTATAGCATTACCAGATTTCAAACTATATTACAGAGCAATAGTAATAAAAACAGCATGGTACTGGTACCAGAACAGGCAGGTGGACCAATGGTACAGAATAGAGGACACAGAGACTAAACCACAAAGCTACAACTATCTTATATTTGATAAAGGAGCTAAAAACATGCAATGGAGAAAGGATAGCATCTTCAACAAATGGTGTTGGGAAAACTGGAAATCCATATGCAACAAAATGAAACTGAATCTCCTCCTCTCGCCATGCACAAAAGTCAACTCAAAGTGGATAAAGGAGCTAGATATCAAATCAGAGACTCTCCGTCTGATAGAAGAAAAAGTTGGCTCCGATCTACAGATTGTGGGGACGGGCTCAAAATTCCTTAATAGGACACCCATAGCACAAGAGTTAGTAACAAGAATCAACAAATGGGACTTTCTTAAACTGAAAAGTTTTTTCTCAGCAAGAGAAACAATAAGAGAGGTAAATAGGGAGCCTACATCCTGGGAACAAATTTTTACTCCTCACACTTCAGATAGAGCCCTAATATCCAGAGTATACAAAGAACTCAAAAAATTAGACAATAAGAAAACAAATAACCCAATTAACAAATGGGCCAAGGACCTGAACAGACACTTCTCAGAGGAGGACATACAATCAATCAACAAGTACATGAAAAAATGCTCACCATCTCTAGCAGTCAAGGAAATGCAAATCAAAACCACCCTAAGATACCACCTCACCCCAGTAAGATTGGCAGCCATGATGAAGTCAAACAACAACAAGTGTTGGCGAGGATGTGGGGAAAAGGGTACTCTTGTACACTGCTGGTGGGACTGCAAACGGGTGCGGCCAATTTGGAAAGCAGTATGGAGATTCCTGGGAATGCTGGGAATGGAACCACCATTTGACCCAGCTATTGCCCTACTCGGACTATTTCCTGAAGACCTTAAAAGAGCACACTACAGGGATACTGCCACATCGATGTTCATATCAGCACAATACACAATTGCTAGACTGTGGAATCAACCCAGATGCCCTTCAATAGATGAATGGATAAAAAAATGTGGCATTTATACACCATGGAGTATTATGCAGCACTAAAAAATGACAAATACACGGAATTTGCAGGGAAATGGATGGCACTAGGGCAGATTATGCTTAGTGAAGCTAGCCAATCCCTAAAAAACGAATACCAAATGTCTTCCTTGATATAATGAGAGCAACTAAGAACAGAACAGGGAGGATGAGCAGGAAGAAAAGATTAGCATTAAACAGAGACATGAGGCGGGAGGGAAAGGGAGAAAAAAAAAAGGGAAATCACATGGAAATGGAGGGAGACCCTCATTGTTATACAAAATTACATTTAAGAGTTTACCAGGGGAATGGGATAACAAACATGGAGGGAAATGAATTACAGTAGATGGGGTAGAGAGAGAAGATGGGAGGGAAGGGGAGGGGGGATAGTAGAGGATAGGAAAAGTAGCAGAATACAACAGTCACTATTATGGCAGTATGTAAAAATGTGATGTGTAACCGATGTGATTCTGCAATCTGTATTTGGGAAAAAATGGGAGTTCATAACCCAACTGATTCTAATTTATGAAATATGATTTGCCATGAGCTTTGTAAAGTTGTGAACATCCAATAAAAAAATAAATAAATAAATAAATAAATAAAATAGAAAAAAAAAAAAGATTGGGTGAAAAAATGTGTGCTGGGATTTCAGGAAACCCGTAGTTTTTTGGAAGCTTGGCAACCCCTTTCCATGAAAGTGATTTGCGCCAGTCTCTGCTTAGGGCTACATCAATAGGAAACAAACCATAGAGATAGAACTTGGAACTACTTTATTGTGTCAAGTTTCAAAGAGCTAGCACATACCGTGTTTGATTTAGAGTTCCAACTACATGTATCCAAATAGGAGAAAACAGAGTGAAACCTAAAAATTTAAACTGTTACTGCAAACGAACGGTTTAACCTAGAAGAACGAAATTTGGTGAGCCAAGTGGGAATGGGGTACTGATCATTACCTGAAAGTGTCATCAAGATTGGGTGAAAAAATGTGTGCTGAGATTTCAGGAAACCCGTAGTTTTTTGGAAGCTTGGCAACCCCTTTCCATGAAAGTCATTTACGCCAGTCTCTGCTTCGGGCTACATCAATAGGAAACAAACCATAGAGATAGAACTTGGAACTACTTTATTGTGTCAAGTTTCAAAGAGCTAGCAGAAACCGTGTTTGATTTATAGTTCCAAATACATGTATCCATATAGGAGAAAACAGAGTGAAACCTAAAAATTAAAACTGTTACTACAAACGAACGGTTTAACCTAGAAGAAAGAAATTTGGTGAGCCAAGTGGGAATGGGGTACTGATCATTACCTGAAAGTGTCACCAGGATTGGGTGAAAAAATGTGTGCTGAGATTTCAGGAAACTCGAGTTTTTTGGAAGCTTGGCAACCCCTTTCCATGAAAGTGATTTGCGCCAGTCTCTGCTTAGAGCCACATCAATAGGAAACAACCATAGAGATAGAACTTGGAACTAGTTTATTGTGTCAAGTTTCAAAGAGCTAGCACAAACCGAGTTTGATTTAGAGTTCCAAATACATGTATCCATATAGGAGAAAACAGAGTGAAACCGAAAAATTAAAAGTGTTACAGCAAACAAACTGTTTAATTTAGAAGAACGAAATATGGTGAGCCAAGTGGAATTGGGGTACCGATCATTACCTGAAAGTGTCATCAAGATTGGGTGAAAAAATGTGTGCTGAGATTTCAGTAAACTCGTAGTTTTTTGGACTGGCAACCCCTTTCCATGAAAGTGATTTGTGCCAGTCTCTGCTTAGGGCTACATCAATAGGAAACAAACCATAGAGATAGAACTTGGAACTACTTTATTCTGTCAAGTTTCAAAGAGCTAGCAGAAACTGAGTTTTATTTAGAGTTCCAACTATATGTATCCATATAGGAGAAAACAGAGTGAAACCTAAAAATTAAAACTGTTACTGCAAACGAACGGTTTAACCTAGAAGAATGAATTTTGGTGAGCCAAGTGGGATTTGGATAGTGATCATTACCTGAAAGTGTCATCACGATTGGGTGAAAAAAATGTTTGGTGAGATTTCAGGAAACTCGCAGTTTTTTGGAAGCCTGGCAAACCCTTTCCATGAAAGTGATTTGTGCCAGTCTCTCCTTTGGGCTACATCAATAGGAAACAAACCATAGAGATCGAACTTGGGACTACTTTATTGTGTCAAGTTTCAAAGAGCTAGCACAAACCGTGTTTGATTTAAAGTTCCAACCACATGTATCCATATAGGAGAAAACAGAGTGAAACCTAAAAATTAAAACTGTTACTGCAAACGAATGGTTTAACTTAGAAGAACGAAATTTGGTGAGCCAAGTGGGATTGGGGTACTGATCATTACCTGAAAGTGTCATCAAGATTGGGTAAAAAAATGTGTGCTGAGATTTCAGGAAACTCGTAGTTTTTTGGAAGCTTGTCAACCCCTTTCCATGAAAGTGATTTGCGCCAGTCTCTGCTTAGGGCTACATCAATAGTAAACAAACCAAAGAGAGAGAACTTGGAACAAGTTTATTGTGTCAAGTTTCAAAGAGCTAGCAAAAAACGAGTTTGATTTAGAGTTCCAACTACATGTATCCATATAGGAGAAAACAGAGTGAAACCGAAAAATTAAAACTGTTACTACAAACGAATGGTTTAACCTAGAAGAACGAAATTTGGGGAGCCAAGTGGGATTGGGGTACTGATCATTATCTGAAAGTGTCATCAAGATTGGGTTAAAAAATGTGTGTTGAGATTTCAGGAAACTAGTAGTTAATTTGAAGCTTGTCAACCCCTTTCCATGAAAGTGATTTGCGCAAGTCTCTGCTTAGGGCTACATCAAGAGGAAACAAAAAATAGAGATAGAACTTGGAACTATTTTATTGTGTCAAGTTTCAAAGAGCTAGCACAAACCGTGTTTGATTTAAAGTTCCAACTACATGTATCCATATAGGAGAAAACAGAGTGAAACCTAAAAATTAAAACTGTTACTGCAAACGAACTTTTTAACCTAGAAGAACGAAATTTGGTGATCCAAGTGGGATTGGGGTACTGATCATTACCTGAAAGTGTCATCAAGATTGGGTGAAAAGGCTGGGTATGTGGCTCAAGCGGTAGCGCACTCGCTAGGCATGCGTGCAGCCCGGGTTCGATCCTCAGCACCACATACCAACAAAGATGTTGTGTCCGCCGGGAACTAAAAAAATAAATATTAAAAGTTCTCTCTCTCTCTCTCTCTCCTCTCTCTCTCTCTCTCACTCTCTCTCCTCTCTCACTCTCTCTTTAAAAAAAAACAGATTGGGTGAAAAAATGTGTGCTGAGATTTCAGGAAACTCGTAGTTTTTTGGATGCTTGGCAACCCCTTTCCATGAAAGTGATTTGCGCCAGTCTCTGCTTAGGGCTACATCAATAGGAAACAAACCATAGAGATAGAACATGGAACTGCTTTATTGTGTCAAGTTTCAAAGACCTGGCACAAACCGTGTTTGATTTAGAGTTCCAACTACATGTATTCCTATAGGAGAAAACAGAGTGAAACCTAAAATTTAAAACGGTTACTGCAAACGAACGGTTTAACCTAGAAGAACGAAATTTGGTGAGCCAAGTAGGATTGGGGTACTGATCATTACCTGAAGGTGTCATGAAGATTGGGTGAAAAGGCTGGGGATGTGGCTCAAGTGGTAGCGCGCTCGCCTCGGATGCTTGCGGCCCGGGTTCGATCCTCAGCACTTCATACCATCAAAGATGTTGTGTCCGCTGAGAACTAAAAAAATAAATATTAAAAGTTCTCTCTCTCTCTTTCTCTCTCTCTCTCTCTCTCTCTCTCTCTCTCTCTCATCTCTCTCCTCTCTCACTCTCTCTATAAAAAAAAAAGATTGGGTGAAAAAATGTGTGCTGAGATTTCAGGAAACTTGTAGTTTTTTGGATGTTTGGCAACCCCTTTCCATGAAAGTGATTTGCGCCAGTCTCTGCTTAGGGCTACATCAATAGGAAACAAACCATAGAGATAGAACTTGGAACTACTTTATTGTGTCAAGTTTCAAAGAGCTAGCACAAACCGTGTTTGATTAAGAGTTCCAACTACATGTATCCATATAGGAGAAAACAGAGTGAAACCGAAAAATGAAAACTGTTACTGCAAACGAACTGTTTAACCAAGAAGATCGAAATTTGGTGAGCCAAGTTGGTTTGGGGTATTTATCATTACCTGAAAGTGTCATCAAGATTGGGTGAAAAAATGTGTGCTGAGATTTCAGGAAACTCGTACTTTTTTGGAGGCTTGGCAACCCCTTTCCATGAAAGTGATTTGCGCCAGTCTCTGCTTAGGGCTACATCAATAGGAAACAAACCATAGTGATAGAACTTGGAACCAGTTTATTTTGTCAAGTTTCAAAGAGCTAGCACAAACCATGTTTGATTTAGAGTTCCAACTACAAGTATCCATATAGGAGAAAACAGAGTGAAACCTAAAAATTAAAACTGTTACTGCAAAAGAACGGTTTAACCTAGAAGAATGAAATTTGGTGAGACATGTGGGATTGGGGTACAGATCATTACCTGAAAGTGTCATCAAGATTGGGTGAAAAAATGTGTGCAGAGATTTCAGGAAACTCGTAGTTTTTTGGAAGCTTGGCAACCACTTTCCATGAAAGTGATTTGCGCCAGTCTCTTCTTAGGGCTACATCATTAGGAAACGAAACATAGAGATAGAACTTGGAACTACTTTATTGTGTCAAGTTTCAAAGAGCTAGCACAAACCGTGTTTGATTTAGAGTTCCAAATACATGTATCCCTATAGGAGAAAACAGAGTGAAACCTAAAAATTAAAACTGTTACTGCAAACGAACGGTTTCACATAGAAGAACGAATTATGGTGAGTCAAGTGGGATTGTGGTACTTATCATTACCTGAAAGTCTCATCCAGATTGGTTGAAAAAATGTGTGGTGAGATTTCGGGAAACTCGCAGTTTTTTGGAAGCTTGGAAACCCCTTTCCATGAAAGTGATTTGTGCCAGCCTCTGCTTAGGGCTACATCAATAGGAAACAAACCATAGAGATAGAACTTGGAACTACTTTATTGTGTCAAGTTTCAAAGAGCCAGCACAAACCGTGTTTGATTTAGAGTTCCAACTACATGTATCCATATAGGAGAAAACAGAGTGAAACCTAAAAATTAAAACTGTTACTGCAAACCAACAGTTTAACATAGAAGAATGAAATTTGGTGAGCCAACTGGGATTGGGGTACTGATCATTACCTGAAAGTGTCATCAAGATTGGCTGAAAAAATGTGTGCTGAAATTTCAGGAAACTCGTAGTTTTTGGAAGCTTGGAAACCCCTTTCCATGAAAGTGATTTGCGCCAGTCTCTGTTTAGGGCTACATCAATAGGAAACAAACCATAGAGATAGAACTTGGAACTGCTTTATTGTGCCAAGTTTCAAAGAGCTAGCACAAAAGGTGTTTGATTTAGAGTTCCAACTACATGTATCCCTATAGGAGAAAACAGAGTGAAACCGAAAAATTAAAACTGTTACTGCAAACGAATGGTTTAACCTAGAAGAATGAAATTTGGTGAGCCTGGTGGGATTGGGGTAGTGATCATTACCTGAAAGTGTCGTCAAGATTGAGTGAAAAAATGTGTGCTCAGATTTCAGGAAACTCGTAGTTTTTTGGAAGCTTGGCACCCCTTTCCATGAAAGTGATTTGCGCCAGTCTCTGCTTAGGGCTACATCAATAGGAAACAAACTATAGAGACAGAACTTTGAACTACTTTATTGTGTCAAGTTTCAAAGAGCTCGCACAAACCGTGTTTGTTTTAGAGTTCCAAATACATGTATCCCTATAGGAGAATACAGAGTGAAACCGAAAAATTAAAACTGTTACTGCAAACGAATGGTTTAACCTAGAAGAACGAAATTTATGAGCCAAGTGGGATTGGGGTACTGATCATTACCTGAAAGTGTCATCAAGATTGGGTGAATAAATGTGTGCAGAGATTTCAAGAAACTCGTAGTTTTTGGAAGATTGGCAACCCCTTTCCGTGAAAGTGATTTGCGCCAGTCTCTGCTTAGGGCTACATCAATAGGAAATGAAACATAGAGATATAACTTGTAACTACTTTATTGTGTCAAGTTTCAAAGAGATAGCACAAACCGTGTTTGATTGAGAGTTCCAACAACATGTATCCATATAGGAGAAAACAGAGTGAAACCTAAAAATTAAAACTCTTACTGCAAACAAACGGTTTAACCTAGAAGAATGAAATTTGGTGAGCCAAGTGGGATTGGGGTACTGATCATTACCTGAAAGTGTCATCAAGATTGGCTGAAAAAATGTGTGCTGAAATTTCAGGAAACTCGTAGTTTTTGGAAGCTTGGAAACCCCTTTCCATGAAAGTGATTTGCGCCAGTCTCTGCTTAGGGCTACATCAATAGGAAACAAACCATAGAGATAGAACTTGGAACTACTTTATTGTGCCAAGTTTCAAAGAGCTAGCACAAAAGGTGTTTGATTTAGAGTTCCAACTACATGTATCTCTATAGGAGAAAACAGAGTGAAACCGAAAAATTAAAACTGTTACTGCAAACGAATGGTTTAACCTAGAAGAATGAAATTTGGTGAGCCTGGTGGGATTGGGGTAGTGATCATTACCTGAAAGTGTCATCAAGATTGAGTGAAAAAATGTGTGCTGAGATTTCAGGAAATTCGTAGTTTTTTGGAAGCTTGGCAACCCCTTTCCATGAAAGTGATTTGCGCCAGTCTCTGCTTAGGGCTACATCAATAGGAAACAAACCATAGAGACAGAACTTTGAACTACTTTATTGTGTCAAGTTTCAAAGAGCTCGCACAAACCATGTTTGTTTTAGAGTTCCAAATACATGTATCCCTATAGGAGAAAACAGAGTGAAACCGAAAAATTAAAACTGTTACTGCAAACGAATGGTTTAACCTAGAAGAACGAAATTTATGAGCCAAGTGGGATTGGGGTACTGATCATTACCTGAAAGTGTCATCAAGATTGGGTGAAAAAATGTGTGCAGAAATTTCAGAAAACTCCTAGTTTTTTGGAAGCTTGGCAACCACTTTCCATGAAAGTGATTTGCACCAGTCTCTGCTTAGGGCTACATCATTAGGAAATGAAACATAGAGATAGAACTTGGAACTACTTTATTGTGTCAAGTTTCAAAGAGCTAGCACAAACCGTGTTTGATTTAGAGTTCCAAATACATGTATCCCTATAGGAGAAAACAGAATGAAACCTAAAAATGAAAACTGTTACTGCAAACGAACGGTTTCACCTAGAAGAACGAAATTCGTGAGCCAAGTGAGATTGGGGTAGTGATCATTACCTGAAATTGTCATCAAGATTGGGTGAAAAAATGTGTGCTGAGATTTCAGGAAACTCGTAGTTTTTTGGAATCCTTGCAACCCCTTTAAATGAAAGTGATTTGTGCCAGTCTCTGCTTAGGGCTACATCAATAGGAAACACACCATAGAGTTAGAACTTGGAACTACATTGTAGTGTCAAGTTTCAAAGAGCGAGCACAAACCTTGTTTGATTTAGAGTTCCAACTGCTTGTATCCATGTAGGAGAAAACACAGTAAAACCGAAAAATTAAAACTGTTACTGCAAACGAACGGTTTAACCTAGAAGAACAAAATTTGGTGAGCGAAGTGGGATTGGCCTACTGATCATTACCTGAAAGTGTCATTAAGATTGGGTGAAAAAATGTGTGCTGAGATTTCAGGGAACTTGTAATTTTTTGGAATCTTGGCAACCCCTTTCCATGAAAGTGATTTGCGCCAGTCTCTGCTTAGGGCTACATCAATAGGAAACAAACCATAGAGATAGAACTTGGAACTACTTTATTGTGCCATGTTTCAAAGAGCTAGCTCAAAACGTGTTTGATTTAGAGTTCCAACTACAAGTATCCATATAGGAGAAAACGGAATGAAAAATAAAAATTAAAACTGTTACTGCAAACGAACGGTTTAACCTAGAAGAACGAAATTTGGTGAGCCAAGTGGGTTCAGGGTAGTGATCATTACCTGAAAGTGTCATCAAGATTGGGTGAAAAAAATGTGTGCTGAGATTTCAGGAAACTCGTAGGTTTTTGGAAGTTTGGCAACCCCTTTAAATGAAAGTGATTTTCGCCAGTCTCTGCTTTGGGCTACATCAATAGGAAACAAACCATAGAGTTAGAACTTGGAACTACATTATTGTGTCAAATTTCAAAGAGCTAGCACAAACCATGTTTGATTTAGAGTTCCAACTGCATGTATCCACGTAGGAGAAAACACAGTGAAACCGAAAACTTAAAACTGTTACTGCAAACGAACGGTTTAACCAAGAAGAACGAAATTTGGTGAGCCAAGTGGGATTGGTGTACTGATCATTACCTGAAAGTGTCATCAAGATTGGGTGAAAAAATGTGTGCTGAGATTTCAGGAAACTTGTAGTTTTTTGGAAGCTTGGCAACCCCTTTCCATAAAAGTGATTTGCGACAGTCTTAGCTTAGGGCTACATCAATAGGAAACAAACCATAGAGATAGAACTTGGAACTACTTTATTGTGTCAAGTTTAAAAGAGCTAGCAAATACTGTGTTGGATTTAGAGTTCCAAATACATGTATCCATATAGGAGAAAACAGAGTGAAACCTAAAAATTAAAACGGTTACTGCAAACGAACGGTTTAACCTAGAAGAACGAAATTTGGTGAGCCAAGTGGGATTGGCGTACTGATCATTACCTGAAAGTGTCATCAAGATTGGGTGAAAAAATGTGTGCTGAGATTTCAGGAAACTTGTAGTTTTTTGGAAGCTTGGCAACCCCTTTTCATGAAAGTGATTTGCGCCAGTCTCTGCTTAGGGCTACATCAATAGGAAACAAACCATAGAAATAGAACTTGGAACTACATTATTCTGTCAAGTTTCAAAGAGCTAGCACAAACCGTGTTTGATTTAGAGTTCCAGCTACATGTATCCATATAGGAGAAAACAGAGTGAAACCTAAAAATTAAATCTGTTACTACAAACGAACGGTTTAAACTAGAAGAATGAAATTAGTTTAGCCAAGTTAGATTGGGGTACTTATCATTAACTGAAAGTGTCATCAAGATTGGGTGAAAAAATGTGTGCTGAGATTTCAGGAAACTCGTAGTTTTTTGGAAGCTTGGCAACCCCTTTCCATGAAAGTGATTTGCACCAATCTCTGCTTATGGCTACATCAATAGGAAAAAAACCATAGTGATAGAACTTGGAACTACTTTATTCTGTCAAGTTTCCAAGAGCTAGCACAAACCGTGTTTGATTTAGAGTTCCAACTAATATATCCATATAGGAGAAAACAGAGTGAAACCTAAAAATTAAAACGGTTACTGCAAAAGAACGGTTTAACATAGAAAAATGAAATTTGCTGAGACAAGTGGGATTGGGGTACTTATCATTAGCTGAATGTGTCATCAATGCTGGGTGAAAAAATGTGTGCTGAAATTTTAGGAAACTCGTAGTTTTTTGGAAGCGTGGCAATCCCTTTCCATGAAAGAGATTTGTGCCAGTCTCTGCTTAGGGCTACATCAATAGGAAACAAACCATAGAGATAGAACTTGGAACTACTTTATTGTGCCATGTTTCAAAGAGCTATCTCAAAACGTGTTTGATTTAGAGTTCCAACTACAAGTATCCATATAGGAGAAAACGGAATGAAAAATAAAAATAAAAACTGTTACTGCAAACGAACGGTTTAACCTAGAAGAACGAAATTTGGTGAGCCAAGTGGGATCGGGGTAGTGATCATTACCTGAAAGTGTCATCAAGATTGGGTGAAAAAAATGTGTGCTGAGATTTCAGGAAACTCACAGTTTTTTGGAACCTTGGCAACCCCTTTAAATGAAAGTGATTTTCACCAGTCTCTGCTTAGGGCTACATCAATAGGAAACAAACCATAGATTTAGAACTTGGAACTACATTATTGTGTCAAATTTCAAAGAGCTAGCACAAACCTTGTTTGATTTAGAGTTCCAACTGCATGTATTCACGTAGGAGAAAACACAGTGAAACCGAAAAATTAAAACTGTTACTGCAAACGAACGGTTTAACCAAGAAGAACGAAATTTGGTGAGCCAAGTGGGATTGGCGTACTGATCATTACCTGAAAGTGTCATCAAGATTGGGTGAAAAAATGTGTGCTGAGATTTCAGGAAACTTGTAGTTTTTTGGAAGCTTGGCAACCCCTTTCCATAAAAGTGATTTGCGACAGTCTTAGCTTAGGGCTACATCAATAGGAAACAAACCATAGGGAGAGAACTTGGAACTACTTTATTGTGTCAAGTTTAAAAGAGCTAGCAAATACTGTGTTGGATTTAGAGTTCCAAATACATGTATCCATATAGGAGAAAACAGAGGGAAACCTAAAAATTAAAACGGTTACTGCAAACGAACGGTTTAACCTAGAAGAACGAAATTTGGTGAGCCAAGTGGGAATGGCGTACTGATCATTACCTGAAAGTGTCATCAAGATTGGGTGAAAAAATGTGTGCTGAGATTTCAGGAAACTCGTAGTTTTTTGGAAGCTTGGCAACCCCTTTCCATGAAAGTGATTTGCGCCAGTCTTTGCTTAGGGCTACATCAATAGGAAACAAACCATAGAAATAGAACTTGGAACTAATTTATTCTGTCAAGTTTCAAAGAGCTAACACAAACAGTGTTTGATTTAGAGTTCCAACTACATGTATCCATGTAGGAGAAAACACAGTGAAACCGAAAAATAAAAACTGTTACTGCAAACGAACGGTTTAACCTAGAAGAACGAAATTTGGTGAGTCCAGTGGGATCGGGGTACTTATCATGACCTGAAAGTGTCATCAAGATTCGTTGAAAAAATGTGTGGTGAGATTTCGGGAAACTCGTAGTTTTTTGGAAGCTTGGCAACCCCTTTCCATTAAAGTGATTTGCGCCAGTCTCTGCTTAGGGCCACATCAATAGGAAACAAACCATAGAGATAGAACTTTGAACTGGTTTATTGTGTCAAGTTTCCAAGGGCTAGCCCAAACCGAGTTTGATTTAGAGTCCCAACTACATGTATCCATATAGGAGAAAACGGAGTTAAACCGAAAAATTATACCTGTTACTGCAAACGAAGGGTTTAACCTAGAAGAATGAAATTTGGTGAGCCAAGTGGGATTGGGGTACTGATTATTACCTGAAAGTGTCAACAAGATTGGGTGAAAAAATGTGTGCTGAGATTTCAGGAAACTCGTAGTTTTTTGGAAGCTTGGCAACCACTTTCCATGAAAGTGATTTGCACCAGTCTCTGCTTCGGGCTACATCAATAGGAAAAAAACCATAGAGACAGAACTTGGAACTACTTTATTGTGTAAAGTTTTAAAGAGCTAGCACAAACCGTGTTTGATTTAGAATTCCAACTACATGTATCCATATAGGAGAAAACAGAGTGAAACCTAAAAATTAAAACTGTTACTGCAAACGAACAGTTTAACCTAGAGGAACGAAATTTGGTGAGCCAAGTGGGATTGGGGTACTGATCATTACCTGAAAGTGTCATCAACATTGGGTGAAAAAATGTGTGCTGAGATTTCAGGAAATTCATATTTTTTTGGAAGCTTGGCAACACTTTTCCATGAAAGCAATTTGCACAAGCCAATTGGGATTTGGGTAGTGATCATTACCTGAAAGTGTCATCAAGATTGGGTGAAAAAAATGTGTGCTGAGATTTCAGGAAATTCGTAGTTTTTTGGTAGCTTGGGCACCCCTTTTCATGAAAGTGATTTGCGCCAGTCTCTGCTTAGGGATACATAAATAGGAAACAAACCATAGAGATAGAACTTGGAACTACTTTATTGTGTCAAGTTTCAAAGAGCTAGCACAAACCGAGTTAGATTTAGAGTTCCAACTACATGTATCCATATAGGAGAAAACAGAGTGAAAACAAAAATTAAAACTGTTACAGCAAACGAACGGTTTCACCTAGAAGAACGAAATTTGGTGAGCCAAGTGGGATTGAATTACTGATCATTACCTGAAAGTGTCATCAATATTGGGTGAAAAAATGTGTGCTGAGATTTCAGGAAACTCGTACTTTTTTGGAAGCTTGGCAACCCCTTTCCATGAAAGTGATTTGCGCCAGTCTCTGCTTAGGGCTACGTCAATAGAAAACAAACCGTAGAGATAGAACTGGGAACTAATTTATTGTGTCAAGTTTCAAAGAGCTAGCACAAACCGTGTTTGATTTAGAGTTCCAACTACATGTATCCATATAGGAGAAAACAGAGTGAAACATAAAAATTAAAACTGTTACTGCTAACGAACTGTTTAACTTAGAAGAACGAAATTTGGTGAGCCAAGTGGGATTGGTGTAGTGATCATTACCTGAAAGTGTCATCAAGATTTGGTGAAAAAATGTGTGCTTAGATTTCAGGAAACTCATAGTTTTTGGAAGATTGCAAACCCCTTTCCATGAAAGTGTTTTGCGCCAGTCTCTCTTTAGGGCTACATCAATAGGAAACAAACCATAGAGATAGAACTCTGAACTGGTTTATTGTGTCAAGTTTCAAAGTGCTAGTACAAACCGAGTTTGATTTAGAGTCCCAACTACATGTATCCATATAGGAGAAAAAGGAGTTAAACCGAAAAATTATACCTGTTACTGCAAACGAAGGGTTTAACCTAGAATAATGAAATTTGGTGAGCCAAGTGGGATTGGGGTACTGATTATTACCTGAAAGTGTCAACAAGATTGGGTGAAAAAATGTGTGCTGAGATTTCAGGAAACTCGTAGTTTTTTGGAAGCTTGGCAACCACTTTCCATGAAAGTGATTTGCACCAGTCTCTGCTTCGGGCTACATCAATAGGAAAAAAACCATAGAGACAGAACTTGGAACTACTTTATTCTGTCAAGATTCAAAGAGCTAGCACAAACCGTGTTTGATTTAGAATTCCAACTACGTGTATCCATATAGGAGAAAATAGAGTGAAACCTAAAAATTAAAACTGTTACTGCAAACGAACGGTTTAACCTAGAGGAACGAAATTTGGTGAGCCAAGTGGGATTGGGGTACTGATCATTACCTGAAAGTGTCATCAAGATTGGGTGAAAAAATGTGTGCTGAGATTTCAGGAAATTCGTAGTTTTTTTGGAAGCTTGGCAACACTTTTCCATGAAAGCAATTTGCACCAGCCAATTGGGATTTGGGTAGTGATCATTACCTGAAAGTGTCATCAAGATTGGGTGAAAAAAATGTGTGCTGAGATTTCAGGAAACTCGTAGTTTTTTGGAAGCTTGGCCACCCCTTTCCATGAAAGTGATTTGCGCCAGTCTCTGCTTAGGGATACATCAATAGGAAACAAACCATAGAGACAGAACTTGGAACTACTTTATTGTGTCAAGTTTCAAAGAGCTAGCACAAACCGAGTTTAATTTAGAGTTCCAACTACATGTATCCATATAGGAGAAAACAGAGTGAAACCGAAAAATTAAAACTGTTACAGCAAACAAACGGTTTAACCTAGAAGAATGAGATTTGGTGAGCCAAGTGGGATTGGGGTACCGATCATTATCTGAAAGTGTCATCAAGATTGGGTGAAAAAATGTGTGCTGAGATTTCAGGAAACTCGTACTTTTTTGGAAGCTTGGCAACCCCTTTCCATGAAAGTGATTTGCGCCAGTCTCTGCTTAGGGCTACATCAATAGGAAACAAACCGTAGAGATAGAACTTGGAACTAATTTATTGTGTCAAGTTTCAAAGAGCTAGCACAAACCGTGTTTGATTTAGAGTTCCAAATACATGTATCCATATAGGAGAAAACAGAGTGAAACCGAAAAATTAAAACTGTTACTGCAAAGGAACGGTTGAACCTAGAAGAACGAAATTTGGTGAGCCAAGTGGGATTGGGGTACTGATCATTACCTTAAAGTGTCATCAAGATTGGGTGAAAGTATGTGTGATGAGATATCAGGAAACTCGTAGTTTTTTGGAAGCTTGGCAACCCCTTTCCATGAAAGTGGTTTGCGCCAGTCTCTGCTTAGGACTACATCAATAGGAAACAAACCATAGAGATAGAACTTGTATCTACTTTATTCTGTCAAGGTTCAAAGAGCTAGCACAAACCGTGTTTGATTTAAAGTTCCAACTACATGTATCCATATAGGAGAAAATAGAGTGAAACCTAAAAATTAAAACTGTTACTGCAAACGAATGGTTTAACCTAGAAGAACGAAATTTGGTGAGCCAAGTGGGATTGGGGTACTAATCATTACCTGTAAGTGTCATCAAGATTGGATGAAAAAATGTGTGCTGAGATTTCAGGAACCTCATAGTTTTTTGGAAGCTTGGCAACCCCTTTCCTTGAAAGTGATTTGCGCCAGTCTCTGCTTAGGGCTACATCAATAGGAAACAAACCATAGAGATAGAACTTGGAACTACTTTAGTGTGTCAGTTTCAATGTGCTAGCACAAAATGTGTTTGATTTAGTGTTCCAACTACATGTATCCATATAGGAGAAAACAGAGTGAAACCTAAAAATTAAAACTGTTACTGCAAATCCAACTGCAAATCCAACAATATGTTGCATCCAGGAGACTCATCTGATTGGAAAAGACATACACAGACTCAAGGTAAAAGGTTGGGAAAAAATATACCAAGCACACGGTCCTCGTAAGCAAGCAGGCGTGGCCATTCTCATATCGAATAAAATCGACTTCAAGACTAAGCTAATCAAAAGGGATAAGGAAGGACATTATATACTGTTAAAAGGAACCATTCACCAACAAGACATAACAATTATCAATATTTATGCACCAAATAATGGTGCTGCGACGTTCATAAAACAAACTCTCCTCAAGTTCAAGAATCAAATAGACCACAACACAATAATCATGGGTGACTTCAACACACCTCTCTCACCATTGGACAGATCCTCCAAACAAAAGTTGAATAAAGAAACTATTGACCTCAATATCACTATCAATAACCTAGACTTAACTGACATATATAGAATATATCAACCATCATCAAGTGGATATACTTTTTTCTCAGCAGCACATGGAACCTTCTCAAAAATAGATCATATATTATGCCATAGGGCAACCCTCGGTAAATATAAAGGGGTTGAGATAATACCATGCACTTTATCAGATCATAATGGAATGAAACTGGAAATCAATGATAAAAGAAGGAAGGAAATATCCTACATCACATTGACAATGAACAATACGTTACTGAATGATCAATGGGTTACAGAAGACATAAAGGAGGAAATCAAAAAATTCTTAGAGATAAATGAAAATACAGACACAACATATCGGAATCTATGGAACACAATGAAAGCAGTTTTAAGAGGGAAATTCATTGCCTGGAGGTCATTCCTCAAAAAAAGGAAAAACCAACAAATAAATGAGCTCACACTTCATCTCAAAGCCCTAGAAAAGGAAGAGCAAAACAATAGCAAATGTAGCAGAAGGCAAGAACTAATCAAAATCAGAGAAGAAATCAATGAAATTGAAACAAAAGAAACTATTGAAAAAATTAACAAAACAAAAAGTTGGTTCTTTGAAAAAATAAATAAGATCGACAGACCCCTAGCCATACTAACGAAGAGAAGAAGAGAGAGAACACAAATCACTAACATACGGGATGAAAAAGGCAATATTACAACAGACGCTTCAGAAATACAGAAAACAATTAGAAATTATTTTGAAAACCTATATTCCAATAAGATAGAAGACAGTGAAGACATCGATGAATTCCTTAAGTCATATGATTTGCCCAGACTGAGTCAGGAGGAATCTCACAACTTAAACAGACCAATATCGATAGATGAAATAGAAGAAGCAATCAAAAAACTTCCAACCAAGAAAAGCCCAGGACCGGATGGGTATACAGCGGAGTTCTACAAAACCTTTAAAGAAGAATTAATACCAATACTTTTCAAGTTATTTCAGGAAGTAGAAAAAGAGGGAGCTCTTCCAAATTCATTCTGTGAGGCCAACATCACCCTGATTCCGAAACCAGACAAAGACACCTCAAAGAAAGAAAACTACAGACCAATATCTCTAATGAACCTAGATGCAAAAATCCTCAATAAAATTCTGGCAAATCGGATACAAAGACATATCAAAAAAATTGTGCACCATGATCAAGTAGGATTCATCCCTGGGATGCAAGGATGGTTCAATATACGGAAATCAATAAATGTTATCCACCACATCAATAGGCTTAAAGATAAGAACCATATGATCATCTCGATAGACACAGAAAAAGCATTTGACAAAGTACAGGATCCCTTTATGTCCAAAACATTAGAAAAAATAGGGATAACAGGAACTTACCTCGACATTGTAAAAGCTATCTATGCTAAGCCTCAGGCTAGCATCATTCTGAATGGAGAAAAATTGAAGGCATTCCCTCTAAAATCTGGAACAAGACAGGGATGCCCCCTATCACCACTTCTATTCAATATAGTTCTCGAAACACTGGCCAGAGCAATTAGACAGACGAAAGAAATTAAAGGCATAAAAATAGGAAAAGAAGAACTTAAATTATCACTATTTGCGGATGACATGATTCTATACCTAGAAGACCCAAAACGGTCTACAAAAAAACTACTAGAACTAATAAATGAATTCAGCAAAGTGGCAGGATATAAAATCAACACACATAAATCAAAGGCATTTCTGTATATCAGTGACCAAACTTCTGAAACGGAAATGAGGAAAAACACTCCATTCACAATAACCTCAAAAAAAATAAAATACTTGGGAATCAACCTAACAAAAGAGGTGAAAGACCTATACAATGAAAACTACAGATCCCTAAAGAAAGAAATTGAAGAGGAGCTTAGAAGATGGAAAAATATACCCTGTTCATGGATAGGCAGAACTAACATCATCAAAATGGCGATATTACCAAAAGTTCTCTATAGGTTCAATGCAATGCCAATCAAAATCCCAATGGCATTTCTTGTAGAAATAGATAAAGCAATTATGAAATTCATATGGAAAAATAAAATACCCAGAATAGCAAAAACAATTCTAAGCAGGAAGTGTGAATCAGGTGGTATAGCATTACCAGATTTCAAACTATATTACAGAGCAATAGTAATAAAAACAGCATGGTACTGGTACCAGAACAGGCGGGTGGACCAATGGTACAGAATAGAGGACACAGAGACTAAACCACAAAGCTACAACTATCTTATATTTGATAAAGGAGCTAAAAACATGCAATGGAGAAAGGATAGCATCTTCAACAAATGGTGTTGGGAAAACTGGAAATCCATATGCAACAAAATGAAACTGAATCCCCTCCTCTCGCCATGCACAAAAGTCAACTCAAAGTGGATAAAGGAGCTAGATATCAAATCAGAGACTCTCATATGATAGAAGAAAAAGTTGGCTCCGATCTACAGATTGTGGGGACGGGCTCAAAATTCCTTAATAGGACACCCATAGCACAAGAGTTAGTAACAAGAATCAACAAATGGGACTTTCTTAAACTGAAAAGTTTTTTCTCAGCAAGAGAAACCATAAGAGAGGTAAATAGGGAGCCTACATCCTGGGAACAAATTTTTACTCCTCACACTTCAGATAGAGCCCTAATATCCAGAGTATACAAAGAACTCAAAAAATTAGACAATAAGAAAACAAATAACCCAATTAACAAATGGGCCAAGGACCTGAACAGACACTTCTCAGAGGAGGACATAAAATCAATCAACAAGTACATGAAAAAATGCTCACCATCTCTAGCAGTCAAGGAAATGCAAATCAAAACCACCCTAAGATACCACCTCACCCCAGTAAGATTGGCAGCCATGATGAAGTCAAACAACAACAAGTGTTGGCGAGGATGTGGGGAAAAGGGTACTCTTGTACACTGCTGGTGGGACTGCAAACGGGTGTGGCCAATTTGGAAAGCAGTACGGAGATTCCTGGGAAAGCTGGGAATGGAACCACCATTTGACCCAGCTATTGCCCTACTCGGACTATTTCCTGAAGACCTTAAAAGAGCACACTACAGGGATACTGCCACATCGATGTTCATATCAGCACAATACACAATTGCTAGACTGTGGAATCAACCCAGATGCCCTTCAATAGATGAATGTATAAAAAATGTGGCATTTATACACCATGGAGTATTACACAGCACTAAAAAATGACAAATACACGGAATTTGCAGGGAAATGGATGGCACTAGAGCAGATTATGCTTAGTGAAGCTAGCCAATCCCTAAAAAACAAATAACAAATGTCTTCCTTGATATAATGAGAGCAACTAAGAACAGAACAGGGAGGATGAGCAGGAAGAAAAGATTAGCATTAAACAGAGACATGAGGCGGGAGGGAAAGGGAGGAAAAAAAGGGAAATCACATGGAAATGGAGGGAGACCCTCATTGTTATACAAAATTACATTTAAGAGTTTACGAGGGGAATGGGATAACAAACATGGAGGGAAATGAATTACAGTAGATGGGGTAGAGAGAGAAGATGGGAGGGGATGGGAGGGGGGATAGTAGAGGATAGGAAAAGTAGCAGAATACAACAGTCACTATTATGGCAGTATGTAAAAATGTGATGTGTAACCGATGTGATTCTGCAATCTGTATTTGGGAAAAAATGGGAGTTCATAACCCAACTGATTCTAATTTATGAAATATGATTTGTCATGAGCTTTGTAAAGTTGTGAACATCCAATAAAAAAATAAATAAATAAATAAATAAAATAGAAAAAAAAAAAAGATTGGGTGAAAAAATGTGTGCTGAGATTTCAGGAAACCCGTAGTTTTTTGGAAGCTTGGCAACCCCTTTCCATGAAAGTGATTTGCGCCAGTCTCTGCTTATGGCTACATCAATAGGAAACAAACCATAGAGATAGAACTCGGAACGACTTTATTGTGTCAAGTTTCAAAGAGCTAGCACAAACCGTGTTTGATTTATAGTTCCAAATACATGTATCCATATAGGAGAAAACAGAGTGAAACCGAAAAATTAAAACTGTTACTGAAAACGAACGGTTTAACCTAGAAGAACGAAATTTGGTGAGCCAAGTGGGAATGGGGTACTGATCATTACCTGAAAGTGTCATCAAGATTGGGTGAAAAAATGTGTGCTGAGATTTCAGGAAACCCGTAGTTTTTTGGAAGCTTTGCAACCCCTTTCCATGAAAGTCATTTACGCCAGTCTCTGCTTAGGACTACATCACTATGAAACAAACCATAGAGATAGAACTTGGAACTACTTTATTGTGTCAAGTTTCAAAGAGCTAGCACAAACCGTGTTTGATTTATAGTTCCAAATACATGTATCCATATAGGAGAAAACAGAGTGAAAAATAAAAATTAAAACTGTTACTACAAACGAGCGGTTTAACCTAGAAGAACGAAATTTGGTGAGCCAAGTGGGATTGGGGTACTGATCATTACCTGAAAGTGTCACCAGGATTGGGTGAAAAAATGTGTGCTGTGATTTCAGGAAACTCGAGTTTTTTGAAGCTTGGCAACCCCTTTCCATGAAAGTGATTTGCGCCAGTCTCTGCTTAGGGCTACATCAATAGGAAACAAACCATAGAGATAGAACTTGGAACTATTTTTTGGGTCAAGTTTCAAAGAGCTAGCACAAACCGTGTTTGATTTAAAGTTCCAACTACATGTATCCATATAGGAGAAAAGAGAGTGAAACCGAAAAATTAAAACTGTTACTGCAAACGAACGGTTTAACCTAGAAGAACGAAATTTGGTGAGCCAAGTGGGATTGGGGTACTTATCATTACCTGAAAGTGTCATCAAGATTGGGTGAAAAAATGTGTGCTGAGATTTCAGGAACCTCATAGTTTTTTGGAAGCTTGGCAACCCCTTTCCATGAAAGTGATTTGCGCCAGTCTCTGCTTAGGGCTACATCAATAGTAAACAAACCATAGAGATAGAACTTGGAACTAGTTTATAGTGTCAAGGTTCAAAGAGCTAGCACAAACCGAGTTTGATTTAGAGTTCCAACTACATGTATCCATATAGGAGAAAACAGAGTAAAACCAAAAAATTAAAACTGTTACTGCAAATGAACGGTTTAACCTAGAAGAACGAAATTTGGTGAGCCAAGTGGGATTGGGGTACTGATCATTACCTGAAAGTGTCATCAAGATTGGTTGAAAAAATGTGTGCTGAGATTTCAGGAAACTCGTAGTTTTTTGGAAGCTTGGCAACCCCTTTCCATGAAAGTCATTTACGCCAGTCTCTGCTTAGGGCTACATCAATAGGAAACAAACCGTAGAGATAGAACTTGGAACTATTTTTTGGGTCAAGTTTCAAAGAGCTAGCACAAACCGTGTTTGATTTAGAGTTCCAACTACATGTATCCATATAGGAGAAAACAGAGTGAAACCTAAAAATTAAAACTGTTACTACAAACGAATGGTTTAACCTAGAAGAACGAAATTTGGTGAGCCAAGTGGGATTGGGGGACTGATCATTACCTGAAAGTGTCATCAAGATTGGGTGAAAATATGTGTGATGAGATATCAGGAAACTCGTAGTTTTTTGGAAGCTTGGCAACCCCTTTCCATGAAAGTGATTTGCGCCAGTCTCTGCTTAGGACTACATCAATAGGAAACAAACCATAGAGATAGAACTTGTAACTACTTTATTCTGTCAAGGTTCAAAGAGATAGCACAAACCGTGTTTGATTTAAAGTTCCAACTACATGTATCCATATAGGAGAAAATAGAGTGAAACCTAAAAATTAAAACTGTTACTGCAAACGAATGGTTTAACCTAGAAGAACAAAATTTGGTGAGCCAAGTGGGATTGGGGTACCGATCATTATCTGAAAGTGTCATCAAGATTGGGTGAAAAAATGTGTGCTGAGATTTCAGGAAACTCGTACTTTTTTGGAAGCTTGGCAACCCCTTTCCATGAAAGTGATTTGCGCCAGTCTCTGCTTAGGGCTACATCAATAGGAAACAAACCGTAGAGATAGAACTTGGAACTAATTTATTGTGTCAAGTTTCAAAGAGCTAGCACCAAACGTGTTTGAATAAGAGTTCCAATTACATGTATCCATATAGGAGAAAACAGAGTGAAACCTAAAAATTAAAACTGTTACTGCAAACGAACGGTTTAACCTAGAAGAACGAAATTTGGTGAGCCAAGTGGGATTGGGGTACTGATCATTACCTGAAAGTGTCATCAAGTTTGGGTGAAAAAATGTGTGCTCAGATTTCAGGAAACTCGTAGTTTTTTGGAAGCTTCGCAACCCCTTTCCATTAAAGTGATTTGCGCCAGTCTCTGCTTAGGGCTACATCAATAGGAAACAAACCATAGAGATAGAACTTGGAACTACTTTATTGTGTCAAGTTTCAAAGAGCTACCACCAACCGTGTTTGATTTAGAGTTCCAACTACATGTATCCATATAGGAGAAAACAGAGTGAAACCTAAAAATTAAAACTGTTACTGCAAATGAACGGTTTAACCTAGAAGAATGAAATTTGGTGAGCCAAGTGGGATTGGGGTACTGATCATTACCTGAAAGTGTCATCAAGATTGGGTGAAAAAATGTGTGCTGAGGTTTCAGGAAACTTGTAGTTTATTGGAAGCTTGGCAACCCCTTTCCATGAAAGTGATTTGCGCCAGTCTCTGCTTAGGGCTATATCAATAGGAAACAAATCATAGAGATAGAACTTGGAACTACTTTATTGTGTCAAGTTTCACAGAGCTAGCAAAAACCGTGTTTGATTTAGAGTTCCAAATACATGTATCCATATAGGAGAAAACAGAGTGAAACCTAAAAATTAAAACTGTTACTGCAAACGAACTGTTTAACCTAGAAGAACGAAATTTGGTGAGCCCAGTGGGATTGGGGTACTTATCATTACCTGAAAGTGTCATCAAGATTGGGTGAAAAAATGTGTGCTGAGATTTCAGGAAACTCGTAGTTTTTTGGAAGCTTCCCAACCCCTTTCCATTAAAGTGATTTGCGCCAGTCTCTGCTTAGGGCTACATCAATAGGAAACAAACCATAGAGATAGAACTTGGAACTAATTTATTGTGTCAAGTTTCTAAGAGATAGCACCAACCCTGTTTGATTTAAGGTTCCAACTACATGTATCCATATAGGAGAAAACAGAGTGAAACCTAACAATTAAAACTGTTACTGCAAACGAACGGTTTATCCTAGAAGAACGAAATTTGGTGAGCCAAGTGGGATTGAGTTACTGATAATTACCTGAAAGTGTCATCAAGATTGGGTTTAAAAATGTTTGCTGAGATTTCAGAAAACCCGTAGTTTTTTGGAAGCTTGGCAACCCCTTTCCACGAAAGTGATTTGCGCCAGTCCCTGCTTAGGTCTATATCAATAGTAAACAAACCATATAGATAGAACTTGGAACCAGTTTATTGTGTCATGTTTCAAAGAGCTAGCACAAACGGTGTTTGATTTAGAGTTCCAACTACATGTATCCATATATGAGAAAACAGAGTGAAACCTAAAAATTAAAACTGTTACTGCAAACGAACGGTTTAACCTAGAAGAACGAAATTTGGTGACCCAAGTGGGATTGGGGTACTGATTATTACATGAAAGTTTCATAAGAATTGGGTGAAATAATGTGTGCTGATGTTTCAGGAAACTCGTAGTTTTTTGGAAGCTTGGCAACCCCTTTCCATGAAAGTGATTTGGGCCAGTCTCTGCTTAGGGCTACATCAATAGGAAACAAACCATAGAGATAGAACTTGGAACTACTTTATTCTGTCAAGTTTCAAAAAGCTAGCACAAACCGTGTTTGATTTAGAGTTCCAACTACATGTATCCATATAAGAGAAAACAGATTGAAACCTAAAAATTAAAACTATTACTGCAAACGAACGGTTTAACCTAGAAGAACGAAATTTGGTGAGCCATGTGGGATTGGGGTACTGATCATTACCTGAAAGTGTCATCAAGATTGGGTGAAAACATGTGTGCTGAGGTTTCAGGAAACTTGTAGTTTATTGGAAGCTTGGCAACCCCTTTCCATGAAAGTGATTTGGGCCAGTCTCTGCTTAGGGCTACATCAATAGGAAACAAACCATAGAGATAGAACTTGGAACGACTTTATTCTGTCAAGTTTCAAAAAGCTAGCACAAACCGTGTTTGATTTAGAGTTCCAACTACATGTATCCATATGAGAGAAAACAGAGTGAAACCTAAAAATTAAAACTGTTACTGCAAACGAACGGTTTAACCTGGAAGAACGAAATTTGGTGAGTCAAGTGGGATTGGGGTCCTGATCATTACCTGAAAGTGTCATCAAGATTGGGTGAAAAAATGTGTGCTGAGATTTCAGGAAACTCGTAGTGTTTGGAAGCTTGGCAACCCTTTCCATGAAAGTGATTTGCACCAGTCTCTGCTTAGGTCTACATCAATAGGAAACAAACCATAGAGATAGAACTTGGAACTACTTTATTGTGTCAAGTTTCACAGAGCTAGCAAAAACCATGTTTGATTTAGAGTTCCAAATACATGTATCCATAGAGGAGAAAACAGAGTGAAACCTAAAAATTAAAACTGTTACTGCAAACGAACTGTTTAACCTAGAAGAACGAAATTTGGTGAGCCAAGTGGGATTGGGGTACTGATCATTACCTGAAAGTGTCATCAAGATTGGGTGAAAAAATGTGTGCTGAGATTTCAGGAACCTCGTAGTTTTTTGGAAGCTTCGCAACCCCTTTCCATGAAAGTGATTTGCGCCAGTCTCTGCTTAGGGCTATATCAATAGGAACAAACCATAGAGATAGAACTTGGAACTACTTTATTGTGTCAAGTTTCTAAGAGCTAGCACCAACCCTGTTTGATTTAAGGTTCCAACTACATGTATCCATATAGGAGAAAACAGAGTGAAACCTAACAATTAAAACTGTTACTGCAAACGAACGGTTTATCCTAGAAGAACGAAATTTGGTGAGCCAAGTGGGATTGAGTTACTGATCATTACCTGAAAGTGTCATCAAGATTGGGTGCAAAAATGTTTGCTGAGATTTCAGAAAACCCGTAGTTTTTTGGAAGCTTGGCAACCCCTTTCCACGAAAGTGATTTGCGCCAGTCTCTGCTTAGGGCTATATCAATAGTAAACAAACCATATAGATAGAACTTGGAACTAGTTTATTGTGTCATGTTTCAAAGAGCTAGCACAAACGGTGTTTGATTTAGAGTTCCAACTACATGTATCCATATAGGAGAAAACAGAGTGAAACCGAAAAATTAAAACTGTTACTGCAAACGAACGGTTTAACCTAGAAGAACGACATTTGGTGAGCCAAGTGGGATTGGGGTACTGATCACTTCCTGAAGGTGTAATCAAGATTGCGTGAAAAAATGTGTGCTGAGATTTCAGGAACCTCATAGTTTTTTGGAAGCTTGGCAACCCCTTTCCATGAAAGTGATTTGCGCCAGTCTCTGCTCTGGGCTACATCAATAGGAAACAAACCATAGAGATAGAACTTGGAACTACTTTATTCTGTCAAGTTTCAAAAAGCTAGCACAAACCGTGTTTGATTTAGAGTTCCAACTACATGTATCCATATAGGAGAAAACAGAGTGAAACCGAAAAATTAAAACTGTTACTGCAAACGAACGGTTTAACCGAGAAGAATGAAATTTGGTGAGCCAAGTGGGATTGGGGTACTGATCATTACCTGAAAGTGTCATCAAGATTGGGTGAAAACATGTGTGCTGAGGTTTCAGGAAACTTGTAGTTTATTGGAAGCTTGGCAACCCCTTTCCATGAAAGTGATTTGCGCCAGTCTCTGCTTACGGCTACATCAATAGGAAACAAACCATAGAGATAGAACTTGGAACTACTTTATTGTGTCAAGTTTCTAAGAGCTAGCACCAACCGTGTTTGATGTAAAGTTCCAACTACATGTATCCATATAGGAGAAAACAGAGTGAAACCTAAAAATTTAAACTGTTACTGCAAACGAACGGTTTAACCTAGAAGAACGAAATTTGGTGAGTCAAGTGAAATTGGGGTACTGATCATTACCTGAAAGTGTCATCAAGATTGGGTGAAGAAATGTGTGCTGAGATTTCAGGAAACTCGTAGTGTTTGGAAGCTTGGCAACCCCTTTCCATGAAAGTGATTTGCACCAGTCTCTGCTTAGGGCTACATCAATAGGAAACAAACCATAGAGATAGAACTTGGAACTACTTTATTGTGTCAAGTTTCACAGAGCTAGCAAAAACCATGTTTGATTTAGAGTTCCAAATACATGTATCCATAGAGGAGAAAACAGAGTGAAACCTAAAAATTAAAACTGTTACTGCAAACGAACTGTTTACCTAGAAGAACGAAATTTGGTGAGCCAAGTGGGATTGGGGTTCAGATCATTACCTGAAAGTGTCATCAAGATTGGGTGAAAAAATGTGTGCTGAGATTTTAGGAACCTCATAGTTTTTTGGTAGCTTGGCAACCCCTTTCCATGAAAGTGATTTGCGCCAGTCTCTGCTTAGGGCTACATCAATAGGAAACAAACCATAGAGATAGAACTTGGAACTACTTTATTGTGTCAAGTTTCAAAGAGCTAGCACAAACCGAGCTTGATTTAGAATTCCAGCAACAATTTTTTTAGACAAACTGGATGATACTTTCAGGTAATGATCAGTACACAAAGCCCACTTGGTTTCCCAAATTTCGTTGTTCTATGTTGAAGCGTTCAATTCCAATAACAGTTTGAATTTTGGCATTTCACTCTGTTTTCTTCTATATTGATAGATGAGTTTGGAACTCTAAATCAAACACGGTTTTTGCTAGCTTCTTGAATCTTAACACAATAAAGCAGTTTCACTTTCTATCTCAATGTTCTGTTTCCTCTTGATATAGCCCTAAGCAGTGACTGGGGAGAAACACTTTAATTGAATGGGGTTGCCAAGCTTCCAAAAATTACGAGTCTCCAGAAATCTCAGCAACTATTTTTTCACCCAAACTGGATGATACTTCAAGGTAATGATCACTACACTAAGCCCACTTGGTTCGCCAAATTTCGTTCTTCTATGTTGAAGCGTTCTTTTCCAGTTACAGTTTGAATTTTGGTGTTTCAGTCTGTTTTCTCCTATATCAATAGATGTATTTGGAACTCTAAATCAAACACCGTTTGTGCTAGCTTCTTGAAACTTGAAACAATAAATCCTTTTCAAGTTCTATCTCTATGTTCTGTTTCCTCTTGATGTAGCCCTAAGCAGTTACTGGGGAGAAACACTTTCATTGAAAGGGCTTGCCAAGCTTCCAAATATTACGAGTCTCCAGAAATCTCAGCAACTATTTTTTCACCCAAACTGGATAATACTTTCAGGTAATGATCAGTACACTAAGCCCATTTGCTTTCCTAAATTTTGTTCTTCTATGTTGAAGCATTCGTTTCCAGTAACAGTTTGAATTTTGGCGTTTCACTCTGTTTTCTCCTATATTGATAGATGTATTTGGAACACTAAATCAAACACGGTTTTTGCTAGCTTCTTGAAACGTGACACAATAAAGCAGTTTCACGTTCTATCTCTATGTTCTGTTTCCTCTTGATGTAGCCCTAAGTAGTGACTTCGGAGAAACAATTTCAATGAAAGGGGTTGCCAAGCTTCCAAAAATTACGAGTCTCCAGAAATCTCAGCAACTATTTTTTCACCCTAAATGGATGATACTTTCAGGTAATGATCAGTACACTAAGCCCACTTGTTATCCCAAATTTCGTTCTTCTATGTTGAAGCGTTCGTTTCCAATAACAGTTTGAATTTTGGCGTTTCACTCTGTTTTCTCCTATATTGATAGATGTATTTTGAACTCTATATCAAACACGGTTTGTGCTAGCCTCTGGAAACTTGACACAATAAAGCAGTTTCACGTTCTATCTCTATGTTCTGTTTCCTCTTGATGTAGCCCTAAGAAGTGACTGGGGAGAAAACACTTTCATTGAAAGGGGTTGCCAAGCTTCCAAAAATTACGAGTCTCCAGAAATCTCAGCAACTATTTTTTCACCCAAAATGGATGATACTTTCAGGTAATGATCAGTACACTAAGCCCACTTGTTTTCCCAAATTTCGTTCTTCTATGTTGAAGCGTTCGTTTCCAGTAACAGTTTGAATTTTGCCGTTTCACTCAGTTTTCTCCTATATTGATAGATGTATTTGGAACTCTAAATCAAACACGGTTTGTGCTAGCTTCTTGAAACTTGACACAATAAAGCAGTTTCACGTTCTCTCTCTATGTTCTGTTTCGTGTTGATGTAGTCCTAAGCAGTGACTGGAGAGAAACACTTTAATTGAAAGTGGTTGCCAAGCTTCCAAAAATTACGAGTCTCCAGAAATCTCAGCAACTAATTTCTCACCCAAACTGGATGATAATTTCAGGTAATGATCAGTACACTAAGCCAACTTGGTTTCCCAAATTTCGTTGTTCTATGTTGAAGCATTCGTTTCCAATAACAGTTTGAATTTTGGCGTTTCACTCTGTTTTCTCATATATTGATAGATGTATTTGGAACTCTAAATCAAACAAGGTTTTTGCTAGCTTCTTGAAAGTTCACACAATAAAGCAGTTTCACGTTCTATCTCAATGTTCTGTTTCCTCTTGACGTAGCCCTAAGCAGTTACTGGGGAGAAACACTTTCATTGAAAGGGGTTGACAAGCTTACAAAAATTACCATTCTCCAGAAATCTCAGCAACTATTTTTTCACCCAAACTGAATGATACTTTCAGGTAATGATCAGTACACTAAGCCCACTTGGTTTCCCAAATTTCCTTGTTCTATGTTGAAGCATTCGTTTCCAATAACAGTTTGAATTTTGGCGTTTCACTCTGTTTTCTCCTATATTGATAGATGTATTTTTAACTCTAAATCAAACACCTTTCTGCTAGCTTCTTGAAACTTGACACCACAAACCACTTTCACGTTCTTTCTCTCTCTATGTTCTGTTTCTTCTTTATGTAGCCCTAAGCAGTGACTGGGGAGAAACACTTTCATTGAAACTGCTTGCCAAGCTTCCAAAAATTGCGAGTCTCTAGAAATCTCAGCAACTATTTTTTCACCCAAAATGGATGATACTTTCAGGTAACGATCAGTACACTAAGCCCACTTGGTTCGCCAAATTTCGTTCTTCTATGTTGAAGCGTTCGTTTCCAGTAACAGTTTGAATTTTGGCGTTTCACTCTGTTTTCTCCTATATCGATAGATGTATTTGGAACTCTCAATGAAACACGGTTTTTGCTAGTCTCTTGTAGCTTGACACAATAAAGCAGTTTCACGTTGTATCTCTCTGTTCTGTTTCCTCTTGATGTAACCCTAAGCAGTGACTGGGAAGAAACACTTTCATTGAAAGGGGTTGCCAAGCTTCCAAAAATTACAGGTCTCCAGAAAACTCAGCAACTATTTTTCTCCCAAAATGGATGATCCTTCCAGTTAATGATCAGTACACTAAGCCCACTTTGTTCCCCAAATTTCGTTCTTCTATGTTGAAGCGTTCGTTTCCAGTAACAGTTTGAATTTCGCCGTTGCACTCAGTTTTCTCCTATATTGATAGATGTATTTGGAACTCTAAATCAAACACGGTTTGTGCTAGCTTCTTGAAACTTGACACAATAAAGCAGTTTCACGTTCTCTCTCTATGTTCTGTTTCCTCTTGATGTAGTCCTAAGCAGTGACTGGGGAGATACACTTTAATTGAAAGTGGTTGCCAAGCTTCCAAAAATTACGAGTCTCCAGAAATCTCAGCAACTAATTTCTCACCCAAACTGGATGATAATTTCAGGTAATGATCAGTACACTAAGCCCACTTGGTTTCCCAAATTTCGTTGTTCTATGTTGAAGCGTTCGTTTCCAATAACAGTTTGAATTTTGGCGTTTCACTCTGTTTTCTCCTATATTGATAGATGTATTTTGAACTCTAAATCAAACACGGTTTGTGCTAGCTTCTTGAAACTTGACACAATAACGCAGTTTCATGTTCTATCTCAATGTTCTGTTTCCTCTTGATGTATCCCTAAGCAGTGACTGGGGAGAAACACTTTAATTGAAAGGGGTTGCCAAGCTTCCAAAAATTACGAGTCTCCAGAAATCTCAGCAACTATTTTTTTACCCAAAATGGATGATACTTTCAGGTAACGATCACTACACTAAGCCCACTTGGTTCGCCAAATTTCGTTCTTCTATGTTGAAGCGTTCGTTTCCAGTAACATTTTGAATTTTGGCGTTTCACTCTGTTTTCTCCTATATCGATAGATGTATTTGGAACTCTAAATGAAACACGGTTTGTGCTAGCCTCTTGAAGCTTGACACAATAAAGCAGTTTCACGTTGTGTCTCTCTGTTCTGTTTCCTCTTGATGTAACCCTATGCAGTGACTGGGAAGAAACACTTTCATTGAAAGGGGTTGCCAAGCTTCCAAAAATTACAGGTCTCCAGAAATCTCAGCAACTATTTTTCACCCAAACTGGATGATACTTCCAGGTAATGATCAGTACACTAAGCCCACTTTGTTCCCCAAATTTCGTTCTTCTATGTTGAAGCGTTCCTTAACAGTAACAGTTTGAATTTTGGCGTTTCACTCTGTTTTCTCCTATATTGATAGATGTATTTGGAACTCTAAATCAAACACGGTTTGTGCTAGCTTCCTGAAACTTGACACGATAAATCAGTTTCACGTTCTATCTCTATATTCTGTTTCATCTTGATGTAGCCCTAAGCAGTGACTGGGGAGAAACACTTATATTGAAAGGGGTTGGCAAGCTTTCAAAAATTATGAGTCCCCAGAAATCTCAGTAAGTATTTTGTCATCCAAACTGGATGATACTTTCAGGTAATGAACAGTACACTAAGCCCACTTGGTTTCCCAAATTTCGTTCTTCTATGTTGAAGAGTTCGTTTCCAGTAACAGTATGAATTTTGGCGTTTCACTCTGTTTTCTCCTATATTGATAGAAGTATTTGGAACTCTAAATCAAACAGGGTTTGTGCTAGCTTCTTGAAACTTGACACAATAAAGCAGTTTCACGTTCTATCTCTATGTTCTGTTTCCTCTTGATGTAGCCATAAGCAGTGACCGGGGAGAAACACATTCATTGAAAGGGGTTGCCAAGCTTCCAAAAATTACGAGTCTCCAGAAATCTCAGCAACTATTTTGTCACCCAAACTGGATGATACTTACAAGTAATGATCAGTACAGTAAGCCCACTTTGTTCCCCAAATTTCGTTCTTCTATGTTGAAGCGTTCGTTTCCAGTAACAGTTTAAATTTTGTCGTTTCACTCTGTTTTCTCCTATATAGAAAGATGTATTTTTAACTCTAAATCAAACACGGTTTGTGCTAGCTTCTTGAAACTTGACACAACAAACTAGTTTCACGTTCTATCTCTATGTTTTGTTTCCTCTTGTTGTAGCTCTAAGCAGTGACTGGGGAGAAACACTTTCATGGAAAGTGGTTGCGAAGCTTCCAAAAATTACGAATCTCCAGAAATCTCAGCAAATAGTTTTTCACCCAAACTGGATGATACTTTCAGGTAATGATCAGTACGCTATGCCCACTTGCTTCACCAAATTTCGTTTTTCTATGTTGAAGCGTTTGTTTCCAGTAACAGTTTGAATTTTTAGGATTCACTCTGTTTTCTCCTATATTGATAGATGTATTTGGAACTCTAAATCCAATACGGTTTGTGCTAGCTTCTTGAAACTTGACACAATAAAATAGTTTCAGGTTCTATCTCTAGGTTTTGTTTCCTCTTGATGTAGCCCTAAGCAGTGACTGGCGAGAAACACTTTCATGGAAAGGGGTTGCCAAGCTTCCAAAAATTACGAATCTCCAGAAATCTCAGCACATATATTTTTTCACCCAAACTGGAAGATACTTTCAGGTAATGATAATTACACTAAGGCAACTTGGTTTCACAAAGTTCATTCTTGTGTGTTGAAGCATTCGTTTCCTGTAACAGTTTGAATTTTGGCCTTTCACTCTGTTTTCTCCTATATTGATAGATGTATTTGGAACCTTAAATCATACACGGTTTGTGCTAGCTTCTTGAAACTTGACACGATAAAGCAGTTTCACGTTCTATCTCTATGTTCTGTTTCTTCTTGATGTAGCCCTAAGCAGTGACTGGGGAGAAACACTGTCATTGAAAGGGGTTGCCAAGCTTCCAAAATTTACGAGTCTCCAGAAATCTCAGAAACTATTTTTTCACCCAAACTGGATGATACTTTCAGGTAATGATCAGTACACTAAGCCCACTTTGTTCCCCAAATTTCGTTCTTCTATGTTGAAGCGTTCGTTTCCAGTAACAGTTTGAATTTTGCCGTTTCACTCAGTTTTCTCCTATATTGATAGATGTATTTGGAACTCTAAATCAAACACGGTTTGTGCTAGCTTCTTGAAACTTGACACAATAAAGCAGTTTCACGTTCTCTCTCTATGTTCTGTTTCGTGTTGATGTAGTCCTAAGCAGTGACTGGAGAGAAACACTTTAATTGAAAGTGGTTGCCAAGCTTCCAAAAATTACGAGTCTCCAGAAATCTCAGCAACTAATTTCTCACCCAAACTGGATGATAATTTCAGGTAATGATCAGTACACTAAGCCAACTTGGTTTCCCAAATTTCGTTGTTCTATGTTGAAGCATTCGTTTCCAATAACAGTTTGAATTTTGGCGTTTCACTCTGTTTTCTCATATATTGATAGATGTATTTGGAACTCTAAATCAAACAAGGTTTTTGCTAGCTTCTTGAAAGTTCACACAATAAAGCAGTTTCACGTTCTATCTCAATGTTCTGTTTCCTCTTGACGTAGCCCTAAGCAGTTACTGGGGAGAAACACTTTCATTGAAAGGGGTTGACAAGCTTACAAAAATTACCATTCTCCAGAAATCTCAGCAACTATTTTTTCACCCAAACTGGATGATACTTTCAGGTAATGATCAGTACACTAAGCCCACTTGGTTTCCCAAATTTCCTTGTTCTATGTTGAAGCATTCGTTTCCAATAACAGTTTGAATTTTGGCGTTTCACTCTGTTTTCTCCTATATTGATAGATGTATTTGGAACTCTAAATCAAACACCTTTCTGCTAGCTTCTTGAAACTTGACACCACAAACCACTTTCACGTTCTTTCTCTCTCTATGTTCTGTTTCTTCTTTATGTAGCCCTAAGCAGTGACTGGGGAGAAACACTTTCATTGAAACTGCTTGCCAAGCTTCCAAAAATTGCGAGTCTCTAGAAATCTCAGCAACTATTTTTTCACCCAAAATGGATGATACTTTCAGGTAACGATCAGTACACTAAGCCCACTTGGTTCGCCAAATTTCGTTCTTCTATGTTGAAGCGTTCGTTTCCAGTAACAGTTTGAATTTTGGCGTTTCACTCTGTTTTCTCCTATATCGATAGATGTATTTGGAACTCTCAATGAAACACGGTTTTTGCTAGTCTCTTGTAGCTTGACACAATAAAGCAGTTTCACGTTGTATCTCTCTGTTCTGTTTCCTCTTGATGTAACCCTAAGCAGTGACTGGGAAGAAACACTTTCATTGAAAGGGGTTGCCAAGCTTCCAAAAATTACAGGTCTCCAGAAAACTCAGCAACTATTTTTCTCCCAAAATGGATGATCCTTCCAGTTAATGATCAGTACACTAAGCCCACTTTGTTCCCCAAATTTCGTTCTTCTATGTTGAAGCGTTCGTTTCCAGTAACAGTTTGAATTTCGCCGTTGCACTCAGTTTTCTCCTATATTGATAGATGTATTTGGAACTCTAAATCAAACACGGTTTGTGCTAGCTTCTTGAAACTTGACACAATAAAGCAGTTTCACGTTCTCTCTCTATGTTCTGTTTCCTCTTGATGTAGTCCTAAGCAGTGACTGGGGAGATACACTTTAATTGAAAGTGGTTGCCAAGCTTCCAAAAATTACGAGTCTCCAGAAATCTCAGCAACTAATTTCTCACCCAAACTGGATGATAATTTCAGGTAATGATCAGTACACTAAGCCCACTTGGTTTCCCAAATTTCGTTGTTCTATGTTGAAGCGTTCGTTTCCAATAACAGTTTGAATTTTGGCGTTTCACTCTGTTTTCTCCTATATTGATAGATGTATTTTGAACTCTAAATCAAACACGGTTTGTGCTAGCTTCTTGAAACTTGACACAATAACGCAGTTTCATGTTCTATCTCAATGTTCTGTTTCCTCTTGATGTATCCCTAAGCAGTGACTGGGGAGAAACACTTTAATTGAAAGGGGTTGCCAAGCTTCCAAAAATTACGAGTCTCCAGAAATCTCAGCAACTATTTTTTTACCCAAAATGGATGATACTTTCAGGTAACGATCACTACACTAAGCCCACTTGGTTCGCCAAATTTCGTTCTTCTATGTTGAAGCGTTCGTTTCCAGTAACATTTTGAATTTTGGTGTTTCACTCTGTTTTCTCCTATATCGATAGATGTATTTGGAACTCTAAATGAAACACGGTTTGTGCTAGCCTCTTGAAGCTTGACACAATAAAGCAGTTTCACGTTGTGTCTCTCTGTTCTGTTTCCTCTTGATGTAACCCTATGCAGTGACTGGGAAGAAACACTTTCATTGAAAGGGGTTGCCAAGCTTCCAAAAATTACAGGTCTCCAGAAATCTCAGCAACTATTTTTCACCCAAACTGGATGATACTTCCAGGTAATGATCAGTACACTAAGCCCACTTTGTTCCCCAAATTTCGTTCTTCTATGTTGAAGCGTTCCTTAACAGTAACAGTTTGAATTTTGGCGTTTCACTCTGTTTTCTCCTATATTGATAGATGTATTTGGAACTCTAAATCAAACACGGTTTGTGCTAGCTTCCTGAAACTTGACACGATAAATCAGTTTCACGTTCTATCTCTATATTCTGTTTCATCTTGATGTAGCCCTAAGCAGTGACTGGGGAGAAACACTTATATTGAAAGGGGTTGGCAAGCTTTCAAAAATTATGAGTCCCCAGAAATCTCAGTAAGTATTTTGTCATCCAAACTGGATGATACTTTCAGGTAATGAACAGTACACTAAGCCCACTTGGTTTCCCAAATTTCGTTCTTCTATGTTGAAGAGTTCGTTTCCAGTAACAGTATGAATTTTGGCGTTTCACTCTGTTTTCTCCTATATTGATAGAAGTATTTGGAACTCTAAATCAAACAGGGTTTGTGCTAGCTTCTTGAAACTTGACACAATAAAGCAGTTTCACGTTCTATCTCTATGTTCTGTTTCCTCTTGATGTAGCCATAAGCAGTGACCGGGGAGAAACACATTCATTGAAAGGGGTTGCCAAGCTTCCAAAAATTACGAGTCTCCAGAAATCTCAGCAACTATTTTGTCACCCAAACTGGATGATACTTTCAAGTAATGATCAGTACAGTAAGCCCACTTTGTTCCCCAAATTTCGTTCTTCTATGTTGAAGCATTCGTTTCCAGTAACAGTTTAAATTTTGTCGTTTCACTCTGTTTTCTCCTATATAGAAAGATGTATTTTTAACTCTAAATCAAACACGGTTTGTGCTAGCTTCTTGAAACTTGACACAACAAACTAGTTTCACGTTCTATCTCTATGTTTTGTTTCCTCTTGTTGTAGCTCTAAGCAGTGACTGGGGAGAAACACTTTCATGGAAAGTGGTTGCGAAGCTTCCAAAAATTACGAATCTCCAGAAATCTCAGCAAATAGTTTTTCACCCAAACTGGATGATACTTTCAGGTAATGATCAGTACGCTATGCCCACTTGCTTCACCAAATTTCGTTTTTCTATGTTGAAGCGTTTGTTTCCAGTAACAGTTTGAATTTTTAGGATTCACTCTGTTTTCTCCTATATTGATAGATGTATTTGGAACTCTAAATCCAATACGGTTTGTGCTAGCTTCTTGAAACTTGACACAATAAAATAGTTTCAGGTTCTATCTCTAGGTTTTGTTTCCTCTTGATGTAGCCCTAAGCAGTGACTGGCGAGAAACACTTTCATGGAAAGGGGTTGCCAAGCTTCCAAAAATTACGAATCTCCAGAAATCTCAGCACATATATTTTTTCACCCAAACTGGAAGATACTTTCAGGTAATGATAATTACACTAAGGCAACTTGGTTTCACAAAGTTCATTCTTGTGTGTTGAAGCGTTCGTTTCCTGTAACAGTTTGAATTTTGGCCTTTCACTCTGTTTTCTCCTATATTGATAGATGTATTTGGAACCTTAAATCATACACGGTTTGTGCTAGCTTCTTGAAACTTGACACGATAAAGCAGTTTCACGTTCTATCTCTATGTTCTGTTTCTTCTTGATGTAGCCCTAAGCAGTGACTGGGGAGAAACACTGTCATTGAAAGGGGTTGCCAAGCTTCCAAAATTTACGAGTCTCCAGAAATCTCAGAAACTATTTTGTCACCCAAACTGGATGATACTTACAAGTAATGATCAGTACAGTAAGCCCACTTTGTTCCCCAAATTTCGTTCTTCTATGTTGAAGCGTTCGTTTCCAGTAACAGTTTAAATTTTGTCGTTTCACTCTGTTTTCTCCTATATAGAAAGATGTATTTTTAACTCTAAATCAAACACGGTTTGTGCTAGCTTCTTGAAACTTGACACAACAAACTAGTTTCACGTTCTATCTCTATGTTTTGTTTCCTCTTGTTGTAGCTCTAAGCAGTGACTGGGGAGAAACACTTTCATGGAAAGTGGTTGCGAAGCTTCCAAAAATTACGAATCTCCAGAAATCTCAGCAAATAGTTTTTCACCCAAACTGGATGATACTTTCAGGTAATGATCAGTACGCTATGCCCACTTGCTTCACCAAATTTCGTTTTTCTATGTTGAAGCGTTTGTTTCCAGTAACAGTTTGAATTTTTAGGATTCACTCTGTTTTCTCCTATATTGATAGATGTATTTGGAACTCTAAATCCAATACGGTTTGTGCTAGCTTCTTGAAACTTGACACAATAAAATAGTTTCAGGTTCTATCTCTAGGTTTTGTTTCCTCTTGATGTAGCCCTAAGCAGTGACTGGCGAGAAACACTTTCATGGAAAGGGGTTGCCAAGCTTCCAAAAATTACGAATCTCCAGAAATCTCAGCACATATATTTTTTCACCCAAACTGGAAGATACTTTCAGGTAATGATAATTACACTAAGGCAACTTGGTTTCACAAAGTTCATTCTTGTGTGTTGAAGCATTCGTTTCCTGTAACAGTTTGAATTTTGGCCTTTCACTCTGTTTTCTCCTATATTGATAGATGTATTTGGAACCTTAAATCATACACGGTTTGTGCTAGCTTCTTGAAACTTGACACGATAAAGCAGTTTCACGTTCTATCTCTATGTTCTGTTTCTTCTTGATGTAGCCCTAAGCAGTGACTGGGGAGAAACACTGTCATTGAAAGGGGTTGCCAAGCTTCCAAAATTTACGAGTCTCCAGAAATCTCAGAAACTATTTTTTCACCCAAACTGGATGATACTTTCAGGTAATGATCAGTACACTAAGCCCACTTTGTTCCCCAAATTTCGTTCTTCTATGTTGAAGCGTTCGTTTCCAGTAACAGTTTGAATTTTGCCGTTTCACTCAGTTTTCTCCTATATTGATAGATGTATTTGGAACTCTAAATCAAACACGGTTTGTGCTAGCTTCTTGAAACTTGACACAATAAAGCAGTTTCACGTTCTCTCTCTATGTTCTGTTTCGTGTTGATGTAGTCCTAAGCAGTGACTGGAGAGAAACACTTTAATTGAAAGTGGTTGCCAAGCTTCCAAAAATTACGAGTCTCCAGAAATCTCAGCAACTAATTTCTCACCCAAACTGGATGATAATTTCAGGTAATGATCAGTACACTAAGCCAACTTGGTTTCCCAAATTTCGTTGTTCTATGTTGAAGCATTCGTTTCCAATAACAGTTTGAATTTTGGCGTTTCACTCTGTTTTCTCATATATTGATAGATGTATTTGGAACTCTAAATCAAACAAGGTTTTTGCTAGCTTCTTGAAAGTTCACACAATAAAGCAGTTTCACGTTCTATCTCAATGTTCTGTTTCCTCTTGACGTAGCCCTAAGCAGTTACTGGGGAGAAACACTTTCATTGAAAGGGGTTGACAAGCTTACAAAAATTACCATTCTCCAGAAATCTCAGCAACTATTTTTTCACCCAAACTGGATGATACTTTCAGGTAATGATCAGTACACTAAGCCCACTTGGTTTCCCAAATTTCCTTGTTCTATGTTGAAGCATTCGTTTCCAATAACAGTTTGAATTTTGGCGTTTCACTCTGTTTTCTCCTATATTGATAGATGTATTTGGAACTCTAAATCAAACACCTTTCTGCTAGCTTCTTGAAACTTGACACCACAAACCACTTTCACGTTCTTTCTCTCTCTATGTTCTGTTTCTTCTTTATGTAGCCCTAAGCAGTGACTGGGGAGAAACACTTTCATTGAAACTGCTTGCCAAGCTTCCAAAAATTGCGAGTCTCTAGAAATCTCAGCAACTATTTTTTCACCCAAAATGGATGATACTTTCAGGTAACGATCAGTACACTAAGCCCACTTGGTTCGCCAAATTTCGTTCTTCTATGTTGAAGCGTTCGTTTCCAGTAACAGTTTGAATTTTGGCGTTTCACTCTGTTTTCTCCTATATCGATAGATGTATTTGGAACTCTCAATGAAACACGGTTTTTGCTAGTCTCTTGTAGCTTGACACAATAAAGCAGTTTCACGTTGTATCTCTCTGTTCTGTTTCCTCTTGATGTAACCCTAAGCAGTGACTGGGAAGAAACACTTTCATTGAAAGGGGTTGCCAAGCTTCCAAAAATTACAGGTCTCCAGAAAACTCAGCAACTATTTTTCTCCCAAAATGGATGATCCTTCCAGTTAATGATCAGTACACTAAGCCCACTTTGTTCCCCAAATTTCGTTCTTCTATGTTGAAGCGTTCGTTTCCAGTAACAGTTTGAATTTCGCCGTTGCACTCAGTTTTCTCCTATATTGATAGATGTATTTGGAACTCTAAATCAAACACGGTTTGTGCTAGCTTCTTGAAACTTGACACAATAAAGCAGTTTCACGTTCTCTCTCTATGTTCTGTTTCCTCTTGATGTAGTCCTAAGCAGTGACTGGGGAGATACACTTTAATTGAAAGTGGTTGCCAAGCTTCCAAAAATTACGAGTCTCCAGAAATCTCAGCAACTAATTTCTCACCCAAACTGGATGATAATTTCAGGTAATGATCAGTACACTAAGCCCACTTGGTTTCCCAAATTTCGTTGTTCTATGTTGAAGCGTTCGTTTCCAATAACAGTTTGAATTTTGGCGTTTCACTCTGTTTTCTCCTATATTGATAGATGTATTTTGAACTCTAAATCAAACACGGTTTGTGCTAGCTTCTTGAAACTTGACACAATAACGCAGTTTCATGTTCTATCTCAATGTTCTGTTTCCTCTTGATGTATCCCTAAGCAGTGACTGGGGAGAAACACTTTAATTGAAAGGGGTTGCCAAGCTTCCAAAAATTACGAGTCTCCAGAAATCTCAGCAACTATTTTTTTACCCAAAATGGATGATACTTTCAGGTAACGATCACTACACTAAGCCCACTTGGTTCGCCAAATTTCGTTCTTCTATGTTGAAGCGTTCGTTTCCAGTAACATTTTGAATTTTGGTGTTTCACTCTGTTTTCTCCTATATCGATAGATGTATTTGGAACTCTAAATGAAACACGGTTTGTGCTAGCCTCTTGAAGCTTGACACAATAAAGCAGTTTCACGTTGTGTCTCTCTGTTCTGTTTCCTCTTGATGTAACCCTATGCAGTGACTGGGAAGAAACACTTTCATTGAAAGGGGTTGCCAAGCTTCCAAAAATTACAGGTCTCCAGAAATCTCAGCAACTATTTTTCACCCAAACTGGATGATACTTCCAGGTAATGATCAGTACACTAAGCCCACTTTGTTCCCCAAATTTCGTTCTTCTATGTTGAAGCGTTCCTTAACAGTAACAGTTTGAATTTTGGCGTTTCACTCTGTTTTCTCCTATATTGATAGATGTATTTGGAACTCTAAATCAAACACGGTTTGTGCTAGCTTCCTGAAACTTGACACGATAAATCAGTTTCACGTTCTATCTCTATATTCTGTTTCATCTTGATGTAGCCCTAAGCAGTGACTGGGGAGAAACACTTATATTGAAAGGGGTTGGCAAGCTTTCAAAAATTATGAGTCCCCAGAAATCTCAGTAAGTATTTTGTCATCCAAACTGGATGATACTTTCAGGTAATGAACAGTACACTAAGCCCACTTGGTTTCCCAAATTTCGTTCTTCTATGTTGAAGAGTTCGTTTCCAGTAACAGTATGAATTTTGGCGTTTCACTCTGTTTTCTCCTATATTGATAGAAGTATTTGGAACTCTAAATCAAACAGGGTTTGTGCTAGCTTCTTGAAACTTGACACAATAAAGCAGTTTCACGTTCTATCTCTATGTTCTGTTTCCTCTTGATGTAGCCATAAGCAGTGACCGGGGAGAAACACATTCATTGAAAGGGGTTGCCAAGCTTCCAAAAATTACGAGTCTCCAGAAATCTCAGCAACTATTTTGTCACCCAAACTGGATGATACTTTCAAGTAATGATCAGTACAGTAAGCCCACTTTGTTCCCCAAATTTCGTTCTTCTATGTTGAAGCATTCGTTTCCAGTAACAGTTTAAATTTTGTCGTTTCACTCTGTTTTCTCCTATATAGAAAGATGTATTTTTAACTCTAAATCAAACACGGTTTGTGCTAGCTTCTTGAAACTTGACACAACAAACTAGTTTCACGTTCTATCTCTATGTTTTGTTTCCTCTTGTTGTAGCTCTAAGCAGTGACTGGGGAGAAACACTTTCATGGAAAGTGGTTGCGAAGCTTCCAAAAATTACGAATCTCCAGAAATCTCAGCAAATAGTTTTTCACCCAAACTGGATGATACTTTCAGGTAATGATCAGTACGCTATGCCCACTTGCTTCACCAAATTTCGTTTTTCTATGTTGAAGCGTTTGTTTCCAGTAACAGTTTGAATTTTTAGGATTCACTCTGTTTTCTCCTATATTGATAGATGTATTTGGAACTCTAAATCCAATACGGTTTGTGCTAGCTTCTTGAAACTTGACACAATAAAATAGTTTCAGGTTCTATCTCTAGGTTTTGTTTCCTCTTGATGTAGCCCTAAGCAGTGACTGGCGAGAAACACTTTCATGGAAAGGGGTTGCCAAGCTTCCAAAAATTACGAATCTCCAGAAATCTCAGCACATATATTTTTTCACCCAAACTGGAAGATACTTTCAGGTAATGATAATTACACTAAGGCAACTTGGTTTCACAAAGTTCATTCTTGTGTGTTGAAGCATTCGTTTCCTGTAACAGTTTGAATTTTGGCCTTTCACTCTGTTTTCTCCTATATTGATAGATGTATTTGGAACCTTAAATCATACACGGTTTGTGCTAGCTTCTTGAAACTTGACACGATAAAGCAGTTTCACGTTCTATCTCTATGTTCTGTTTCTTCTTGATGTAGCCCTAAGCAGTGACTGGGGAGAAACACTGTCATTGAAAGGGGTTGCCAAGCTTCCAAAATTTACGAGTCTCCAGAAATCTCAGAAACTATTTTTTCACCCAAACTGGATGATACTTTCAGGTAATGATCAGTACACTAAGCCCACTTTGTTCCCCAAATTTCGTTCTTCTATGTTGAAGCGTTCGTTTCCAGTAACAGTTTGAATTTTGCCGTTTCACTCAGTTTTCTCCTATATTGATAGATGTATTTGGAACTCTAAATCAAACACGGTTTGTGCTAGCTTCTTGAAACTTGACACAATAAAGCAGTTTCACGTTCTCTCTCTATGTTCTGTTTCGTGTTGATGTAGTCCTAAGCAGTGACTGGAGAGAAACACTTTAATTGAAAGTGGTTGCCAAGCTTCCAAAAATTACGAGTCTCCAGAAATCTCAGCAACTAATTTCTCACCCAAACTGGATGATAATTTCAGGTAATGATCAGTACACTAAGCCAACTTGGTTTCCCAAATTTCGTTGTTCTATGTTGAAGCATTCGTTTCCAATAACAGTTTGAATTTTGGCGTTTCACTCTGTTTTCTCATATATTGATAGATGTATTTGGAACTCTAAATCAAACAAGGTTTTTGCTAGCTTCTTGAAAGTTCACACAATAAAGCAGTTTCACGTTCTATCTCAATGTTCTGTTTCCTCTTGACGTAGCCCTAAGCAGTTACTGGGGAGAAACACTTTCATTGAAAGGGGTTGACAAGCTTACAAAAATTACCATTCTCCAGAAATCTCAGCAACTATTTTTTCACCCAAAATGGATGATACTTTCAGGTAACGATCAGTACACTAAGCCCACTTGGTTCGCCAAATTTCGTTCTTCTATGTTGAAGCGTTCGTTTCCAGTAACAGTTTGAATTTTGGCGTTTCACTCTGTTTTCTCCTATATCGATAGATGTATTTGGAACTCTCAATGAAACACGGTTTTTGCTAGTCTCTTGTAGCTTGACACAATAAAGCAGTTTCACGTTGTATCTCTCTGTTCTGTTTCCTCTTGATGTAACCCTAAGCAGTGACTGGGAAGAAACACTTTCATTGAAAGGGGTTGCCAAGCTTCCAAAAATTACAGGTCTCCAGAAAACTCAGCAACTATTTTTCTCCCAAAATGGATGATCCTTCCAGTTAATGATCAGTACACTAAGCCCACTTTGTTCCCCAAATTTCGTTCTTCTATGTTGAAGCGTTCGTTTCCAGTAACAGTTTGAATTTCGCCGTTGCACTCAGTTTTCTCCTATATTGATAGATGTATTTGGAACTCTAAATCAAACACGGTTTGTGCTAGCTTCTTGAAACTTGACACAATAAAGCAGTTTCACGTTCTCTCTCTATGTTCTGTTTCCTCTTGATGTAGTCCTAAGCAGTGACTGGGGAGATACACTTTAATTGAAAGTGGTTGCCAAGCTTCCAAAAATTACGAGTCTCCAGAAATCTCAGCAACTAATTTCTCACCCAAACTGGATGATAATTTCAGGTAATGATCAGTACACTAAGCCCACTTGGTTTCCCAAATTTCGTTGTTCTATGTTGAAGCGTTCGTTTCCAATAACAGTTTGAATTTTGGCGTTTCACTCTGTTTTCTCCTATATTGATAGATGTATTTTGAACTCTAAATCAAACACGGTTTGTGCTAGCTTCTTGAAACTTGACACAATAACGCAGTTTCATGTTCTATCTCAATGTTCTGTTTCCTCTTGATGTATCCCTAAGCAGTGACTGGGGAGAAACACTTTAATTGAAAGGGGTTGCCAAGCTTCCAAAAATTACGAGTCTCCAGAAATCTCAGCAACTATTTTTTTACCCAAAATGGATGATACTTTCAGGTAACGATCACTACACTAAGCCCACTTGGTTCGCCAAATTTCGTTCTTCTATGTTGAAGCGTTCGTTTCCAGTAACATTTTGAATTTTGGTGTTTCACTCTGTTTTCTCCTATATCGATAGATGTATTTGGAACTCTAAATGAAACACGGTTTGTGCTAGCCTCTTGAAGCTTGACACAATAAAGCAGTTTCACGTTGTGTCTCTCTGTTCTGTTTCCTCTTGATGTAACCCTATGCAGTGACTGGGAAGAAACACTTTCATTGAAAGGGGTTGCCAAGCTTCCAAAAATTACAGGTCTCCAGAAATCTCAGCAACTATTTTTCACCCAAACTGGATGATACTTCCAGGTAATGATCAGTACACTAAGCCCACTTTGTTCCCCAAATTTCGTTCTTCTATGTTGAAGCGTTCCTTAACAGTAACAGTTTGAATTTTGGCGTTTCACTCTGTTTTCTCCTATATTGATAGATGTATTTGGAACTCTAAATCAAACACGGTTTGTGCTAGCTTCCTGAAACTTGACACGATAAATCAGTTTCACGTTCTATCTCTATATTCTGTTTCATCTTGATGTAGCCCTAAGCAGTGACTGGGGAGAAACACTTATATTGAAAGGGGTTGGCAAGCTTTCAAAAATTATGAGTCCCCAGAAATCTCAGTAAGTATTTTGTCATCCAAACTGGATGATACTTTCAGGTAATGAACAGTACACTAAGCCCACTTGGTTTCCCAAATTTCGTTCTTCTATGTTGAAGAGTTCGTTTCCAGTAACAGTATGAATTTTGGCGTTTCACTCTGTTTTCTCCTATATTGATAGAAGTATTTGGAACTCTAAATCAAACAGGGTTTGTGCTAGCTTCTTGAAACTTGACACAATAAAGCAGTTTCACGTTCTATCTCTATGTTCTGTTTCCTCTTGATGTAGCCATAAGCAGTGACCGGGGAGAAACACATTCATTGAAAGGGGTTGCCAAGCTTCCAAAAATTACGAGTCTCCAGAAATCTCAGCAACTATTTTGTCACCCAAACTGGATGATACTTTCAAGTAATGATCAGTACAGTAAGCCCACTTTGTTCCCCAAATTTCGTTCTTCTATGTTGAAGCATTCGTTTCCAGTAACAGTTTAAATTTTGTCGTTTCACTCTGTTTTCTCCTATATAGAAAGATGTATTTTTAACTCTAAATCAAACACGGTTTGTGCTAGCTTCTTGAAACTTGACACAACAAACTAGTTTCACGTTCTATCTCTATGTTTTGTTTCCTCTTGTTGTAGCTCTAAGCAGTGACTGGGGAGAAACACTTTCATGGAAAGTGGTTGCGAAGCTTCCAAAAATTACGAATCTCCAGAAATCTCAGCAAATAGTTTTTCACCCAAACTGGATGATACTTTCAGGTAATGATCAGTACGCTATGCCCACTTGCTTCACCAAATTTCGTTTTTCTATGTTGAAGCGTTTGTTTCCAGTAACAGTTTGAATTTTTAGGATTCACTCTGTTTTCTCCTATATTGATAGATGTATTTGGAACTCTAAATCCAATACGGTTTGTGCTAGCTTCTTGAAACTTGACACAATAAAATAGTTTCAGGTTCTATCTCTAGGTTTTGTTTCCTCTTGATGTAGCCCTAAGCAGTGACTGGCGAGAAACACTTTCATGGAAAGGGGTTGCCAAGCTTCCAAAAATTACGAATCTCCAGAAATCTCAGCACATATATTTTTTCACCCAAACTGGAAGATACTTTCAGGTAATGATAATTACACTAAGGCAACTTGGTTTCACAAAGTTCATTCTTGTGTGTTGAAGCGTTCGTTTCCTGTAACAGTTTGAATTTTGGCCTTTCACTCTGTTTTCTCCTATATTGATAGATGTATTTGGAACCTTAAATCATACACGGTTTGTGCTAGCTTCTTGAAACTTGACACGATAAAGCAGTTTCACGTTCTATCTCTATGTTCTGTTTCTTCTTGATGTAGCCCTAAGCAGTGACTGGGGAGAAACACTGTCATTGAAAGGGGTTGCCAAGCTTCCAAAATTTACGAGTCTCCAGAAATCTCAGAAACTATTTTTTCACCCAAACTGGATGATACTTTCAGGTAATGATCAGTACACTAAGCCCACTTTGTTCCCCAAATTTCGTTCTTCTATGTTGAAGCGTTCGTTTCCAGTAACAGTTTGAATTTTGGTTTTCACTCTGTTTTCTCCTACATTGATAGATGTATTTGGAACTCTAAATCAAACACGGTTTGTGCTAGCTTCTTGAAACTTGACACAATAAAGCAGTTTCACGTTCTATCTCTATGTTCTGTTTCCTCTTGATATAGCCCTAAGCAGTGACTGGCAAGACACACTTTCATGGAAAGGGGTTGCCAAGCTTCCAAAAATTACCAATCTCCAGAAATCTCAGCAAATATTTTTTCGCCCAAACTGCATGATACTTTCAGGTAATGATCAGTACACTAAGGCGACATGGTTCCCCAAAGTTCGTTCTTCTATGTTGAAGCATTCATTTCCAGTAACAATTTGAATTTTTACGTTTCACTCTGTTTTCTCCTATATTGATAGACGTATTTGGAACTCTAAATCCAACACGGTTTGTGCTAGCTTCTTGAAACTTGACACAATAAAGTAGTTTCACGTTCTATTTCTGTTTTGTTTCCTATTGATGTAGCCCTAAGCAGTGACAGGCGAGAAACACTTTCATGGAAAGGGGTTGCCAAGCTTCCACAAATTACAAATCTCCAGAAACCTCAGCAAATATTTTTTCACCCAAACTGGATGATACTTTCAGGTAATGATCAGTACACCAAGGCGTCTTGGTTCCCCAAAGTTCGTTCTTCTATGTTGAAGCGTTCATTTCCAGTAACAGTTTGAATTTTTAGGTTTCACTCTGTTTTCTCCTATATTGATAGATGTATTTGGAACTCTAAATCAAACACGGTTTGTGCTAGCTTCTTGAAAGTTGACACAATAAAGCAGTTTCATGTTCTATCTCTGTGTTCTGTTTCCTCTTGATGTAGCCCTAAGCAGTGACTGGGGAGAAACACTTTCATTGAAAGGGTTTGCCAAGCTTCCAAAAATTACGAGTCTCCAGAAATCTCAGCAACTATTTTTTCACCCAAACTGGATGATACTTTCAGATAATGATCAGAACTCTAAGCCCATGTGGTTCCCCAAATTTCGTTTTTCTATGTTGATGCGTTCGTTTCCAGTAACAGTTTGAATTTTGGCGTTTCACTCTGTTTTCTTTTATATTGATAGATGTATTTGGAACTCTAAATCAAACACCGTTTGTGCAAGCCTCGTGAAACTTGTCACAATAAAGCAGTTTCAAGTTCTATCTCTATGTTCTGTTTCCTCTTGATGTAGCCCTAAGCAGTGACCAGGGAGAAACACATTCATTGAAAGGGGTTGCCAAGCATCCAAAAATTACGAGTCTCCAGAAATATCAGCAACTATTTTGTCACCCAAACTGGATGATACTTTCAGGTGTTGATCAGTGCACTAAGCCCACTTGGTTCCCCGTATTTCGTTCTTCTATGTTGAAGCGTTCGTTACCAGTAACAGTTTGAATTTTGGCGTTTCACTGTGTTTTCTCCAATGTCTCTGCTTAGGGCTACATCAATAGTAAACAAATCATAAAGATAGAACTTGGAACTAGTTTATTGTGTCAAGGTTCAAAGAGCTAGCACCAACCCTGTTTGATTTAAAGTTCAAACTACATGTATCCATATAGGAGAAATCAGAGTAAAACCTAAAATTTAAAACTGTTACTGAAAATGAACGGTTTAACCTAGAAGAACGAAATTTGGTGAGCCAAGTGGGATTGGGGTACTGACCATTACCTGAAAGTGTCATCAAGATTGGGTGAAAAAATGTGTGGTGAGATTTCAGGAAACCCGTAGTTTTTTGGAAGCTTGGCCACCCCTTTCCATGAAAGTGATTTGCGCCAGTCTCTGCTTAGGGGTACATCAATAGTAAACAAATCATAAAGATAGAGCTTGGAACTAGTTTATTGTGTCAATGTTCAAAAAGCTAGCACAAACCGAGTTTGATTTAGAGTTCCAACTACATGTATCCATATAGGAGAAAACAGAGTAAAACCTAAAAATTAAAACTGTTACTGCAAACGAACGGTTTAACCTAGAAGAACGAAATTTGGTGAGCCAAGTAGGATTGGGGTACTGATCATTACCTGAAAGTGTCATCAAGATTGGGTGAAAAAATGTGTGCTGAGATTTCAGGAAACCCGTAGTTTTTTGGAAGCTTGGCCACCCCTTTCCATGAAAGTGATTTGCGCCAGTCTCTGCTTAGGTCTACATCAATAGGGAAAAAACCATAGAGATAGAACTTGGAACTAGTTTATTGTGTCAAGTTACACAGAGCTAGCACAAACCGTGTTTGATTTAGAGTTCCAAATACATGTATCCGTATAGGAGAAAACAGAGTGAAACCTAAAAATTAAAACTTTTACTGCAAACGAACGGTTTAACCTAGAAGAACGTAATTTGGTGAGCCAAGTGGGATTGGGGTACTGATCATTATCTGAAAGTGTCATCAGGATTGGGTGAAAAAATGTGTGCTGATATTTCAGGAAACTCGTAGTTTTTTGGAAGCTTGGCAACCCATTTCCATGAAAGTGATTTGCGCCAGTCTCTGCTTAGGGCTACATCAATAGGAAACAAACCATAGAGATAGAACTTGGAACTACATTATTCTGTCAAGTTTCAAAGAGCTAGCAGAAACCGTGTTTGATTTAAAGTTCCAAATACATGTATCCATATAGGAGAAAACAGAGTGAAACCTAAAAATTAAAACTGTTACTGCAAACGAACGGTTTAACCTAGAATAACGAAATTTGTTGAGCCAAGTGGGATTTGGGTTGTGATCATTACCTGAAAGTGTCATGAAGATTGGGTGTATAAATATGTGCTGAGATTTCAGGAAACTCGTAGTTTTTTGGAAGCCTGGCAACGCCTTTCCATGAAAGTGATTTGCGCCAGTCTCCACTTAGGGCTACATCAATAGGAAACAAACCATAGAGATAGAACTTGGAACTACTTTATTGTGCCAAGTTTCAAAGAGCTAGCACAAACCGTGTTTGATTTAGAGTTCCAAATGCATGTATCCATGTAGGAGAAAACACAGTGAAACCGAAAAATTAAAACTGTTACTGCAAACAAACGGTTTAACCTAGAAGAACGAAATTTGGTGAGACAAGTGGGATTGGGGTAGTGATCATTACCTGAAAGTGTCATCAAGATTGGGTGAAAAAATGTGTGCTGATATTTCAGGAAACTCGTAGTTTTTGGAAGCTTGGCAGCCCATTTTTATGAAAGTGATTTTTGCCAGTCTCTGCTTAGGGATACATCAATGGGAATCAAACCATAGAGTTAGATCTTGGAACTATATAATTATGTCAAGTTTCAAAGAGCTAGCACAAACGTTGTTTGACTTAGAGTTCCAACAGCATGCATCCATGTAGGAGAAAACACAGTGAAACCGAAAAATTAAACTGTTACTGCAAACGAACGGTTCAACCTAGAAGAACTAAATTTGCTGAACCAAGTGGGATTGGCGTACTGAAAATTACCTGAAAGTGTCATCAAGATTGGGTGAAAAAATGTGTGCTGACATTTCAGGAAACTCGTATTTTTTTGGAAGCTTGGCAACCCCTTTCCATGAAAGTGATTTGCGCCAGTCTCTGCATAGGGCTACATCAATAGGAAACAAAGAATAGAGATAGAACATGGAACTACTTTATTGTGTCAAGTTTCAAAGAGCTAGCAGAAACCGTGTTTGATTTAAAGTTCCAACTACATGTATCCATATAGGAGAAAACAGAGTGAAACCTAAAAATTTAAACTGATACTGCAAACGAACAGTTTAACGTAGAAGAACGAAATTTGGTGAGCCAACTGGGATTGGCGTACTTATCATTACCTGAAAGTGTCATCAAGTTTGGGTGAAAATATGTGTGCTGAGATTTAAGGAAACTCGTAGTTTTTTGGAAGCTTGGCAACCCCTTTCCATGAAAGTGATTTGCGCCAGTCTCTGCTTAGGGCTAAATCAATAGGAAACAAACCATAGAGATAGAACTTGGAACTGGTTTATTGTGTCAAGTTTCAAAGAGCTAGCACAAACTTTATTTGATTTAGAGTTCCAACTACATGTATCCATATAGGAGAAAACAGAGTGAAACCGAAAAATTAAAACTGTTACTTCAAACGAACGGTTTAACCTAGAAGAACGAAATTTAGTGAGCCAAGTGGGATTGGGGTACTGAAATTTCAGCACATATTGATGACACCTGAAAGTGTCATCAAGATTGGGTGAAAAAATATGTGCTGAGATTTCAGGAAGCTCGTAGTTTTTTGGAAGCTTGGCAACCCCTTTCCATGAAAGTGATTTGCTCCAGTCTCTGCTTAGGGCTACATCAATAGGAAAAAAACGATAGAGATAGAACTTCAACTACTTTATTGTGTCAAGTTTCAAAGAACTAGCGCAAACCGTGTTTGATTTAGAGTTCCAACTACATGTATCCATATAGGAGAAAACAGAGTGAAACCGAAAAATTAAAACTGTTATTGCAAACGAACAGTTTAACCTAGAAGAATGAAACTTGGTGAGCCAAGTGTGATTCGGGTACTGATCATTACCTGAAAGTGTCATTAAGATTGGCTGAAAAAATATGTGATGAAATTTCAGGAAACTCGTAGTTTTTGGAAGCTTGGCAACCCCTTTCCATGAAAGTGATTTGCGCCAGTCTCTTCTTAGGGCTACATCAATAAGAATCAAACCTTAGAGATAGAACTTGGAACTACTTTATTGTGCCAAGTTTCAAAGAGCTAGCACAAACGGTGTTTGATTTAGAGTTCCAACTACATGTATCCATATAGGAGAAAACAGAGTGAAACCTAAAAATTTAAAGTGTTACGGCAAACGAACGGTTTAACCTAGAGAACGAAATTTGTTGAGCCAAGTGGGATTGGGGAACTTATCATTAGCTGAAAGTGTTATGAATGTTGAGTGAAAAAACGTGTGCTCAGATTTCAGGAAACTCGCAGTTATTTGGAAGCTTGGCAACCCCTTTCCATGAAAGTGATTTGCGCCAGTCCCTGCTTAGGGATACATCAATAGGAAACAAACCATAGAGATAGAACTTGGAACTACTTTATTGTGTCAAGTTTCAAAGAGCTAGCACAAACCGTGTTTGATTTAGAGTTCCAACTACATGTATCCATATAGGAGAAAACAGAGTGAAACCTAAAAATTTAAACTGTTACTGCAAACGAATGGTTTAACCTAGAAGAAAGAAATTAGGTGAGCCAACTGAGATTCGGGTACTTATCATTACCTGAAAGGGGCATCAAGATTGGGTGAAAAAATGTGTGGTGAGATTTCGGGAAACTCGCAATTTTTTGGAAGCTTGGCAACCCCTTTCCATCAATGTGATTTGTGCCAGCCTCTGCTTAGGGCTACATAAATAGGAAACAAACCATAGAGATAGAACTTGGAACTGGTTTATTGTGTCAAGTTTCAAAGAGCCAGCACAAACCGTGTTTGATTTAGAGTTCCAACTACATCTATGCATATAGGAGAAAACAGAGTGAAACCTAAAAATTAAAACTGTTACTGCAAACGAAGGGTTTAACCTAGAAGAACGAAATTTTGTGAGCCAAGTGGGATTTTGGTACTGATCACTACCTGAAAATATTAGCAGGATTCGATGAAAAAATGTGTGCTGAAATTTCAGGAAACTCGTATTTTTTTGGAAGCTTGGCAACCCCTTTCCATGAAAGTCATCTGTGCCAGTCTCTGCTTAGGGCTACATCAATAGGAAACAAACCATAGAGATAGAATTTGGAACTTCTTTATTGCATCAAGTTTCAAAGAGCTAGCACAAACCGTGTTTGATTTAGAGTTCCAACTACATGTATCCATATAGGAGAAAACAGAGTGAAACCTAAAAATTAAAACTAACTGCAAAAGAACGGTATAACCTAGAAGAACGAAATTTGGTGACCCAAGTGGGATTGGGGTAGTGATCATTACCTGAAAGTGTCATCAAGATTGGGTGAAAAAATGTGTGCTGAGATTTCAGGAAACTCATAGTTTTTTTGAACTTTGGCTAACCCTTACCATGAAAGTGATTTGCACCAGTCTCTGCTTAGGGCTACATCAATAGGAAACATACCATAGAGATAGAACTTGGAACTACTTTATTCTGTAAAGTTTCAAAGAGCTAGCACAAACTGTGTTTGATTTAGAATTCCAACTACATGTATCCATATAGGAGAAAACAGAGTGAAACCGAAAAATTAAAACTGTTACTGCAAACGAACGGTTTAACCTAGAATAACAAAATTTGGTCAGCCAAGTGGGATTGGGGTAGTGATCACTACCTAAACGTGTCATCAAGATTGGTTTAAAAATGTGTGCTGAGATTTCAGGAAATTCGTAGTTTTTTTGGAAGCTTGTCATCCCTTTTCCATGAAAGCGTTTTGTGCCATCCAAGTGGTATTGGGTAGTGATCATTACCTGAATGTGTCATCAAGATTGGGTGAAAAAATGTGTGCTGACATTTCAGGAAACTAGTAGTTTTTTTGAAGCTTGGGAACCCCTTTCCATGAAAGTGATTCGCGCCAGTCTCTGCTTAGGGCTACATCAATAGTAAACAAACCATAGAGATAGAACTTGGAACTACTTTATTGTGTCAAGTTTCAAAGAGCTAGCAAAAACCGTGTTTCATTTAGAGTTCCAAATAAATGTATCCATATAGGATAAAACAGAGAGAAACCTCAAAATTAAAACTGTTACTGCAAATGAACAGTTTAACCTAGAAGAACGAAATTTGGTGAGCCAAGTGGGATTGGGGTAGTGATCATTACCTGAAAGTGTCATCAAGATTGGGTGAAAAAATGTGTGCTGAGATTTCAGGAAACCCGTAGTTTTTTGGAAGCTTGGGAACCACTTTCCATGAAAGTGATTTGCGCCAGTCTCTGCTTAGGGCTACATCAATAGTAAACAAATCATAGAGAGAGAACTTGGAAGTAGTTTATTTTGTCAAGTTTCAAAGAGCTAGCACAAACCGAGTTTGATTTAGAGTTTCAACTACATGTATCCATATAAGAGAAAACAGAGTGAAACCTAAAAATTAAAACTGTTACTGCAAACGAACGGTTTAACCTAGAAGTACAAAATTTGGTGAGCCTAGTGGGATTGGGGTAGTGATCATTACCTAAAAGTGTCATCAAGATTGGGTGAAAAAATGTGTGCTAAGATTTCAGGAAACTCGTAGTTTTTTGGAAGCTTGGCAACCCCTTTACATGAAAGTGATTTGCGCAAGTCTCTGTTTATGGCTATATCAATAGGAAACAAACCATAGAGATAGAACTTGGATCTACCTTATTTTGTCAAGTTTGAAAGAGCTAGCACAAACCGAGTTTGAGTTTGAGTTCCAACTACATGTATCCATATAGGAGAAAACAGAGTGAAACCTAAAAAATAAAACTGTTACTGCTAATGAACAGTTCAACTTAGGAGAACGAAATTTGGTGAGCCAATTGGGATTGGTGTAGTGATCATTACCTGAAAGTGTCATCAAGATTTGGTGAAAAAATGTGTGCTTAGATTTCAGGAAACTCATAGTTTTTGGAAGTATGGCAACCCCTTTCCATGAAAGTGTTTTGCGCCAGTCTCTGCTTAGGGCCACATCAATAGGAAACAAACCATAGAGATAGAACTTTGAACTGGTTTATTGTGTCAAGTTTCCAAGGGCTAGCACAAACCGAGTTTGATTTAGAGTCCCAACTACATGTATCCATATAGGAGAAAACGGAGTTAAACCGAAAAATTATACCTGTTACTGCAAACGAAGGGTTTAACCTAGAAGAATGAAATTTGGTGAGCCAAGTGGGATTGGGGTACTGATTATTACCTGAAAGTGTCAACAAGATTGGGTGAAAAAATGTGTGCTGAGATTTCAGGAAACTCGTAGTTTTTTGGAAGCTTGGCAACCACTTTCCATGAAAGTGATTTGCACCAGTCTCTGCTTCGGGCTACATCAATAGGAAAAAAACCATAGAGACAGAACTTGGAACTACTTTATTGTGTCAAGTTTCAAAGAGCTAGCACAAACCGTGTTTGATTTAGAATTCCAACTACATGTATCCATATAGGAGAAAACAGAGTGAAACCTAAAAATTAAAACTGTTACTGCAAATGAACAGTTTAACCTAGAGGAACGAAATTTGGTGAGCCAAGTGGGATTGGGGTACTGATCATTACCTGAAAGTGTCATCAACATTGGGTGAAAAAATGTGTGCTGAGATTTCAGGAAATTCGTATTTTTTTGGAAGCTTGGCAACACTTTTCCATGAAAGCAATTTGCACAAGCCAATTGGGATTTGGGTAGTGATCATTACCTGAAAGTGTCATCAAGATTGGGTGAAAAAAATGTGTGCTGAGATTTCAGGAAATTCGTAGTTTTTTGGTAGCTTGGGCACCCCTTTTCATGAAAGTGATTTGCGCCAGTCTCTGCTTAGGGATACATAAATAGGAAACAAACCATAGAGATAGAACTTGGAACTACTTTATTGTGTCAAGTTTCAAAGAGCTAGCACAAACCGAGTTAGATTTAGAGTTCCAACTACATGTATCCATATAGGAGAAAACAGAGTGAAAACAAAAAATTAAAACTGTTACAGCAAACGAACGGTTTCACCTAGAAGAACGAAATTTGGTGAGCCAAGTGGGATTGAATTACTGATCATTACCTGAAAGTGTCATCAAGATTGGGTGAAAAAATGTGTGCTGAGATTTCAGGAAACTCGTACTTTTTTGGAAGCTTGGCAACCCCTTTCCATGAAAGTGATTTGCGCCAGTCTCTGCTTAGGGCTACGTCAATAGAAAACAAACCGTAGAGATAGAACTGGGAACTAATTTATTGTGTCAAGTTTCAAAGAGCTAGCACAAACCGTGTTTGATTTAGAGTTCCAACTACATGTATCCATATAGGAGAAAACAGAGTGAAACATAAAAATTAAAACTGTTACTGCTAACGAACAGTTTAACTTAGAAGAACGAAATTTGGTGAGCCAAGTGGGATTGGTGTAGTGATCATTACCTGAAAGTGTCATCAAGATTTGGTGAAAAAATGTGTGCTTAGATTTCAGGAATCTCATAGTTTTTGGAAGATTGCAAACCCCTTTCCATGAAAGTGTTTTGCGCCAGTCTCTCTTTAGGGCTACATCAATAGGAAACAAACCATAAAGATAGAACTCTGAACTGGTTTATTGTGTCAAGTTTCAAAGTGCTAGTACAAACCGAGTTTGATTTAGAGTCCCAACTACATGTATCCATATAGGAGAAAAAGGAGTTAAACCGAAAAATTATACCTGTTACTGCAAACGAAGGGTTTAACCTAGAATAATGAAATTTGGTGAGCCAAGTGGGATTGGGGTACTGATTATTACCTGAAAGTGTCAACAAGATTGGGTGAAAAAATGTGTGCTGAGATTTCAGGAAACTCGTAGTTTTTTGGAAGCTTGGCAACCACTTTCCATGAAAGTGATTTGCACCAGTCTCTGCTTCGGGCTACATCAATAGGAAAAAAACCATAGAGACAGAACTTGGAACTACTTTATTCTGTCAAGTTTCAAAGAGCTAGCACAAACCGTGTTTGATTTAGAATTCCAACTACGTGTATCCATATAGGAGAAAATAGAGTGAAACCTAAAAATTAAAACTGTTACTGCAAACGAACGGTTTAACCTAGAGGAACGAAATTTGGTGAGCCAAGTGGGATTGGGGTACTGATCATTACCTGAAAGTGTCATCAAGATTGGGTGAAAAAATGTGTGCTGAGATTTCAGGAAATTCGTAGTTTTTTTGGAAGCTTGGCAACAGTTTTCCATGAAAGCAATTTGCACCAGCCAATTGGGATTTGGGTAGTGATCATTACCTGAAAGTGTCATCAAGATTGGGTGAAAAAAATGTGTGCTGAGATTTCAGGAAACTCGTAGTTTTTTGGAAGCTTGGCCACCCCTTTCCATGAAAGTGATTTGCGCCAGTCTCTGCTTAGGGATACATCAATAGGAAACAATCCATAGAGACAGAACTTGGAACTACTTTATTGTGTCAAGTTTCAAAGAGCTAGCACAAACCGAGTTTAATTTAGAGTTCCAACTACATGTATCCATATAGGAGAAAACAGAGTGAAACCGAAAAATTAAAACTGTTACAGCAAACAAACGGTTTAACCTAGAAGAATGAAATTTGGTGAGCCAAGTGGGATTGGGGTACCGATCATTATCTGAAAGTGTCATCAAGATTGGGTGAAAAAAATGTGTGCTGAGATTTCAGGAAACTCGTACTTTTTTGGAAGCTTGGCAACCCCTTTCCATGAAAGTGATTTGCGCCAGTCTCTGCTTAGGGCTACATCAATAGGAAACAAACCGTAGAGATAGAACTTGGAACTAATTTATTGTGTCAAGTTTCAAAGAGCTAGCACAAACCGTGTTTGATTTAGAGTTCCAAATACATGTATCCATATAGGAGAAAACAGAGTGAAACCGAAAAATTAAAACTGTTACTGCAAAGGAACGGTTGAACCTAGAAGAACGAAATTTGGTGAGCCAAGTGGGATTGGGGTACTGATCATTACCTGAAAGTGTCATCAAGATTGGGTGAAAGTATGTGTGATGAGATATCAGGAAACTCGTAGTTTTTTGGAAGCTTGGCAACCCCTTTCCATGAAAGTGATTTGCGCCAGTCTCTGCTTAGGACTACATCAATAGGAAACAAACCATAGAGATAGAACTTGTATCTACTTTATTCTGTCAAGGTTCAAAGAGCTAGCACAAACCGTGTTTGATTTAAAGTTCCAACTACATGTATCCATATAGGAGAAAATAGAGTGAAACCTAAAAATTAAAACTGTTACTGCAAACGAATGGTTTAACCTAGAAGAACGAAATTTGGTGAGCCAAGTGGGATTGGGGTACTAATCATTACCTGTAAGTGTCATCAAGATTGGATGAAAAAATGTGTGCTGAGATTTCAGGAACCTCATAGTTTTTTGGAAGCTTGGCAACCCCTTTCCTTGAAAGTGATTTGCGCCAGTCTCTGCTTAGGGCTACATCAATAGGAAACAAACCATAGAGATAGAACTTGGAACTACTTTAGTGTGTCAGTTTCAATGTGCTAGCACAAAATGTGTTTGATTTAGTGTTCCAACTACATGTATCCATATAGGAGAAAACAGAGTGAAACCTAAAAATTAAAACTGTTACTGCAAATCCAACTGCAAATCCAACAATATGTTGCATCCAGGAGACTCATCTGATTGGAAAAGACATACACAGACTCAAGGTAAAAGGTTGGGAAAAAATATACCAAGCACACGGTCCTCGTAAGCAAGCAGGCGTGGCCATTCTCATATCGAATAAAATCGACTTCAAGACTAAGCTAATCAAAAGGGATAAGGAAGGACATTATATACTGTTAAAAGGAACCATTCACCAACAAGACATAACAATTATCAATATTTATGCACCAAATAATGGTGCTGCGACGTTCATAAAACAAACTCTCCTCAAGTTCAAGAATCAAATAGACCACAACACAATAATCATGGGTGACTTCAACACACCTCTCTCACCATTGGACAGATCCTCCAAACAAAAGTTGAATAAAGAAACTATTGACCTCAATATCACTATCAATAACCTAGACTTAACTGACATATATAGAATATATCAACCATCATCAAGTGGATATACTTTTTTCTCAGCAGCACATGGAACCTTCTCAAAAATAGATCATATATTATGCCATAGGGCAACCCTCGGTAAATATAAAGGGGTTGAGATAATACCATGCACTTTATCAGATCATAATGGAATGAAACTGGAAATCAATGATAAAAGAAGGAAGGAAATATCCTACATCACATTGACAATGAACAATACGTTACTGAATGATCAATGGGTTACAGAAGACATAAAGGAGGAAATCAAAAAATTCTTAGAGATAAATGAAAATACAGACACAACATATCGGAATCTATGGAACACAATGAAAGCAGTTTTAAGAGGGAAATTCATTGCCTGGAGGTCATTCCTCAAAAAAAGGAAAAACCAACAAATAAATGAGCTCACACTTCATCTCAAAGCCCTAGAAAAGGAAGAGCAAAACAATAGCAAATGTAGCAGAAGGCAAGAACTAATCAAAATCAGAGAAGAAATCAATGAAATTGAAACAAAAGAAACTATTGAAAAAATTAACAAAACAAAAAGTTGGTTCTTTGAAAAAATAAATAAGATCGACAGACCCCTAGCCATACTAACGAAGAGAAGAAGAGAGAGAACACAAATCACTAACATACGGGATGAAAAAGGCAATATTACAACAGACGCTTCAGAAATACAGAAAACAATTAGAAATTATTTTGAAAACCTATATTCCAATAAGATAGAAGACAGTGAAGACATCGATGAATTCCTTAAGTCATATGATTTGCCCAGACTGAGTCAGGAGGAATCTCACAACTTAAACAGACCAATATCGATAGATGAAATAGAAGAAGCAATCAAAAAACTTCCAACCAAGAAAAGCCCAGGACCGGATGGGTATACAGCGGAGTTCTACAAAACCTTTAAAGAAGAATTAATACCAATACTTTTCAAGTTATTTCAGGAAGTAGAAAAAGAGGGAGCTCTTCCAAATTCATTCTGTGAGGCCAACATCACCCTGATTCCGAAACCAGACAAAGACACCTCAAAGAAAGAAAACTACAGACCAATATCTCTAATGAACCTAGATGCAAAAATCCTCAATAAAATTCTGGCAAATCGGATACAAAGACATATCAAAAAAATTGTGCACCATGATCAAGTAGGATTCATCCCTGGGATGCAAGGATGGTTCAATATACGGAAATCAATAAATGTTATCCACCACATCAATAGGCTTAAAGATAAGAACCATATGATCATCTCGATAGACGCAGAAAAAGCATTTGACAAAGTACAGGATCCCTTTATGTCCAAAACATTAGAAAAAATAGGGATAACAGGAACTTACCTCGACATTGTAAAAGCTATCTATGCTAAGCCTCAGGCTAGCATCATTCTGAATGGAGAAAAATTGAAGGCATTCCCTCTAAAATCTGGAACAAGACAGGGATGCCCCCTATCACCACTTCTATTCAATATAGTTCTCGAAACACTGGCCAGAGCAATTAGACAGACGAAAGAAATTAAAGGCATAAAAATAGGAAAAGAAGAACTTAAATTATCACTATTTGCGGATGACATGATTCTATACCTAGAAGACCCAAAACGGTCTACAAAAAAACTACTAGAACTAATAAATGAATTCAGCAAAGTGGCAGGATATAAAATCAACACACATAAATCAAAGGCATTTCTGTATATCAGTGACCAAACTTCTGAAACGGAAATGAGGAAAAACACTCCATTCACAATAACCTCAAAAAAAATAAAATACTTGGGAATCAACCTAACAAAAGAGGTGAAAGACCTATACAATGAAAACTACAGATCCCTAAAGAAAGAAATTGAAGAGGAGCTTAGAAGATGGAAAAATATACCCTGTTCATGGATAGGCAGAACTAACATCATCAAAATGGCGATATTACCAAAAGTTCTCTATAGGTTCAATGCAATGCCAATCAAAATCCCAATGGCATTTCTTGTAGAAATAGATAAAGCAATTATGAAATTCATATGGAAAAATAAAATACCCAGAATAGCAAAAACAATTCTAAGCAGGAAGTGTGAATCAGGTGGTATAGCATTACCAGATTTCAAACTATATTACAGAGCAATAGTAATAAAAACAGCATGGTACTGGTACCAGAACAGGCGGGTGGACCAATGGTACAGAATAGAGGACACAGAGACTAAACCACAAAGCTACAACTATCTTATATTTGATAAAGGAGCTAAAAACATGCAATGGAGAAAGGATAGCATCTTCAACAAATGGTGTTGGGAAAACTGGAAATCCATATGCAACAAAATGAAACTGAATCCCCTCCTCTCGCCATGCACAAAAGTCAACTCAAAGTGGATAAAGGAGCTAGATATCAAATCAGAGACTCTCATATGATAGAAGAAAAAGTTGGCTCCGATCTACAGATTGTGGGGACGGGCTCAAAATTCCTTAATAGGACACCCATAGCACAAGAGTTAGTAACAAGAATCAACAAATGGGACTTTCTTAAACTGAAAAGTTTTTTCTCAGCAAGAGAAACCATAAGAGAGGTAAATAGGGAGCCTACATCCTGGGAACAAATTTTTACTCCTCACACTTCAGATAGAGCCCTAATATCCAGAGTATACAAAGAACTCAAAAAATTAGACAATAAGAAAACAAATAACCCAATTAACAAATGGGCCAAGGACCTGAACAGACACTTCTCAGAGGAGGACATAAAATCAATCAACAAGTACATGAAAAAATGCTCACCATCTCTAGCAGTCAAGGAAATGCAAATCAAAACCACCCTAAGATACCACCTCACCCCAGTAAGATTGGCAGCCATGATGAAGTCAAACAACAACAAGTGTTGGCGAGGATGTGGGGAAAAGGGTACTCTTGTACACTGCTGGTGGGACTGCAAACGGGTGCGGCCAATTTGGAAAGCAGTACGGAGATTCCTGGGAAAGCTGGGAATGGAACCACCATTTGACCCAGCTATTGCCCTACTCGGACTATTTCCTGAAGACCTTAAAAGAGCACACTACAGGGATACTGCCACATCGATGTTCATATCAGCACAATACACAATTGCTAGACTGTGGAATCAACCCAGATGCCCTTCAATAGATGAATGTATAAAAAATGTGGCATTTATACACCATGGAGTATTACGCAGCACTAAAAAATGACAAATACACGGAATTTGCAGGGAAATGGATGGCACTAGAGCAGATTATGCTTAGTGAAGCTAGCCAATCCCTAAAAAACAAATAACAAATGTCTTCCTTGATATAATGAGAGCAACTAACAGGGAGGATGAGCAGGAAGAAAAGATTAGCATTAAACAGAGACATGAGGCGGGAGGGAAAGGGAGAAAAAAAAGGGAAATCACATGGAAATGGAGGGAGACCCTCATTGTTATACAAAATTACATTTAAGAGTTTACGAGGGGAATGGGATAACAAACATGGAGGGAAATGAATTACAGTAGATGGGGTAGAGAGAGAAGATGGGAGGGGATGGGAGGGGGGATAGTAGAGGATAGGAAAAGTAGCAGAATACAACAGTCACTATTATGGCAGTATGTAAAAATGTGATGTGTAACCGATGTGATTCTGCAATCTGTATTTGGGAAAAAATGGGAGTTCATAACCCAACTGATTCTAATTTATGAAATATGATTTGTCATGAGCTTTGTAAAGTTGTGAACATCCAATAAAAAAATAAATAAATAAATAAATAAAATAGAAAAAAAAAAAAAGATTGGGTGAAAAAATGTGTGCTGAGATTTCAGGAAACCCGTAGTTTTTTGGAAGCTTGGCAACCCCTTTCCATGAAAGTGATTTGCGCCAGTCTCTGCTTATGGCTACATCAATAGGAAACAAACCATAGAGATAGAACTCGGAACGACTTTATTGTGTCAAGTTTCAAAGAGCTAGCACAAACCGTGTTTGATTTATAGTTCCAAATACATGTATCCATATAGGAGAAAACAGAGTGAAACCGAAAAATTAAAACTGTTACTGAAAACGAACGGTTTAACCTAGAAGAACGAAATTTGGTGAGCCAAGTGGGAATGGGGTACTGATCATTACCTGAAAGTGTCATCAAGATTGGGTGAAAAAATGTGTGCTGAGATTTCAGGAAACCCGTAGTTTTTTGGAAGCTTTGCAACCCCTTTCCATGAAAGTCATTTACGCCAGTCTCTGCTTAGGACTACATCACTATGAAACAAACCATAGAGATAGAACTTGGAACTACTTTATTGTGTCAAGTTTCAAAGAGCTAGCACAAACCGTGTTTGATTTATAGTTCCAAATACATGTATCCATATAGGAGAAAACAGAGTGAAAAATAAAAATTAAAACTGTTACTACAAACGAGCGGTTTAACCTAGAAGAACGAAATTTGGTGAGCCAAGTGGGATTGGGGTACTGATCATTACCTGAAAGTGTCACCAGGATTGGGTGAAAAAATGTGTGCTGTGATTTCAGGAAACTCGAGTTTTTTGAAGCTTGGCAACCCCTTTCCATGAAAGTGATTTGCGCCAGTCTCTGCTTAGGGCTACATCAATAGGAAACAAACCATAGAGATAGAACTTGGAACTATTTTTTGGGTCAAGTTTCAAAGAGCTAGCACAAACCGTGTTTGATTTAAAGTTCCAACTACATGTATCCATATAGGAGAAAAGAGAGTGAAACCGAAAAATTAAAACTGTTACTGCAAACGAACGGTTTAACCTAGAAGAACGAAATTTGGTGAGCCAAGTGGGATTGGGGTACTTATCATTACCTGAAAGTGTCATCAAGATTGGGTGAAAAAATGTGTGCTGAGATTTCAGGAACCTCATAGTTTTTTGGAAGCTTGGCAACCCCTTTCCATGAAAGTGATTTGCGCCAGTCTCTGCTTAGGGCTACATCAATAGTAAACAAACCATAGAGATAGAACTTGGAACTAGTTTATAGTGTCAAGGTTCAAAGAGCTAGCACAAACCGAGGTTGATTTAGAGTTCCAACTACATGTATCCATATAGGAGAAAACAGAGTAAAACCAAAAAATTAAAACTGTTACTGCAAATGAACGGTTTAACCTAGAAGAACGAAATTTGGTGAGCCAAGTGGGATTGGGGTACTGATCATTACCTGAAAGTGTCATCAAGATTGGTTGAAAAAATGTGTGCTGAGATTTCAGGAAACTCGTAGTTTTTTGGAAGCTTGGCAACCCCTTTCCATGAAAGTCATTTACGCCAGTCTCTGCTTAGGGCTACATCAATAGGAAACAAACCGTAGAGATAGAACTTGGAACTATTTTTTGGGTCAAGTTTCAAAGAGCTAGCACAAACCGTGTTTGATTTAGAGTTCCAACTACATGTATCCATTAGGAGAAAACAGAGTGAAACCTAAAAATTAAAACTGTTACTGCTAATGAACGGTTTAACATAGAAGAACGAAATTTGGTGAGCCAAGTGGGATTGGGGTACTTATCATTACCTGAAAGTGTCATCAAGATTGGGTGAAAAAATGTGTGCTGAGATTTCAGGAAACCCGTAGTTTTTTGGAAGCTTGGCAACCCCTTTCCATGAAAGTGATTTGCGCCAGTCTCTGCTTAGGGCTCCATCAATAGGAAACAAACCATAGAGACAGAACTTGGAACTACTTTATTGTGTCAAGTTTCAAAGAGCTAGTACCAACCGTGTTTGATTTAAAGTTCCAACTACATGTATCCATATAGGAGAAAACAGAGTGAAATCTAAAAATTAAAACTGGTACTGCAAACGAACGGTTTAACCTAGAAGAACGAAATTTGGTGAGCCAAGTGGGATTGGGGTACTGATCATTACCTGAAAGTGTCATCAGGATTGGGTGAAAAAATGCGTGCTGAGATTTCAGGAAACTCGTAGTTTTTTGGAAGCTTGGCAACCCCTTACCATGAAAGTGATTTGCGCCAGTCTCTGCTTAGGTCTACATCAATAGTAAACAAACCATAGAGATAGAACATGGAACTACTTTATTGTGTCAAGTTTCACAGAGCTAGCAAAAACGGTGTTTGATTTAGACTTCCAAATACATATATCCATATAGGAGAAAACAGAGTGAAACCTAAAAATTAAAACTGTTACTGCAAACGAACGGTTTAAACTAGAAGAACGAAATTTGGTGAGCCAAGAGGGATTGGGGTACTTATCATTACCTGAAAGTGTCATCAAGATTGGGTGAAAAAATGTGTGCTGAGATTTCAGGAATCTCGTAGTTTTTTGGAAGTTTGGCAACCCCTTTCCATGAAAGTGATTTGCGCCAGTCTCTGCTTAGGGCTACATCAATAGTAAACAAATCATAGAGATAGAACTTATAACTAGTTTATTGTGTCAAGTTTCACAGAGCTAGCAAAAACCGTGTTTGTTTTAAAGTTCCAACTACATGTATCCATATAGGAGAAAACAGAGTGAAACCGAAAAATTAAAACTGTTACTGCAAACGAACGGTTTAACCTAGGAGAATGAAATTTGGTGAGCCAAGTGGAATGAGGTACTTATCATTACCTGAAAGTGTCATCACGATTGGGTGAAAAAATTTTGGTGAGATTTCAAATAACTCGCAGTTATTTGGAAGCTTGGCAACCCCTTTCCATCAAAGTGATTTGCGCCAGTCTCTGCTTAGGGCTACATCAATAGGAAACAAAGCATGGAGATAGAACATGGAACTACTTTATTGTGTCAAGTTTCACAGAGCTAGCAAAAACCGTGTTTGATTTAGACTTCCAAATACATATATCCATATAGGAGAAAACAGAGTGAAACCTAAAAATTAAAACTGTTACTGCAAACGAACGGTTTAACCTAGAAGAACGAAATTTGGTGAGCCAAGTGGAATTGCGGTACTTTTCATTACCTGAAAGTGTCATCAAGATTGGGTGAAAAAATGTGTGCTGAGATTTCAGGAAACTCGTAGTTTTTTGGAAGTTTGGCAACCCCTTTCCATGAAAGTGATTTGCCCCAGTCTCTGCTTAGGGCTACATCAATAGTAAACAAACCAGAGAGATAGAACTTGGAACTAGTTTATTGTGTCAAGTTCAAAGAGCTAGCTCCAAACGTGTTTGATTAAGAGTTCCAACTACATGTATCCATATAGGAGAAAACAGAGTGAAAACGAAAAATTAAAACTGTTACTGCAAACGAACAGTTTAACCTAGAAGAACGAAATTTGGTTAGCCAAGTGGGATTGAGGTACTTATCATTACCTGAAAGTGTCATCACGATTGGGTGAAAAAATTTTGGTGAGATTTCAAAAAACTCCCAGTTTTTTGGAAGCTTGGCAACCCCTTTCCATCAAAGTGATTTGCGCCAGTCTCTGATAGGGCTACATCAATAGTAAACAAACCATAGAGATAGAACTTGGAACTACTTTACTGTGTCAAGTTTCAAAGAGCTAGCACAAACCGTGTTTGATTTAGAGTTCCAACTACATGTATCCATATAGGAGAAAACAGAGTGAATCTTAAAAATTAAAACTGTTATCCCAAACGAACGGTTTAACCTAGAAAAACGAAATTCGGTGAGCCAAGTGGTATTGGGGTACTGATCATTACCTGAAAGTGTCATCAAGATTGGACGAAAAAATGTGTGCTGAGATTTCACGAATCCCGTAGTTTTTTGGAAGCTTGGCAACCCCTTTCCATGAAAGTGATTTGCGCCAGTCTCTGCTTAGGGCTACATCAATAGTAAACAAATCATAGAGATAGAACTTGGAACTAGTTTATTGTGTCAAGTTTCAAAGAGCTAGCACAAACCGAGTTTGATTTAGAGTTCCAACGACATATATCCATATAGGAGAAAACAGAGTGAAAACGAAAAATTAAAACTGTTACTGCAAATGAACGGTTTAACATAGAGGAACGAAATTTGGTGAGCCAAGTGGGATTGGGGTACTGATCATTACCTGAAAGTGTCATCAAGTTTGGGTGCAAAAATGTTTGCTGAGATTTTAGGAATCTCATAGTTTTTTGGAAGCTTCGCAACCCCTTTCCATGAAAGTGATTTGCGCCAGTCTCTCCTTAGGGCTACATCAATAGGAAACAAACCATAGAGATAGAACTTGGAACTACTTTACTGTGTCAAGTTTGACAGAGCTTGCACAAACCGTGTTTGATTTAGAGTTCCAACTACATGTATCCATTAGGAGAAAACAGAGTGAAACCTAAAAATTAAAACTGTTACTGCAAATGAAGGGTTTAACATAGAAGAACGAAATTTGGTGAGCCAAGTGGGATTGGGGTACTTATCATTACCTGAAAGTGTCATCAAGATTGGGTGAAAAAATGTGTGCTGAGATTTCAGGAAACCCGTAGTTTTTTGGAAGCTTCGCAACCCCTTTCCATGAAAGTGATTTGCGCCAGTCTCTGCTTAGGGCTACATCAATAGTAAACAAATCATAGAGATAGAACTTATAACTAGTTTATTGTGTCAAGTTTCACAGAGCTAGCAAAAACCGTGTCTGTTTTAAAGTTCCAACTACATGTATCCATATAGGAGATAACAGAGTGAAACCGAAAAATTAAAACTGTTACTGCAAACGAACGGTTTAACCTAGGAGAATGAAATTTGGTGAGCCAAGTGGAATGAGGTACTTATCATTACCTGAAAGTGTCATCACTTTGGGTGAAAAAATTTTGGTGAGATTTCAAAAAACTCGCAGTTATTTGGAAGCTTGGCAACCCCTTTCCATCAAAGTGATTTGCGCCAGTCTCTGCTTAGGGCTACATCAATAGGAAACAAAGCATAGAGATAGAACATGGAACTACTTTATTGTGTCAAGTTTCACAGAGCTAGCAAAAACCATGTTTGATTTAGACTTCCAAATACATATATCCATATAGGAGAAAACAGAGTGAAACCTAAAAATTAAAACTGTTACTGCAAACGAACGGTTTAACCTAGAAGAACGAAATTTGGTGAGCCAAGTGGAATTGCGGTACTTTTCATTACCTGAAAGTGTCATCAAGATTGGGTGAAAAAATGTGTGCTGAGATTTCAGGAAACTCGTAGTTTTTTGGAAGTTTGGCATCCCCTTTCCATGAAAGTGATTTGCCCCAGTCTCTGCTTAGGGCTACATCAATAGTAAACAAACCAGAGAGATAGAACTTGGAACTAGTTTATTGTGTCAAGTTCAAAGAGCTAGCACCAAACGTGTTTGATTAAGAGTTCCAACTACATGTATCCATATAGGAGAAAACAGAGTGAAAACGAAAAATTAAAACTGTTACTGCAAACGAACAGTTTAACCTAGAAGAACGAAATTTGGTTAGCCAAGTGGGATTGAGGTACTTATCATTACCTGAAAGTGTCATCACGATTGGGTGAAAAAATTTTGGTGAGATTTCAAAAAACTCCCAGTTTTTTGGAAGCTTGGCAACCCCTTTCCATCAAAGTGATTTGCGCCAGTCTCTGATAGGGCTACATCAATAGTAAACAAACCATAGAGATAGAACTTGGAACTACTTTACTGTGTCAAGTTTCAAAGAGCTAGCACAAACCGTGTTTGATTTAGAGTTCCAACTACATGTATCCATATAGGAGAAAACAGAGTGAATCTTAAAAATTAAAACTGTTATCCCAAACGAACGGTTTAACCTAGAAAAACGAAATTCAGTGAGCCAAGTGGTATTGGGGTACTGATCATTACCTGAAAGTGTCATCAAGATTGGACGAAAAAATGTGTGCTGAGATTTCACGAATCCCGTAGTTTTTTGGAAGCTTGGCAACCCCTTTCCATGAAAGTGATTTGCGCCAGTCTCTGCTTAGGGCTACATCAATAGTAAACAAATCATAGAGATAGAACTTGGAACTAGTTTATTGTGTCAAGTTTCAAAGAGCTAGCACAAACCGAGTTTGATTTAGAGTTCCAACGACATATATCCATATAGGAGAAAACAGAGTGAAAACGAAAAATTAAAACTGTTACTGCAAATGAACGGTTTAACATAGAGGAACGAAATTTGGTGAGCCAAGTGGGATTGGGGTACTGATCATTACCTGAAAGGGTCATCAAGTTTGGGTGCAAAAATGTGTGCTGAGATTTTAGGAATCTTATAGTTTTTTGGAAGCTTGGCAACCCCTTTCCATGAAAGTGATTTGCGCCAGTCTCTTCTTAGGGCTACATCAATAGGAAACAAACCATAGAGATAGAACTTGGAACTACTTTAATGTGTCAAGTTTGACAGAGCTAGCACAAACCGTGTTTGATTTAGAGTTCCAACTACATGTATCCATTAGGAGAAAACAGAGTGAAACCTAAAAATTAAAACTGTTACTGCAAATGAAGGGTTTAACATAGAAGAACGAAATTTGGTGAGCCAAGTGGGATTGGGGTACTTATCATTACCTGAAAGTGTCATCAAGATTGGGTGAAAAAATGTGTGCTGAGATTTCAGGAAACCCGTAGTTTTTTAAAAGCTTCGCAACCCCTTTCCATGAAAGTGATTTGCGCCAGTCTCTGCTTAGGGCTACATCAATAGTAAACAAATCATAGAGATAGAACTTATAACTAGTTTATTGTGTCAAGTTTCACAGAGCTAGCAAAAACCGTGTGTGTTTTAAAGTTCCAACTACATGTATCCATATACGAGAAAACAGAGTGAAACCTAAAAATTAAAACTGTTACTGCAAACGAACGGTTTAACCTAGAAGAACGAAATTTTGTGAGCCAAGTGGGATTTGGGTACTTATCATTACCTGAAAGTGTCATCAAGATTGAGTGAAAAAATGTGTGCTGAGATTTCAGGAACCTCGTAGTTTTTTGGAAGCTTGGCAACCCCTTTCCATGAAAGTGATTTGCGCCAGTCTCTGCTTAGGGCTCCATCAATAGGAAACAAACCATAGAGACAGAACTTGGAACTACTTTATTGTGTCAAGTTTCAAAGAGCTAGTACCAACCGTGTTTGATTTAAAGTTCCAACTACATGTATCCATATAGGAGAAAACAGAGTGAAATCTAAAAATTAAAACTGGTACTGCAAACGAACGGTTTAACCTAGAAGAACGAAATTTGGTGAGCCAAGTGGGATTGGGGTACTGATCATTACCTGAAAGTGTCATCAGGATTGGGTGAAAAAATGCGTGCTGAGATTTCAGGAAACTCGTAGTTTTTTGGAAGCTTGGCAACCCCTTACCATGAAAGTGATTTGCGCCAGTCTCTGCTTAGGGCTACATCAATAGTAAACAAATCATAGAGATAGAACTTGGAACTAGTTTATTGTGTCAAGTTTCAAAGAACTAGCACAAACCGAGTTTGATTTAGAGTTCCAACGACATATATCCATATAGGAGAAAACAGAGTGAAAACGAAAAATTAAAACTGTTACTGCAAACGAACGGTTTAACCTAGAAGAACGAAATTTGGTGAGTCAAGTGGGATTGGGGTACTGATCATTACCTGAAAGTGTCATCAAGATTGGGTGAAGAAATGTGTGCTGAGATTTCAGGAAACTCGTAGTTTTTTGGAAGCTTGGCAACCCCTTTCCATGAAAGTGATTTGCACCAGTCTCTGCTTAGGGCTACATCAATAGTAAACAAATCATAGAGATAGAACTTATAACTAGTTTATTGTGTCAAGTTTCACACAGCTAGCAAAAACCGTGTTTGTTTTAAAGTTCCAACTACATGTATCCATATAGGAGAAAACAGAGTGAAACCTAAAAATTAAAACTGTTACTGCAAACGAACGGTTTAACCTAGAAGAATGAAATTTGGTGAGCCAAGTGGAATGAGGTACTTATCATTACCTGAAAGTGTCATCACGATTGGGTGAAAAAATTTTGGTGAGATTTCAAAAAACTCGCAGTTTTTTGGAAGCTTGGCAACCCCTTTCCATGAAAGTGATTTGCGCCAGTTTCTCCTTAGGGCTACATCAATAGTAAACACATCATAGAGATAGAACTTGGAACTACTTTATTGTGTCAAGTTTCACAGAGCTAGCAAAAACCGTGTTTGATTTAAAGTTCCAACTACATGTATCCATATAGGAGAAAACAGAGTGACACCTAAAAATTAAAACTGTTACTGCAAACGAACAGTTTAACCTAGAAGAACGAAATTTGGTGAGCCAAGTGGGATTGGGGTACTTATCATTACCTGAAAGTGTCATCAAGATTGGGTGAAAAATGTGTGCTGAGATTTCAGGAAACCCGTAGTTTTTTGGAAGCTTCGCAACCCCTTTCCATGAAAGGGATTTGCGCCAGTCTCTGCTTAGGGCTACATCAATAGTAAACAAATCATAGAGATAGAACTTATAACTAGTTTATTGTGTCAAGTTTCACACAGCTAGCAAAAACCGTGTTTGTTTTAAACTTCCAACTACATGTATCCATATAGGAGAAAACAGAGTGAAACCTAAAAATTAAAACTGTTACTGCAAACGAACGGTTTAACCTAGAAGAACGAAATTTGGTGAGCCAAGTGGGATTTGGGTACTTATCATTACCTGAAAGTGTCATCAAGATTGGGTGAAAAAATGTGTGCTGAGATTTCAGGAAACTCGTAGATTTTGGAAGCTTGGCAACCCCTTTCCATGAAAGTGATTTGCGCCAGTCTCTGCTTAGGGCTCCATCAATAGGAAACAAACCATAGAGACAGAACTTGGAACTACTTTATTGTGTCAAGTTTGAAAGAGCTAGCACCAACCGTGTTTGATTTAAAGTTCCAACTACATGTATCCATATAGGAGAAAACAGAGTGAAACCTAAAAATTAAAACTGTTACTGCAAACGAACGGTTTAACCTAGAAGAACGAAATTTGGTGAGCCAAGTGGGATTGGGGTACTTATCATTACCTGAAAGTGTCATCAAGATTGGGTGAAAAAATGTGTGCTGAGATTTCAGGAAACCCGTAGTTTTTTGGAAGCTTCGCAACCCCTTTCCATGAAAGTGATTTGCGCCAGTTTCTCCTTAGGGCTACATCAATAGTAAACAAATCATAGAGATAGAACTTGGAACTACTTTATTGTGTCAAGTTTCACAGAGCTAGCAAAAACCGTGTTTGATTTAAAGTTCCAACTACATGTATCCATATAGGAGAAAACAGAGTGACACCTAAAAATTAAAACTGTTACTGCAAACGAACAGTTTAACCTAGAAGAACGAAATTTGGTGAGCCAAGTGGGATTGGGGTACTTATCATTACCTGAAAGTGTCATCAAGATTGGGTGAAAAATGCGTGCTGAGATTTCAGGAAACCCGTAGTTTTTTGGAAGCTTCGCAACCCCTTTCCATGAAAGGGATTTGCGCCAGTCTCTGCTTAGGGCTACATCAATAGGAACAAACCATAGAGATAGAACTTGGAACTACTTTATTGTGTCAAGTTTCTAAGAGCTAGCACCAACCCTGTTTGATTTAAAGTTCCAACTACATGTATCCATATAGGAGAAAACAGAGTGAAACCTAAAAATTAAAACTGTTACTGCAAACGAACGGTTTATCCTAGAAGAAAGAAATTTGGTGAGCCAAGTGGGATTGAGTTACTGATCATTACCTGAAAGTGTCATCAAGATTGGGTGCAAAAATGTTTGCTGAGATTTCAGAAAACCCGTAGTTTTTTGGAAGCTTGGCAACCCCTTTCCACGAAAGTGATTTGCGCCAGTCTCTGCTTAGGGCTATATCAATAGTAAACAAACCATATAGATAGAACTTGGAACTAGTTTATTGTGTCATGTTTCAAAGAGCTAGCACAAACGGTGTTTGATTTAGAGTTCCAACTACATGTATCCATATAGGAGAAAACAGAGTGAAACCGAAAAATTAAAACTGTTACTGCAAACGAACGGTTTAACCTAGAAGAATGACATTTGGTGAGCCAAGTGGGATTGGGGTACTGATCACTTCCTGAAGGTGTAATCAAGATTGCGTGAAAAAATGTGTGCTGAGATTTCAGGAACCTCATAGTTTTTTGGAAGCTTGGCAACCCCTTTCCATGAAAGTGATTTGCGCCAGTCTCTGCTCTGGGCTACATCAATAGGAAACAAACCATAGAGATAGAACTTGGAACTACTTTATTCTGTCAAGTTTCAAAAAGCTAGCACAAACCGTGTTTGATTTAGAGTTCCAACTACATGTATCCATATAGGAGAAAACAGAGTGAAACCGAAAAATTAAAACTGTTACTGCAAACGAACGGTTTAACCTAGAAGAACGAAATTTGGTGAGCCAAGTGGGATTGGTGTACTGATCATTACCTGAAAGTGTCATCAAGATTGGGTCAAAAAATGTGTGCTGAGATTTCAGGAACCTCGTAGTTTTTCGGAAGCTTGGCAACCCCTTTCCATGAAAGTGATTTGCGCCAGTCTCTGCTTAGGGCTACATCAATAGGAAACAAACCATACAGATAGAACTTGGAACTACTTTATTCTGTCAAGTTTCAAAAAGCTAGCACCAACCGTGTTTGATTTAAAGTTCCAACTACATGTATCCATATAGGAGAAAACAGAGTGAAACCTAAAAATTTAAACTGTTACTGCAAACGAACTGTTTAACCTAGAAGAACAAAATTTGGTGAGTCAAGTGGGATTGGGGTACTGATCATTACCTGAAAGTGTCATCAAGATTGGGTGAAAAAATGTGTGCTGAGATTTCAGGAACCTCGTAGTTTTTTGGAAGCTTGGCAACCCCTTTCCATGAAAGTGATTTGCGCAAGTCTCTGCTTAGGGCTACATCTATAGGAAACAAACCATAGAGATAGAACTTGGAACTATTTATTCTGTCAAGTTTCAAAGAGCTAGCACCAAACTTGTATGATTTAGAGTTCCAACTACATGTACTCATATAGGAGAAAACAGAGTGAAACCTAAAAATTAAAACTGTTACTGCAAACGAACGGTTTAACCTAGAAGAACGAAATTTGGTGAGCCAAGTGGGATTGGGGTACTGATCATTACCTGAAAGTGTCACCAAGATTGGGGAAAAAATGTGTGCTGAGATTTCAGGAAACTCGTATTTTGTTTGAAGCTGGGCAACCCCTTTCCATTAAAGTGATTTGCGCCAGTCTCTGCTTAGGGCTACATCAATAGGAAACAAACCATAGAGATAGAACTTGGAACTACTTTATTGTGTCAAGTTTCTAAGAGCTAGCAAAAACCATGTTTGATTTAAAGTTCCAACTACATGTATCCATATAGGAGAAAACAGAGTGAAACCTAAAAATTTAAACTGTTACTGCAAACGAACGGTTTAACCTAGAAGAACGAAATTTAGTGAACCAAGTGGGATTGGGGTACTGATCATTACCTGAAAGTGTCATCAAGATTGGGTGAAAAAATGTGTGCTGAGATTTCAGGAAACTCGTAGTTTCTTGGAAGCTTGGATACCCCTTTCCATGAAAGTGATTTGCGCCAGTCTCTGCTAGGGCTACATCAATAGGAAACAAACCATAGAGATAGAACTTGGAACTACTTTATTGTGTCAACTTTCTAAGAGCTAGCACCAACCGTGTTTGATTTAAAGTTCCAACTACATGTATCCATATAGGAGAAACCAGAGTGAAACCTAATAATTAAAACTGTTACTGCAAACGAACGGTTTAACCTAGAAGAACGAAATTTGGAGATCCAAGTGGGATTGAGGTACTGATCATTACCTGAAAGTGTTATCAAGATTTGGTGCAAAAATGTGTGCGGAGATTTCAGGAAACCCGTAGTTTTTTGGAAGCTTGGCAACCCCTTTCCACGAAAGTGATTTGTGCCAGTCTCTACTTAGGTCTATATCAATAGTAAACAAACCATATAGATAGAGCTTGGAACTAGTTTATTGTGTCATGTTTCAAAGAGCTACACAATCGGTGTTTTATTTAGAGTTCCAACTACATGTATCCATATAGGAGAAAACAGAGTGAAACCGAAAAATTAAAACTGTTACTGCAAACGAACGGTTTAACCTAGAAGAACGAAATTTGGTGAGCCAAGTGGGATTGGGGTACTGATCATTACCTGAAAGTGTCATCAAGATTGGGTGAAAAAATGTGTGCTGAGATTTCCGGAACCTCGTAGTTTTTCGGAAGCTTGGCAACCCCTTTCCATGAAAGTGATTTGCGCCAGTCTCTGCTTAGGGCTACATCAATAGGAAACAAACCATAGAGATAGAACTTGGAACTACTTTATTCTGTCAAGTTTCAAAAAGCTAGCACCAACCGTGTTTGATTTAAAGTTCCAACTACATGTATCCATATAGGAGAAAACAGAGTGAAACCTAAAAATTTAAACTGTTACTGCAAACGAACTGTTTAACCTAGAAGAACAAAATTTGGTGAGCCAAGTGGGATTGGGGTACTGATCATTACCTGAAAGTGTCATCAAGATTGGGTGAAAAAATGTGTGCTGAGATTTCAGGAACCTCGTAGTTTTTTGGAAGCTTGGCAACCCCTTTCCATGAAAGTGATTTGCGCCAGTCTCTGCTTAGGGCTACATCAATAGGAAACAAACCATAGAGATAGAACTTGGAACTACTTTATTGTGTCAAGTTTCTAAGAGCTAGCACCAACCGTGTTTGATTTAAAGTTCCAAATACATGTATCCATATAGGAGAAAACAGAGTGAAACCTAAAAATTAAAACTGTTACTGCAAACGAACGGTTTAACCTAGAAGAACGAAATTTGGTGAGCCAAGTGGGATTGGGGTACTGATCATTACCTGAAAGTGTCATCAAGATTGGGTGAAAAAATGTGTGCTGAGATTTCAGGAAACTCGTAGTGTTTGGAAGCTTGGCAACCCCTTTCCATGAAAGTGATTTGCACCAGTCTCTGCTTAGGGCTACATCAATAGGAAACAAACCATAGAGATAGAACTTGGAACTACTTTATTGTGTCAAGTTTCACAGAGCTAGCAAAAACCATGTTTGATTTAAAGTTCCAACTACATGTATCCATAGAGGAGAAAACAGAGTGAAACCTAAAAATTAAAACTGTTACTGCAAACGAACGGTTTAACCTAGAAGAACGAAATTTGGTGAGCCAAGTGGGATTGGGGAAGAGATCATTACCTGAAAGTGTCATCAAGATTGGGTGAAAAAATGTGCGCTGAGATTTCAGGAACCTCGTAGTTTTTTGGAAGCTTGGCAACCCCTTTCCATGAAAGTGATTTGCGCCAGTCTCTGCTTAGGGCTACATCAATAGGAAACAAACCATAGAGATAGAACTTGGAACTAATTTCTTGTGTCAAGTTTCAAAGAGCTAGCACCAACCGTGTTTGATTTAGAGTTCCAACTACATGTATCCATATAGGAGAAAACAGAGTGAAACCTAACAATTAAAACTGTTACTGCAAATGAACGGTTTAACCTAGAAGAACGAAATTTGGTGAGCCAAGTGGGATTGAGTTACTGATCATTACCTGAAAGTGTCATCAAGATTGGGTGCAAAAATGTTTGCTGAGATTTCAGAAAACCCGTAGTTTTTGGGAAGCTTGGCAACCCCTATTAACGAAAGTGATTTGCGCCAGTCTCTGCTTAGGGCTATATCAATAGTAAACAAACCATATAGATAGAACTTGGAACTAGTTTATTGTGTCATGTTTCAAAGAGCTAGCACAAACGGTGTTTGATTTAGAGTTCCAACTACATGTATCCAAATAGGAGAAAACAGAGTGAAACCGAAAAATTAAAACTGTTACTGCAAACGAATGGTTTAACCTAGAAGAACGAAATTTGGTGAGCCAAGTGGGATTGGGGTACTGATCATTACCTGAAGGTGTAATCAAGATTGCGTGAAAAAATGTGTGCTGAGATTTCAGGAACCTCGTAGTTTTTTGGAAGCTCGGCAACCCCTTTCCATGAAAGTGATTTGTGCCAGTCTCTGCTTAGGGCTACATCAATAGGAAACAAACCATAGAGATAGAACTTGGAACTACTTTATTCTTCAAGTTTCAAAAAGCTAGCACAAACCGTGTTTGATTTAGAGTTCCAACTACATGTATTCATATAAGAGAAAACAGAGTGAAACCAAAAAATCAGAACTGTTACTGCAAACGAACGGTTTAACCTAGAAGAACGAAATTTGGTGAGCCAAGTGGTATTGGGGTACTGATCATTACCTGAAAGTGTCATCAAGATTGGGTAAGAAATGTGTGCTGAGATTTCAGGAACCTCGTAGTTTTTTGGAAGCTTGGCAACCCCTTTTCATGAAAGTGATTTGCGCCAGTCTCTGCTTAGGGCTACATCAATAGGAAACAAAACATAGAGATAGAACTTGGAACTGCTTTATTGTGTCAAGTTTCACAGAGCTAGCAAAAACCGTGTTTGATTTAGAGTTCCAAATACATGTATCCATATAGGAGAAAACAGAGTGAAACCTAAAAATTAAAACTGTTACTGCAAACGAACGGTTTAACCTAGAAGAACGAAATTTGGAGAGCCCAGTGGGATTGGTGTACTTATCATTACCTGAAAGTGTCATCAAGATTGGGTCAAAAAATGTGTGCTGAGATTTCAGGAAACTCGTAGTTTTTTGGAAGCTTGGCAACCCCTTTCCATGAAAGTGATTTGGGCCAGTCTCTGCTTAGGGCTACATCAATAGGAAACAAACCATAGAGATAGAACTTGGAACTACTTTATTCTGTCAAGTTTCAAAAAGCTAGCACAAACCGTGTTTGATTTAGAGTTCCAAATACATGATCCATATAGGAGAAAACAGAGTGAAACCTAAAAATTAAAACTGTTACTGCAAACGAACTGTTTAACCTAGAAGAACGAAATTTGGTGAGCCAAGTGGGATTGGGGTACTGATCATTACCTGAAAGTGTCATCAAGATTGGGTGAAAAAATGTGTGCTGAGATTTCAGGAAACTCATAGTTTTTTGGAAGGTTCGCAACCCCTTTCCATGTAAGTGATTTGCGCCAGTCTCTGCTTAGGGCTACATCAATAGGAAACAAACCATAGAGATTGAACATGGAACTACTTTATTGTGTCAAGTTTCTAAGAGGTAGCACCAACCGTGTTTGATTTAAAGTTCCAACTACATGTATCCATATAGGAGAAAACAGAGTGAAACCTAAAAATTAAAACTGTTACTGCAAACGAACGGTTTAACGTAGAAGAACGAAATCTGGTGAGCCAAGTGGGATTGGGGTACTGATCATTACCTGAAAGTGTTATCAAGATTGGGGTAAAAAATGTGTGCTGAGATTTCCGAAACTCGTAGTTTTTTGGAAGCTTGGCAACCCCTTTCCATGAAAGTGATTTGCGCAAGTCTCTGCTTAGTGCTACATCAATAGGAAACAAACCATAGAGATAGAACTTGGAACTACTTTATTCTGTCAAGTTTCAAAGACCTAGCACAAACCGTGTTTTATTTAAAGTTCCAACTACAAGTATCCATATAGGAGAAAACAGAGTGAAACCTAAAAATTAAAACTGTTACTGCAAACGAACGGTTTAACCTAGAAGAACGAATTTTGGTGAACCAAGTGGGATTGGGGTACTGATCATTACCTGAAAGTGTCATCAAGATTGGGTGAAAACATGTGTGCTGAGATTTCAGGAACCTCGTAGTTTTTTGGAAGCTTGGCAACCCTTTTCCATGAAAGTGATTTGTGCCAGTCTCTGCTTAGTGCTACATCAATAGGAAACAAATCATAGAGATAGGACTTGGAACTACTTTATTCTGTCAAGTTTCAAAAAGCTAGCACAAACTGTGTTTGATTTAGAGTTCCAACTACATGTATTCATATAAGAGAAAACAGAGTGAAACCTAAAAATTAAAACTGTTACTGCAAACGAACGGTTTAACCTAGAAGAACGAAATTTGGTGAGCCAAGTGGGATTGGGGTACTGATCATTACCTGAAGGTGTAATCAAGATTGCGTGAAAAAATGTGTGCTGAGATTTCAGGAACCTCGTAGTTTTTTGGAAGCTCGGCAACTTCTTTCCATGAAAGTGATTTGTGCCAGTCTCTGCTTAGGGCTACATCAATAGGAAACAAACCATAGAGATAGAACTTGGAACTACTTTATTCTTCAAGTTTCAAAAAGCTAGCACAAACCGTGTTTGATTTAGAGTTCCAACTACATGTATTCATATAAGAGAAAACAGAGTGAAACCAAAAAATCAGAACTGTTACTGCAAACGAACGGTTTAACCTAGAAGAACGAAATTTGGTGAGCCAAGTGGTATTGGGGTACTGATCATTACCTGAAAGTGTCATCAAGATTGGGTAAGAAATGTGTGCTGAGATTTCAGGAACCTCGTAGTTTTTTGGAAGCTTGGCAACCCCTTTTCATGAAAGTGATTTGCGCCAGTCTCTGCTTAGGGCTACATCAATAGGAAACAAAACATAGAGATAGAACTTGGAACTGCTTTATTGTGTCAAGTTTCACAGAGCTAGCAAAAACCGTGTTTGATTTAGAGTTCCAAATACATGTATCCATATAGGAGAAAACAGAGTGAAACCTAAAAATTAAAACTGTTACTGCAAACGAACGGTTTAACCTAGAAGAACGAAATTTGGAGAGCCCAGTGGGATTGGTGTACTTATCATTACCTGAAAGTGTCATCAAGATTGGGTCAAAAAATGTGTGCTGAGATTTCAGGAAACTCGTAGTTTTTTGGAAGCTTGGCAACCCCTTTCCATGAAAGTGATTTGGGCCAGTCTCTGCTTAGGGCTACATCAATAGGAAACAAACCATAGAGATAGAACTTGGAACTACTTTATTCTGTCAAGTTTCAAAAAGCTAGCACAAACCGTGTTTGATTTAGAGTTCCAAATACATGATCCATATAGGAGAAAACAGAGTGAAACCTAAAAATTAAAACTGTTACTGCAAACGAACTGTTTAACCTAGAAGAACGAAATTTGGTGAGCCAAGTGGGATTGGGGTACTGATCATTACCTGAAAGTGTCATCAAGATTGGGTGAAAAAATGTGTGCTGAGATTTCAGGAAACTCATAGTTTTTTGGAAGGTTCGCAACCCCTTTCCATGTAAGTGATTTGCGCCAGTCTCTGCTTAGGGCTACATCAATAGGAAACAAACCATAGAGATTGAACATGGAACTACTTTATTGTGTCAAGTTTCTAAGAGGTAGCACCAACCGTGTTTGATTTAAAGTTCCAACTACATGTATCCATATAGGAGAAAACAGAGTGAAACCTAAAAATTAAAACTGTTACTGCAAACGAACGGTTTAACGTAGAAGAACGAAATCTGGTGAGCCAAGTGGGATTGGGGTACTGATCATTACCTGAAAGTGTTATCAAGATTGGGGTAAAAAATGTGTGCTGAGATTTCCGAAACTCGTAGTTTTTTGGAAGCTTGGCAACCCCTTTCCATGAAAGTGATTTGCGCAAGTCTCTGCTTAGTGCTACATCAATAGGAAACAAACCATAGAGATAGAACTTGGAACTACTTTATTCTGTCAAGTTTCAAAGACCTAGCACAAACCGTGTTTTATTTAAAGTTCCAACTACAAGTATCCATATAGGAGAAAACAGAGTGAAACCTAAAAATTAAAACTGTTACTGCAAACGAACGGTTTAACCTAGAAGAACGAATTTTGGTGAACCAAGTGGGATTGGGGTACTGATCATTACCTGAAAGTGTCATCAAGATTGGGTGAAAACATGTGTGCTGAGATTTCAGGAACCTCGTAGTTTTTTGGAAGCTTGGCAACCCTTTTCCATGAAAGTGATTTGTGCCAGTCTCTGCTTAGTGCTACATCAATAGGAAACAAATCATAGAGATAGGACTTGGAACTACTTTATTCTGTCAAGTTTCAAAAAGCTAGCACAAACTGTGTTTGATTTAGAGTTCCAACTACATGTATTCATATAAGAGAAAACAGAGTGAAACCTAAAAATTAAAACTGTTACTGCAAACGAACGGTTTAACCTAGAAGAACGAAATTTGGTGAGCCAAGTGGGATTGGGGTACTGATCATTACCTGATAGTGTCATCAAGATTGGGTGAAAAAATGTGTGCTGAGATTTCAGGAAACTCGTAGTTTTTTGGAAGCTTGGCAACCCCTTTCCATGAAATTGATTTGCGCCAGTCTCTGCTTAGGGCTACATCAATAGGAAACAAAGCATAGAGATAGAACAAGGAACTACTTTATTCTGTCAAGTTTCAAAAAGCTAGCACAAACCGTGTTTGATTTAGAGTTCCAACTACATGTATCCATATAGGAGAAAACAGAGTGAAACCTAAAAATTAAAACTGTTACTGGAAATGAACGGTTTAACCTAGAAGAATGAAATTTGGTGAGCCAAGTGGGATTGGGGTACTGATCATTACCTGAAAGTCTCTTCAAGATTGGGTGAAAAAATGTGTGCTGAGGTTTCAGGAAACTTGTAGTTTATTGGAAGCTTGGCAACCCCTTTCCATGAAAGTGATTTGCGCCAGTCTCTGCTTAGGGCTATATCAATAGGAAACAAATCATAGAGATAGAACTTGGAACTACTTTATTGTGTCAAGTTTCACAGAGCTAGCAAAAACCGTGTTTGATTTAGAGTTCCAAATACATGTATCCATATAGGAGAAAACAGAGTGAAACCTAAAAAAAAAACTGTTACTGCAAACGAACTGTTTAACCTAGAAGAACAAAATTTGGTGAGCCCAGTGGGATTGGGGTACTTATCATTACCTGAAAGTGTCATCAAGATTGGGTGAAAAAATGTGTGCTGAGATTTCAGGAAACTCGTAGTTTTTTGGAAGCTTCCCAACCCCTTTCCATTAAAGTGATTTGCGCCAGTCTCTGCTTAGGGCTACATCAATAGGAAACAAACCATAGAGATAGAACTTGGAACTAATTTATTGTGTCAAGTTTCTAAGAGCTAGCACCAACCCTGTTTGATTTAAGGTTCCAACTACATGTATCCATATAGGAGAAAACAGAGTGAAACCTAACAATTAAAACTGTTACTGCAAACGAACGGTTTATCCTAGAAGAACGAAATTTGGTGAGCCAAATGGGATTGAGTTACTGATAATTACCTGAAAGTGTCATCAAGATTGGGTTTAAAAATGTTTGCTGAGATTTCAGAAAACCCGTAGTTTTTTGGAAGCTTGGCAACCCCTTTCCACGAAAGTGATTTGCGCCAGTCCCTGCTTAGGGCTATATCAATAGTAAACAAACCATATAGATAGAACTTGGAACCAGTTTATTGTGTCATGTTTCAAAGAGCTAGCACAAACGGTGTTTGATTTAGAGTTCCAACTACATGTATCCATATATGAGAAAACAGAGTGAAACCTAAAAATTAAAACTGTTACTGCAAACGAACGGTTTAACCTAGAAGAACGAAATTTGGTGACCCAAGTGGGATTGGGGTACTGATTATTACATGAAAGTTTCATAAGAATTGGGTGAAATAATGTGTGCTGATGTTTCAGGAAACTCGTAGTTTTTTGGAAGCTTGGCAACCCCTTTCCATGAAAGTGATTTGGGACAGTCTCTGCTTAGGGCTACATCAATAGGAAACAAACCATAGAGATAGAACTTGGAGCTACTTTATTCTGTCAAGTTTCAAAAAGCTAGCACAAACCGTGTTTGATTTAGAGTTCCAACTACATGTATCCATATAAGAGAAAACAGATTGAAACCTAAAAATTAAAACTATTACTGCAAACGAACGGTTTAACCTAGAAGAACGAAATTTGGTGAGCCAAGTGGGATTGGGGTACTGATCATTACCTGAAAGTGTCATCAAGATTGGGTGAAAACATGTGTGCTGAGGTTTCAGGAAACTTGTAGTTTATTGGAAGCTTGGCAACCCCTTTCCATGAAAGTGATTTGGGCCAGTCTCTGCTTAGGGCTACATCAATAGGAAACAAACCATAGAGATAGAACTTGGAACGACTTTATTTTGTCAAGTTTCAAAAAGCTAGCACAAACCGTGTTTGATTTAGAGTTCCAACTACATGTATCCATATGAGAGAAAACAGAGTGAAACCTAAAAATTAAAACTGTTACTGCAAACGAACGGTTTAACCTGGAAGAACGAAATTTGGTGAGTCAAGTGGGATTGGGGTCCTGATCATTACCTGAAAGTGTCATCAAGATTGGGTGAAAAAATGTGTGCTGAGATTTCAGGAAACTCGTAGTGTTTGGAAGCTTGGCAACCCTTTCCATGAAAGTGATTTGCACCAGTCTCTGCTTAGGGCTACATCAATAGGAAACAAACCATAGAGATAGAACTTGGAACTACTTTATTGTGTCAAGTTTCACAGAGCTAGCAAAAACCATGTTTGATTTAGAGTTCCAAATACATGTATCCATAGAGGAGAAAACAGAGTGAAACCTAAAAATTAAAACTGTTACTGCAAACGAACTGTTTAACCTAGAAGAACGAAATTTGGTGAGCCAAGTGGGATTGGGGTACTGATCATTACCTGAAAGTGTCATCAAGATTGGGTGAAAAAATGGGTGCTGAGATTTCAGGAACCTCGTAGTTTTTTGGAAGCTTCGCAACCCCTTTACATGAAAGTGATTTGCGCCAGTCTCTGCTTAGGGCTATATCAATAGGAACAAACCATAGAGATAGAACTTGGAACTACTTTATTGTGTCAAGTTTCTAAGAGCTAGCACCAACCCTGTTTGATTTAAGGTTCCAACTACATGTATCCATATAGGAGAAAACAGAGTGAAACCTAACAATTAAAACTGTTACTGCAAATGAACGGTTTATCCTAGAAGAACGAAATTTGGTGAGCCAAGTGGGATTGAGTTACTGATCATTACCTGAAAGTGTCATCAAGATTGGGTGCAAAAATGTTTGCTGAGATTTCAGAAAACCCGTAGTTTTTTGGAAGCTTGGCAACCCCTTTCCACGAAAGTGATTTGCGCCAGTCTCTGCTTAGGGCTATATCAATAGTAAACAAACCATATAGATAGAACTTGGAACTAGTTTATTGTGTCATGTTTCAAAGAGCTAGCACAAACGGTGTTTGATTTAGAGTTCCAACTACATGTATCCATATAGGAGAAAACAGAGTGAAACCGAAAAATTAAAACTGTTACTGCAAACGAACGGTTTAACCTAGAAGAACGACATTTGGTGAGCCAAGTGGGATTGGGGTACTGATCACTTCCTGAAGGTGTAATCAAGATTGCCTGAAAAAATGTGTGCTGAGATTTCAGGAACCTCATAGTTTTTTGGAAGCTTGGCAACCCCTTTCCATGAAAGTGATTTGCGCCAGTCTCTGCTCTGGGCTACATCAATAGGAAACAAACCATAGAGATAGAACTTGGAACTACTTTATTCTGTCAAGTTTCAAAAAGCTAGCACAAACCGTGTTTGATTTAGAGTTCCAACTACATGTATCCATATAGGAGAAAACAGAGTGAAACCGAAAAATTAAAACTGTTACTGCAAACGAACGGTTTAACCTAGAAGAACGAAATTTGGTGAGCCAAGTGGGATTGGGGTACTGATCATTACCTGAAAGTGTCATCAAGATTGGGTGAAAACATGTGTGCTGAGGTTTCAGGAAACTTGTAGTTTATTGGAAGCTTGGCAACCCCTTTCCATGAAAGTGATTTGCGCCAGTCTCTGCTTACGGCTACATCAATAGGAAACAAACCATAGAGATAGAACTTGGAACTACTTTATTGTGTCAAGTTTCTAAGAGCTAGCACCAACCGTGTTTGATGTAAAGTTCCAACTACATGTATCCATATAGGAGAAAACAGAGTGAAACCTAAAAATTTAAACTGTTACTGCAAACGAACGGTTTAACCTAGAAGAACGAAATTTGGTGAGTCAAGTGGGATTGGGGTACTGATCATTACCTGAAAGTGTCATCAAGATTGGGTGAAGAAATGTGTGCTGAGATTTCAGGAAACTCGTAGTGTTTGGAAGCTTGGCAACCCCTTTCCATGAAAGTGATTTGCACCAGTCTCTGCTTAGGGCTACATCAATAGGAAACAAACCATAGAGATAGAACTTGGAACTACTTTATTGTTTCAAGTTTCACAGAGCTAGCAAAAACCATGTTTGATTTAGAGTTCCAAATACATGTATCCATAGAGGAGAAAACAGATTGAAACCTAAAAATTAAAACTGGTACTGCAAACGAACTGTTTACCTAGAAGAACGAAATTAAGTGAGCCAAGTGGGATTGGGGTACAGATCATTACCTGAAAGTGTCATCAAGATTGGGTGAAAAAATGTGTGCTGAGATTTCAGGAACCTCGTAGTTTTTTGGAAGCTTGGCAACCCCTTTCCATGAAAGTGATTTGCGCCAGTCTCTGCTTAGGGCTACATCAATAGGAAACGAACCATAGAGATAGATCTTGGAACTACTTAATTCTTTCAAGTTTCAAATAGCTAGCACCAACCGTGTTTGATTTAAAGTTCCAACTACATGTATCCACAGAGGAGAAAACAGAGTGAAACCTAAAAATTAAAACTGTTACTGCAAACGAACGGTTTAACCTAGAAGAACGAAATTTGGTGAGCCCAGTGGGATTGGGGTACTTATCTTTACCTGAAAGTGTCATCAAGATTGGTTGAAAAAATGTGTGCTGAGATTTCAGGAAACTCGTAGTTTCTTGGAAGCTTGGCAACCCCTTTCCATGAAAGTGATTTGCGCAAGTCTCTGCTTAGGGCTACATCTATAGGAAACAAACCATAGAGATAGAACTTGGAACTATTTATTCTGTCAAGTTTCAAAGAGCTAGCACCAAACTTGTATGATTTAGAGTTCCAACTACATGTATTCATATAAGAGAAAACAGAGTGAAACCTAAAAATTAAAACTGTTACTGCAAACGAACGGTTTAACCTAGAAGAACGAAATTTGGTGAGCCAAGTGGGATTGGGGTACTGATCATTACCTGAAAGTGTCACCAAGATTGGGGAAAAAATGTGTGCTGAGATTTCAGGAAACTCGTATTTTGTTTGAAGCTGGGCAACCCCTTTCCATTAAAGTGATTTGCGCCAGTCTCTGCTTAGGGCTACATCAATAGGAAACAATCCATAGAGATAGAACTTGGAACTACTTTATTGTGTCAAGTTTCTAAGAGCTAGCTCCAACCATGTTTGATTTAAAGTTCCAACTACATGTATCCATATAGGAGAAAACAGAGTGAAACCTAAAAATTAAAACTGTTACTGCAAACGAACGGTTTAACCTAGAAGAACGAAATTTGGTGAACCAAGTGGGATTGGGGTACTGATCATTACCTGAAAGTGTCATCAAGATTGGGTGAAAAAATGTGTGCTGAGATTTCAGGAAACTCGTAGTTTCTTGGAAACTTGGATACCCCTTTCCATGAAAGTGATTTGCGCCAGTCTCTGCTAGGGCTACATCAATAGGAAACAAACCATAGAGATAGAACTTGGAACTACTTTATTGTGTCAACTTTCTAAGAGCTAGCACCAACCGTGTTTGATTTAAAGTTCCAACTACATGTATCCATATAGGAGAAACCAGAGTGAAACCTAAAAATTAAAACTGTTACTGCAAACGAACGGTTTAACCTAGAAGAACGAAATTTGGAGATCCAAGTGGGATTGAGGTACTGATCATTACCTGAAAGTGTTATCAAGATTTGGTGCAAAAATGTGTGCTGAGATTTCAGGAAACCCGTAGTTTTTTGGAAGCTTGGCAACCCCTTTCCACGAAAGTGATTTGTGCCAGTCTCTACTTAGGTCTATATCAATAGTAAACAAACCATATAGATAGAGCTTGGAACTAGTTTATTGTGTCATGTTTCAAAGAGCTACACAATCGGTGTTTTATTTAGAGTTCCAACTACATGTATCCATATAGGAGAAAACAGAGTGAAACCGAAAAATTAAAACTCTTACTGCAAACGAACGGTTTAACCTAGAAGAACGAAATTTGGTGAGCCAAGTGGGATTGGGGTACTGATCATTACCTGAAAGTGTCATCAAGATTGGGTGAAAAAATGTGTGCTGAGATTTTAGGAACCTCGTAGTTTTTCGGAAGCTTGGCAACCCCTTTCCATGAAAGTGATTTGCGCCAGTCTCTGCTTAGGGCTACATCAATAGGAAACAAACCATAGAGATAGAACTTGGAACTACTTTATTCTGTCAAGTTTCAAAAAGCTAGCACCAACCGTGTTTGATTTAAAGTTCCAACTACATGTATCCATATAGGAGAAAACAGAGTGAAACCTAAAAATTAAAACTGTAACTGCAAACGAACTGTTTAACCAAGAAGAACAAAATTTGGTGAGCCAAGTGGGATTGGGGTACTGATCATTACCTGAAAGTGTCATCAAGATTGGGTGAAAAAATGTGTGCTGAAATTTCAGGAACCTCGTAGTTTTTTGGAAGCTTGGCAACCCCTTTCCATGAAAGTGATTTGCGCCAGTCTCTGCTTAGGGCTACATCAATAGGAAACAAACCATAGAGATAGAACTTGGAACTACTTTATTGTGTCAAGTTTCTAAGAGCTAGCACCAACCGTGTTTGATTTAAAGTTCCAACTACATGTATCCATATAGGAGAAAACAGAGTGAAACCTAAAAATTAAAACTGTTACTGCAAACGAACGGTTTAACCTAGAAGAACGAAATTTGGTGAGCCAAGTGGGATTGGGGTACTGATCATTACCTGAAAGTGTCATCAAGATTGGGTGAAAAAATGTGTGCTGAGATTTCAGGAACCTCGTAGTTTTTTGGAAGCTTGGCAACCCCTTTCTATGAAAGTGATTTGCGCCAGTCTCTGCTTAGGGCTACATCATTAAGAAACAATCCATAGAGATAGAACTTGGAACTACTTTATTGTGTCAAGTTTCAAAGAGCTAGCACTAACCGTGTTTGAATTAGAGTTCCAACTACATGTATCCATATGAGAGAAAACAGAGTGAAACCTAAAAATTAAAACTGTTACTGCAAACGAACGGTTTAACCTGGAAGAACAAAATTTGGTGAGTCAAGTGGGATTGGGGTACTGATCATTACCTGAAAGTGTCATCAAGATTGGGTGAAAAAATGTGTGCTGAGATTTCAGGAAACTCGTAGAGTTTGGAAGCTTGGCAACCCCTTTCCATGAAAGTGATTTGCACCAGTCTCTGCTTAGGGCTACATCAATAGGAAACAAACCATAGAGATAGAACTTGGAACTACTTTATTGTGTCAAGTTTCACAGAGCTAGCAAAAACCATGTTTGATTTAAAGTTCCAACTACATGTATCCATAGAGGAGAAAACAGAGTGAAACCTAAAAATTAAAACTGTTACTGCAAACGAACGGTTTAACCTAGAAGAACGAAATTTGGTGAGCCAAGTGGGATTGGGGAAGAGATCATTACCTGAAAGTGTCATCAAGATTGGGTGAAAAAATGTGCGCTGAGATATCAGGAACCTCGTAGTTTTTTGGAAGCTTGGCAACCCCTTTTTATGAAAGTGATTTGCGCCAGTCTCTGCTTAGGGCTACATCAATAGGAAACAAACCATAGAGATAGAACTTGGAACTAATTTCTTGTGTCAAGTTTCAAAGAGCTAGCACCAACCGTGTTTGATTTAGAGTTCCAACTACATGTATCCATATAGGAGAAAACAGAGTGAAACCTAAAAATTAAAACTGTTACTGCAAATGAACGGTTTAACCTAGAAGAACGAAATTTGGTGAGCCAAGTGGGATTGAGTTACTGATCATTACCTGAAAGTGTCATCAAGATTGGGTGCAAAAATGTTTGCTGAGATTTCAGAAAACCCGTAGTTTTTGGGAAGCTTGGCAACCCCTATCCACGAAAGTGATTTGCGCCAGTCTCTGCTTAGGGCTATATCAATAGTAAACAAACCATATAGATAGAACTTGGAACTAGTTTATTGTGTCATGTTTCAAAGAGCTAGCACAAACGGTGTTTGATTTAGAGTTCCAACTACATGTATCCAAATAGGAGAAAACAGAGTGAAACTGAAAAATTAAAACTGTTACTGCAAACGAATGGTTTAACCTAGAAGAACGAAATTTGGTGAGCCAAGTGGGATTGGGGTACTGATCATTACCTGAAGGTGTAATCAAGATTGCGTGAAAAAATGTGTGCTGAGATTTCAGGAACCTCGTAGTTTTTTGGAAGCTCGGCAACCCCTTTCCAAAAAAGTGATTTGTGCCAGTCTCTGCTTAGGGCTACATCAATAGGAAACAAACCATAGAGATAGAACTTGGAACTACGTTATTCTGTCAAGTTTCAAAAAGCTAGCACAAACCGTGTTTGATTTAGAGTTCCAACTACATGTATTCATATAAGAGAAAACAGAGTGAAACCAAAAAATTAAAACTGTTACTGCAAACGAACGGTTTAACCTAGAAGAACGAAATTTGGTGAGCCAAGTGGTATTGGGGTACTGATCATTACCTGAAAGTGTCATCAAGATTGGGTAAGAAATGTGTGCTGAGATTTCAGGAACCTCGTAGTTTTTTGGAAGCTTGGCAACCCCTTTCCATGAAAGTGATTTGCGCCAGTCTCTGCTTAGGGCTACATCAATAGGAAACAAAACATAGAGATAGAACTTGGAACTACTTTATTGTGTCAAGTTTCACAGAGCTAGCAAAAACCGTGTTTGATTTAGAGTTCCAAATACATGTATCCATATAGGAGAAAACAGAGTGAAACCTAAAAATTAAAACTGTTACTGCAAACGAACGGTTTAACCTAGAAGAACGAAATTTGGAGAGCCCAGTGGGATTGGTGTACTTATCATTACCTGAAAGTGTCATCAAGATTGGGTCAAAAAATGTGTGCTGAGATTTCAGGAAACTCGTAGTTTTTTGGAAGCTTGGCAACCCCTTTCCATGAAAGTGATTTGGGCCAGTCTCTGCTTAGAGCTACATCAATAGGAAACAAACCATAGAGATAGAACTTGGAACTACTTTATTCTGTCAAGTTTCAAAAAGCTAGCACAAACCGTGTTTGATTTAGAGTTCCAAATACATGATCCATATAGGAGAAAACAGAGTGAAACCTAAAAATTAAAACTGTTACTGCAAACGAACTGTTTAACCTAGAAGAACGAAATTTGGTGAGCCAAGTGGGATTGGGGTACTGATCATTACCTGAAAGTGTCATCAAGATTGGGTGAAAAAATGTGTGCTGAGATTTCAGGAAACTCATAGTTTTTTGGAAGCTTCGCAACCCCTTTCCATGAAAGTGATTTGCGCCAGTCTCTGCTTAGGGCTACATCAATAGGAAACAAACCATAGAGATTGAACTTGGAACTACTTTATTGTGTCAAGTTTCTAAGAGGTAGCACCAACCGTGTTTGATTTAAAGTTCCAACTACATGTATCCATATAGGAGAAAACAGAGTGAAACCTAAAAATTAAAATTGTTACTGCAAACGAACGGTTTAACGTAGAAGAACGAAATCTGGTGAGCCAAGTGGGATTGGGGTACTGATCATTACCTGAAAGTGTTATCAAGATTGGGGTAAAAAATGTGTGCTGAGATTTCCGAAACTCGTAGTTTTTTGGAAGCTTGGCAACCCCTTTCCATGAAAGTGATTTGCGCAAGTCTCTGCTTAGTGCTACATCAATAGGAAACAAACCATAGAGATAGGACTTGGAACTACTTTATTCTGTCAAGTTTCACAGAGCTAGCAAAAACCGTGTTTGATTTAGAGTCCCAAATACATGTATCCATAGAGGAGAAAACAGAGTGAAACCTAAAAATTAAAACTGTTACTGCAAATGAACGGCTTAACCTAGAAGAACGAAATTTGGTGAGCCAAGGGGGATTCTGGTACCGATCGTTACCTGAAAGTGTCATCAGGATTGGGTGAAAAAATGTGTGCTGAAATTTCAGGAAACTCGTTGTTTTTTGGAAGCTTGGCAACCCCTTTCCTTGAAAGTGATTTGAGCCAGTCTCTGCTTAGGGCTACATCAATAGGAAACAAACCATAGAGATAGAACTTGGAACTACTTTATTGTGTCAAGTTTCAAAGAGCTAGCACAAACCGAGCTTGATTTAGAATTCCAGCAACAATTTTTTTAGACAAACTGGATGATACTTTCAGGTAATGATCAGTACACAAAGCCCACTTGGTTTCCCAAATTTCGTTGTTCTATGTTGAAGCGTTCAATTCCAATAACAGTTTGAATTTTGGCATTTCACTCTGTTTTCTTCTATATTGATAGATGAGTTTGGAACTCTAAATCAAACACGGTTTTTGCTAGCTTCTTGAATCTTAACACAATAAAGCAGTTTCACTTTCTATCTCAATGTTCTGTTTCCTCTTGATATAGCCCTAAGCAGTGACTGGGGAGAAACACTTTAATTGAATGGGGTTGCCAAGCTTCCAAAAATTACGAGTCTCCAGAAATCTCAGCAACTATTTTTTCACCCAAACTGGATGATACTTCAAGGTAATGATCACTACACTAAGCCCACTTGGTTCGCCAAATTTCGTTCTTCTATGTTGAAGCGTTCTTTTCCAGTTACAGTTTGAATTTTGGTGTTTCAGTCTGTTTTCTCCTATATCAATAGATGTATTTGGAACTCTAAATCAAACACCGTTTGTGCTAGCTTCTTGAAACTTGAAACAATAAATCCTTTTCAAGTTCTATCTCTATGTTCTGTTTCCTCTTGATGTAGCCCTAAGCAGTTACTGGGGAGAAACACTTTCATTGAAAGGGCTTGCCAAGCTTCCAAATATTACGAGTCTCCAGAAATCTCAGCAACTATTTTTTCACCCAAACTGGATAATACTTTCAGGTAATGATCAGTACACTAAGCCCATTTGCTTTCCCAAATTTTGTTCTTCTATGTTGAAGCATTCGTTTCCAGTAACAGTTTGAATTTTGGCGTTTCACTCTGTTTTCTCCTATATTGATAGATGTATTTGGAACACTAAATCAAACACGGTTTTTGCTAGCTTCTTGAAACGTGACACAATAAAGCAGTTTCACGTTCTATCTCTATGTTCTGTTTCCTCTTGATGTAGCCCTAAGCAGTGACTTTGGAGAAACAATTTCAATGAAAGGGGTTGCCAAGCTTCCAAAAATTACGAGTCTCCAGAAATCTCAGCAACTATTTTTTCACCCTAAATGGATGATACTTTCAGGTAATGATCAGTACACTAAGCCCACTTGTTATCCCAAATTTCGTTCTTCTATGTTGAAGCGTTCGTTTCCAATAACAGTTTGAATTTTGGCGTTTCACTCTGTTTTCTCCTATATTGATAGATGTATTTTGAACTCTATATCAAACACGGTTTGTGCTAGCCTCTGGAAACTTGACACAATAAAGCAGTTTCACGTTCTATCTCTATGTTCTGTTTCCTCTTGATGTAGCCCTAAGAAGTGACTGGGGAGAAAACACTTTCATTGAAAGGGGTTGCCAAGCTTCCAAAAATTACGAGTCTCCAGAAATCTCAGCAACTATTTTTTCACCCAAAATGGATGATACTTTCAGGTAATGATCAGTACACTAAGCCCACTTGTTTTCCCAAATTTCGTTCTTCTATGTTGAAGCGTTCGTTTCCAGTAACAGTTTGAATTTTGCCGTTTCACTCAGTTTTCTCCTATATTGATAGATGTATTTGGAACTCTAAATCAAACACGGTTTGTGCTAGCTTCTTGAAACTTGACACAATAAAGCAGTTTCACGTTCTCTCTCTATGTTCTGTTTCGTGTTGATGTAGTCCTAAGCAGTGACTGGAGAGAAACACTTTAATTGAAAGTGGTTGCCAAGCTTCCAAAAATTACGAGTCTCCAGAAATCTCAGCAACTAATTTCTCACCCAAACTGGATGATAATTTCAGGTAATGATCAGTACACTAAGCCAACTTGGTTTCCCAAATTTCGTTGTTCTATGTTGAAGCATTCGTTTCCAATAACAGTTTGAATTTTGGCGTTTCACTCTGTTTTCTCATATATTGATAGATGTATTTGGAACTCTAAATCAAACAAGGTTTTTGCTAGCTTCTTGAAAGTTGACACAATAAAGCAGTTTCACGTTCTATCTCAATGTTCTGTTTCCTCTTGACGTAGCCCTAAGCAGTTACTGGGGAGAAACACTTTCATTGAAAGGGGTTGACAAGCTTACAAAAATTACCATTCTCCAGAAATCTCAGCAACTATTTTTTCACCCAAACTGGATGATACTTTCAGGTAATGATCAGTACACTAAGCCCACTTGGTTTCCCAAATTTCCTTGTTCTATGTTGAAGCATTCGTTTCCAATAACAGTTTGAATTTTGGCGTTTCACTCTGTTTTCTCCTATATTGATAGATGTATTTTTAACTCTAAATCAAACACCGTTTCTGCTAGCTTCTTGAAACTTGACACGACAAACCACTTTCTCGTTCTTTCTCTCTCTATGTTCTGTTTCTTCTTTATGTAGCCCTAAGCAGTGACTGGGGAGAAACACTTTCATTGAAACTGCTTGCCAAGCTTCCAAAAATTGCGAGTCTCTAGAAATCTCAGCAACTATTTTTTCACCCAAAATGGATGATACTTTCAGGTAACGATCAGTACACTAAGCCCACTTGGTTCGCCAAATTTCGTTCTTCTATGTTGAAGCGTTCGTTTCCAGTAACAGTTTGAATTTTGGCGTTTCACTCTGTTTTCTCCTATATCGATAGATGTATTTGGAACTCTCAATGAAACACGGTTTTTGCTAGCCTCTTGTAGCTTGACACAATAAAGCAGTTTCACGTTGTATCTCTCTGTTCTGTTTCCTCTTGATGTAACCCTAAGCAGTGACTGGGAAGAAACACTTTCATTGAAAGGGGTTGCCAAGCTTCCAAAAATTACAGGTCTCCAGAAAACTCAGCAACTATTTTTCTCCCAAAATGGATGATCCTTCCAGTTAATGATCAGTACACTAAGCCCACTTTGTTCCCCAAATTTCGTTCTTCTATGTTGAAGCGTTCGTTTCCAGTAACAGTTTGAATTTCGCCGTTGCACTCAGTTTTCTCCTATATTGATAGATGTATTTGGAACTCTAAATCAAACACGGTTTGTGCTAGCTTCTTGAAACTTGACACAATAAAGCAGTTTCACGTTCTCTCTCTATGTTCTGTTTCCTCTTGATGTAGTCCTAAGCAGTGACTGGGGAGATACACTTTAATTGAAAGTGGTTGCCAAGCTTCCAAAAATTACGAGTCTCCAGAAATCTCAGCAACTAATTTCTCACCCAAACTGGATGATAATTTCAGGTAATGATCAGTACACTAAGCCCACTTGGTTTCCCAAATTTCGTTGTTCTATGTTGAAGCGTTCGTTTCCAATAACAGTTTGAATTTTGGCGTTTCACTCTGTTTTCTCCTATATTGATAGATGTATTTTGAACTCTAAATCAAACACGGTTTGTGCTAGCTTCTTGAAACTTGACACAATAACGCAGTTTCATGTTCTATCTCAATGTTCTGTTTCCTCTTGATGTATCCCTAAGCAGTGACTGGGAAGAAACACTTTCATTGAAAGGGGTTGCCAAGCTTCCAAAAATTACAGGTCTCCAGAAATCTCAGCAACTATTTTTCACCCAAACTGGATGATACTTCCAGGTAAAGATCAGTACACTAAGCCCACTTTGTTCCCCAAATTTCGTTCTTCTATGTTGAAGCGTTCCTTAACAGTAACAGTTTGAATTTTGGCGTTTCACTCTGTTTTCTCCTATATTGATAGATGTATTTGGAACTCTAAATCAAACACGGTTTGTGCTAGCTTCCTGAAACTTGACACGATAAATCAGTTTCACGTTCTATCTCTATGTTCTGTTTCATCTTGATGTAGCCCTAAGCAGTGACTGGGGAGAAACACTTATATTGAAAGGGGTTGGCAAGCTTTCAAAAATTATGAGTCCCCAGAAATCTCAGTAAGTATTTTGTCATCCAAACTGGATGATACTTTCAGGTAATGAACAGTACACTAAGCCCACTTGGTTTCCCAAATTTCGTTCTTCTATGTTGAAGAGTTCGTTTCCAGTAACAGTATGAATTTTGGCGTTTCACTCTGTTTTCTCCTATATTGATAGAAGTATTTGGAACTCTAAATCAAACAGGGTTTGTGCTAGCTTCTTGAAACTTGACACAATAAAGCAGTTTCACGTTCTATCTCTATGTTCTGTTTCCTCTTGATGTAGCCATAAGCAGTGACCGGGGAGAAACACATTCATTGAAAGGGGTTGCCAAGCTTCCAAAAATTACGAGTCTCCAGAAATCTCAGCAACTATTTTGTCACCCAAACTGGATGATACTTTCAAGTAATGATCAGTACAGTAAGCCCACTTTGTTCCCCAAATTTCGTTCTTCTATGTTGAAGCGTTCGTTTCCAGTAACAGTTTAAATTTTGTCGTTTCACTCTGTTTTCTCCTATATAGAAAGATGTATTTTTAACTCTAAATCAAACACGGTTTGTGCTAGCTTCTTGAAACTTGACACAACAAACTAGTTTCACGTTCTATCTCTATGTTTTGTTTCCTCTTGTTGTAGCTCTAAGCAGTGACTGGGGAGAAACACTTTCATGGAAAGGGGTTGCGAAGCTTCCAAAAATTACGAATCTCCAGAAATCTCAGCAAATAGTTTTTCACCCAAACTGGATGATACTTTCAGGTAATGATCAGTACGCTATGCCCACTTGCTTCACCAAATTTCGTTTTTCTATGTTGAAGCGTTTGTTTCCAGTAACAGTTTGAATTTTTAGGATTCACTCTGTTTTCTCCTATATTGATAGATGTATTTGGAACTCTAAATCCAATACGGTTTGTGCTAGCTTCTTGAAACTTGACACAATAAAATAGTTTCAGGTTCTATCTCTAGGTTTTGTTTCCTCTTGATGTAGCCCTAAGCAGTGACTGGTGAGAAACACTTTCATGGAAAGGGGTTGCCAAGCTTCCAAAAATTACGAATCTCCAGAAATCTCAGCACATATATTTTTTCACCCAAACTGGAAGATACTTTCAGGTAATGATAATTACACTAAGGCAACTTGGTTCCACAAAGTTCATTCTTGTGTGTTGAAGCGTTCGTTTCCTGTAACAGTTTGAATTTTGGCCTTTCACTCTGTTTTCTCCTATATTGATAGATGTATTTGGAACCTTAAATCATACACGGTTTGTGCTAGCTTCTTGAAACTTGACACGATAAAGCAGTTTCACGTTCTATCTCTATGTTCTGTTTCTTCTTGATGTAGCCCTAAGCAGTGACTGGGGAGTAACACTTTCATTGAAAGGGGTTGCCAAGCTTCCAAAATTTACGAGTCTCCAGAAATCTCAGAAACTATTTTTTCACCCAAACTGGATGATACTTTCAGGTAATGATCAGTACACTAAGCCCACTTGGTTTCCCAAATTTCTTTCTTCTATGTTGAAGCGTTCGTTTCCAGTAACAGTTTGAATTTTGGTTTTCACTCTGTTTTCTCCTACATTGATAGATGTATTTGGAACTCTAAATCAAACACGGTTTGTGCTAGCTTCTTGAAACTTGACACAATAAAGCAGTTTCACGTTCTATCTCTATGTTCTGTTTCCTCTTGATATAGCCCTAAGCAGTGACTGGCAAGACACACTTTCATGGAAAGGGGTTGCCAAGCTTCCAAAAATTACCAATCTCCAGAAATCTCAGCAAATATTTTTTCGCCCAAACTGCATGATACTTTCAGGTAATGATCAGTACACTAAGGCGACATGGTTCCCCAAAGTTCGTTCTTCTATGTTGAAGCATTCATTTCCAGTAACAATTTGAATTTTTACGTTTCACTCTGTTTTCTCCTATATTGATAGACGTATTTGGAACTCTAAATCCAACACGGTTTGTGCTAGCTTCTTGAAACTTGACACAATAAAGTAGTTTCACGTTCTATTTCTGTTTTGTTTCCTATTGATGTAGCCCTAAGCAGTGACAGGCGAGAAACACTTTCATGGAAAGGGGTTGCCAAGCTTCCACAAATTACAAATCTCCAGAAACCTCAGCAAATATTTTTTCACCCAAACTGGATGATACTTTCAGGTAATGATCAGTACACCAAGGCGTCTTGGTTCCCCAAAGTTCATTCTTCTATGTTGAAGCGTTCATTTCCAGTAACAGTTTGAATTTTTAGGTTTCACTCTGTTTTCTCCTATATTGATAGATGTATTTGGAACTCTAAATCCAACACGGTTTGTGCTACCTTCTTCAAACTTGGCACAATAAAGTAGTTTCATGTTCTATCACTATGTTTTGTTTCCTCTTGATGTAGCCCTAAGTAGTGACTTACCAAAAACCCTTTCATGGAAAGGGGTTGCCAAGCTTCCAAAAATTATGTCTACAGAAATCTCAGCAACTATTTTTTCACCCAAACTGGATGATACTTTCAGGTAATGATCAGTACACTAAGGCGGTCTGGTTCCCAAAAGTTCGTTCTTCTATGTTGAAGCGTTCATTTCCAGTAACAGTTTGAATTTTTAGGTTTCACTCTGTTTTCTCCTATATTGATAGATGTATTTGGAACTCTAAATCAAACACGGTTTGTGCTAGCTTCTTGAAAGTTGACAAAATAAAGCAGTTTCATGTTCTATCTCTGTGTTCTGTTTCCTCTTGATGTAGCCCTAAGCAGTGACTGGGGAGAAACACTTTCATTGAAAGGGTTTGCCAAGCTTCCAAAAATTACGAGTCTCCAGAAATCTCAGCAACTATTTTTTCACCCAAACTGGATGATACTTTTAGATAATGATCAGAACTCTAAGCCCATGTGGTTCCCCAAATTTCGTTTTTCTATGTTGATGCGTTCGTTTCCAGTAACAGTTTGAATTTTGGCGTTTCACTCTGTTTTCTTTTATATTGATAGATGTATTTGGAACTCTAAATCAAACACCGTTTGTGCAAGCCTCGTGAAACTTGTCACAATAAAGCAGTTTCAAGTTCTATCTCTATGTTCTGTTTCCTCTTGATGTAGCCCTAAGCAGTGACCAGGGAGAAACACATTCATTGAAAGGGGTTGCCAAGCATCCAAAAATTACGAGTCTCCAGAAATATCAGCAACTATTTTGTCACCCAAACTGGATGATACTTTCAGGTGTTGATCAGTGCACTAAGCCCACTTGGTTCCCCATATTTCGTTCTTCTATGTTGAAGCGTTCGTTACCAGTAACAGTTTGAATTTTGGCGTTTCACTGTGTTTTCTCCAATGTCTCTGCTTAGGGCTACATCAATAGTAAACAAATCATAAAGATAGAACTTGGAACTAGTTTATTGTGTCAAGGTTCAAAGAGCTAGCACAAACCGAGTTTGATTTAGAGTTCAAACTACATGTATCCATATAGGAGAAATCAGAGTAAAACCTAAAATTTAAAACTGTTACTGAAAATGAACGGTTTAACCTAGAAGAACGAAATTTGGTGAGCCAAGTGGGATTGGGGTACTGACCATTACCTGAAAGTGTCATCAAGATTGGGTGAAAAAATGTGTGGTGAGATTTCAGGAAACCCGTAGTTTTTTGGAAGCTTGGCCACCCCTTTCCATGAAAGTGATTTGCGCCAGTCTCTGCTTAGGGCTACATCAATAGTAAACAAATCATAAAGATAGAGCTTGGAACTAGTTTATTGTGTCAATGTTCAAAAAGCTAGCACAAACCGAGTTTGATTTAGAGTTCCAACTACATGTATCCATATAGGAGAAAACAGAGTAAAACCTAAAAATTAAAACTGTTACTGCAAACGAACGGTTTAACCTAGAAGAACGAAATTTGGTGAGCCAAGTAGGATTGGGGTACTGATCATTACCTGAAAGTGTCATCAAGATTGGGTGAAAAAATGTGTGCTGAGATTTCAGGAAACCCGTAGTTTTTTGGAAGCTTGGCCACCCCTTTCCATGAAAGTGATTTGCGCCAGTCTCTGCTTAGGTCTACATCAATAGGGAAAAAACCATAGAGATAGAACTTGGAACTAGTTTATTGTGTCAAGTTACACAGAGCTAGCACAAACCGTGTTTGATTTAGAGTTCCAAATACATGTATCCGTATAGGAGAAAACAGAGTGAAACCTAAAAATTAAAACTTTTACTGCAAACGAACGGTTTAAACTAGAAGAACGTAATTTGGTGAGCCAA